>NC_140497.1:81300532-81925032 GCF_964271855.1 Acomys minous | reverse complement strand
CACTTCTATCCAAGGTGGCTGGAGCAGCCAAGACTCTTTGAACTCAGGAGGTGGAGGAGACGTCCCCCAAGCTCAGCTGTTCACCCAGGAAGTACCCATCTTGCAAGAATGCCACTGGGGACACAAGAGAAGTAAAAGGGCACTCTGTTGCTCTCTACTGTGTAGAACAATTTGCATGCCAGACTGTGAAAGGAATCTGCGTGTACACATTGTAAACATCTCAGGATGCACACAGTGCTAAATAGTCTGCTATTCTGAGTTAACCAGTCCAGAGAGCACCAAGAAGAATAGAAGACCCCACATCCCAGAGCCTTATCAAATTCGTTGTCTTTAGAAATATCTGAACCCAGTGTCACAGAGGGTTGGTAACGAGGAATAAATACAGGATATGCTCTGCAAGGCCTGTCTGCTTCTGCTGGCTGCAGAGGAGCTACAAGGTAGTTTTAAGGCAGTGTCTGCATGCCTCTCACTCGTCTCAGATCACAAACTTTCCAAACAAAACACAAGTTAAACAATCCCTGGGGCCAGGGAGATAACTTAGGTTTAGCTCACAACCACAAGTAACTCAAGATCCAAGGGATCTGACGCCCTCTTTTGGCCACTGAGTGCACTGCATACATGTGGTACACATACATCCATGCAGGCAAACACTCATACATATACAATGAAAATAAAGGTCCGGCATAGTAGTGCACACCATTAATACCAACACTCAGGAGGCAGAAGTAGGTGGGTCTCTATGGGTTTAAGGCCAACCTGGTCTACAAAGTGAATTCCAGCCAGCTAGAGCTACATAATACCTCAAAATAAATAAATAAATGCTTTTTATTTATAAGTAAAAAATAAAAATAAGTAAATATTTTTTTAAACGCCTGTATGATGGTGCTACTGCTGGGAAGGTAGCAATAGAACGGTCTCTGGGACTTACTGGCCAGGTAATCCAGCTTAATGGGTGAGCTCCAGGGAAGTGAGAGATCTGGTCTCCATAAAGGAAGATAGAGTTCCCAAGTGACAGCAACTCAGGTTATCCACTGTCCTCTACAAGCATGCACACACACACATGAACCTGGACCCACACACATGCACTCACAAGTGTATGCACACACATACACACTCAAAAAGGCTCACCAAAGAGAAAGGTTTCTTTTTCCCAATTCAAGGATGGAACCTTCCACTTTGTTCACGGTAGGCAAGTGTTCTACCACTGAGTACATCCTCAGAAAAATACATTCTCTTTCCTGGCCTAGAGCACACTGGGTTCAGCTTCCATCACCCACAGCTCAAACTGATTTCAGCAGCAAGGGAGACTCAAGACCTTATCCAAAGTCACTCAACAGGTTAGCTGCAGAGACATGGTTGGCAGTTGGACACAGCCCCATCTGCTGCTGCTGCAGCCTGGAAAATCCAGGGATAGAAAGAGCTTGGATAAGAGACAGAGAAGCCAAGAGTTGAGATCCTAGAAAAGATACCTGGAGCCTGCAGCAGGGGGGCAACAAATGCAGGGTCCACAAGCCTCAGCATAGGGATGATGGGTCCCAGCCAACAGAGATGGACGTCTCGGAAGGTCTGGCCTATTTCAGTCACCAGCTGCATGCCTTCCTCATTGTTCTGGATCTGGGGATGGAGAAGGTTGAAGCCAGTCCAGGCAGACTGTCTCAGGCGTGCCTGCCCTCTGCCCACCATGCCCCATCCCTCTCACCCTCCCGCTTGGGTCATTCTTCTGTGTCTCTTGATGAGTCAATAATTCACGTACACGTGCCTCTTCCTGAGTCCATGTGTCTATCTACATCCGCCCGCCCCCCCCCCCGCCCCGAATGCATCATTCTTCTCACCACTTTGTTTTGTGACCCAGATATAGATACCTGAAGGATCAATGGCTAGATAGAGGGTACATTTATACACATGTGCTTTGAATTTTAGATGACAGGTGTCTAACTACTTGATAGAGGAAGTTATGATACACAGATACACAGACAAACGATAAACAGACAGACAGACTGCTAATAGATATATAGAGGATACGGACACAGATATATGATAGATCACATAGGTAGATGACATTGATAGATGTGATGAGTAGCCGGTAGCAAAAGAAAATGGTTAGAGAGATAGAGGGGTGTGTGTGTGTGTGTGTGTGTATGTGTGTGTGTGTGTGTGTGTGGTGTGTGTGTGTGTGTGTATGTGTGTGTATGTGTGTGTATGTGTATGTGTGTGTTGTGTGTGTGTGTATGTGTGTGTATGTGTGTGTGTACATGTGTGTGTGTATGTGTGTGTGTGCGCGCGTGTGTGTATGTGTGTGTGTATGTGTGTGTGTGCGTGTGTGTGTATGTGTGTGTGTATGTGGGTATGTGTATGTGTGTGTGTATGTGTGTGTGTATGTGTGTGTGTGTATGTGTGTGTGTGTGTGTGTGTGTGTGTGTGTGTGTGTGTGTGTGTGTTTTCCTCACCATAATTCTGCTTTCTCTGTCTTTATTTCGATTTCCTTCATCTGGCCACTCTCTCCCCTCTCTTTGTCTGTGTATCTTTTTTTTCCCTATGGGATTTTTTTTCCTTCAGCTGAATCATCTATCTCTCCTCCTCTTCCTCCCTCACTTCTCCTTCCTCCACTCCAGTTGGGAGCGAACTCTCAGACAATTCCATTCCACCCAACCGTCTCACTTGTCCCTAACTCCAGCTCAGCCCATTAACACCAGCTCTGGGTAGATACCTCTCCAGATTTGCAGCAAGGAATTGTGGAGGCTTCCAAATCTTAGTTCCCAGCTCAGGAGAGATGTGAACTTGGACGTCGTCTAAGGTGGGAACTGATGGCCAACTTAGGAGCTGGCTCCCTGGGGTAAGGAGACAGCTTCAAAAGAGACAGAGGAGGGAAGAAGAGAGGGTGGCAAAGGAGACATGTGAAAGGCCAGGAAAAGGGATGGACACGGAGGGGCCTCAGGGAAGATAAGTGAGGATGTCATTCTGGAACCAAATAGAAAGACGGAGAAAGCCAAAGCACCAGAGAGCCGGGAGGAAATGAGAGAGAGAGGGAGAGAGAGAGAGAGAGGGAGAGAGAGAGAGAGAGAAAGAGAGAGAGAGACAGACAGATTCAGGAACCTGGAATCACAAGTGTGACAGAGATGAGAAGCAGGAAGGGGAGGGGACAACCAATGACGATGATTCTTTATCCATAAGAAAGTGGCAGAGGTAGGGTGGTGGTGGTGGTGCACACCTTTAATCCCAGCACTTGGGAGGAAAAGGCAGGCGGATCTCTGAGCTCAAGGCCAGCCTGCTCTACAGAGTGTGTTTTAGGACAGCCAGGGCTACACAGAGAAACACAGAGAAATCTTGTGTTGAAAAAAACAAAGGAGGAGGAGGAATAGGAGGAAGAGGAAAGGGGGGGGCAGGGAGGCAGGAGAGCAAGCTGACTGGAGGTTTAGTGCCGAGAGAGCCATATTGAAGGTAGATGGAGGGAACAGTCATCTGAATGTACAGTATCTCTGTGGATAACACACCAGAAAACATGAGAGTTTGGGGTCATCAAACGCAATGATGTTCGGGGCTGGAGAGATGGCTCAGAAGTTAAGAGCACTGACTGCTCTTCCAGGGGTCATGAATTCAATTCCCAGCAACCACATGGTGGCTCACACCCATCTATAATGTGATCTGATGGCCCTCTTCTGGTGTGCAGGTGTGCATGCAGGCAGAGAATTATATATGTAATAATAATAAATAAATAAATCTTTTTTTTTTTTAAAAAAAGGTTTTCCAATGGTTTTCCAAATGTCTAAAGGAAAAATGAGTTATCCAGAACTTCAAAGTATGAGTTTTGATAGGTACCTGAACTACGGGGAGATTAGCGACAGCTGTGTGCGTGCAAAGAATGGTGATGCTGAGAGGGCATCGGACCAGAGTCTCCTAAATGAGAATGCTGAAAGGAAAGAGGGCTGTGTGGACAGAAAGCAGGACTTCAGTGAAAAGCATTGGTAGCAACATCTATCCTATGAGTGACATCAAAACCCAAGCTGAGGTTCTGCAACAGGGAGGCAGTGCAGCATGGAGCAACGAAGCCTGTTGACCAGGGATGGGTGCCGAGCAGCAACTCCTCCCTCCCCAAGAAGTGTAGTCATTATGGGGAGACCAGAGAGAAGTTGGTCAGGCTGTGATGTAGGCCTGGGATAAAGTCGTTGCTTAGCACGCACAAGCACTACCAATGTTAGAAAGCATTCACCTTTGGCCTAGAGTGCATAAGGGAGCTCACTAATGCATCCTCCAGACATTAGCAAGAGTCTCTCTCCTCCAGAGGGGAGAGCAGCCAACGGGTTGGAGGGAAGAAAAAAAAATTACAATCTCTCTTCTGCTCCCAAAAAACCCCTGTAGATGGAAGTAAAAATCTCACGCTGGTTCCTATAGGGCAAGTATCAACCCAAGAGGCGCAGGCACTGACCTAAAACCAAGAGAGATGGGCCAGGACGAAGGCAAGACCTTCGACCCACTGCAGGAAGGCCTCAAATCCAACAACAGTGAGACTGAAAATTACCAGCCATGTGGCTACTCTGTGCTCCTCACCATGGGAGCTGCTGAATGTGACAAGCATCCAGGAATGAGGGAAAACCTCACCACGGTGAGAATACGACCCATAGTGCCGCTGGTGCCAGGTAAGGAAAAGGCGAGGCCTCTGAGCACAGGTTTGACCGAAAGGGAAACAGATGTGCTGGTGTGATGAGGCGAGAGGGGCTCACTTTGCTCTTTTTGCTTCTGGCTCCAGACCTTTCCTGACTTCTGAGGAACATATATACCCCCAGCACCCCAGTCCTGTGTGCTCCCATACTCACCTTGCCCAGGTGGCCCAAAAACCAGTTCCTTTTAGGGCCCTGAGGGAAACATCTGAGGCGGGAGCAGTTCTCACAGAATAAGTAAGTCCAGGCAAGGATTCTGGCCAAAAACCAGGAAGCGGCTCCAAGCAGCAGAAGATGCCACGGGGAAGCCACCAGAGAGCCCAGGTCCAACCCAAACACACTCAGCCGCAGCATCCTGCAGAGCAGACAGACACAGAGGTTCAGAAGAGGAGGAACCGGGAAACTCCTGAGTTACTGAACAAAGAAAGGCTAAGACTGTGGTTTGAAAGCAGAGCAAAGACAGGAGGGAGATGCAGGGAGAGAGATAGAGTGAGATAGAAAAGGAGGGGAAGGAAGACACAGGAAAGAGCTGCTTTAAACAGCATGGCTCTGCCTGAAGTACAGGGAAGTGGCTCCAGAAACTCAGGGTCACTGGTACCGATTGGCTGATAAACTTGTCCTGGTCAGAGCCAGGACCCTTCTCCTGCCTCATAGCCCCAGGCGGGTGGGTACCTTAGTTCAGGAGCAGCCTGTTCTCCAAGACCTCTTCTCCTCCCCAGTGAAATGCATTTATCCCCTTCCTAACTGCAGGGGGCTGGGCTTGTCCCAGGCTAAACCAATCAAGCCCTCCCAGGCTCACTTCTTTCCTGCCTGGGCAGCAGGCCAAAGCTAGGGGGGAGGGTCGGGGGGGGGATGGGGGGGTGGTTATGGCTGACTGAGTGCAAGGGCGCCAGACACACACAGAGAGGCAGATAGATGATCTTTAGAATGCCTGCCACCCCCACCCACCCCTCACAAGTCAGGGCCAAAGATGACTCTGGGCCACCAAATTTACAGCCACGCCTGCCTTTCCAAGGCCAACAGTCTGCAGATAATCAGCATGAAGGCGGAAGTACAGGTTCGAGTCTACCTGGTCATGAGCATCCTGTCAGCTTCTCTGCACATCTTGATGGTGGGGACGTGCAGAACTTCTCACTGCTGAACTAGGGCAGGGGGAGGGGGGCGGAGCGGGAAGCTGGCTCTGGACCGCTTCTGCTCACCAGCTGCACAGTCGGGCAGAGTTCAGTCCTGGCCTGTAGCAGCAGCCCAGCCCCTGGGTGGAACCAAGAAAACTAGACCAGAAAATCCAGCCATGATCAGGCTGAAGAGAGAAATATCCTAGCTGGGAAAACACACCTAGAGGCTGAAGGGTCAGAGTTCAAAGGGGAAGTGTGGAGGAAAGGAGTCTGACTGAAAGCCTATGAGCAGGGGCGGTCAGGCAAGAAAGAACAAACCAGCAGGGCATTGTCTTCTCAGCACAAAATGGGGCACTGCCTTTAACAGGAGCATGTGTTGTCCAGAAACTATCCTACATCACCATGTCTTGGACTTAGCAGTCACTGAATCCATCCGTGAGGGACCAACAGTCCTCCAAAGCCAGGGCATAAAGGAAAATTGGGTGGGCCAGCTCAAATGTTGACAGATAAAAGCAAGCTCAAAGTCCTGAAATAGAGTGTGTAAAGGTAGTTGGTTGGTGACTGAGATAGAAAGATAAGGGCAGTGGTCAGTGGATAAGTCCAGGTGGGTCAGCTCAGAGCCCCTCAAACCAGAAGTGAGGGCCTATGGAGCTAGCGGTCCACGATAGATCAGAATAAAGCAACTGCATGACTTCCTCCCCAGGGGATTTTTCACAAAGTGTTGTTCCCCTTTCCCCTAGTAAATTATTCAACTTTGTGGATACTTAAAAGCACATTCTTGTCATTGTAGTTGGTGCAGTTACACAACTACTTGTAACACTGAACTCTGGGTCAAGTAGACATCTGAAGGAAACATTCACTTTTCTAGAAGAATCTACACGGGAGGAGGCACAAGGAAGGACACTACAGGGAGCAGAGCAGGATAAGGCTTGTGAGGATTGAAACCATGGCTGTTCAGCTTGATCTAACTTTTTTTTTTTTTACTTTTTATTTGTGTGTATGGATGTTTTGTTTGCATGTGTGTGTGTGCACCACATACATGCCCGATTCCATATGACTACAGAGAAAAGCAAGTCAGATGCCCTGGGACTGGAGTTACAGAAAGTTACGAGCCACCATGTGGGTCCTAGGAATTGAGCCTGACTCTTCTGGAGGAGCATCCAGTGCTCGTAACCACTGAGCCATCTCTCCAGCCCTGGGTGGTTCTTTTTCAAAGACTGTATTCTTGCTTCCTTCCTTGCTCTGACTAAACTCTTGACTGCTTTTTCTACTACTGTGTACCAACCAAACCCTTCTCTTTCAGGAGTACAAGAATTCAGACTGCTGCTGGCGTTGAGAACAAAGGAAGTTGGAGACCTCCTCCAGACATTATGAGTGCTTGGCAGGACCTGGGAGCAAACACTGATTTTCACAGTCTGACTTTCACAGTCTGGACAAATGTCTAGTCTGAAAACACAGCTCAAACTGCTGTCTGAAGTCCTATCACCTGTCTAGAGCCAATACAGACTTTGGTCTTGACAATCCCATAACCACAGGTGCCAGTTTCTAAAAATAAGCCTGCCAGGCTATAAATAAACCAAGGATTACATCTATATTCAGGCCCTTTGGGAGGTTGATTCGGGAGGAATATGAATCAAGGACAACCTGGGCTACTACATATGATAAGATAAATGCAGGACCTATGTCATATCCTCAGATAAATATAGACACTGATATAGCAGTCATAATGGTCCACCATCACTGTCCCTTTGACTGCATCTAAGATCACCATGGAAGCTGACTTCTGGGAGTGTCTGTGGGAGTCTTTCAGAAAGGCTGAACCTAGAGCAAAGATCCACCCTGAATGTGGGCAACTTCATCCCCAGAACTGTGTTGCCTCCTAGACAAAAATAAGAAAATGACCCAAATAAGCAAATTCTCTTTGCTTAAGATCTCCTGTGACTGGCTGCCTCGAGTTCTTGCCACCACGGCTTTCCCACCATGATCGACTGGACCCTTCAACAGTGAGCCAAGGGAATCCCTTCCTTGCTTACCTTACTTTTTTCCAGCTGATTTATCGCTGAGAAGAGATAGGTAACTAATGTAGAAAAATTGGATGAGGGGAGAGGTCATTGGTTAAGAGGAACTTGGGGTGATTTGCTGAAGGGATGTGGAAGAGATTGAAATTCTGGGTTAGAAAAACCCCTAGATGATTGTAAGCAGATCTGAGTGGGATATTCTGACTACGATGGCTAACGTTATGTCCTAAGTTCAAGTTGCTTAAGAGATCAATGATACAAAAACACCTCTAACCTGTAACCCAAGGAAAGATAACTTGCTGGAATACTGGGGGCTATTTGTTCACGTAAGATGAACATGTTCATGTACATGTTCATGTACCATGTGGTTTGTTAACCACGTGTTTTTCATTTTTGTAAACAAGGTCAGTTGCCCCAGTTATACAGGATGTGTGCTTGATCACAGGTAGTCAAAAAGCATATGAGGATGTGCTTGCCTCTGATTGCATGAAGGCAGGAAGTACGTAGCCTTGATCCCCTGACTAATGTAATTTAGTGTCATACTCTGAGCATGAGTTTTAGGTATGGACCTAGCCAGTACCATGGTCCTGTCCAGTGTTTAATAAACCCTCTTTTTTTAAAAAAAATTATTTATTATGTATACAATACTCTGCCTGCATTATACCTGCAGGCCAGAAGAAGACATCAGATCACGTTATAGATGGTTGTGAGGCACCATGTGGTTGCTGGGACTTGAATCAGGACCTCTGGAAGAGCAGTAGTGCTCTTAACCTCTGAGCTATCTCCCCAGCCCCAATTAACCCTCTTATTTTTTTTTTTAAAAATGTATTTGTGGTCACTCTGGCAAATCTCAGACCCATAGCACTGATTAGTGTTCAGAGCACCACAGTGCTGATGGGAATGAAGGTGTAGTCAGTCACACAGTGCTGATGGGAATGAAGGTGTAGTCAGTCAAATTTCTTAGAGGAACAGGACCCCTTTGAGAACCGGGACACAGGGCATCCGCTGGCTTCATTCTGTCCTTGTTCTGAGAAGCTGAGTGGAGTTGCATTCAAACACCATGGACTGATTTGATTGGCAGAAGAACTCTGTGGGTAGACAACGGTTCAGGTTGTATGCTATAGTGGTCATTTTTTTTTTCTATCAAGGTCTCCTCTGAAAGAGCAGTGATCAGGGCAGAAAGATGAAAGCATGGAGTTTAAAAAAAAACAGTGTGAGAGAGTTTAAAGTTGCAGACAAGGATGATGAAGGGCAAACTGCTGTCGTGCTCAAGAGATTAATCCATTAAAGGGAACCCTCCAATCCTGACTGGCACGCTAGGGCAGGCGCCTTGAAGGCAAAACCCCAACCACCAATGGCTTCAGCTTGAAACAATATAACTACATTTGAAAAAAAGAAGTTTGAAACGAGAATGCTGCAGAAGTGATTCCTTGTTCCAAAACGGTCACCTAGAACTTGTTTTTCCCAGCATCAACTTCACAGGCAAAGAGAAGCCAACGGACACAGCAGAACCTGTCAACAACATCACAAACTACTGGTTGATGGGGGACGCTTGGAGGCTTGCACCAGGCTACTAGAAAGCCTCTGCAGCTGGGCAACGTGTCTCAAGAAAGCCTTGACAGGTTGGTGCACGGTGCTGGGAATTCTGATGCTTAGTTGATACGAAGACCCTAGTACATCGGGAGATTGCAGGAGAATGAGATGTCTACCATGGAATACTTGACACAAAAAGTAGAACTGACCAAAAAAGAAACTGTTTGCTCCCCCCCCAAAAAAAAGCAGCAGAAGGGACAAGACTTCCAAGGGTTGCTGGAGCAGAGATGCTTTCATCAGGAGTCCTAGATGCTGCGTATGGAGCTGCAGAGGTTTCTGCTGTTGTTTCTTTCTTCCCCTGATGTGTTTCTATTTTCATTTTGTTTTTCTTTTCCTATTTTTCCTTTCCATGTTCACATTACTCTACCTTGGACTGGGAAGTTTATTCTGCCCCATGCATATTAGAAATACTTTAGTAGGTGGGTTTTCAGCTTCTTGTTTGTTTCTTATAAAACCTTACAATTGAGGTCTCTGGAGAAGCTGTGGAGTTAGTAAGGGCTCCCCTCACATCTCCAAAGAAACTGTGGAGTTAGAACTTTTGAGTAATGAAGGATTTGAACATTTTCAAAGCTACTTTATTCAGTTTTTTTTTTTAATGTTTATACGTCCCTTCCAACCCACCTACCCTAGCTAGGAGAGAAAAGAGGCTAAGAGGGACAGGAGAAGTAGACCGTTTTAGATTCAGTTCCTTGAAGCCATCCACTCTTTGTTGTTAGGATTCGAGTAGACGCACCAAACAGCAAAGCAGCGACTCAGCAAAGGTGACTGCAAGTGAAGCGGCCAGAATCCAGAACCTCGAAGCCGTCTCTGGAGCATTTCTCTTTAGGAATGTCTCGCGATGTGGAGCAGTGAACAGCCAAACGATGGGAAGCGATGCCGAAATCAAAAAAGTCCAGCCTCTGGATCTGGGCTCATATGTACATCTCCTCTCAGAGTCCGTTCTAGGCTGTTTATCCGTTGGCAAAGACCATACCTTTACAAAAAGCAGTTCCACCTTCTAGTAGACAAATACTGTGTGTTCTCCTACAAGTCTGTTTCCAGTGGGCAAATGCCACACACCCTCACACAAGTCTGTTTCACACCTTACACTTAGGATCCAAACAAAAACATGTTTATTTCCACTACATAGTAAGTGCTGGAATTATCTTAAACGATGGCAGGTTTGGAAACTAAATAAGTGCATTTTGCACTGAGGTCAAAATTACAGCTTGTAGGACAGAAGTGGAATGTTTGCCACCCTCATTGTACCCCTGCAGGTAGATGGGAGGTGGGTTCAGGATAATCTCTAGAGCAAAGGCTTCAAGCTTCCTAATGCTGAGACCCTTTAATATAATCCTTCGTGTTGTGGTGGCCCCCAACCATAAAGTTATTTTTGGTGCTACTTCATAACTATAATTTGTTACGTTTATGAATCATAATATAAACACCCGTGTTTTTTACAATGGTCTTAGGTGACCACCAAAGGAGTAAATGACTCACGGGTTGATAAGCACTGCTCTACATGCTGAAGGACAGCAGAAGGCTCCAGAACCTGTCTCAACCCCGGTGGAAAAGTGGAGATCAATCCAGATTGTCCTCGGACCTCCACACACACACATTCATACTTGCACACATGAAGAAACACACTCAGACCTATACAAAAAGTATTAAGATATTAAATACTTACATCAGGACTCTCTGTCAAAATAAATACCAGTATAAGTATACATACATACACACACACACACACACACACACACACACACACACACACACACACACAAGAACATGGGGCTGGAGAGTTGACTCAGAGGTAAGAACACGTACCATTCCTGTCGAGAACCCTAGTTTGTTTTCCAGCAGGCATATCTGGTGGCTCACAACTGCCCCCTGGGCACACACACTAAAAGAGGGAGAGGGAGAGAGAGGGGGAGGGGTGGGAGAGAGGGAAAGAGGGAAAGAGAGAAAGAGAGAAAGAGAGACTGATTGATTGTTTCTGTGAAGAGCCCTGACTGATTCAGGGATGAAGTCAAGTCCCGCTCTCCTTGAGTCTACACAATGTCCACGACTTCTTGGACAGTGAAGTTTATATTATAAACAGAGTACAACTTTCTCTGCATCCCACTGGAATACACAATCTTGGCTCCAGCATACATGTTAAAGGGATGCCCAAGCAGCCCCATGGAGAGGCCTTGTCTGAAAGGGCATGAGCTCCTCAGCCATTTGTCCATAATGGGAGCTAGCCATCTTGAAAATGTCTCCATCCCCCTGAGATGACCTACCCTAGATAATGTTCAATAAAGTATAGAAGGCCATCCCTGCTAAGCCCTGCCCCAAATGTATATTCTTACATTTATAAACAAATTCCTACACTTAACAGAGATGGGGGAGCTCACAGTATTCCTTAATACATGGTCATCAAAGAGCATGTCTTTGACACCTGCTTTATGACAGAGTGATGGCATGGGCACCAGCTTTGATGCTCATGTCCTCCGGCACACAGTCAGGGAACCCACCACTGTGAATAGCCTTATGAATTTTCTGACTCTTAGCAGGCTGTTAGGAAAGAAATGAGCACCTGCCTTGGCATCAGACAGACCAAGGTTAAGGCTGGTCCTTGCTACTTACCAACAGTGTATGACTTGAGCAAGTGACTTCCCCTCCGAGCTCAAAGCCCTCCTTGTTAATCGAGACCCAAAAAGGAGCCATATAGCACAACATCTTAGTTTGAACTCACCGGCAGCAGACCCAATGCAAGGACTCCAGGGTAACCAGACAAGGTTCCCACTGCCAAGCATCTCTTTGGGAGGGGATCCCAGGAAACACCAGGAACAACTCTGGGGGGAAGTGGGATGGAGATGGGAGACAGGAGGTAAAGGCAGCTTGAAGGAAGTTTGCACTCTGGACAACCTGTGTTCAGTTCAGAGCAGCGACCACTCATCTCAGAGTCATCCCAGCCGTAATGTAGACCCAGGGCTGCTTCCAAGGGCAGTGTCTCTCCGGAGTGTGGAGCCTGAACTCCAAGGGTCAGGCCTAGGTACTGGAGCAGGGAGCTGTGACACTGTCTGTTGCCATGAGCACAGCTGGTGTGGACAATTTCTTTACTCAATGACTCTGACGCAAATATGCCCACACACATTAATATGCTAGGACACCAATACAATGTATAAACTCATTTAGAACATAATGAACTACATGTGTGCATACACATATTTGCCCAAATGTACATATTCACATACACACAGTTGGAACACGTTAAGGGGCCAGTTCTGCTGACCCAAAGCTGCAGGATATCCATAGCATAGGGTAGCAATGGGATGACCCAGAGGAGTCCCGATGAATATACAAAATTGATGGTGTCACAGAAGCCAGAGATCTCGGGCCAGACTGATGACTTATTGCAATGAACATTTGCAAGTGAAAATGTGTGGTCAGAGGGTTGTACTACGGACACACTGTGACGCACTACAGCTTCCACGGCAAGATGTTTTTTATGCTTTGTTTTGTTGCTGTTTGTTTGTGTGTAAGAGTTTTATTTTGAGGAGACGGAAAGATGCGTGGGACTGCGGTTCATCATATGAAACTCACAAGGAATTGATGGAAAGACGAAGAAAGGCAGGGGCTAGAGAGATGGCTCAGTTAAGAGCACTGGCTGCTCTTCCAGAGGACCTTAATTCAATTCCCAGCACCCATGTGACAGTTCACAACTATCAGTGGCTCTGACTCCAGCATACCCAGCACCCTCACACAGACATACATGCAGGTAAAACGCCAGTACACATAACATTAAAATAAATAAATTACTTTTGAAAAGGCCATGGGAAAGGCATTGTGATTATGGCCATGTCACTGTACTCTGATTTCTATTTCTATATCCAGTGTTCAGCAAACTGTGGCCACCCATGCATCAGGCGTCCTTCTATATTGTTTATGGACTAAGAATGGTTTTTAAATTGAAAAGATGTTAGAGTGAGAGAAGGGAGTAAGTGCAGCCTAATTTGGAAAAATAGAGCATGCAAGCCTAAAATGTTTATTATATTCCACTTTAAGAAAAAAATAACTGAGGGCTGAAGAGATGGCTTAGTGGTTAAAAGCATTGCCTGCTCTTCCAGAGGTCCAGGGTCCAATCACCAGCACCCACATGGTGGCTCACAACTTCCATAACTGTGTGGGATCCAATTCCCTCTTCTGGTATGCAGACAGATATACATATACACACACAAAACAACCATATATGTTAAACAAATAAGTAATTTTAAATGAAAAAATATTTCAACTCCTATGTATAACAATAAGTGGTAAGTAAATTTTTCCAAGAATCATTACTGAATATATATTATGAAAGAGTACTCAGATAAAAATCTAACAAAATATATGTGGTATATCTGTGATGAAAACTTCAAGATATTAATGAAATAAATCTTGGCAAAGGCGTACCGCGTTCATGGACACGTTAGCTCAATATGGTGAGATGATGATCATACTCAAACTGATTCTTTAATGGAACAAAAACTCAAAGTCCCAGCAGGACTCTTTGTATTAATAGATACATTGCTTGTGACATTTTTATGAAAACACAAAGGACATAGGTGACCCAAAAAATATTCAAAAGTGAAAATACAACTGCAAGATTCAAGACACACTATAAAACCATTAGAGTGTGGTAGCTATAATTGCACAATTACCAGTTACTGAAATAGTCCACCCCAAATGTCTTCCAAAATACCTACTGTGTGCTCTCCCTTGCAGACAAGCATTCCCAAGGAGTCAAACCCAAAGGCCACCTGTCACCTCTATTTTTCCCAAAGTCCAAGACCTATGCGTGATGAGTAATGCTCCTCTCACATTCTTTTTTTCTTTAAGGGAGGGGTGTTTAGACAAGGTTTCTCTACATAGCTCAGGCTGTCCAGGAACTATGTAGATGAGGCTGGCCTAGAACTCAGAAAGATTCATGTGCCTCCCAAGGCTGGGGTTACAGGCGTGTACCACCACAGGCAGCCTTCCCCTCAGGTTCCAATGCAGATGACTGTGGTCTAGAAACTTTTTTAAAAAAGTAATTATCACCTTGTACATCCTAGAACAGAGTCACTAGTGGCAGTGGATTGTGCCCATTTAAAATCACACTTAAGGGGCTGGGACCTGGCTCTGTGAATAATGTGTTTTAAGGGTTCAATCCTGAGAACCCTCCTAAAATTGGGTGTAAAGTGGTACGCATGTGTACTCTCACCAGGGGGAGGACAGGGGCAAGAAGATTCCAGAGTTCACTGACTATTGTGGTTAGCTTAATTGGTGAGCTCCAGGCCAACGAGAGACCTTGTCTCAAAGAGGGTAACAGCATTGCTTAACATCAACCCTGAGCTGTCCTCACGCATGCATGCGCGCATGCACGCACGCACACACGCCACTGGAAAAGTAACAGATTCAGGAAGATATGTAGCTCAGCAGTTTGCCTACTATGTGCAAGGACTGGGCTTCAACCAAAGGGGTACCAAAAACCCCAAAGATACTCCGTAAATAAGAACAGAACACTAGAGATGGCTTAAGGATTATATTTTTGTTGTAAGTCATTTCTCAAGTCAAAGATATATAAAACTCTGGTTGTATGTGTGTTTAAGTTTTGAGATAAGGTCTCGTGATGCTGGCCTCAAACTTTCTATATCTAGCCCAGGCTAGTCTCTAACTCATGAAACTGTTTTCATGAGAGAGGGAAATCAAATGCTAGAGGATATATATATATATATATATATATATATATATATATATATATATATGTGTGTGTGTGTGTGTGTGTGTGTGTGTGTGTGTGTGTGTGTGTGTGTGTGTGTGTATGTGTATGTGTGTGTGTGTGTGTGTACATGACACACAGAGACGTGCTTATGAGGTCAGAGGTTTATGTGACGTGTCTTCATTCATCACTTTCCACCTTATTTCCTGAGACAGAATCTCTCAGGGACCCTGGAGCACTCTGATTCAGCTGGACTGACTGGCCTCTGAAGCCATGGCATCCTCCTGTCCCCACAACTGAGTCACCTCCCGCAGCCCCAAGAGAAATAAGTGGGGAAGGTGAAAGAACAGCAGCGCACAGGGAGCCTGCCTAGTGTGGCGCCATTTTAAATGTAAGCTGCTTTAGCGTCCTTGGGACATCACAAGCCCCCAGCGACATTTAACATCATTGTCAGGGGCTCCCAGACAGTATCCTAAGAAACTGCCCTTCATTTCTACAAATATCCTTTCACATACGACAGGCCAGCCATAGCGGCCCACTCTTCTCATTACAGCCCTAGGATGGTGAGGGCAGAGCTTTGCTGCAAATTAAAGGCCAGCCTGGTCTATGCACTAAAAGCTACATCGTGAGACCCTGTGTCAAAATCAAAAGAAAGAAGAAAACAGTAGCGTAGTGACAGAGCCTCAGGCCTGTCAGTAAACCTTGTATCTCCTGCTTTAAAATCTATGGTGCCTCCTTATCGTTAAAAGAATTAAGTCCACGCTTGAGTTTGGGCGCAAGTCTCGTCAGCCTGCAAGCCCTGTGCATCACCCAGGAAACAAACGGGAAGGCTCTGGGACTCAGCCTCCCCTTCTGTCATCCAGGCCACCAGAGGATCTCTGTTGTCCTGCAGCGCCCCCTGCTGGCTCTCGGTGAGGCTACGCTTATTCTGGTTTCCGCCGAGCAAAGTGAGTGGGACAGGCCTAGGCTGGGTCACTCACTGCGCGCTTGCGCTCAGCGGCTCCACTTTCAACCACAGCCCGCCCTCTGCGCGCAGGGTCAGCTCCGGCTTCCGGCGCGGCTCCGTGTCATCCGGCAGCATGCGGAAGCGCAGCAGCGTCAGCGCCAGAGCCACCTTTATCTCACTCATCGCGAAAGTCTGTCCTATGCAGTTCCTGCGGGAAGGTGGGGGTGAGGACTGCACTGGGACCCAACCAGCCCCCAAGGTTTAAATTTGACAAGGTCCCTGTTGCTCCTGGCCAGCCTGAGAGGCAGGGAGCGCCCAAGACAGATCAGCCCTGCCTTTCACCTTCCAACCAGAACCTAACCATCCCAACTTCTCCTGTCCCCAGCGAAAGCCCCCCACACCACGGTCTGTGCACCCCAAGCCTTCTCGCCTTACCTGGGCCCGGCAGAAAAGGGAATAAAAGCCAGAGGTGACCTCTTCTGTGGGTTTTCTGGGTCAAAGCGGAAGGGGTCATAGACCTGTGTGGATCAACCAAGACTAGGCTGATGGGTCGCATCTCTCTGCACGCCCAGCTATTCCCGAACAGATGGATATGGAGACAGAAGAGTGACAGCTCTGGTTTTCCAGGCAAGGGCTGCATCTCTTCCCTCGGTCCCAGAACTGGGGAGTAGGCAGGGTCGCACCTCAGGGTCTGGCCAGACTGAAGGGTTGTGATGAACCCCGAAGATGCTGATGATGCAGTCGCTCCCTTTTGGACAAGAAGGGAAGTCAGTGCTGCCCCTGGGGACCACCAGGAGCCACCTCCCCATACAGTCCACACCTTTAGGGATGACCCGGCCATCTGGGAGCGTAATGTCCTGGGTGCAGAAGCGAGAGATGTTGGTAACCGGGGGATGCAGCCGCAGACTCTCCTTGATGCACATGGTCAGGAAGGGTAGCTGGCCCAGGTGGTCCCTAAGAAACCACCACATAATTATCCAAGGAGTAAAAACAAAGCCCTGGTCTGCTAGGTGGCTTGTCATTAAAAGGGTTAGCACCCACTCTTGATAACCTGAATTCAATACCCAGCCCGCACAAGGGGATAGAAGAAAACCAAGTCCCAAGACTTGTCTTCTAACCTTCACACATGCACCATGGACTGCATGTACACATGCACGCGCACACACATGCACGCATGCATGCACGCACATGTGCGCAGGTGATCATTAGTCCTATAACAAAGTTAATTTAAAAAACAAAATAATAATAATAAAAATTTTAAAGTTAATTCAAAATGAATAAAAAATATTTGTTCATTTTATTATTTTCATTTTTATGTGTATGTGTTGGGTAAGCCAGAGGCATCTTCCTCTCTCCCTCTCCATCTACTGTTTTGAGACAGTGTCTTTCACTGAACATAAGAACTGGGTATTTAGGTTAGACTGGCTGGCCAACACAATCCAATTTCCTGCCCCCTGAGCTCCAGCAGTGGGGTAGCATTTTACATGGATTCTGGGAATTCAAACTAAAGTCTTCATGGTAGCAGTAAGTGCATTACCCACTGAGCCATCACCCCAGCCCTGTTTTATGGATCTCACTTTGTTTTTGAGACAAAGTGTCACTATGTAGCTTGACTAGCCTGGAACTTCCTGTAGACCAGGCTCACCTCAAAACCAGAGATCCACCTGCCTCTCTGTCTTCCAAGTGTTCAATTTAAGGCTTGTGCTGCCGTGCCTGGATATAAGGTTCTTCTGTATGTTTGTTTGTTTGTTTAAACAAGGTCTCATGTAGCCTAAGCTGGCCTTGAACTCCCTGTATAGGCAAGGATGGCTTTGAACTGATCCTTCTGCCTCCACCTCATGACTGCCGGAGAACAGGAATGACCCAGTACCCTCAACTCTGAACAAAAGATTAAAGCACTAGAAAAATCAAAACAACCACAAAAAATACTGAGGAAACTGACTTGACATTTTTAGGAACATTTCTAAGAAAAACATACTTATCAAAAGATATCTTTACCCAAAAAAAGAAGATATCTTTAAATGTTTTCATATATTTACATGAGAGACCTGTAAAAAGTAAATGGAGGCAGGCCAGATTCAGAAGGGGGAGGCAGGAGGATCAAATTTTCAAAGGCAGCTGGGCTTTAGGAGACTGTCTATTGTTGAGGACCTATTGCACTTCCTAACACCCACACTCATGTGTACATACCCACACACAAGCAGAAGTGAAAATAAGGGCCGGGCGTGGTGGTGCACGCCTTTAATCCCAGCACTTGGGAGGCAGAGGCAGGCGGATCGCTGTGAGTTCGAGGCCAGCCTGGTCCACAAAGAGAGTCCAGGACAGCCAAGGCTACACAGAGAAACCCTGTCTCGAAAAACCAAAAAAAAAAAAAAAAAAAAAAAAAAAAAAGAAGTGAAAATAAATCTGTTTAAAGGTGAATAAGTAAAAATAAATGTTTGTCTGTTCTGACTAGAGGATGGAGTCTTTCTTCCACATCTGAAAAGCTGAACCTATAAGGTTCGTTATGACATCGGCCATTTTCAAAGTTCGTCATTTCTGTGTGGCGAGAGTAAATATACAGCGCATTATTGTTAACCACAGATGGGCTAGTGTGGCGAGCGCCACTAACCGTCTGCAATTCTGTGCCTACACACCAATTCTCCATCTGCCCAACTCCTTAGCAGACTGGTTAAGGAGAATAAATAATCTATCAAGGCCAAATAAGATAGCATAAGAAGCATTTTTGTGACAGAACACTGGGAATTCTTAAATTTCCAAAAGTTTGAACCTAAAAGCCCAAAAGGAAGGGGCAGTCACAAAAATGGAGAGCCTGTGTATTAAGATACCGTGGACCACACAGTATTCAAAGGAGTCATTCAGGGCTGTCTGTGATCCTACTATCATGTGGGGTGTGTGTGTGTGTGTGTGTGTGTGTGTGTGTGTGTGCGCGCGCGCGCGCGTGCGTGATGCAAATCAACAAGCAAAGGACACATAACCCTAGAGAAAAGTAGGCAGAGGATATGAACTAGGAATTCACAGTGGGGGGGGGGGGTCAGACAGTAGAGATTTAAGAAGCGATGCCCTAGCTGGTCAGGTAATTCCAGGAGGTTGACACATAAAAGAAGGACACTGAGTGCCAGGCCCACTTGAACTACATAACTAGACCAAGAAAAAACAAAAGTGGGGCCAGGGAGGTAGATCCTCAGGTAAGGACACTTGCTGCGGATCCTGACACCCTGAGTTCAATCCATAGAGCCCACATGGTAGAGATCCAAGTCCTAAAAGTTCCTCTGACCTCCACACATGTACTTAGTACATGCACACTCCCAGCACGGACACTCACACATGAATGAATGAATGACGTGTAAGTGTGATTTTTTGATATCAAAAATAGCAACCGCCATCCTGGCTCACCGCTATACTCATGGCACTTGGTCTCACCATTCAATCTCAGGCTCTCCGTCCCCCAGGAGCTCCTGCACTTCCTGTCGGCAGCGCTCCTGGTATTCCGGATGCCTCGACAAATTGTACAGGATCCAGGAGAGTGCGCTGGATGTGGTATCATGGCCTGAGGGGTAGAGAGGAAGGTCCGGGTGTCTGGGATGGTTTAGCACCCCAGAGTGAGCAGTACGTGGGCATCCATGTCCCTACGGAAATAGGTAGATAGTTGGAGGGGAAGATCCGATGTCTCCCCACAATGCCTAATTGGGATTGATAGACTCCTCCCCTCATTGTAGCCCTACACAGGGACCCTCACCTCCAAACATGAAGGTGTCAGCCTCTGCTCGGATGTCCTCATCTGACAGCTGCCTTCCGTGTTCATCCTGAAGACAAAAACCTGGAGCCTCAACTCTTTTCATGTCTGACAAGTCCTGATGCTGACCTACCACAGGCTCTGGTACCCACTGTGCACACAGGATGCTTCTCCTACCTCTCCATACCCTGTGCCTGCAGCTTTTTCCTCCTTCATTCCCTGCTGCCCTGTCCCTTGCTCCTTCATACAGTGTCCAACAGAGTCACCTCTACCACATCTTTGTATTCTGTCCTCACTTATTATAAACAACATCTATTGCTTCCCAAATACTGTCTTGATCAAGCCCAACTTCTATCTAACGTTTAATGTCAAGGTTCTCAGTTCTCAGTTTGGATCCCACATAAACCCACCTTGGCCAACAAGAGAACATCAATAAAGTCTAAAGTTTTAGTCTTAGCCTTGGTCTTGAGGAACTCATCCACACTTTGGCTAGAGAGGATGCGGCGTCTCTCCCTGATGACGGCATCTGTGAAGCTGTGCACCAGGTCGCAGGCCTTGCGGAAGCGCCGCCCATCAGCAGTGCGGTAGTACAGGAAGTCCACAAAGAACAAGAGCTTATGGTGCCGTTTTACAACTAGGGAGTTGAGTTCCTGAATGGCAGCGATGTATTCGCTGGGAGACCTGCAAGGCATGCCAGACAGAAGAAACAATGTAACACACAGGAAACTCCAGAGAGGTTCCAGCCAGAGAGCCCAGGACCAGCCAAGCTCACCTCCCTCTGCTTCCTGCCTCCCATGAGTGGCCTTGTGGCCCCGAATTTAAAGGTAGATATGGTACTGTTCCCATCTCTCTTTCAGTCAGCATTGACTCCATCTGTTCTTTCCTGTTTCCTTACAAAGCTGTCCTGTTTTCTGTATCAAGCTCATATTCTCCTCTTTGGGTCTTTGCATCCTGCATATAACTGGCATTCCTTTACTAGGACAATTGTCCATTCTGAGCTGTGACTGGGACTCCCAACTGCTTATTTAAATGCCTTCCATTACTCCTTGGAAAACTCAGAATGGAGTTGATGCCCTTCTTGCTGGGTATATATCATCCTTAAGATCAGCCCGCTAGCTGGACACGTCCGCTTGTGACTGCAAGCCCAACACTCAGGAGATGGAGGCGATGGGGATCATAAGCTCACATCCAGCCCGAGGTACCTACTCAATTCCAAGCTAGCCTAGACAGCATAGGAAGATACCACTAAGGAAGGAAGGAAGAGGGAAGGAAGGGGCAGATGACAGATAGATAGATAGATAGATAGATAGATAGATAGATAGATAGATAGATGATTTGAAGAGAAGTGTGTCCCAGAGGTCTGTGTACTGAAACATTTGGTCCCTAGTTGATCCAGTTGATATCACCTTTTGGAGCTTATGGAACTTTTAGGATGGGAGCCTCATTGGAGGGGTGGGCTTTGAGAATTTCATCCCTGCCCCACTTGCAGTTTGTGCTCTTTGCTTCCCAGGCTGCAATTGAGATGCGATTGGGTGGTTTTCTGCCTCAGCGATCACCTACCATGGCTTCCTTGCCGTTACGGACTTCCCCTTCAGAACTATATACTGTTCCTTCCATAAGATCACAGTATTTTATCACAGCGACAAAAAAAAAAAAAGGTAAGTAATAGAGAAAGGCAGTGGATCTGGGGCACTGTTTAACTCTGTGTTAGAGAGAAAGGGAGGCACTTTAAGTGCCCTGTGATTACTAACCTTGTATCAGTTTAGATTAAATCACCTTTTTTCAGTGTGTGTGTGTGTGTGTGTGTGTATGTGTGTGTGTGTGTGTGTGTACCTTGTATGTATGTGCTCATATAGTTGCCTCATGTACGAGTGATGGTACATATGTGTGCGCTTGCATGTGGAGTTCCGAGGTTGACAGCAGGCATCTTGTTAAGTTCTCCCCACCTTGGTTTTTGAGAAAGGATCTTTCACTGAACCAGAAGCTCACTGACTCTGCTAACCTACGACCTCCAGGGATTTCCCCGTGTAAACCTCTCTCAGGCACTGAACTGCAGATATCAATCACCCTGGTTTTGCTTTGAATAGAATACTAGGGACCTGAACTCAAGTCTCTGGTCTTGCATGGCAAGCACATTACTAAGTCACATCCCTAATCCTCATAAGGCGCATTTCTGTGTTCCTCTGTAAGGATGTTTCCCAGAGGACTGACTCAAAGGTAAAAGCCCACCCTGAGGTGGACAATCTCATCCCATAGGTAGAGGCCCAGAAGGAAGACCAGGAGATGGAGGAGAAAGCTTGCTGGACAGACCATCTCTCCCTCTCCACTTCTTGGCCTTCTAACTGGGAGGGGCTCCATGATGCCCTTCCTGCCTACCATGATGGGTTCAAACCCTTGAAATCTGGAGCCAAACATAACCTTTCCTTCTCCTGTCCTTTCACTCAGACATTGACAAGAACCCTCTCCTTGCCTGCTTACGCACATCTCCTTGCCTTTAGCCAAACAATCCTAACTCCCTGAAAGGCCAACACACTCTCTCTCTCTCTCTCTCTCTATCTATCTATCTATCTATCTATCTCTATCTCTATCTCTATCTCTATCTCTATCTCTCCTGTCCTCCAGGGAGTCCCCTCTGCTCCTTCTGGCCAGTACTCCCTCCCTGTGGGTTCCCAAGCCAGATGACAAATGGTAGAGCATTGCACATACCCTGGACATCTCTCAGCACAGCAGGAGTGGGGCCACTCTCTACCCAAATAAGGCTTGGGCCTACTCAAACTCCATAGAAACAAAGGCCACATCATAATAAAGCCAATTAAACTTCTGTTTCCCCAGCAGGGAACTGGCTTCTCAGAAATCACGTGACTGGCCGTCTGCTAACCTAGCTGATCTGCTTTGAAGGTCCCTGCCCTCACTGCAACACTTCCTCCACTGTCCTTTTTCCTCTACTCCCCCAGTGACTCCAGCTATATAAAGCTAGCCCCAGGAAATGAACTGTCCTCTGAAACAGTTTCCCAGGTTGCCCATATCCACCGTCCTCACCACTGCCCAGGACCCTGCTCCCCAGCCCCTCAGCATCCTAAGACTGCCAGTGGGGGCAAAGGGGCCACACCTCCCCAACCCCCCTCCCTTGATCTGTACTCAGGGTCCCAGGCAAAGACAGTGACTCACTCCTGACAGTTGCTCTCAAGGCTGAAGACACATTCCTGAAGACTGTCCAAGGTCATAAGGCTGATGTGCTCAAACATGTCCAGACGGGTGGTGCCTTTGCTGGTCAGGCACTGCCATTTGGCCTGGCCAGAGAAGATAACCGAACTAAGCCTAAGCTCCTGGCCAACTCCAACCACCACACACACACACACACACACACACACAGAGAGAGAGAGAGAGAGAGAGAGAGAGAGAGAGAGAGAGAGAGAGAGAGAGAGAGACATACCACTTGGCTTCTACCACATTCAGCTGACTCCTGAATAGGCCAGATTTGGTTGGGACACACACACGCACATTACACTTGGGCCTCTACCCCAGGCAGCTAACTCCATAATAGACCAGACTTGTGTAGAAGAAGACACAAGGCTGGGAGTCAGAATCTTTGAGTTCAAGGTGTCTGGCATGCGCTTCGGCCAGAGCATTTTCCTCTCCTAGTTCCCACTTGGTAAACCTTTAGCAGCAATTCATTTGACCTCATTTGCAGCCTGATAGGCCATACGTCAACGGCTGCTCCGCCACGCATACTCTCTTATGGCAGGTGAGCTTGAATGAGCGCTCGGGCCTCTGTGGCCCGAGTCTCACCATACATAACGTAACTGGCATACCCATTTCTACTTCATGACAGTGTGAAAATTACAACAGACAGTGTAGATCATGGAACTGGCATAGTACCTCTGTGGCCTAGTAGGTATTCAATAAATGTTAATTGGTATGTGGCTACAGAAATTACCCATATGGGGCTGGGGAGGGGGGCTCAGAGGTTAAGAGCATGTGTTTCTTTTACAGAGGACCCAGGTTTTATTCTCATTACTTACATAGTGACTTATAGCTGTCTATAACGCCCATTAGAGGAGATCCAATGCCCTCTTCTGAACTCAAGGAGTTTTAGGGTTTTGGGGGTTTTTTTTTCATACAGTTTCTCTGTTTAATAGCCCTGGCTGCCCTGGACTCACTTTGTAGAGCAGGCTGTCCTCGAAATCAGGAAGCTCTGCCTGCTGCATGTGCCACCATGCCCAGCAAGCACAGTCTTATATTCAAGCAAAACTCCCATACACATACTGCAACAACAACAACAAATATACATATAATAGCTATATAACAAAATATATGCTATATATTTAAAATATATTATATTTAAATATAAACATAAGTCATATTTAAATTTTAAACATATAAAAACTTATATAAATAAAATATTATAAAATAAGATATATTACATATATACGGGTAGTGGTGGCAAATGCCTTTATCTCAGCTCTCAGAAGGCAGAAGCAGGCAGATCTCTGTGAGTTCAAGCTCAGCCTGGGGTACAGAGTGAGTTCCAGGACAGTTGAAACTCTGTCTCAAATACATACATATATTTAATACATATAAAAATAATTTTAATGTTATAAAAGAAATTATCCCATACGGACACATACAAACAAAGACTTACATGCATGGTGTTCACGCTCTTATTAAATATTTTCACATAGGGCTTCAGGATGTCAAAGTGGAAGGCAGGTGTCAGCAGGCGGCGATGGTGGCCCCATTTCTCACCAGCACTCACCAACAACCCATCCCCTAGGAGGGCAGTGAGAGCAGTGGGCAAGGGTGGCACTTTTCCCTAGGCCCAAAAGGGAGTCTCCTGACCCTGACCTTGAGGTACTCACCCAGCCAAGGCTTCAGGAAGCCATAAAATATCATTTCCTTGGGCACCACAGCAGCTGCCAAAAAGGAGGCAGGAAATCAATTAGTGGCCATGGAAAGGTTAAAGGTGAACTTTAGGAACAGGTCGGGACTCCTGGCCCCAGGGTTGTCCACTTCCCCTCCAAGCACAGCAAGGCAGGAAGGGGACAGAGACAAAGGAAGCAGGGAAGAGGAAGGAGGTGAGGCAAGGCCAGACCAGGCTGCAGCAAGGAGGAAAGCAAAGGTCAGCCTCACAGGGCACAACACACTCAGCACGCCTTCTCATGGCTGCGGCATACTCCATCACATCTCCATCTGACCAGTACAACACCTTAAATAAATGCCTTCAACAGAGACCTGGGACACACTGACTGGTCTGGCTCTCTCTGACATGTCCTGACACACCCTGGACCTAAGAAAAGGACACACTTATGAGTGCAGCGTATATGACCCTTCCTGAGATGATACAATATGGCCCAGCATGAGCATACACCGGTCTCACATGATCTAACTGTGCCCCTCAGATTACCACAGGTAGGATTTAAATATGTGCCATTCATGCCCCCAAATGAGACCTAGACACGTCCCAGAATTCCCACGTGCCCATCCTTTATGCAATGCTAAACATTTAGAGTTAAGGGTTCCCCTATCCTCAAAGACCACAGGATTCGGCCCCTATATGTTCCCCCTGAAAGAGCTGCCACTACGCCTTCCAGCCATGACGCAGCTCCAGGGCTGACCAGTCACAGCTCACCTACTGGATCTTCTGAAGGAGTCTGCATCCCTTCTCTGCCTCGCAAGCCACTTTCCAGCTTAAGGTCCCAAGAAGGGCTGAACTAAGGTGGGCGGAACCCCTGGCGCGCTGTGTGCCTCTTTCATCATCAGTTTCCTGAACTTTAAACCTTTCTGCTCTGTTCAATTCTGGCTTATCAGGTCTGCATCAGAACTCGGTAAGAAGGGATGTTAGAGCCTCTGTTACGGGCAATGAACTCTTGGGGAATGTCCTGATAAATTGATCAGACTATGCTAATGACCCCATAAAAATTATGAACGATTGATGATGTTTGGGCATGCTATACTCTGAACCCTATAACATAATGGCCATTAAGATGGATTTGTTTGTTTGAGAAAAATGATTTTGGAGACCAGCTGGCCTTGAACACACAGAGGTCTGCCTGCCTCTGCCTCCCTACTGCTGACCTTAAAGGAGTGCACGCTACACCCAGCAGATCTTCATATTTTTACTCTATTTTGTTACTAGAGACGTTTTGTCAAGGACCAAAAATTAAGGAAAGATCGTACCGTAAGTGTGCAAATGACCTTCCTCTTCTAGCCTTTTGCTTTCATTTAGGAAAAAGCTATGAAAACACACATGTCCACTTTTACTTTGCTACTGTTTAAGACTGCACTCTGAAGTAACGCTTTGCTTATTTGTCATTGTATGTCTAAAATAATCTGAGACAACCAAGCCACGGTAGTGGATGAGGAACCAGTCTTATCTCCCAAAGGAGGCAAAGTGAAGGGGGGTCCCAGAACTCTTCCTGGAAAGACAGGAATTTCCAAAGGGTTGAGCTATTAGGGCTCATCTTTCCCCACATGAGAGTGAAACCATCTCAGATGAAGATGGAAATACAAGAGAGTCACTCCTGCAGCATCATTGAGATCTGAATCCAGCTGTGCTTGAAGAACACTCTCCCTGGACTTTTCTGCCAGAAGATTTCTTTTTTTTTTTTTTCTTCAGTGCCTAAGGTCTTGAATATGACAGACAAGCACTCCACCCCAGAGCTACACCCCCAGCCAGTAGATTTTTCCTTTGCTAAGACCACACTGAGTTGAATTTCTATCACTCACAAATTGAACAGACCTCAGTATCTAGAGAAACCCAAAACCTTGTCCAGGGTCACCCAGGTTAGTGGCAGGGCTGTGGCTTCTCTTAGACATGTCTTCATCCTCCCCTGCTCAACCTGGGCTGTGGATGGAGTAGGGAGGGCTGGGAGAAAAGGAAGAGAACAGTCTAGTAATTGGGATTCTTTGGGGAAATACCTGGGGCCTGGAGCACAGGGGCAATGAACTTGGGGTGGATGATCCTCAGGATGGGGTGGGACACAATCCAAAAGACATGGACATCCTTGAAGAGGTGGCTTGTTTCAGTCAACAAGTGCAGGTTTTCCTCGCTGTTCTGGACCTGGAGATGGAGAAGGCAGGGTGCCCTCAGAGGCTCCCACTCTCTTGCCAACCAAATCACACACCACTCTTGCTCCTCCCATTGGCTCATTCATAAATGTCTCATGCTGAAATCAACCTGGACTAAACTGCAAACATGTTTTTTTATATCCAAGTCTCTACTTGCATGCTTCTCTCTGTCTTTCTCCCTCTGAACACTACCCCCTATCTCTGCTTTGTTTTTAAAGATGTATCGATTTATTATTTGTATATGTGTGGCACTGCATATTTTATGTAAATGGCCACGGAGGCCAGAAGGTGTTGGATCCCCTGGAAATGTGGTTCCAGGTAGTTGTCAGTTGCCTCACAGTAGGTACCGAAGCCAGGTTCTTTGCAAGAGCAGCAAGTGCTCTCAACCAATGAGCAATCTCTCCAAACTTGGTTTTATGGATGGATAGATAGACAAATAGATAATTGGTTAGTGGATAAATATGGATACACAAATGTTTTATCGATGTGATACATAATAGATAAATGGCAGGGGTTCATAATACATAAATGATAGAGGTGAGTCCAGGACAGCCAAGCCAAGGCTATACAGAGAAACCCGGTCTTGAAAAAAAGGGAGAAATTTTTAAAAATGGTCTGGGGTCTGTGTGTGTGTGTGTGTGTGTGTGTGTGTGTGTGTGTGTGTGTGTGTGTAACCAAGCCTATACAGATAATAAAAGCACAGTAATTTACTGAAGAAGATACCAAAAAAAAAACTGCCTATGTTTCCTCTTCCTGTTACAATACCCTCTGTTCCTGAGCATGCATACCCAGCCTCATGAAGTGTGCCCTATGATCTGTTGACCAGTAGACTAGGCATTTGCAAATGTTTCCGCATACTATACATGCACCATCCAAAAGGGGACAACTGCAGCATTGCAGCTTTTCTGTGACAACTCTGAAAGACACTAGGGAAGGAAAATCTTCACAAGTGTGTACAGTCATGTTTTGGCTTGGAAAAGAAGATGGCCAAACACGTGATTATACACCGCTTCATGGGCCAATGGCAGGCTCTTAACAGGTGTCTGGTTAAGAATTGGAAAGACATTTTTGGAAAAGGAATGTGGCTGATCTCTCCAAATGCCTGAAGGCTATGGGGCTACTTGTGTCCTGTGTAACCACTCAGCCATAGGTGATCTCAGCAGAGGTGGGCTTCAGTAATCAGTAGATAGGATGCATGGGGGGGTGTACAGTAATTATCATCTTC
Organism: Acomys minous; assembly: GCF_964271855.1. Lineage (NCBI taxonomy): Eukaryota > Metazoa > Chordata > Mammalia > Rodentia > Muridae > Acomys > Acomys minous. Next base: position 81,896,972 of record NC_140497.1, on the reverse strand, counting down.
CCCCAGCTATCCCTGTCCATGACCAAGGTGGCCAAGGTAGCAGAACAGAAATTATTCATGGGATCAACAACACAGGCTTCCACTCCCCAAGGATGATCGAATCATGGCTGCCATTGACTGTCAGATGTGCCAGCAGCAGAAACCAACACTGAGCCTCCAATATGATACCATTCCCTGGGGAGACCAGCCAGTGACCAGCCAGCTAGTTGACTGCTTTATACCCACTTCCATCATGGAATGGACCTTGCTTTGCTCCTTACTGGGATAAATAAGTGGTTTGATTATGAATTTGCCTTTCCTGCATGTAACGCTTCTGCCAAAACTCCCATCTATTCATTTTCAGAATTCTTTACCCACCATCATGGTATCCCACATAATTTGGGGTGACTTGAAAGAAGAGTGGAACGGCCTTTTAAGGGGACAGCTACTTACAGTGACATAGGAAATAGAAATAATTTGGACAGCTGGACAAGTTTTCCAGAAGGCTATATAGACTCTGAGTACAAGACATGCCACTGTTTCTCCTTTATCCAGGATTTATAGTTCAGGAATCAAGCAAGAGTTTATAAGGCATGCTTCCACATGGGAGGCACTACTGCCACGAGATAAGTACTCCATTGACCCAGAAACTAAGCCTTCCCCTATCAACAGAGCTGTGTTATCCTGTTTTCAGGGGTGACTGATTCAGACTACTAGAGGGAAAGTGGGCTGATTCTCCACAACAGAAGAAAGAGTATGTGTCAGAGGACCCCACTGTCTTACTTAAGCCAAAGGTGAGCGCTCCATTTTCACTCCTCTGTGGGGTTGAGACTAAACGCTGCATCCATGTAGAGTGCAGGAGATCTGTTAAGGCGTTTCTTGTTACCATGATCGCTGGTTAAGGTCAGCGGGGAAACTCCAACAATGCAATCCAGGCAAAACGATAACAGTTCCTCAGGTATGAAAGTATGAGTCACCCCTCCAAGTAAAGAGCCAAGACCTCATGAGATGTTTGCGGAGGGTAGAGGAAACAGAGTGGGTAGTGGAGGAAAGTGGTTGTGGATACCAGCCATGACCATATGGTCAGTCACAGAAATAACTGTTGTACTCATCATGAGTGTTTCTGTTCTGTTTGTTAGGGACATGTTTGTGCACAAATACACTGATATTTGGGTTTTCTTTTTTTTCTCTGATTCCTTTACCATGTAAGACAACATTGGTTGAAATAGTATCAGTAGTGAGGCAGCAATCCTCAAGTGACTGCCATCTACTCTGGAGGATATATATTCCTTTGTAAGTGGGATACGTGATAGGCGGGGTTGAAACGTTAGGATCTTCATTTGGTTATTAATCATGACACAAGAGATGTAATTTGGTGTCACATTGACAATGTGTGGGTTTCCGCTGGTTAGTCTTCACTTGCAACTTGGCAAGGTCTGGAATTAACTAAGAGATACTGCTCTGCTTGAGTCTGTGAGGGAATTTCCTGGAAAGACCCTCCCTGAGAGTGGGCATTGCCTTCTGATAGGTGCCCAGATGTAAAGAAGTCTGAGATCAAACCTGCTGCTTGGCCCCTGGGCCTTCACTTCCTGACAGGGAGTGTCTCTCTTCTTCATAAGAACCGGGCTTCTGACAAGAGATCAGAAACTCTGCATGGGTCTTCTAGGCCTTTAGCACCAGGTCGGAGCTTCTGAGGCATCCCACTTCATGGTCTGGGCAGCTCCTGGGTCCCGAGCTCCCCAACATACAGATATCCATGACTGACTCTCCCAGCCTATTGGCTGTGCGCGGCTCTAGTAACAACTGTATGATGTACCTGGTTCTACTCAGCTGGAAAACCCAGGCTACTACAGAGAGACTAGAAGGAAGCTCCCGGATAAGGGATAGAAAGGAGGAGTCCTGAGGAGATGTGGGAGGACAGAAGGCAAAGACAGGGAAGCTGGAAGAAAAGACACTGTGGTGAGAGGTAGCAGCACATGAATCAACGCCATGGGTGGAGGTGGTGCCCTCACAGGTGACACCAAAATGCTAAGCGTGGCTCTGGAAATAGGAAGTCACTGGCTACGAGAGTAAGAAACCTTTCCCAGGAAGTGTGGCCGTTATGGAAGAGGCCACAGTGGTGCGCTCCAGAAAAACAGGAAAAAAAAAATGGCTGGGCTAGTAATAGGAGCCCATGATTAGGAGCACAGGACATTTAGTGTTTTATCTCAAGCTTTCGCCTCAGAGAAAAGCAGAATGCTCAGGTTTGGCCTTCCTCAGACAGTGGAGTCCTTTGACACACTTGAGGATGGAGCACTAGATAAGAAAGAAAGGACAGAGCCTAAAGAATCGGAGAGGAGAGACGGCATCTTCTGCTGTCAGTGTCCCTGAGTGTAGAGATAGCAGGGTCACAGCTGGTTCCCACGAGGGAAGAGGTACCGCGCAGAGGTACAGGCACTGGCCTGAGGCCAACAAAGATGGGGAGGGAAAGGGACATACCCCGTATATTCTATTAGAAACCTTTAAAGCCAACAACAGAAAGTGAGGACAGCACCCAGGGGAAGGGACGCTGCTCTGAGCAACCTGCCCTGGGGATCTCTAACTACAACACAAAACAGAACGGGGCTGAGCAAAGGACAGAGGAGGCCCTCAGGCCATCAGTTCCAACAAGAGCTGATCCAAAGTTGGCTGGGGACAAGGAAAGGAAGAAAGAAAGGCTTCAGAACATGGTGTGAGCAAAGAGGCAAGCCTGGGTGTGTGAGAAGAGAGAGCAATGCTGGCACCTCCCCTCCTCTCTACTGGTCTGGGGCCCCCAACCCTCTCACGACTTCCAGATTCCTAAGAACCAGACCGCATTCACCCGGACACACCAGACCTCCATACTCACCAAGCCGGAGTGACCCCAAAGCCAGTGCCGGAAAGGGGCCTGAGGGAAACAGCGGAGGCGGCAGCTTTTGTCGTACAAGGCATAGATCCAAGTCAGAAATCGAGCCAAGAACAAGAGGGCCCCAGCCAGCAGCAGAAGTTTCCATGGAGATGCAGCTACGGGCCCCAGTCCCAACCAGGCCAGGCTCAACTGTAGCATCCTGCAGGGCAGAAGGTGAGATTCTCAGACTCTCAGGAGAAACAGGTGGATCTCCAGGGTCACTGGACAGGGATAGTGACTTAGAGGACTAGAATGTGGCAAAGAAAAGGGGACAGCCAGGCCTATGCAGGGGAGAGGCAGAGAAAACAGGAAGGAAAGAGGCAGACGGATTGGAACTGTTCACAGTCTGCATGTGCCCAGACTGAAGCACAGGGAAGCGGCAGAGCAACTGGGAAACTACTGACCTCCAGAGGCAGCTGGCTCCTTAGAAACCACCCCAGCTGTAGACAAGAGCTTCCACTTCCGGTCAGGGTGTTTCCTGTGTGCCCAAGCCTAGCACACAATGAATCCCAGGAGATCTCCGTCTTTTTTCCGGGTTGTTTTCCTTCTTGGTTAGGGTGTGGGAAGATGAGCCAATCTCTGTCCAGAGCCAGGCTTTGGCTCCTCCTAGCTCCGGGCAAGAGGCCAAAATGAGAGATTGGAGCCCATTCTAAGCTGAAGGAGCCAACTCAGTCACAAGCGTTTGCAGACAGGAAAGCCTCATAATTCAGCACCTGACTGAACTAGGACAAAGGTATTTTGAGACGCAAAGTTTACAACCTTTCCCGCCCTTCCCAAGACCCTCTGCCTCGCAGGCTCGGGAACAGCAGGCGGTAGTTTACCATGCGTTGCTGAGAGGCTCTGAGCCTCTGAGCAGCACCAGCACAGCCTAGCAGAACTCAAATTCTCCTGCAAGTAATCCAGCTTCTGGGTGGAGACAAGGCTTCCAGAAAGAAGAATCCAGCTGTGCTGGAACCAACCAGGTCAGATGCTGAAGATAAAACTCGGGGCTGAGAGGTGCCACCAGCTGTGGGGAAGAGAAAGCAGGAAAGGAGAGAGCTGGGTATAGGCTCTGAGCCCCACACATCATATTGAGAGCTGCCGGGGGGGGGGGGGGGAACAAACCGTTCACACATAATGGCAGGCCCACCAGGATAAACACCATTATTCATTCACCTCAAAAAGGTAACAGCCGGAGGATGTCAGTGATGGACTTCAAGTTGTGAGAGATAACACCTGCCACCCCAGACTACTGCACCCAGCAAAACTATCTGTCATAACTCAAGGGAACAGTTAAAATTTCCCATGGTAGAAATAGATTGAAGGAATTTATGAGCGCTGAGCCAGGTCTACAGAAGATGTGTAATATAATCCTTCAGGCTGAAGAGGAGGGAAATCGGTCCACACTGTCCAGGAAAAGATAAAACACACGAGAGTAACATTTAAGCAAGGTGGGGGGAGGGGGGTCACAAGTTGAACAAAATAGCAGGAATCAACACACACCTTTCAATAATAACTGAACGTTATCAGTCTCAGTTCCACCCTAAACAAAAGCATAAGCTAGTCACTTGGATCAAAAACCTGCAGCCATCTATCTGTTGCCGCCACAAAAGACAGGCACTGCCTTAGGGTCAAACAACAGATAGAAGGATCTCAGGGAACAGTGAGGTGGCTCACGGGGTGGATGCCCCTTCTGCCAACCTCAGTTTGCTCCCTAGGACCGGCACGATGGAAGCAGAGAACTGTCTCCACACACACGGCATGAGAAGCATGCACACATGCACACACGCGTGTGCACACCCACCCACACACACACACACACACACACACACACACACACATATAAATACAAAGTTAGATTAGAGACCTTTAAAGGTATCCTAAGTAATGGACCTAGGACACAAGAAAGCAGGTGTTGCTGTTCTGTCGTCTGACAAAGGCATCTACAAAGCAAAGCTAGTGAGAAAAGACAGAGAAGTCACCCATAGACCGATGGGATGCTTCCATGGGTAAAAGACTCTTGCCGCCATAGTTAACACAAAGCTGAGAAGCTTGATTCAATCTAGAACAAGAGGCAATGTCCTCAGTCGGGTGCCTGTTGATATCTGCGGAAGGGAGGGGCGGCTGTAACGTATTATGAACAGCAGCTGGATTCTAACATTACACGTGTGTGTGTGTGTGTGTGTGTGTGTGTGTGTGTGTGTGTGTGCATGTGTGCATGTGGGGGGGGGATGTTGAGACAGGGTTTCTTTCTGTGTGTATCCCTGGCTGTCCTGGAACTAGCTCTGTAAACCAGTCTGGATCTGCCTCTGCCACCTAAGTGCTGGGATTAAAGGCATATGCTGCCACCACCCAGCCTAACATTACATTCTTACAATATCTGAATTAAATGACATTGATCAAATGGACTTAACAGACATTGACAGCACATTCCATCTAAACACAGCCGAATACACATCTTCCCAGTAGCGTATGGAACTTTCTCTAAAACAACCACAAGCATGCTCCAAGGCCCGTCTCTTAGGTGATTCTAGACTGTTGTCAAGTTGACAATCAACACTAACCATCACAAAGGGTCTCTTAGTTGGGGGTGGTGATTACCTAAATCATCGCCTTGGTTTGGCGTTACCATGGAAACATGCATCCGAGTGTGTCTATAACCTTTCTAGAAAGGTTTAGCTGAGGATAGAAGAGTCACTTTGAATGTAGGTAGCACCAGACTGTTCTATTCTGGAGATCTATGTTGAATGGAAAAGAGGAAGTTCCTGCTAGAACTGATCTGGAAGCTTCTTCCCAGCTGGGCAACCTTCATTAGGGTGGAAGGTGCTATGTAGGATGACAGAGAATTACCAAAGGTCTCTCTGACCTGTGGACTCAGAGTTGGTAGCAGTTTAAAGAAGGATGTCTCTCGGAGTATTCGAACCCTTGCTTCCCCACTGGTGGTGCTGCCTGGGGAGGCTGAGGTTGTGGGGCCTTGCTGGAGGAAGTGTATTCCTGTGGGCAGGCTTTGAGATGGTAAAAGCCTCCCTTATTTCCAGTTTGTTCTCTCTGTCTGTGCTCAAAGTTCAGCCCCTGGGCCAGCCACTGTATCTGCCACATTCTGCAGTGCTTCTCTTGCCATTCAGGAATGACCACCTAAAATTATGGAACTATAACCTAAAAATATACTTTTTTTCCTGTAAGTTGCCTTGGTCATGTGTTTTATCACAACAGAAAAACAACTAAGATAGTGTGTTAGATCAATGACTGAGCAGGCAAGGTGTATACAGTGGGGCAATAGTGACAAGCTTGTTATGGGGGTAACTGACTCCTTTCTGGTTAGTTTTGAAGTCCACTCCACAGGAAGGAATTCACATCTGATGCTGTGAACCCATCAAAACCCTGTGACTATGGAAGTCACAGATCCTTAAGGGATGGATTAGTTAGGATTTCTATTGTTGTAATAAAACACCATGATCAAAGGCAACTTGGGGAGGAAAAAGTTTATGTCATCTTACACTTCCGGGTAACAAACAGTCCATCACTGAATTGAGAAAAGGCAGGAACCTTGAGGCAGGAACTGAAGCAGAGGACATGGAAGAATGCTATTTATTGGCTTGTGCGGGCTTTGAACTTCTTCAAACCTATTTTATTTGTAGTTCTTTAATGCTTATACCTCCCTTCCAACCCACCTACCCTAAATAGGAGAGAAAAGAGGTTAATGGGAACAGGAAAAGTAGACCTTTTTAGACTCAGTTCCTTGGAGCGATTCCACTGGAGTGATTCCAACAGACCCGTTAAACAGCAAACCAACAGTTAAGCAAAGGTGACTGCAACCACAGACACCGGAACCCAGAGCAGCAGCCAGAACCAGAAGCAGCAGCCAGGACATCAAAGCATTCTTTGGAGCAGTTCTTCTGGGAGATTCTCAAAGGGGAGTGATGAACAACCAAACAATAGGAAATGATGCCAAGACCAAAAAACCCAGCCTCTTGTTTTGGGATCATATATATGTGTATATATACGTATGTATGTATGTATGTATGTATGTATGTATGTATGAATACACATATATATATATATACGTGTGTGTGTGTATGTGTGTGTGTGTGTGTGTGTGTGTGTGTGTGTGTGTGTGTGTGTCCTCTCAGAGTCTGTACTAGGATGTTTATCAGTTGACAAAGACCATGTCCCCGCAACAGGTGGTTCCTTGTCTAGTGGACAAACATCACCTGTTCTCTCACAAGTCTGTTTCATATCCCACACCTGGTATCAAAACAAAAACATTTCCATCCCTACAGACTTGCTTTTCATGGCTTAGTCAGCCTGCTTTCTTACACAAAACAGGGCACTGTCCCACACCAACTGTTAATGGAGAAAATTCCCTACTGTAGTCTTTGATTTTTTTAAACCTACTTTATTTGGGGTTCCTAAATTCCTCTGCCTCCCTTCAAATCCACGACCCTAGGTAGGAAAGAAAAAAAATTTAGTAGGGACAGGGAATGTAGACCTCTTTAGACTTAGTCCAGCTAAACAGCAAACAGCAAACAGCCTCCTAGAAAGCATTCTCTGGAGCATTTCTCTCTATGAGTATCTTGAAGGGCTCTCTCTCTCTCTCTCTCTCTCTCTCTCTCTCTCTCTCTCTCTCTCTCTCTCTCTCACACACACACACACACACACACACACACACACACACACACACACACAGAGAGAGAGAGAGAGAGAGCAGGCACAAGGAACCCAGAGCTGGCAAAGATCACATGCACTCTCTAGAGGCTTTTATCAGCCGTGGATAAACTTAAAGCATTCCTACTTCCTACACTTTGGATTAAAATAAAAACATATTTACATAGCACAACTGAGCTTTTAAAGAAACCAAAACTTCCACTACACCCTACAGACTTGCCTACAGGCAATCTGGATAAGGGCATTTTCTCAGTTGAGAGTCTTTCTTCCCAAATGACTTTAGCTTATATCAAGTTAACATAAAGCTAACCAGGACAGAGCAAAAGCTACTGTGCCCATCAAAGTGCGTTCTAAGTATTTATTTAGCCTACATACTGGTGCTATTCTCAACCTTCGCCAGAGAAGCTTCTTCTTGCAGTGGACAATAGTATTTACAGGTGTCCATAATTGGTCAAAGTGATTACAATACATGATGGTTGAATACTCAGTCATAAATGGCATTTGTATCACCCCCCTGCAAGGTTCCAGGAACATCACAAAAGAAGGGCCAGGGGGCTATAAGAGGCAGATAAGTGACTGGAGTGCTGTGAAATGCTATCCTCCAAGCGGCTGCACTCTTGAACTCACAGCAGCTATGATTAGCGACCTAAGACCAGCACAAAATGGGTCCTGCCAACATCCTGCCGTGGAGTGGGAGAGACGCACAAGGCTTCACCCTTTCCTGATGGTCTGTAGGCAGTAAATGGTTGCTGGGAGACGGGAGACAATTTCTTTAGAGGTGTAGCCTAGGGTAATGTGCACACGCTCTCATAAATAACCTCTCACCCACGCTTCTGCATTCAGCCCTAATAGAAGCCACCAGAACACACACAAAAGACACGACAGGCTAGCAAGGGAGCTCAGCAGGTGAAGGTACCTCCTGCCGCACCTGGAGCTGAGTTTCCTGCCTGGGGCCTCCGTGGTGGAAAGAAAGAACTGGCTTCCACAAGTTGGATCTAACCTCTGCACACATGCCACAATATGTGCATGCACACAAACAGATAAGTAGGTAAATGGATAATCCTTAAAGGCATGGAAGAAGACTAGCTAGGCAGGGGGAATAAATGAGAGAGGGACAATGGCAAGTAACGAAGAGTGATCATGTCAAAATACATTATATGTGTATGAAGTATAACAATGAAACCCATGAAACACATAACCAACATTCTTCAAAGCAGTCAGTCAGAGCGTTATTCAGTAGCTGGCATGTGGAGGTTAAGGCCTGAAAGAAGAGATGCAGTGATAGAGAGGGCGGGTCAGTATTGGCTAAGAGGGGGGATGCTAGAGATGTAAGGGATGGGGCTGGAAAGCCACGTGACTGGGAGAGGCAGACCAGAGCAAGAGTGAGGTTGAGATGTATCCAAACCTGGAAAAAAAAAAAACCTCATCCTGAGACCTGCAGGAGTAGAACTGTTCTGCAGAGAAAATTTAATTCAGAACATGGGTCTGCTAGCATGGGTTCACATCCAAAGACTTTCTAGGTCTGTGTGATCCTAACGGAATACAAACATGCCTTTAATCCAGGAGACAGAAGCAAAGAGATCTGAGTTCAAGACCAGCCTGAGACAGAGCAAGTTTCAAGTAAAGAAAAGCTTGGGAACAGCCATGTTGGGACATGCCTTTAATCCCAAATGATGGAGGCAAAGTGAGTTTGTGGAAGAAAGCACACGTGTTTGAAAGTGATGTCTAATTGAGTGGCAGGAAAAAGTGACAAATCGGAGAAGGATACACCCAGCTCTCATGAAATCAGAGAGGAAAGGGAAGCTATTTAAGAAAGCAACACAGAGATGTGTGTGTGTGAGAGAGAGAGAGAGAGAGAGAGAGAGAGAGAGAGAGGCAGTTTTACCAGGACTCAGGCGAAGACAAAATAATCCAGAGAGTGAGTAGGAGCCAGAATATTAGAGCAGATTTCTGGAGTTATTTTGAGTCCAAGCAGAGCATTCAGGGCCCAAGAGAGAAGCCAGATTGAATAAGCCAGCTCAGAGAGGAGTTTCAGTCAGAACAGCTGAGTTGAACCAGCCAGCCCAAAGCTCAATAAGAACAAGTAAGGGTGAGCTTATTCAGCAGTAAGTCTCAGAGGTTGAAAATGCTCTAGGCCTAGGTTAGATTGTATGAAGGCTAGAAGCTTCCAGGACTAGGCCTTGGTTAGCAGACAGAGCCAGCAAGCCTCCCAGACAACAACTAAAAGGTGAATAGAAGTTCCTCTTACACTGTTCCCTCCTTGCTCGGGGCCTGAATGTCCCAGCACACAAAGCCTGTCTGGCCTCCACCTCTGCCACCCTTGAGGTAGTCACCCAGGCTGCAGGTTAAATCTCCTATCTCACCTGAAGCATTCCCAGCATGTTGGCTCCAGCCAAGAGTGTGCACTCACCCCCAATACCTCTACCTACTCCCTAAGGTTTATATAACCTTTATGCTCCCCCAATAAGGAGAGCAGTTTCACTGAAAACCTTCTCCAGAGAAGGCTGTTTCCTCAGACCCTTTGTAGCCCACCCATCTGGCTAAGCTTCATTTCTCCCAGCCCAATTCACAACGATGCATAGATACCCCAAGGCCAGAAACAGACCTGGATCAGCAGTTAGGACCTTTGAAGAATGTTGAGCAACTTCCTTTACGGCATCTATATACAGGGTTCAAAAGAGTTGGGTATAGGGGGCTGGAGAGATGGCTCAGAGGTTAAGAGCACTGACTGTTCATCCTAGAGGTCCTGAGTTCAATTCCCAGCAACCACACTGTGGTTCACAATCATCTATAATGAGATCTGGTGCTCTCTTCTGGTGTGTAACCTCTGTATTTTGATCATGTCTGGAGACAGTTGTGATGAATGCTATAGTAAGTTAACCAATGACTCCTGTCTCCCACTTGGGGTGCCACCGGGTCCTCAATTAGGATACAAAATTTATCATTCTGCCCAAAAAGGTAGTATGCTTTCCCGAATATGCATCGTGTCTCCGGCAAGACCACTAAGGACAGCATCCGTTAGTCTCTGTCCAACGTTGACAGTAATCCCTAGTGTGATCATAGAAAATAAATAAATAAAAACAAGCATGGGGCAGGTGTTTAGAAACTGGCTGAGATTTTATAGGAGTTGACATCTCCCTTTAGCAATCTGCTGGTGAGCACTCTCCAGGCCCTATCTAGAATAGTCTAGTTGAACCATTGAGTATAGGCTTCCTGAACCTCAAATCCCCAAGCATTGTGTTCACTAACGACGGGAGCAAGCAAGAGCATGCACGAGAAGCAGTAGGGCAAACCAATAGGGTTGGTCTAGGGTCTCAACAGATGTGCAGTGCCTCATTCTTCTGCCATTGGAGGCAAGCTGTTCGACCTTGCTGTCTTCTGAAACTTAAGAAAGCAAGGTCCTCTTGGGGTTGAGATGTAAAAAAAAAAAAAAGAGGGTTGCCTTGAGGTAATTGAATAAAGGGCTTTGAGATGAGAAAGATGAGGGAAGACATCAAGTTGGTTGCTGTTGGGGTAGTACGGATGACTCTGAAGGGGGCCTGACCATTTAGAAGAAAGAGGAGAGGGGTTGTGACCAGGAGGAGAGAGGAGGGCCAAGTCCCCAATGTTGACTGAGGAGGACAGGGTGTCAGGATGAGGCTGAGGCAGGTAGCCGTGAGTATAGTTCCAAAGGAGGATGCAAATAGGGTGTAATGAAGGAGTAAGGAGGTGATCAGGGAGAAGTGATGGTCCAGACATGAGGCCAGGAGGCAGGGCCACCTGTCCACACGTGGCCTGGAAAGGCACGATAGAGAGAGGCTTCTTTGAGATGGCTCTCATTCTCAGGCGAGCCAAAGGCAGAAGTTGTATCCCATTGGCATCAAGTTCTTGGGAGAGTTTGAGAAGACTGTTCTTAAGAGAGCGGTCAGTGGGGCTGGAGAGATGGCTCAGAGGTTAAGAGCACTGATTATTCTTCCAGAGGTCATGAGTTCAATCCCCAGCAACCACATGGTGGCTCACAACCATCTATAATGTGATCTGATGTCTTCTTCTGGCCTGCAGGTGTGCATGCAGGCAGAGCGCTATATATATAATAATAAATAATTTTTTAAAAAGAGAGGGGGGGCAGTCAGTTCATCCAAGCTTGCCTAAGGACTGGGGTAGTAAGGGATGTGGAAATGCCATGGGATATTAAGGGCTTTGGCTAAGGTTTGGGAGATTTGAGAGGTAAACTCAGGGCCATTATCTGATTGAAGGGAGATGGGAACTCCAAAAGGGGTATCATTTCTCTGAAGAGGAGATGAGAGATTGTCTGTGATCTTTATGTATCTACCAGGACCAAGAAGTATTTGAAATGCTTCACTGTAGGCATGTGGGTGAAATCAAGCTGCCAGTCTGATCCAGGGAGAGATCCGGGACCTGGTGAGTGGCAAAGGGAAATTCTGATGCTGTGAGGTAGGATTAAAAGTTTGGCAAATTTTGCAAGAGGCGGTGATGTTTTTTAGGGAAGATAGATCCTCAGGGGTAGGTTTCAAATAGGGTTTAATAAAGTGAGACAGAGCCTGGCTGTTAGGGTGAAAGATCTGGTGCAGATAGGGATCTGTCAAGTGTCCAGAGATGGTAGTGAGGAGGCACGTTGTAGAGCAAGTGTGACTTGTGGCTTGTGGCAGGAACTCAGGCTTCCGAGAGCTGCGGCTCCAGCTGCCTGGTCAGCTTGGCTATTTCCTTTAGAGATAACGGAATTGTTCTACAATGTGTGTTCTACAATGGTGAGAGGCTTTTGGCGGGGCCAGAATTTGGTCTGAATTAGTATGGGCCCTCTTTTTGTTGTTAGTGGTCCACATTTCTCCCAAACATCTGCATGTGAGGAGAGGATGTGGAAGGTATATTTGGAATCTGTATAAAGGTTTATGGATTCTCCTTTTACGAGTAGGAAGGCACGAGTGAGTAAGGGCTATTGACTTGGCCTGTTGATCCATAGTTTGGGCTGAAAGGGCCTGTGTTTCAACTGCCATGGTATCAGATTACAAAACACATCCTGCTTTTTTGTGTTTCCTCACGTAAGAAGGAGCCCCCATCTGTGTACCAAGTGCAGGTGGCGTGAGGCAGTGTTCCCCTCAATTCCTGTAGGGTTTCAATCCAAGAGTGAGATGGGACATATTCAGGGATTGGCAGGGGTAGATTTGAAATGTTGAGAGGTGGGCATGGTTGAAAGGTAAGTGTAGTGTCCTCTGTCAATGCTTCGGGGGGGGGGGGGGAAGAGAGAGAGAGAGAGAGAGAGAGAGAGAGAGAGAGAGAGAGAGAGAGAGAGAGAGAACTCAATATGGGGGTAGTGTTTGGAGGCTCTTGGATGTTGTTAAAAGGTAAAACAAGTGATGAGAAGAGAGGACAAAATAGATGGCCAGAAAGTTAACTTCTTTGACTCAAGACCCAGGAACCACGCAGCTCAGAGGGGAGAAGGTATCCCCCAATGGAAGTGGTATAGCTCTGAGGAAGGTAACCCAGGGACTCAGGAGGCCAGGCACCACACAGCTCCCGGAAGAAGCCTCCTCAGCAGAGGTGTTGCAGCCCTGAAGGGTGTCCTTGGCTGAGCTGGAGTGCTACAGTGTAGCACTGGTCCCAGGGGAGGGTATCTCCAGCTGAGCTCAGGAGCTCAGGAGTCGGCCTCCCCTCTCCTCCTCTTCTTTGTTACTTCGCTTCATTGCTTCTCGACTCCTTCCGAAGAGAGTCGCACCAGGCAACAAACCTCATAAAAGATATTTATTGTTAGGGCCAAGGTGTAAATCTGGGATGGGAAAGGGAGACAGGAGGTAAAGGCAGCTTGAAGCAAGTTTGCACTCTGGATAGGCAGTGTTCAGTTCTGGACAGAGACTCATCACATCCAAAGTGAAGACCCAGGGCTGTCTCTGGAGTGTGAAGCCTGCACTACAGTCTGGGTCAGGCCTGGGTACTGGGCGGGGAGCTGTGACGCCGACAGTGAGTACAGGTGGCGCAGATAATTGCAGGCACAATCAATGGTGTTTCTCCGGCTTTAGCACCAACGCTTGCACACACACACAGCACACATATGCACGCATGCACATGCACAAATGCACAGACGATGAGATGCGTGCCGGCCCCTCACCTAGACACATTCAGGGTCACTGGTGCACACAAGCCCTGGCAAATTGGCAGGTGTTCGCAAGAAACATGGGAATTCTAGGAGGAAGAGCTGGTGTCTCTGACCAGCAGAGGGAGCCTCTCACACACATATGAGAGGAACAGAGCGCCTCTTCGCCAGGCTCATTGTCTTAAAATAATCGGTCACACAAACTGTGTGTGCCCAGGCCTAGTGATGTACTCCTGTAATCTCAACACGTGAGAGAATGGAGGCAAGAAATCCAGTTCAGGGTCCCCCTTAGTGGCCATATAGACAGTTCCAGCCAGCCTGTTTGAAGAAAGAGGGTGAGGACAAGTTTAAAGATGTGACCTCAACTGTGTCCCCATCCCTTCCCTCCTCTTTTTTAGTCACCTTCACAAGGTTCATGAATTGCGAAGCCTGTAAACTCATGGTACCGGGGGAAAATCGAGGAACAAAGAGGAGCCGTCCAGTGCCCATGGCCATCTCTAGGAAAGGGCCCTACCAGGATTAGATCTCACAAATATTGGCTCCCTAGACCAAAATGGTGTGGTTGCTTTGTTTCGTCATGTTGCTGGAATAACACCAGGTTGAATAGGGGAGAACAGAGAAGGTCTTGGAGGATGATGAACGTGTGAAGCCATCCTTCCCGCCCCCCCCCCCCCGCCCGCCCCCATCGTGGTGAGAATGTGGGACCAACAACAAACACTGTTTTAACACAGTTTACCACTCAAGTACCGCGGACAGTGGACATCGGCCGACGATCCCACAACAGGCCATCAGGGGTCGCCCTAGGACAAGAGGCTGCGCTGCCGCTGTCCCCGTCCTCAAACTCAGTTCAGCAGATAGATCCTCCAGGCCCCTGCTGACCCTGGATGTTAGACAGAGCTTTGGCCATCCACCCTGCCTGAAGAATGTTATGGTAAAGATCTTAGGATCTGCGCTGAGACCCCAAGATAACCAGAAGTCATCTAAACCGTGCGGCAGTGCTTAGATTAAATGAGAGCACGTGGGAAGACAATGGAACCAAGAGGCAAGAGTCATTCCGTCTCGAGTTCAAGGCCAGCGTGGACCAGGTGGAGACCCAGTCTCAAAGGACTGGGGATGTGTTCCCGGTAGAGTACTTGCCTACTTGTACCAAGCCCTGGAAGAACACACGGGAAGCATTAGGCCTCGTTTGAACTTCAGTGCATTAACTGTGGAGACCTCCAAGGCTTATCTTTGAACCCTTCTTCATGCACCTGGCTTGTGTGTGCCTTCCAGTGCACTCACCAATGTAAGTACACACAGACACGTGCACACACCGGGGCGCTAACAATCTTGGTTGGGGGATGGTTTGTTGTTTCTTGCAACACAGGGATCAAACTCAAGAGCTCAGATATACAGTGGGTCAAGTGCAGTGCGCCTCCACTGAGTTACAGCCCCCCCACCCCTGCACCCCCTCACCCCCTCACCCCCTCACCCCCGGCCACCCTACCTCCTTAGTCCCTTTTTTTTTTACTTTATTTATTTATTTTTACTTTTTTTTTTTTAAGATAGATTGTCTCTATGTAGTCCTGGATGTCCTGGAGCTCCCTATGCAAACTAAGCTGGTCTTGAACTCAGAGATCCTTCTGACTCTGACTCCACGGTGCTTTGATTAAAGAAGATATGTGCCACCAAGCCCAGGCTCCCTAAATCTTTAGATGCTATCTAAATACTAGACTTCCAGAATGTGTATCCCAGCCTGGAATCCACCCACATTTAACCTCAAGAACTATTATGAAATAGGGGGATAGCTCAGTGGCTGAGTGTTTGCCTAACACACATTAGGTCCCAGGTTTGATTCCCACCCCCCACACTACGCTTCTAACAGCTGCTTCATATTTTAAAAACTGACATCCGGATCTCACCAATACCATCTCCTTTGCTCTGCACCCCACGTCAGCCTGCGGCAACAGACTGAGCCCAAACCTACAGCCCTTCCACTTGCCAGAACTTCCTTCGTGGACCGGTAGTTCCTGACTGGGATGCTCTCACCCTCATCAACTCTATAGCCTCATCTTGGTTCAGCCACCATCAGAGCCAATGCAGCCTCCCCACCTGAATACTTTTGCCTCGTGAAGTCTCTGTTAACCACAGCAGCTGGCAAATTGTGTTCCACCTCTGTGTAAACTCCTCCATAGCTTCCCCATTTTTTTTTTTCCCTCATGAGAGAAGATAACATCTGTACAGTGTCCTCCAGTGTGACTAGTGGATTTGCTGACTCCTTTACATTTCTATTGTAAATCATCATCTTGCCCTCCAGATGTCACATATGCAGAGTCATATTAGAGATGGATTTGTCAAAATCGTCATCGCCCCATCTTTAATATTCTGCCTGTCAGCGATTCCTGCACAGCCTGGCTCCCTCAGCCAGGCCTGGGCGCCTCCTTTACTTCCTCCCTCCTTTCAGTCTCCACAGCTAGCTAACCCTGACCCAGAGCCTTCCTGCCTGGACCTCATTTCCATCTTTCCCAGGACCCTGACTCACAGGACGCCTGGGCTAATCCTGTCTTTCCCTGGCCACGCCTCCTATGACGCCCTCGTGCTGTCTGCTCTCCGTCCCTACCGTTCCCCCATTCTGCTCCCACCACCCAGATGCAAACACAGTCCGTGTAATAACAAGATTCCGACGAGGCCTAACGCTTCCTGTGTGCTTTTCCCAGGCGTGGCAGAAGTGGGCAAGTATGCTACCCAGAGCACATCTCCAGTCTTTTTGAGACTAGGTTTCCACCTGGCCCACGCTGGCCTTGAACTCAAGACGGAACGACTCTTGCCGCTTGGCTCCATCATCTCCCCACGAGTTTTCATTTAATCCAAGCACTGCCAACCCCTCTCCCTCCCCTCCCCTCCCGTCCCCTCCACCCACCCCCACTCCACTCCACCCCCGCCGCCCAGTTTGGATGACTTGTGATGCTCTCACTTAACAGCTGCTGACACTGCTGTGAGTTCCAGAACTCTTGATGCTCTCTCCCAACCCATGCCTCTGTTGGCATTGCTCCTCTCTGCCTGGAACACTCTTCCCTCCCCACCATCCACTCAACTTCTGCTTTACTTCAGCCTCAGACTTCCCCCTAACCCTCCACTCCCCACACCTCTGTCATGTTCACACAGAACCAGGGGTGTCATGTTTGAAGCCTATGTACCTCATGTACCTATGTACCTCAGCGGGTACCATTGCTCAACATCGGCTCCTCCCCCCGCTGAGGATCAGAACTAGGCTGGTCTGTGCTCCTGATCCCACACCAGCAGACACTCAATCAATATTCAATCTATTGACCAAATAAACAGTGCATAAACTGTCCTCCCCAAAAAAATCTGAGTTTAGTTCCAGAACACTTTGCCCCGGTGGCTTCCCAACTGCCCACCTCCCCACCAGATCTGGGATGGGGTGAGGGGGAAGATGTCTGCACCGTCTTGCTGAGCAAAGGGGCGGTGACTAAGGAGGAAGGGACTTGCAAGGGTCCAGGTTTACAAAACAACAACAAAGCAAACGGCCTAAATCCTGAGATTCAGCTGCAACAGTCCTTCCACGTAGCTGTGGGTCTCGGAAAGGTAATGTTGAAGATTCAGGGCTGCAACCTCAGGCTCCAGCTTTTAAATCCTCAGTTTAGAAGCTAAGGATCAAGTCCCAGCGGTGAGTCTAAGGAAGTTACCGCGGGCCCGACCTAGGGACCGGAATCCTCTGGAACAGGGTAATCGGCTTCATCTTGAGGGCGTGGCCCTAGTCCGAATGGGCGGTGCCTAGCGTGATTTCCCTCACGCAGAAAGGCAGGTGAGGGTAATTCAAGGTGGAACTTTGACCTCAAGGGGTGGAATCAGACCCCGAGGGGTGGGGCCTTGTCCTGCGGGACGAAGTCAGCATCAGCAAGATGCTCTCCACAAAGCTTCCTCCTCCCGTACTTTGGAGGAGCGTGGTCTTCGCCCTCAATATCTTGGGGGCGGATCCAGGCCATTATAGGCGTGGCCTAGGCCTGGGTGAGCGGAACCCGAACCCGGGGATCCGCGGAGCCCGGGCGCCCTTAGGCCCGTGGAGGTAGCGGCTCCACGTTGAGCCAAATGCCGTTCTCCGTGCGCAGGATGAGCTCCGGCTTCCGCCGCACCTTGCGGGTTCGGTCCACGCTCAGGCGGAAGCGCAGGAGTGTCAGCGCCACAACCACTCGCATCTCTGCCATGGCGAAGCTCTGCCCGATGCAGTTCCTGCAAGGAAGGGTTCAAATGAGATGCAAGAATTCTTAGGACGTGCCACCCCGGAATCAAAGGTTCTACCCAGCACAGCCTGCCACTATCATTGCATTCTAATGAATGGTGGTCCGAGCTTCATTCCCTCCTCTGCGGAACAGGATTGACAGCAGCATCCCACAGCTGTTGAAAGTATGTGAGCCCACAACACGGGGTCTGACGTACAGGACAGGTACCTTGTTCTCAAGGACACAGTTGCAGTCTGATTCCAAACCTCTTGGTTCAGTCAAGAGTGCAGAGGGAATTTGAGTCGCCAACTATTACTCGTGGGTGGGGCTTGGTCTCTGCTTCTATGGGACACTCCTGCCTTGACACTGGCCCCGCCCCTCCCATTTGTAGGAAAGGCCTTACCTGGGGCCTGCTGAGAAAGGCACGTAGGCCAGCGGGGAGCGCTGCTGTGGGTTGTCCGGGTCAAAGCGGTAAGGATTGTACACCTGGACAAGAATTGCCTGGGTGAGTCGAGGACTGGCCCAGACATCCAGCCTGGCCTGCAGCTCAACCTTTGAGGACCCCCTGTGTCTGGAACACCTTGGAGACATCTGTTCTAATCTGCCACACACACTACAGCCTGGCCATGACGTCACCTCCTGTTGTCAAGCACCCAGGCTCTTTTTTTTTTCCCCCCTATATCAGGGCTTTTGTACTTGATGTCTCCTCAGCCTGGAACAGGCTTCGCCCTGTTCCTCACTATCTTATCTTCAAGACCTCTCCCGATCCCCTGAGCTTAGTGCCCCACCCCCACCCCATCTGTTTTTACTTCCTTGGAACATTTAGCAATGCCCCAAATTATCTGTTGGCTTGTTGCCAGGAGTTTCACTTCAAGGCCCATGAGGGCAAAGGCAGTGTCACTATAGGTTGTCACTGCTGAGCTCAGAGCGTGCCACGCAGTAGGTGCTCAATGACTCTCTGGTTGGGAAGTAAACGAGTTAACAAGGACTGGGTGAATCAGTGGGTCAGTCCCTCCACACAGCCCTGAGAAAGAGCCATGGCCAAAGGACAGCGAAAGCAGAAACTTACTTTAGAGTCGGGCCACACTGTGGGGTTGTGATGGGTCCCATAGATGCTGACCAGGCAGATAATTCCTGGGGAGGAACATTTGGAATCAGTGGGGCCCAAGGGAGTCTCTGGAAACACACACACACACCACCACCACCACCACCATCACCACCATCATCACCACTACCACCACCACCACCACCACCATTATCATCACCACCACCACCACCACCACCACCACCATCACCACCACCACCACCACCACCACCATCACCACCACCACCACCACCACCACCACCACCACCATCACCACCACCATCATCACCACCACCACCATCATCATCACCACCATCACCACCACCACCACCATCATAGTAATATTTTTGTAAAGGAGCTCGCCCTCCACCTCTGTACCTACCCAGCTCCAGCCCTGCCTCGCCCACTCCTTCCTTTCCATCCAGACACAAACACTTCTGCCTCCTCTACACACACCCAGGTTTCCCTCAGGTGATTAGTTTTGTCAGCCTGACACAGTTAGAATCACCTGAAAAGGGGTCTCAATGAGGGGTTGCCTATGTCAGCACTATGGGCTGTAAGTGTGCCAGTAAGAAATTTTCATGGAATTTTTTTTCTTTTTTAAAATTTATTTTTATTTTATATGTGCTTGTGTGTGTGTTTTCACACACACACACACACACACACACACACACCCGCTCACATGACACACATGTGTTGGTGCCCATGGAAATGAGTGTCACATTCCCTGGTTCTGGAGTTATAGGTGGTTGTGATCTGCCTAGCCCCGGGTGCTTAGAACTGAACTGAGGTCCTCTGGGGGAACACCAAGTGCTTTTATTGGTAGGTTTATTTATTTATCGTGTATATGAGTATTTTGTATGCATGTATGTATGTGCACCTCATGTGTGTCTAGCGCCTGCAGAGTTAAGAGCAGGGCGTTGGATTCTCTGGAACTGGAGTTACAGATAAGTTGTAAGCCACCACTGGGGGCTGAGAGCCAGTGCCCTTGAAGTGCTGAGCCATCTCTCCAGGCCCCATAAAAAGGTTTTCCTAAGCTGGATTACTCAAGGTGGAAGACACACTGAAGGTGGGTGGCACTGTTTCATGGCCTATGACCTGGACAGGATAAAAAGAGACACTGAACACTGGCGTGCATGTGCTCATCCACTGCTCTTTGCTCTTGTCTGTGGCTGCAATCTGACTAACTACTTCAACTCCCGGTCTCCCTGACTCCTCTGCCATGATACACTGTAACCAGGAATCATGAACCAAATTAACAACCTTACCCCTAAAGTGTGCTTTTGTTTGGTTATATTATCACGTTGACAGGAAATGAAACTAAGAAACCCTCATCGCTCCAAAGGCAACACACAAACAGGCATGGTCTCCATCAATCATAGGGATCCTCCCCATCATAGGGACCTTGTCCCCACAGCAGGCAGGGCCAGACCCCTCTGTGATCCACGCCACAGTGGCCAAGGGAGAAAGAGCGAGCACCTTTGGGAATGACGCGCCCATCTGGCAGTTTGATGTTCTCAGTGCAGCGACGGGAAATGAGGGTCACCGGCGGGAACTGGCGAAGGCTCTCCTTGATGCACATGGTGGTGAAGGGCAGCTGAGTCATGTCGTCCCTGAAAAGAGAGCAACTGTGACTCCCTGAACACGTGCCCCACGTGCCAAAATGGCCCCACAGCTTCTGCGGTTTGCGATGTTCCCGGCAGGATCCCCTGTGTGTGACTGTCCAGGAAAGAAGGAAGATAGTCATAAGAAACACTGCACCCCTCACTCTGCACCCCTCATTCTTACTATGGGACGACTGAAGCAATGGAGTCCAGGAAACTGGGACCCCCCTCACCCCCACCCCTGCAGAGATCTAATGCTGGGAGAGAGGGAAAAATATAAAGGCCGGGCCATGCAAAAGGGAAGCTTCTCTCCCAGAAAGAGACTTACAGCTGATAAGGCCACCTTGCAGAGGACACGATGGACCAATCTCATGTGGGGCCACACTTGACAGGGACTGCTCAGACACGCATAAAGCAGGCCTCTACTTAAACCTTAACCTCATGCCAGAACTCGAAAGATGGAATTGGGAAAAGGTCACTGTTACTCTTTATCATGCCCCCCCCCAACCCCTTCCCAATATGGCCACACTGAATAGATTTCCTTTCTCAGTTTTCCGTTAGTAACTGGGCTACCTTAATTGCCTAATTGGTGGCTTGAATTAGAATGGGACCCTATGGGCTCCTATATTTCAATGCCTCATCACCAGGGCGTGGCACTGCTTGACAGAATGAGGAGGTGTAACCTTGCGGAGGAAGTGTGTCGCTGATGATAGACAGGTTTTGAGATTTCAAGGGCCCAAACCGGGCCCGCTGTCTCTCTCTCTCTCTTCTTGCTGCCTGTAGATACAAGTGGACAACTCTAAGCTACTCGTCCGGAACCATGTCTGTCGGCATGGTGCCATGCTTCCCACCGTGATGAAAATGGAGTCACCCACTAAAAATATAAACCAGCCCAGTTAAATGCTTCCTTTTAGAGAAGTTGCCATGATCATGTTGCCTCTTCACAAAAATACAACACTGACTAAGACATGGATTTTCTTTCATGTTGCAAGGCAAGCATCTGAGGCATCTCCTAGCCTTCTTTTTTTTTTTTTTCCAATAGTGGTTCAAATAGCCCAAGCTTGCCTCAATTCAATACCTAGACAAGGCTGGCCTTGAACCCCTGATCTTCCTGGTCCAGCCTTTCTAAAGCTGGAACGGCAGCTGAGTCACCATGCCTGGCTACAGTGCTGTGCTATCTGCATCACTCAGAGTCACCTTACATGTTAAGACCGTCTACCCGTTCTCTAATCTGCAATTCTTCTCTACATCCGGGTCACCCTGGCATGCCATTCCTTCCATATTGAAATCTACCATCCCACAGGGCAATGTGTCTTTGAGCATCGTTTACAAGACAGTAGGCCCTTTCTGGCCCCACTCATGTTGACCTTCACCATGTGACTTACCTCCTCCACAATGTGTCAGTGCACACAGAACTTTTTCACACTTCTGGAATCCTCACTGAGAACATGCCACAGAGTAAACACGTGCCCCCCCCCCAAATCCTAGGAGGTTACTGACCAAAAGTTTGGAAGCAGCCCCACTTCACTCAACTGAGCCTAGTAGCCACAAAAATCGTGTGCGCGAGTAAACGCTGTAACTAAGTGCTTGCCACAAGCCACTGAACTTGAGGGGTGTTTGCTATGTGGTGGACCCCAAGAATCGCTGGTGAAGCTGTTCTGAGAGTTGCTGAAGTCTGGATGGGCACCCCAGTCATCCCCATGGCGTGAGTTGGAGTTCTCACCGCTTAAGGGGCTTGTCTAAGACCGCATAATCAGAAAGTGGTAGAGCAGAGATTCACGCCCAAGATGCTGGCCTCAGTTTTCTCCCTTCAACCCTCCTGACCCCCCAACCTGACCAGTCCTGACCCTCCAAACTGACCAGTCCAGTTCTTCCAGCTCTCGGCCTTTCATGACTTCTTGGATCTCCTCCCGGCACTTCTCCTGGTACTCTGGATACTTCGCCAGGTTGAACAGCGCCCACGACAGCCCACTAGATGTTGTGTCGTGACCTATGGGCAGAGAGGTGTTGGAAGGCTACCACCTTCAGGCAGATTATAGTGTTCCCGCGGCGTACCCAGCAAGAGGGCAATGGTACCTCTTCCCACCCGCCCTCAGCCTCACTTGGCATGCTTACCTTCAAACATGAAAGTATCTGCCTCAGCCCGGATGTCCTCATCAGATAACTCTTTTCCATCTTCATCCTGAAGAGGACAGTGAAGGATGCTGAGCCTACTCTACCCCACTCCCTATATCCTCGGAGTTCCCCAAAGTCAGATCTACCTATTTTCCCATTTGTCTTTTTCTTTTCTTTCTTCTTCTCTTTCTGCTTTTACTTTTTACACTTATTTACTTATCATATGGACACATTTATTTAGTGTATGGATTTAGTACATACACATGAGCACTGTGTACACATGCATACACTATGGTGCACATATATGAATCAGAGGGCAACTTGCCAGGGTCATTTCCCTCCTTTAAACATGTTGGACTCAGTTTGTCAGGCTTTGCAGCAAGCATTTTCACCTGCTTAGCCACATTCTCACCATGTCCCTTCCACCCCCACTCTCTCAGGGACTCTATATGCAGCCCAGACTGGTTGCAAACTTGAGGTCTTCCTACCTCAGTCTCCCAAGAGCTGGAGTTACAGGTGTGCACCGTAGTACCTGGCTTGCCACCCACCCCCCTCTGAAACTAAACTGGGTATAAATATTCCCCGCAGAGTAACGGATGCAACATACTATTATTATATTAGAAAAACAAAAGGGAGAAAGGAGGAAGGAATGTCAAAGGATGTGCAAGCATCACTTGATTAAAAAAAAAAAAAAAAAAGAATTAGGGGAACAAAAAGATGGATCAATAGGAAAGGGTATCTCCTGCTCATGCTGGTACACTGACTGCAGTTCCCAGAACCCACATGGTAGGAGAGAATCAACTCCTACAATCTGCCCTCTGAGCTCCGCATGCATGCTCATACACTTCACTGACTCATTAAGTAAAGAAACAAACAAATAAATGTAAATAGAAGAAGAGGAGGAGGAGGAGGAGGAGGAGGAGGAAAAGTACTAGGCAATTTGACCATTCTGTGACCATCACAGAGTGTATTTTACATAAACCAAGATAGATATGATGTCACTAAGTGATTAGAAGTGTGTGTGTGTGTGTGTGTGTGTGTGTGTGTGTGTTGCTGCATATGGAGCCAGGACTGTGTATATCCTAGGCAAACCTACCACTTGAGCCTCTGCCTGGTAGATACTGTCTGTGAAGGGCAGAGAACAATTTTCAGGAGTTGATTGTCTCTTTCCATCATGTGAGTTCTGGGAATGGGGTCAAACGTGCTGAGACGTTTCCTTAGCCACCTAGTCACCTAGCCAGCCTTTCTCCTCTTCTCCCTCTTCCTTAGTCATTTCTATCCTTTCCGGTTTTTCCACAGGTTATGAAGCCCAGAATAGCCTCAAACTCACAATCCTGTTTCAACCTCCCGAGTTCTGGGAGTATGTGTCGCCACACCCAGGTATCTGAGTTACCTAGAGATGACTTAAATCCACACAAGGACCAGCCTCATATTTGCACGCTGCCCATCTGTATTTAGTGAGCAGCTCCTGTCAGCCGTTTATCCTGCTGGATATCCAACAACTCTGTCCTCAAGTCTCATCAGCCCCCAGAGACAAGAGACAAGGACCGTGATCTCAATCAAATACCCTTTAAGTGTCAGCACCATGGCTGGAATATAGGAAGAGATGGGAAAACCTCACACAAGAAGCTGGGCGTGGCGCCACACCCCTGTGATGCCAACACTAGGGAGATGGAGGCAGGAGGACCAGAAACTCAAAGCCATCCTCAGCTCCACAAGGAGTTCAAGGTTAGAATTAGCTAGATGAGACACCGACACACACACACACACACACACACACACACACACACACACACAAACCCAAACTTTCAAAGATGACAACAACAACAAACAAGGAAGACTGGGAAGACAGTTAAGAGTGCTTGCTCTTCTTGTACAAGACCTGGGTTTGGTTCTCGGCATCCACATCCAGTAGCTGACAGCTGCCTGTAACTCCAGCTTCAAAAAGCTTGACCCTCTTCTGGACCCTAAGGGCGCCTGTACTCAGACATGTACATACCCACATGTGTAAATGTAAAATAAATGTAAAAAACAAGGGGTTGGAGGGAGGGTTCAGCAGGAAGGAGCACTTGCTGTGCAAATACGAAGACCTGAGTGTAGATCGCCACCATCCACATCAAAAAGGGGAAAAAGAAAGAAGAAGAAGGAGAAGAAGAAAAAGAAGAAGAAGAAGAAGAAGAAGAAGAAGAAGAAGAAGAAGAAGAAGAAGAGCAGAGCAGCAACAGCAATGGCTTTCGTGCATTGGGGACAGAGACAAGCAGCTCTCTATTGCTGGGTGAACAGCCAAACCAGATGAAATGACAAGATGCCAGTCCCATGAGGCGACCTACCTTAAGGCACTAAGTCAGAAAGCAAAGAAGAAGACACCAGACTTCCTGCTCTGGCTGCCAAATCCAAATGTGCCTACCTTGACACAAACCTTCACTCACTTACCCAGCATACACACAAACCCAGAGAAGAATGATCTGTGGCTGAAAACTAGGGCACTGGCCTAGTATTCTTTATGTCCCCTGTTCAATTCTCAGAACTCCAATTACAATAAAAATAAGAGTATTTTAGCTGGACTTCTGTTCAGTGGTTACAAGCCCTGGTTCTTCTCCTAGTGAATCCTAGTTCATTTCCTAGCACCTGTGTCAGGAGGCTTCCAACTCCCTGTAACTCTGGGGTATCTACTGCCCTCTTCTGACTTCCAATAGCATTTGCACTTGTATGCGCATACCCACAAATAGAGACACGATTAAAAAATAAGAGTATTTGCACAGAACCTACAAAACGTCTTCTTGCATACTTTAAGCCATCAGTGGAAACAGAACAGCTGAGCATGGTGGCATACACCTGTAATCTCGCCATCCGGGAGGCTGAGAAGGAGGAGTGTAGAGTGTGAGTTCGAAGTCAACCTGAGAATTGGAGCAGGACAGGAAGGGAATGGGGGTGAATAGGTTCATCTGGCAAGATGGCTTAGCAAGGGTCGACACCTGATGGACCTGAGTGTGATCCCCGGGAGCAGATCCACATGGTGAAGGAGAAAACCAACTCCCACAAGTTGTCCTCTGACCTCCACAAGAGCTCTCTAGCATTCATGTGCACCCCGTACACAGATAGAACACACACACACACACACACACACACACACACACACACACACACACATCCAGTTGTGTAACTGTTTTTTGAGACAGAGGGTCTCAGAATGAAGCCCTGGCTGTCCTGGATCTTGCGTGGTGGACTCCTCTGGCCTCTCACTCATAACACTCTTCCTGCCTTTGCTTCCTGGGGAGTGGGATTAAAGACATGCACATTCTTAGCCAATCACTGTGATTTACAGGTTTTGTTTTAGCCAGCCGTGGTGGCACCCACATGTAACCCCAGCACTCAGAGAGGCAGAGGTGGGCTGAGCTCTGTGAGTTCGAGGCCAGCCTGGTCTACAAAGCGAGTCCAAAACAGCCAAGGATACATAGAGAGTTCCTGTCTCTACAAACCAAATATTTTTGTTTTAAAAGAAAGAAGCTGTGCATGTGTCCAATACAGACCTTACTGTTCTGACATCTGTTGTCCGAGCAGTACTGACAGCCTACTTTCTTTTTATTTTTTATTTTTTAAATAATTTATTTAGACTACATCTCGATCGTTATTCCAATTACTGTGTAGCCCAGGCTGGCCTCAAACTCATGATCCTCCTGCCTCCGCCTCCTTCCGCAAATCCTACCAGCGTGTGCCACCACAACTGGCCAGCCTGCTTCCTTAAGCTTACACGAATCTTCTACAAGACAGACCACGCTCCAGACTATAATGGATCTCATTTAAATTAAAAGACTGAAATACTCTATTGTGACATCTGAAAGAACCCACCCACATTATGTGCCTACCCTTGACTCCTTTCTGTAACTCCTACGAGTTTGAGAACTTTTTCCCCCCAGCGGTGGTTGCAATTCCCATGCCGGCCTTTAGGGGGCAGAAGCCCTCTTCCACCAAGCCTCACCTTGGCCAGCAGCAGCACGTCTATGAAGTCCAAGGTCTTGCCCTGCTTGGTCTTCAGCCATTCCTCGGCGCCCAACTTGCGCAGCGCCCGCCGCCGCTCCTGGATGACTTCGGTGGTGAAGTTGTGCACCGTGTCGCAGGCCTGGCGGAAGCGCCGCCCGTCGGCGGTGAGGTAGTAGATGAAATCCAAGTAGTGATGCAGGCGGTACTGGCGACGCACCACCAGAGCGCTCAATTCGATGATGGAAGAGATGTAATCGCTCATTCTCCTGCAGAGAGGAAAGGCAGTGAGCCCCTACCCGCGCTGCCCAGAGACTCACATGGGGCTCAGTCTCCGGGGCAAAAACGACAGAGGCCTTGTATTAACCGTATTTTGTTACATTTTAAAGTATTTTTATGTCCTGTGTTTGCCAGCATGAACGTCTGTACACCAGCTATGTGCAGTGCCTGAAGAAACCAGAAGGAAATCTGTCCACTGGGGCTGAAGTTACAGATGATAGTGAGCTGCCATGTGAGTGTCTGAACTGAGGGCTGAGGGCTCTCTCTGTCTCTCTGTCTCTCTGTCTCTCTGTCTCTCTGTCTCTCTGTCTCTCTGTCTCTCTCTTTCTCTCCCCTCCTTCCCTCCACCGTGTGTGTGTGTGTGTGTGTGTGTGTGTGTGTGTGTGTGTGTGTGTGTTTTGCTGGAGATGGAATGCAAGGCTTTGTATATGCTAGGCAAGCACTGTACCAACTGGGCTACATCATCAGCATTTTCTCCTTCTTTCTTCCTTTCTTTTTTTAATACAAGGTTTCATGTTGCCCAGGATGGACTCAAACTCACTATGTAGCAAAGAATTACCTTGAACGTCTAATTTTTCTCCCTTTACCCACCCACCAAGTACTTGGATTACAGGCATATTCCACCACACATGGCTTGTGTCATTTAAAGGGTTCTTGTATCATCATCATCATCGTCGGGTTTTTTGAGACAGGGTTTCTCTGTGTAGCCCTGGCTGTCCTTGACTCACTTTGTAGACTAGGCTGGCCTCGAACTCACAGAGACCCACATGCCTCTACCTCCCTTGTGCTGGGATTAAAAAGCGTGTATGGGGGGGGGGTGAATGTTTTGCTTGCACTTCTGCGCACCACATCCATCCCTGGTGCCTTCAAAAGTCAGAAGATGTTGGATCCCCTGGAGCTAGAGTTACAGATGATGGTGAATCGCCAGATAGATGCGTCCTCTGAAATAGCTTAATCACTGAGCCACCTCTCCAGCCGTATTTTCATTATTAATCCTGTTGTCTATGTGCTGGGGGTATGAGTTTATGCGTGCTTGCCACATGCATGCAGGTACCCTTGGAGGCCAGAAGAGGGCACCAGATCCCCTAGAACTGGAGGTAGAGTTGTTCCGTTTTTAACTGCCCATCCTGAGTGCTTTAGAACCAAATTCTGTTCCTAGGCAAGAGTATCATGTTTTTGTAAGCACTGGATCGTCTCTTCACCCCTCTACCTGCCTTATTTTATTTTGCTTCACAAGACAAGAGATGGAGTGGAGAGCTTTCTACATGGGAGGCACACCACTTCAGAGTCATACACCAGATGCTGAGGAACACAAATACAAACAGCCCCAAACCAAATACTGAAGAATGAGTGAACCCAAGTCATTGTTATTTTATTAGCTCACTCAACAAATATTCGCTGGGCATGGTGGCATACGGCTTTGATCCCAGCACTTAGAAGGCAGAGGCAGGAGGATCACTGTGAGTTCGAGGCCAGCCTGGTCTACAAAGTGAGTCCTGGACAGCCTACGCAGAGAAACCCTGTTTCAAAAAAAACAAAAAACAAATAAGCAAACAAAAGACAACAAATATTCACTGAATGTTTTTTACATGCCAGGGAAAGTGCTACATCATTTTATCCTTAATGAATTTCTCAAAGTCAGGTATTTTCATCTTTGCCTGATGAAGAACTGAGTGCTGTGGCAGCCTCCTGTAATCCCAACACTCAGAAGGCAGAATCACGAGGATCAAGATGCCGCCCTGAGGACAGTGAGATAGCCTGTGTCAGAAACCAGGTGGGTAGGATGGAGGTTAGGAGCATGTGCTGTTCTCCCTGGGTATTCAAGTTCAATTCCCAGCACCCCTGTTGGACAGCTAACAGCTGCCTGTAACTCCAGCTCCAGGGTACCCGACACCTCTAGGCTCTAAGGGCACCTGTACTCAGTGTGCACATACCAATGCACGGACACACAGGCATAATATTTAAAGATAAAGTAAGCTTTTCGTATATATTTTAAGGAAGAAAATGAAGTGGGAGAAGGAAGGAGAAGGGGGAGGAAAGGGATAAAGAAAAATAACAACACAGGAAGCAGATGAAGAAAAAGAAGAGGAGCCAGGCGGTGGTGGCGCGCGCCTTTAATCCCAGCACTCGGGAGGCAGAGGCAGGCGGATCGCTGTGAGTTCGAGGCCAGCCTGGTCTACAAAGTGAGTTTAGGTCAAGGCTACACAGAGAGACCCTGCCTTAAAAAGGAGGAGAAGAAGAAGAAGAAGAAGAAGAAGAAGAAGAAGAAGAAGAAGAAGAGGAGGAGGAGGAGGAGGAGGAGGAGGAGGAGGAGGAAGAGGAGGAAGGAACAAGAGGGAAGAAAGGGGTTGGGAAGGAGAGGAGCGGGAGAAGAGAAAAAAGGAAGGAGAACTGTGAAACGAAAGAATGAGGTGAACATTTCTAGGCCAGACCTCTCTGTGGAGAAATGGGGAGAGTAGTGTTTCCTGAGCGTGTAACTAGTGCCAAGACACCAGTTAACATCCTTCTACTTACTTGATTACGTATGCATTTGTTTTTGTTGTGATTTGTATTTGTTCGTTGTTTGTTTGTTTGTTTCTTGCTTGCTTGCTTTTGAAACAGGTTCTTCTGAGGTGGCCGAGGCTATCCTAGAACTCACTCACGCAGGCTGACCTTGACTCAGAGCAACCTGCTCCATAGCGCTGAGATCAAAGGCGTGTGCACCACGCTGTCTGGGGTTTTTGAAACATGCTTTCACTAAGTTGTCAAGGTTTAACTGAAACTCGGGGTCCTATCGTGTCAAGCTCTCAAATGCTGGGGTTATGGATCCAGGCATGGACTACCACACCCAGCCAAAAATCTCACATAATCCCTTTTATAAGAGAAGCCGAAACTGAGAGAAGAGACGTCACCTTGGGGGCCACCCAGGAAGAAAAACCAAGGCCGAGGGTGCGATGGTCCTGGCTTCTCCCCTCCCGCACCCATCCACCCCGAGGGCCACACTCACTCCTGGCAGTCACTGTTGTAACTGAACACGCATTTCTGAAGGCTGTCCAGGGTCATGAGGCTGATGTGCTCGAACATGTCAAAGGAGGCCACCGAGGCCCCTGCCAGATGCCGCCGCCATTTAGCCTGGAAGGGAGACAGACACGGCGCACCCAGGCATGAAGAACACAACCACGGGCTGGTCAGACAGGAACCAGGCAGGGTCCTCACTGCCAATCCCAGGTCACACATAGCAAGGGACATTGCCTCCTGCTATATGTGGAGGCCTCCCCAGCTAAGGCCAGCCTCTTCCCACCAGCCAGTCTCAGGACTCACGTGCATGGTGTTGGAGCACTGGTTGAAGATCTTCATGTAAGGCTTGAGGATGTCAAAGTGGAAGGCGGGCGTGAGCAGGCGCCGGTGCCGACTCCACTTGTTTCCCTTGCTGATCAAAAGTCCATCCCCTGAAGCCAGAAAAAAAACAAGGCTGAAGGCCTCTTCCCCCGCTGAAGCCCTCCAAGGAAGCCCAGGCCCTTCCCTCATTCCCCTGTGTGAAAGATGACCAGTATGCCTCTGCTTTGGGCATGACGTGTGTTTAGGGCCCGTTAGAGAATCACACAGAAAGAGGAGGCACGGGCCCCGACTTCCCCAACTGCTAGCTGGTGCCTGCTTTATACGATCTCAGGTCACCCTGAAATTGAAAAGTTATAGGAAGTCTAGGCCCAACTATCATAAACAGAGGGAATCTTCAGTCCCAGGATGTACATCAGACAGGGCTTAGGAATGTGAGGAGAGGACAATGCTAAATACCAGAAGAATAGTGCCTCCCTGAGGAACTCACGCAATGAGGAATGTTAGAAATAGAAATGCCAATTTGGGGATCAAACTTAGGGGGTGGGAGGGGGTAGGGGCAGCCATTTCATCGCTACTCTAGGCTCACACCCAACTTTGCCCAGTTGTAGAATGAACTGGTTTGGTCTCCCTGCTCGGAGTCGTTGGCACCCTTTTCATGAAGTGAGGTTCCTTATTTCTCACACCAGAACCTCCAGCTTCGTCCTCTGCTTCAGCACTCACCTAACCAAGGCTTCAGGAAACTGTAGAAAAATTCATCCTTGGGCGCAATGGCAGCTGAGGAGAGAAAAGAGGCAATGCTGATTACAGGCAGAGTTCTGACCCTTGACCTCTGCTTATGACTGCCTCGGACCTCTTCTCTGGGCTCCTGCCTCCCACCTCACCCCACCTTCGCATCTATCCCTTAAGAGATTTATAACACGCTGATCTAAACTTGAGTCTCTCCTGCTCAAACCCCTTCTATGGCTCTCCACTGCTCCTGTAAAAGAGCTTTGGAGTTGGCCACTGTAAATTTCAGGACAGCATCAGTTATATGCAGAGTGAGTTCCAGACCAGTCTGAGCTGCTGTGTTTTCTTGAGAAAAAAAAACAACAACAACAAAATCAAGCTTGTGCCTGCGAGATCGCTCTGTGTAAAAAGGTGCTTCCTACCCAGTCTGAGGACCTGAATTTAATACCTGCCGTTCAGAAGGGAGAAAAAGAAAACTGATTCCCACAAGTTGTGCCCTCTGCCATCCTCATACATGATGTATACTCATCATGTGTGCAATGTATACTCATGCTAACACACACACACACACACACACACACACACACACACACACTAAAATAATACATATAAAAGAAACCATAGCCGGACATAATAGCACACGCCTTCAATCCCAGCACTCAGGAGGCAGAGGCAAGTGGATCACTGTGAGTTTAAGACCAGCCTGGTCTACAAAGTGAGTCTAGAACAGCCAAGGCTACACAGAGAGACCCTGTCTTGAAAAAAAAAAAGAAAGAAAGAAAGAAAAAAGAAAAAAAGAAAAGAAACCCTAGCCTTAGGAAAATACTTATTTATTTTTTATCTATCTATGTTTGTATCTGTAGGTACACACATACCCTGGCACTTGTATAGAGGTCAGAAGACAAGTTCTAGGAATCAGTACTCCCCTTCCATCTGGGTTGCAGAGATCAAATTTAGTCTGTCAGGCGTGCCAACAATCTCCTTTACCCGCTGAGCCATCCCGCTGACCCTCAATGCTGGACTTTCTCATATTAACAAGTAAAACTAAAAAAATAACTCACTCTCGGCCTGCCACCGATGGCTCTGTCTCATCCAGTTCCCACATGCCCCTTCCACTCAGCCCTTCAAAAACCCCACAGCACATCAGTCACTCACACAAGCACCCAGGCTGTGTTCTATAGGAAGGAAGGTACCTCATAACCCTCCCTGCTCTTTGTTATCAGCTCTGGCTATCTGAATCACAGCTGTAAGCCTACAGCCAGCCTCACCTTCCTTGTGTGTCTGTCTGCCTACGCTGGCCCCAAAGGGATCTAATCTGTCCACACTGACAGAGTCTCTGCCCAGCCACACACTGTCACCCACCAGCACCATGACAGGGCTCATTTTCAAAGCCAGCAGTGATCAGTCCTGGTCCATTTGCTCCAAACAGACAGCTCCACCCTCCAAGCCCCAGCCACTCTGTCACACAGGACCAATAGCGCAGAGCCCCTCTGACCCTATACAAGGTCAGGTGCCCCTGGTTGTTGGGGTGCATGCCTGTGTTCCCCAAAGTCCAGATACTGAGGCAGAAGCTTGAAGTCAGCTTGTTATAAATACATAGTGAAATTCTTTCTGATTTAAGCCAAAAGCTGGTTGGTAAAGCACTTACCTTGCAAACACAAGGTCCACAGAACCCATATTTAAACAATAACAACAAAACCAATGAAGTTGTGACTCAGCAGGTAAAGACTGAAAACCCAAGTCCCCATCTTGGGTCCCACAAGGTGGAAAGAGCCAACTCCTGTGGCTTCTTCTCTGACCTCCAAACATGTGCTACGGCACCAGAGTGCCTCCACTCCACTCCCCACATACAAAATTTAAAATGTATTTACCTTTTTAAACTGCATTTACTATCCCAGTTATGTAAGGATTAAGAGAAGTAAATGTCTGGGGCTCATGGGCCAGCCAGTTTTGTTCTACTTGGCAAGCTCCAGGCCAGTGGGAAATCCTGTCTCAAAAAATAGGGTGGACAGGCCAGGAATGGTGGCGCACGCCTTTAATCCCAGCACTCGGGAGGCAGAGGCAGGTGGATCGCTGTGAGTTCGAGGCCAGCCTGGTCTACAAAGCAAGTCCAGGACAGCCAAGGCTACACAGAGAGACCCTGTCTCAAAAGAAAAAAGTAATAATAATAAGGCAGACAGAACCTGAGGAATGACAGCTGAGCTTGTCTCCAGGCCTCCACATGCACACATGCATGTACACACGCGCACACACACACACACACACACACACACACACACACATACACACACACACAAGAGCTGGACACAGGTTAGAAAATCAGGAAGACCCCCATTCTCCTTTTCTAAGCTTTCTGGCTGGATTTGGCTACCATGATGGCCAAGGGGCTCCCGGGAAAGTGACATGGCAGCTTTAGGAGGCCAGACTCCCAGCAGTTCTTCAAGGGAGGAGACACCAGGGTGTCCTGCACCAACTGGATGTCAGGGTGAGTTTCCTGTGACTGGTGGCTTTGGTATTTCAGTGCTGTTTAGTTTTGTGGAGTGGCAAATCATAGGCTTTGTGATGAAATCTAGGAATGAACCCCATGTCACTGTGGGACACCATGTTCCCCAAGAGCTTCAAAGAGGGTGGTGTTATTTGGCACTATGAGCTTCAGAATACCAAGTGTGGATCCCAGCTCTTTGTAGATGATGTTGCAAAGACTTCTAGCAGAGGAAACCCAGAGAAATCGAAGATGATGCAATGAGCTGGGCTTGGTGGCACATGCCTGCAATCCCAGGAGGACGCAGGAAGTTCAAAAGTTCAAGATCACCTTAGGCTATACAGTGAGTTCAAAGTCAGCCTGGGATACCTGGGACTCTGGTTCAAAAAAATACTTTTTCATTCAGTCTATGAATGAATCAAAGGGTGGATGGATGAAAGAAAAAACAGGAGCTGGGAAAATGGCTCTGAAGGTTAAAAGCACTTGTACAGACATAAAGACTGAATGCCGGTCACCAGAACCCAGGACAAAAGTCAGGTGCCCGTGATGTGCTTCAGTGGGTAAAGGTCACCAGGCCTAAAGACCTGAGGTAGATCCCCAGAAGCCCATGGTTGAAGGAGAGACCAACTCTTGCAAATTGTTTCCTCACCTCTGCCCATCTGCTGTGGCTCACACCTACCCAAGCACACAAAATAATACAGAGTATACAAAATAAATACATAAAAATTGTAATTATAAAAAAAAAATAAGCCAGACATGGCTGCATGCACCTGTGACCCCAGTGCTGGAGAGTGAAAACAATATCTGAGGCTCACAGGCCACCAGCCTAGCCGAAAAAACATCAAGCCTCAGGTTCAGTAAGGACATACTCCTTGGACTACAAGTGTGTGTGTGCACATGCGCTCTTGTTGTTAATTTAAAAAGAATAAAGCAAAGGAAGCAAGGAAAGGAGAAGCGGATAGTTGGATGGATGGATAGGTAGACGGATGTGTGAGTGAAGGAAATGGGAAGAGGGATAGGAAGATGGGCACATGGTAGGTGAATGTTAGGTAGATGGATGATTGGATGATGGAGTGGATGGATGGATGGATGGATGGATGGATGGATGGATAGATGGATGGACAGATGGATATATAGGAAGATGAATGGGTTGGAAGTGGGTGGATAAATGGGTGAATGGATCACTGAGTGGGTGGGTAACTGGATATATAAATAGATTGATGTATGAATTTAAAGAGGGATAGGCAGATAGGTGAATGGACGTATAAATGCATGGATGCATAGATGGGTGGACAGTCGGGTAGGTAGATCAACAAATGGATGGATGGACGGACGGACGGGTGGATGGATGGACGGGTAGATATACCCTCCTTGTACACCATAGCAATATTTGAGTAGAGAAGCACCCAAGAAGGAGATACATACACCCAATGTGACTCAGCCACCAACGCACACTCCCCTGCATTGGCAAACTGTGTGCACAGTCATCCTTCATCAGCACACCTTTCTGTTGCCTTTCTGTGCCCAACCCATGCAAGGCGATGTTAGTGATCCAAGGATGGCTCAGCTCCACTCCCTGACTATAGGTGCTCCAGGGTAGGGTGGGAAAGGGAGGGAGTAGTCCACATAAAGCCAAAAGGCAGAAGGTGTGCCCTGTGCTAAGAAAGCCACAGAGGAAGAGCTACTGAAAGGCAGAGGCGGCTTCCTAATGGAAGTGGCACCAAAAGCAAGATGGCAGGATAGTCACCTCTCTCCTTTCTTGGGTTTGGAATCCAGGCTGAACTAGTCAGGAGTCTTACTGACACCCAGATCTGGCCAACTGCTGCCTGGCTCGTATACCCACCATTGTCTCTAGCACCCTGGGATACAGTGCAAGGCCAGCTTCTTTCCGGTCCAGCTTCTGCTGAACTCTCAGCCTCATTTCCTGCTTCCCCCTGCGCATGCCATCAACTTCACCCAACCCGGCGCACCTGGGTCCCATTGGTGCCTTCCCACATCGATAGCTCTGGATTGACAGGCCTCTCTGGCTTGAACTCTACCCTTGACTAACTCCTACACATCCTTCAAAGCCCTGCCTTTATTTACCCTTTTTTTCAGGAAACTTTCTCCCCGATGAACCTCTGCTTCCCTATCATCTGTCCCTTCCCCAATTTACCGCTTTTCCCTCCGCGGTGGTCATGCTAGAAGGGAAAACTACCTCTACCAGGCCGGTAAAGCTACTTCAAAAGAAGGGGCTTCAGAAAGGCTCCTCTGACATGGCAGCCACATCTTTCCTGCCAAGCCATATCGCTTTCCCTCCATCCTGGCACATGGTGGATGCTCCTTAAGTCTGCATATGTCTTAGTGACTGAAGAACCGACAGTTGGCTGACTTGTTACTCTGATTACAATGGTCACTTATTTGTGAGATGACTAATCGGGAGGTAATGAACAATGAATGCACTGCCACTGTGGAAAACACAGGGCTGGGGAGTGTGGTTCAGTAGGTAAAACACTTGGCCCACAAGTGTGGGGCCCTGGGCTCAGATATCCTGGAGCCTTTTAAGGCCAGCCAGGGTACCTACAGTAAGATGGAAGGTGCGAACATTGTTCATTGCCAACAGCAATGAACAAGAGACCCTGGGCCCGAAAGATAAGTCAGCAGATAAGTGTGCTTGCTCCCAAGCCTCACACCCATGCTTACACAAATAAAAAAATAAAATGACAAAACATTTTTAAAAGTCAGCTCTAGGACCGGGGCTCAGTAGCAGAGTGTTTTGGCTACCATGCTCAAGGCCCTGGACTCTACACCTAATATCAGGCGTAGAAAGATAAGAGAAAGGCCAGTAAGATGGCTCAGTGGCTAAAGGCACAGCCGAAACACAAATAGTCTGAGTTTGATCCCTGAGACCTACATGGTAGAAGGAGGACTGATTCCCACAAGTTGTCCTCTGACAGCCACACACACAAATAAAAAATAAATAATAAAAATAAATAAATAATAAAAATTAAAAAGTACTTTAAAAAAAAAGTAGAAGGAGGACTGACTCCCACAAGTTGTCCTCTGACAGCCACACACACAAATAAAAAATAAATAATAAAAATAAATAAATAATAAAAATTAAAAAGTACTTTTAAAAAAGGAAGGGATAAAGGGACAAAAGGCAGGAAGGGAAGGAACGTGAGAAGGCATCCCTGTGTCTGAGTGCTGGCAGCAGCCAGCAGGTAAGTGAATAAACAAAGTGTGACCCACCTATACGATGAATCATAAAAAGCACTGATCTGGACAGTGGTGTGGCAAACCAGGAAAACCAGAGGCTGAGAGAAACCACACACCAAAAAGTCTAAAAGCACCCAGCCCACCGAGACAGAAAGCAGGTTACGGGAGCCAAGAGATACAGCAGGGAGGAACCAGAGGCAAAAATTGCCTTCCAGCACACGCTGTCTGTGGGATGATGAAAAAGCTTTTGAGACTAGAGAGAGCACGTTGTTGCACAACCTTGTGAACACACCCAACCATCACTGAGGGTTCACCTAAAAGTCCACTTGGTGGGTCAGTTCTTCCTCAATAAAGAAAAAACACAG
Source organism: Acomys minous (assembly GCF_964271855.1). Taxonomy (NCBI): domain Eukaryota; kingdom Metazoa; phylum Chordata; class Mammalia; order Rodentia; family Muridae; genus Acomys; species Acomys minous. Next base: position 81,859,987 of record NC_140497.1, on the reverse strand, counting down.
CAGGGTGTGGGGGCACCCCGGGCAACAGTGGCAGTGGCAGATGGGCAGGCCCACAGGAGGGGCAGAAGGGTTGGAAGCTACTGAGGCCCCACACCCCCTCCAGGCTGACTCAGCTCCATTCAGTCCCTCTAAGCTCTCCATCCTGCTCCTCCAGTGGGGGCAGCCAGGGCTCTAGACCTGAAAGCGGAGGAAAGAGAGAGATGAGAACCAGACCTGTTTGCCAAGAGCCTGAGCGCCAGTTGAGGCTCTATTTGGAGAATTAAAACCGGTCCAGAAACTTGAGGAGGAGAGGAGGAGGAGTATCGGGGAGGAAGGGAGGGAGAAAGAGAAGAGGAAAGGCAATAAAAAAGAGACAGGAAAAAACAAAACAGTGAGGTGGCTCTCAGGGTAGAGGTGCTTGCTGCCGAGCCGGAGAGACTCACCTCTACCCTCAGGACTCAGCGTGGAAGGAGAGAGCAATTTTATGGATATATGTACGCATGCACGCTAAAATGTAATAACAAACTTTTTAAGGCACAAGAGAGCATGGTGGTGGCACACACGTGAGAGGGTCGTTGGTGTGAACCAGACTGAGCTATAGAGAGAGACTCCGTCTCCAAGTACTGAACGGGTCCTCTGTTGACTGTGAAGATGACCAGCTCCACCCACGCAAGGTCACTCAAGGGCCTAGAGCAGGCCAGCCTCACCCACCCTGCAGGATTAAGACTGAGAATGGTACATCTAGAAGTCAGAGATCCCCGAGTGACTAGGGAGGGCTTCCTGGAAGAGGAAGCCCTTGGAGCTAGGAGGTGAGAATGAGTGAGAACTCACCAAGCACACTCGGGGGGTGTGGGGACAGCGGGCAGGGGTACCGACATCTGCCTCCCTGTCAGCAGCTGCTCTCTGGGCCACTGAAATGCTTGGTCAAGGTAGGCATGCCACAGGTTTTGGTTTTTTGTTTTGTTTTGTTTGTTTGTTTGTTTGTTTGTTTAAGGCTGTCCCGGACTCACTTTGTAGACCAGGCTGGCCCTGAACTCACAGAGACCCTCCTGCCGCTGCCTCCCGAGTGCTGGGATTAAAGGCGTGTGCCACCACGCCCTGCTTAAAAAAAAAAAAAAGAGCATGTCACAGTCTTATTGAAGGGACTGTCATGGCCTAAAATTGATTGAGCAGCACTTACTTACCAAAACCTTGGATGAATAAACTGCTAAGATGTGACTTCCGCTATCACTTTGCCCCTGTTGTTCTCACAGCCTCCGTTGCCTGGCCTGCTTTAGTGAACTTTTATCCATCCCTCAAATCCCTACTGAGGAGCGCTTCCTTTGGAGCACCCATATATCTATAACCCTGGGTGGGGGTGAGGGGAGGGAGTTCTGGGAGTTTAAAGCTGACTCATCACTCTGAGGTCCAAGCTGCCTACCTGAGGCACCCAACACAGGCTTGATGTAATCAGGATGTACAAGCACCAAGAGAGGCAGGAAAGGTCCAGCCCACGCCAGGACGATGTGGTGCAAGGTGTCCAGCACTTTCTTCTCATTTTGAAGGCCCTTCTCATTGGGAAGATACTGTGACAGATAGAAAGGGGCAATGAAGACATGACAACTCAGCTTATTCCAGTCCTCCCTCCTTCCCTCCCTCCTTCCCTCCCTCCCTTCTTCCCTCCCTCCCTCCTTCCCTCCCTCCTTCCCTTCCTTCCTCCTTCCTTCCCTCCCTTCTTCCCTCTCTCCCTTTACTGCCTCTCTCCTCCAGAATAGTGAAGATGTGGTCTCCCTCCACTAAAAAGAGAGAAAGGAAGGAAGGAAGGAAGGAAGAAAGAAAGAAAGACTCAGCTCACGGCTCAGGGATAGAGCCTCTGAGGAGAAGCTCCAGTGAGGGTTTGGAAACAAGCCTGAGGAGTACAACTCTTTCCTAGTATGTGTGAGAACCTGGATTCCAAAGCCAGAATAGCAGAGGGGGAAAGAGAATAGTAACGATAAAAGGTGACATTAATCAAATATTTGATATATGTCACCTGGACAGCAGAGAAGACTTGGGGGATTGGCCAGATCTGGCTGGCCTGTAACTATGTGTCGGGGGAATAATTGTCTTTCTTGTTAATTGTTGTAGCAGGGCCCACTGTGGGCAGTACCACCTCTGGGCAGGTGATCCTGGGTTACACGAGAAAGCTCCCTCACACAGGGGGAACAAGCCAGTAAGCTGTGCTTCTCTGTGGTTCTGCTTCGGTTCCCGCTCTGCTTCCCTCAGCGATGAACTGTGACCTGAAAGTGACGTCAGATAAGCCCTCTCCTCCCCTAAGTTGCTTTGCATCAGAGTGTTTTATCACAGCAAAAGAAAGGGAAAACAGAATACAGTGCTAATAAACAACAACAACAACAACAAAAATACTGTTAAACCATGTATGGTGGCAAATGTCTGCTCTACCAGCACTGGGCAGGCAGAGGCAGGAGGACCAGAAATTCCACATCATCTTTAGCTACATAAAAGGTTTGAGATCAGATGATGTTGTATGAATTTTGTGAGGCAGAGAGAAAGAGAGAAAGACAGACAGAGACAGAGAGAGAAAGAGACAGACAGACAGACAGACAGACAGAAAGACAGACAGAGAGACAGCGCACACACAAGCTGGGCGTGGTATTGAACACCTGTAACCCCAGCTCTCAGGAAGGTAATAATAGCTGTTGTAACTCAGGTTGCAGAGTGAGTCCCTGCAGAAATCCTCTTGGAGATTAGCATGAAAATTCATCTAGAAGATAAAGATATTTGGAAAGAAGATGCAATTTCACAAAGGACCAGAGAGAGAGAGGAAAGTTGGAGGTGAGAAACAGGAAGTCAGTTCTGGAGACTGCAGGGGGGTGCAGGGACATGTCAAGAGGTTGGGGTTCCCAGTTCAAAAGGCTTTGAACCCTACCCTTCTTCTAGATCAGTGGTTCTCAACCTTCGGGAGCTGCGACCCTTTAACACAGTTCTTCATGTGGTGGTGGTGGTGGTGACCCCAACCATAAAATTATTTTCGTTGCTACCTCATAAGTGTCATTTTGCTATTTTTATGAATCATGATATAAACGTCTGTGTTTTTCAATGGTCTTGTGTGACCCCAGTGAAAGGGTCATTCGACCGCCAAAGGGTTGTGACTCACGAGCTGAAAAACCACTGGTGATGGGGAGGGATGGCGGTGTGTGGGGAGGAGAGGGTCATGATGAGAACCCAGAATTTCTCCGGAGAGTTAGGAGGTCGCAACCTCAAAGCCAGCCTAGGTGCAGAAGACGAGGTCTTCCAACATGAGCTCCTGTGTTCAGATGATCATTCTTACTCAGCTCCCTGAGTAACTTGGACCAGAGGTGTGTCATCATACAAACCAGGCTTTATGCCTTGAGTGGGTCGTAGGTGTGGCCCCAAGCTGGCCCTCTCCATTCGTGCTTAGTTCCCCATCTTTTTAAAGAGACTTTTGCTGTCTCAGATATGGTTGCTCACAACTGAAATTTCAATACTCATGAGGCTGAGGCAAGAGGATTCACTGTGAGCTTGAGGCTAGCCTGGGCTACATAGGAATTCCAGGCCAGGCTGAGCTACAGAGCGAGACAACCTCAAAGTAAAAACTGAAGACAAAAATGGATAAGTCAGGCATGCTGACGTATGTCTGTAATCCCAGCACTCAAGGGCGAAGGCAAGAGTGTCAGGTTTGGGTTAGCCTGACCTACATGACAAGACTTTGTTTTTTAAATCAAATATAAGGAGAGAGTTTGAATCCCAGTGAGTGTCATAGTGTAGCCAGGTATGATAGTGTACATCTTTAATCCCAGCATTTGAGAAACAGAGGCAGGCAAGTCACTGTCAGTTCAAGACCAGCCTGGTCTACATAGCAAGTTCAAGGGCAGTAGGGGCTACGTAGACAGACCTTGTTCAAAACAAACAAAAGAACAAGAGAAAGCCAACCCCAACAGGTAAGGTTAAAGAAACAAAATCTCCAGTAGCCCCCTCCCTGACCCCACTCTGGGCCCTGGGACTCAAATATTGTGGGTATCAGTATTTCACTGCTTCGTTGGTAGCTCTAGAACTACAGAAAGAACTCATCGTTATTTTTATTTGTTTTATTTTTTTTAAATAATTTATTCTTAGGGATGGGATAACAATTTAGATGTAATATGAATAAATTAATAAAATGTATTTTAAAATAGTAATAATTTATTCTTATTTCATGTGCACTGGTGTTTTGCCTACATGTATGTCTGTGTGAGGGTGTCGAATCTTGGAGCTACAGACAATTGTGAGCCACCATGTGGGTGCTGTGAATTGAATTCTGGTCCTCTGGAAAATCGTTCACTGCTCTTAATCACCACTGAGCCATCTCTCCAGCCCCATGTTGTTGTTCTAGGCATGGATAATTTTCTGCTAAAAGCAATTGGTCACGCTCATAACTGTAATGCATGCCACAACTGCACAAGTGGGTCCACGAAGTGCCTGGTATGTCTCTACTGTAACAGTCGGCTCTGAGTACGACACTGATGGCACCACTCAGCCCTCAGCGACCTGCATCACAGCTTCCAAGACTATGAAAGCTAGCCAGCTGACTTAGCATTATAGTTAGCCCTGCCTCCTCCCAACGGTGTGCCCCTGGGAAAATTGCTTGCCCTACTCCACACAGAGAATCTGCTTCTAACCCGGTCTTCCCAGCTCTGTTCCTGGACACTCACCAAGGTCATATGGCCCAGCAGCCAGTGGCGGCCGGGAGGTTCCGGGAAACAGCTCAGCCTGCGACAGGTGACTCGGAAGTCCCAGAATAATTTGAATAACTTCAGCAGCAGGCGGAAGAGGAAGAAAAGGAGGGAAAGCAGCAGAGCTGACACAGCATACACTCGGAAGGCCGTCTTCTCCAGTCCCAGCAGGTGCAACAGGTAGTCCGTGATGGGCAGCATCCTAAGAGACACACCAATCAGCGCAGGCGGGAAGGGAGCAGGCTCCAGCTTGCCTGCCTCATACACAGGAAGCTCCTCAGAGTCTCTCCCGGCTCAACCACAAACTTCACTTTGTCACCACAAACATCTTTCTTTAACAAACAAACAAACAAAAACAAGACTGGCGTCCAGCAATGGTGGCACACACCTTTAACCCTAGCACTTGAGAGGCAGAGGCAGGCAGATCTCAGAGTTCAAGACTATCCTGGTCTAAATCGTGAGTTCCAAGACAGTCAAGGCTGCACAGAGAACCCTTTTCTCAAAAGAAAGAGAAAGAAAGAAAGAAAGAAAGAAAGAAAGAAAGAGAGAGGGAGAGAGAGAGAGAGAGAGAGAGAGAGAGAGAGAGAGAGAGAGAAAGAAAGAAAAAAAGAAAGAAAGAAAGAAAGGAGCTGGAGAGAGAGAGCACGGTCTATTCCTCCAAAAGTCCTGAGTTCAATTCCCAGCAATCACATGGTGGCTCACAATCATCTATAATGTGATCTAATGCTCTCTTCTGGCAGGCAGGCACACATAAGGGAGAATACTGTGTAAATAATAAGTAAATATATCTTGAAAGAAAGAAAGAAAGTTAACTTTTAAAAAAAGGTCTTAATGTTTAATTATGTGTATATGTGGGGTGAAGGGGTTATGCCTTTGAGTGTGGTGCCTCTAGAGGCAGAGTACTTAGCGGTTGCAAGGTGTTGTGAGCCACCTGTAATGGATGCAGGGGGCCTCAAACTCAAGTCCTCTGGAACAGAAGCAAATGCTTTTGACTGCTGAGCCATCTCTCTGCCCCTACTTCCCCCTTATTTTCTTTTCTATTTGTTTGCCTATGTGTTTGCGTATTTATGTATGTGTTTATTTGTTATTTATTTTATAGTACTGGAGATGCTGTACCCAGCAGGTGCTCCCACCTCCCTCCATGTCCCTTGCCCCAGAGAACCCTCTTGATCCTCCTGTCACAGGGCTTTCTCTGCCTGAACACAGATAGTCAGAGACCTGGGAAGCAGCACACACACAAAGTAGCACTCAACCAACGGCCCAAGGGTCTTGGCAAATCACACTCCAGAACTCCCTCTCCCTCTCTCCCTCCCTCCTGTCTGGTGTGTGTATGTGTGTGTGTGTGTGTGTGTGTGTGTGTGTGTGTGTGTGTGTGTGTGTGTGTGTATTAGCACTGAGACGTGTATTCTAGCATATTCTATGTGATGGAGTTTCCAGCAGGATTAACTCCAGCAGGCCAAAGCAAGAACTTTCCCGATTGGCTTTCTCCCTTCCCTTTCTTATTTTTCCCTCTTAACTTCTTTTCAATTAAAGTGAACGTTCATAAAATACACAGCATCATTGTTCTTAATTTTTGGAAACGTAAATGTTTGACTGTGTGTATGTGTCTGTGTGTGGCTATGTGCACTCTTGCACAGGTGCCTTCGAAGGCTAAAAGTAACGGACTGCAGGTTTGTGGCACAATGCAAGGGAAATAAGTCAAACGCAGAAAAATAAATAAGTGGCAGGCCAAGCATGGTGGCTCACGTTTATATTCCCAGTCCTCAGGAAGCTGAGGCTAAATTTTCTCTGACAAGAGAAACCAGCAAGAAGACAACACGAATTCTCTCTCATATGTGCAATACATTTGGTTTGAAGTTCATTGAAATATAATAGCGATACGTTAGAGTCTGAGAAGGAAGTTGGGCATGGAGGCACAAGCCAACAGTCCCTGATACTCAGAACACTGAAGCAAGAGGATTTTTTTTAAAATCCAAGGTCTGAGGGACTGGATAGACCGCTTAGTGGATAGTGTTTGAAAAAAATTTTTTGAGACAGACATAGTCTCCTGTAGCCTCAGCCTCTCTGTGTAGCTAAGGCTGGATGTGATCCTCTTGCAGGACAACCTCCTAAGTTCCGGGATGACATGGCAGGCCATCCCACCCAGTTCTCTCAGTGTCTGGTCTCCCTCACGTTTCGATGGGCTTCTTCTCTTTCATATGAATGGCCCCAATCTTGCTTGGCTTAACCCCTCTACCTGCTCCACGTCAGCCACACTTGCAAGGATGGTCTCTGTGGTCTTTGTACTGCTGAGTAACGTCCCATTATCTGGACGAGCCACACTTTGGTTCACCCACTCATCTGTTGATGGATATTTGGTCTGTTTCCATCTCTAGGAATGGGGGAAAAAATGTGCTGCTCTTGGGCAGGTTCATACTCGTGCTCTTTTGAGTACCTGCTTTCAATTGTCTTGACTTTTTTCTTTCTTTCCTAGAATTTGCTGAAATTGTTCTCAGAGAAGTTACTGGCACTCGGATTGTTGACTTTGGGTCAGCACCTGCAGGAGGTAAAACAGTGACATGAACTGGAGAGTGAGGAGGGCGACAGTGCTCTCCGTACATAGCACCAAATGCCACAGGCCTGTCGGGCCATCATCTCACCCAGACCAGGAGGTTGAATCCCAACTCATTTCCAATTCAAGGAAAAAATGAGTCTCGAGATCACGTATTAGCTGTAGAGTGTCTGCCTAGAATGTCCCAATAAGAGGTGGGGGAGGCGGTGTGTGGCTCGGGGTGGAGGGTCAGTGGCAAGGCCGCTGCCTCACCATGCCCAGAGCTCTCAGCTTAATTCCTAGCCCTGCAAAAATAAGGTTGAATAAAATAAAATGTCAGTGAGGAAGTGGAGAAACCGGAACCTGTGTGCACCACGGAGGAGAATGTAAGCAGTTGAACCACTTTGGAAAGCCCGCCAACTGTTCCTTTGAGCACTAAACAGAAGGCCACGTGCGGTGGTGGCACCTGCTCTTTTCAGCACTCAGCAAGTTGAGGCAGGAGAATGAGGAGTTCAATTCCATACTCAGCTGCTAGCCTGAGGGACATGAGACCTTATCTTTTTATTAAACACACATGTGCATGTGCACGCACCCACCCCCCCCCCACACACACACACAAAGAGATGACTCCATGAGTAAAGACACTCAAGATCAAATCTAATGACTTGAATTTGATTCCTGGGACTCACAAGGAGGAAGGAGAGAATCAAGTGCCATAAGTTGTCCTCTGACCTCTGCCATGGCATGTACACAAGCACACGCACGCGCACAAGCACACACACACACACACACACACACACACACACCATACACACAACTGATATAAACCTAGAACAACACAATCCAGCAAGTCCACCTCTGGGTGTATATCCAGATGAAAAACATCACAAAGAGGTCTTTGTACAGCTTGTCCACAGCAACTTTTCCACAACAGACAAAAAGCACAAAGCACCGTACAGTTCATAGACAGGGGAATGGATAAGTAAGAGATGCTATATGCGTTATTCGGCAAAGACCAGGAAGGAGAAGTCAGGCATGTGCTTGATACGGATGAATCCTGAGGACATGACACTCAGCGAAATAAGCCCATTGCAAAGAGATCAACAGCTAGACATCGTAGCTCATGACTATAACCGCAGCATTTAGGAGGCTGAGGCAGGGGGATTGTGTATTCAAGGTCAATCTGAGCTGTATAGTGAGACTCTATCTTGTAAAACAAGCAAGACACAAACACACAGGAAAGCAGACCTGTAGTGCCGTTCTATCTATAGAAGGTTCTAGAGTCATTTGAGGTGTGGAGACGGGAAGCAGAGTGGAGGGGTCTAAGGACAAGGGAGAGCCGAGTGCTCTGAGTGTGTAATGGGAGCAGCATTTTCACAGCGTGGAGATGGCGAATGGGCGAGCGGTCTCTGTGCTTCTCAGCTCTGCCCCAAGCCAGTTCCAAAGGGAAAACCTGCGTGGATTGCCTTCGGCTACAATTTGAAGCTGTTCATTGGACATGCTAGGTAATAGGTCAGATGCTCTTGAAAGCCTGATGGCCTAACTTTGACCCCAGATCCCATTGTGGAAGAAGAGAACCACAGCAACAAGTTGTCCTCTGGCATGTCACCCAGGAGCCATGGGTAAATGCACATACACAAAATAAGTGGCATGAAATAAAAAAGAAATAGAATGTAAAAAAAAAACAAAAAACAAAAAACCCCAGCTGTGACCATGTGAACCTATAACCCCAGTGTTGGGGGACAGACACAAACACGGGGCTAGAAATGGACAGAATGACAAACTCCAGGTTCAGGAAAGACCCCGCCCTCCCCCCCAAGAAGAAAGTAGAGAGCAGGACAGACAAAGCCCTCTTTTGGCCTCCACATGCACTTACCACACTCAGGCATGTGTGCGCGCACACACACACACACACCTACACACACACTTTGATGACAGGCCCTGGGGCATGGGCAGAATGGAAAAGTAAGCAGCTTCCCAAACTGAAACACGGCAGCTCTGCGTTTCAAGTCCCAGGCTCAAGAGGGGTCATGCTAGCCAGACACGATGGCTCACGCACTGGTCATGCCAGCAGTCTGGAAGCTGAGACAGGTGAATCATTCTCAGCTTAAGGGCACTCTGAGCCTGGGTTACAGAGTGAGACTCTGTATAAAAAAATAAAAATAAATAAATAAAAAAAAGAGGGGGTTGAGACTGCAGCTCAGTTGTTAGAGCGCTTGCCTAGAGCGCACGAGGCCCTGGGCTTCATCTCCAGAACTGCACTACAGGGTCGGTCGGACAGAGGGGTCAGTTCCTGTGGGCATAGCACTTTAGGCAGGAAGGTCAGGGTTCCAAGGCAATCCTCAGCTACATTGTATGCTAAGGCAGTGGTTCTCAGCCTTCCTCCCACTGCGACCCTTTAATACAGTCCCTCGTATTGTGGTGACCACAACTATAAAATTACTTTTATTGCTACTTCATAACTGTAATGAATCATAATTTTTTTAAAAAAATCTGTGCTTTCTGATGGTCTTAGGGGACTCCTGTGAAAGAGTTATTCGATCTCCAAAAGGTCACAACAAAATAAATAAATAAATAAATAAATAAATAAATAAATAGCTAACAAAAATAACTATGAGGGCCATACTGCTTTTCCATAAAACCTGGGTTTGACTTCCAATGCCAGACAGCTCACAACCATCTGTAACTGCAGTGCCATGGGATCTAATGCCTCTGCCTCTGTGGGCACCTGTATTAACAAGCACATGCAGACACAGACACAGACATGCATACACACACATAAATTTTTTAAGTGATAAAAATAAATATTTAGCCGGGCATGGTGGTGCATGACTGTAATCCCAGCACTCAGGAGGCAGAGGTAAGAGGATCGCTGGGAGTTCAAGGCCAGCCTGGTCTACAAAGTGAGTCCAGGACAGCCATGGCTACACACAGAAACCCTGTCTTGAAATAAGAATTTTTTTTAAAAGTAAAATAAATCTTTAAAGGCGGGGTGGCTGGAGAAATGACTCAGAGTCTTAATAGAGTGTCAGCTGCTCTAACAGAGGACCTGGGTTCACCTTTCAGCACATATATGGTGGCTCCCAACTGTCCACAACTCCAGTTCCAGGAGATGCAATGCCCTCCCTCTTCTGACCTCCTTGGATGCCCGGCATACATGTGATGCACAGGCAAATATGCAGGCAAAATATTTATATGCTTAAAATTAACCTTAAAGAAAAGAAAAACTGAGTAGCATTTCACCTGGCCCGCTCCCAGGGGCACACACCCCTAAGACATATCCATAACTCTTTATTTGTCTAATAACTTAAAAGGAGCTGATGAGAAAGTCAGAGAGTAATTGATCCCATCCATTGAAACCTTTCCCAGAGTGCCTCCGCCCACCACACCCTCACTAAGTACCCCACATGTTTTTCTTCAGAAAGCTGGTTAGTTTTCAGAAGCCCTGCAACATGTGTGACTCAGTTCTAGGCGTCGGGATTAAAGTGATGAACATGAAAGACATAGCCCTGGCTCTTGAGGGAGGAGTCAGACCACTTACGGCAGTGTTGCAGCCAAGCACAAGGTTGCCAAGTGAGGCTGCCAAGAGAGCAGGGAGCATGGCATTTAGGAACATTCTTTTGGTATGTTGGTTTCTGTTTTGTTTTGGTTTTTGTTGTTTTTGTTGTTTTTTTTTTTTTTGAGACAGGCTTTCTCTCTGTAGCCTTGGCTGTCTTGGACTCACATAGTAGAGCAGGCTGGCCTTGAACTCATAGGGATCCACCTGCCTCTGCCTCCCAAGTGCTGGGATTAAAGGCATGTGCTGCCACCATCGCCCGGCTCTTTCGGTAAATTTTACACATATTTATTTATTTGTGTGTCATGGCTCCATGCTGAGGTCAGAGGACAGTTTGCAAAATTCAGTCCTCTGCATGCACCATACAGGATCAAGGGATCAAACTCTGGCTACCAAACATATATGGCATGTAGATTCTCCTGTTGAACCATCTCTCCAACGTGGTACTTTCTAATCCCCGGAATCTGCCTTCCCTTCTTCTTTCCTTCTTCCCTTCCCCTCCCTTCTTCTTCTGTCTTTGTCTTATTTTTAAGTTACACATATTTATTTCTGTATTTACTGAGGAGGCAAGTACACCACCACCATGCGCGTGTGGAGACAGAAGCCAGCCTTCGGCAGCTGCTTTTCCCTGGTCAGCCCTAGGGAGTGAATTCAAGTGGTCAGGCTTGGCGGCAAGCGCCTTTACCCACTGAGCCGTCTCCCAAGATCCATTTCTTGTGTGTTCATTTATCGGCTTGTTTGTTTACTTTATGTAGCCCAAGCTAGCTTTCAACTACAGCTTCTGCTTCTTCGAAGTGTAGGGATCACAAGCATACACCGCCACTGATAGCTTTCTCTTTTCTTTCTTTCAGCTCCTGTGTGTGTTTGTGTAAAGCGCATCAGACTTCGTTCTCAGTTGTTCTCCATCTTCCTCCCAGGGCTACCACTACCACTGTTTCTCGCTGAACCTGCAGCTCGCCGGTTCAATAAGCTAGCTGGCCAGCCAGTGTCATGGATCCTCCTGTCTCTGCTTCCCCAGAGGGGAAGACTCAGACTTTGGTACCCAGCTTTTCCTGTGGATGCTGAGAACTGAGCTCAGATCTGCATGCCGACCAGCTAAACCCATCTCCCCAGCCCTACATTACCAGCTTCCTAAATGCTTGCTCTAGCACCCTCCATGGATCCGCACCATCTTCAGTCTGGCTCCAGAGCCCCGTAGGTGTTCCCACTTGCAACACTCTCTTCCTCACCCAGGGTCCTGTCCCCCAATCCAGTGTACAGTCTTCTTTGTCATACTAGTCATAGATGTTGGGACTTCTTAGCTTTATTCTCTCCCCTTCTTCCTGTGCACATGTCTGGGGAACCCCACACCACTCCCAACCCCACACCATTCCCAGGCCTCCAGCAATCTCATAGCAGAGCAGATTCCCATGCCTTGGTACCCAGCAATGAGTTTTTCCCTAATGTGTTTGGGAGAATCCCAACTCTTAGATTTCACATCACCTCCTTTTTACATTCAAACTAAACATGATTTTATTTAAAAAAATAATAATAATAAATCTCTTGGGGCTGGGGAGATGGCTCTGCAGTTAAAAAAAAACAAAACAAAACATTTGCTCTTACAGAGGACCTGAGTTCAGTTCCCAGCACCCACAATAACCAGCTCACAACCCCGTATAACTCCTGCTCCAGAGGATCCCCACACTCCTGGTTTCTTTTATTTTATTTTTTAAAGATGTATTTATTTATTATGTATACAGTGTTTGGCCTGCACACCAGAGCCAGAAGGGGACACCAGATCTCATCATAGATGGTTGTGAGCCACCATGTGGTTGCTGGGAATTGAACTCGGGACCTCTGGAAGAACAGCCGGTGCTCTTAAGCATCTCTCCAGCCCACACCTCTGGTTTCTAAAGGCACTGCATTCGTGTGTGCTTGCGCGCGTGTGTGTGTGTGTGTGTGTGTGTGTGTGTGTGTGTGTGTGTGTGTCTGTGTGTGTCTGTGTGTGTGTGTGCTTGTGTGTATCTTTAAAAATGAATATTTAGCCATGCGGTCGTGGCACACACCTTTAATCCCAGCACTTGGGAGGCAGAGGCAGGCGGATCACTGTGAGTTCGAGGTCAGCCTGGTCTACAAAGTGAGTCCAGGACAGCCAAGGTTACACAGAGAAACCCTGTCTCAAAAAAACCAAAACCAAACATACAAACAAACAAACAAAAATGAATATTTTAAAATACTAGAAAAAAATCATATATAGCAATACAATTTCCATAATAAACACCACTACAATAGAATGCTTTTATATAGTTTTAAGCAAAAGGAAACGGAGGACGTTTTAGGTTACAAAGCCCCCTCCTCAAAAAAAATTCTCTTTTTTCCAAGTAGGTCAACTCAACAAATGTATTCAGTGACTAGTCTTGATCAGTTCCAGTTGCATCAATGATCAACAGAAACGCAAGTTTCACAATCCTCACCTCAAAGGCATGTGATACGTGATATCTACGCTTGCAATGCGGAGCGGTTCTTCTTCATGTTCATCTTCCCACTCCACAGCTGCCTGCCACAGTGGCGCTCTCCCACTGGTTTGCCCTTGCTCCCACAGTGCTCCGTGCTACACACAGAAGCTAAAAGCATCTTCTGGAAATAAATTCAGGGGCCGGCAAGATGGCTCAGCAGATAAAAGGGCTTGGGGCTAAACCTGACTACCTTGGGTTCTATTCCTGGGACCCACATGGTGGAAGACAATCAACAGCCAAAAGTTGTCCTCTGATCTCTATACCTGCTCCATTACACACACACACACACACACACACACACACACACACACACACACACACACGCTACATATGTTTTTTAAAATATAAAATTTAAATCAAATCATAAACACCCCCTGCTCAAAATCCTCCCCTGAGTGACATTCAGACACCTTGCCTGGACCATGACACACTGTATGACCTGGCCCCTGTTTTTCCTAATTCTGTCTTCCACCCCCTCCTCTTTATTCATGGTACTTGACAACTCCTTCCCACTCCAGCCTCAGGCCAAGCTGGTTCTTACCTCTAAGCTTTTGGATAGGCTGTTCCCTTCGCTCACATGCCTTTCCCCTGCTCTGCCCACATCAGCTCCTTCTCCCTGCCAAGCCCAGCCCCATCAACATTGCCTATTTCCTTTCACCCCAGTCAGCCTCCGCCCTCCCATCACTCTCAGAATGAGTGAGCACCAGCCGTAGGCTGTAGCTTTTACACTCATCCATTTCCTCTGGCCAGGAGCCTTAGGAGGAAGCCAGCTGACAACTCAGTGCAAGCACAGCAAAAGCCACATCAAGCTGAGGTCTTGGCCCTGGAAACCCAGATTGCCATGTGAAGGGATCTTGGCTAAAGGACTCCTGGCTTTGGCTCTCGGGGCTGGGTACACCAGGGGGCACTCACTGCACAAGGGTAAGAAGGGTTCTGCAGCCCTGTGCCTGCCTCACCTCATGCCATGCCAAGTGTGGGCTCCAGCCCACCTGAAGTCACACTCCCAGTTCTACCCCTGGGAGGAGGAGGAGGTGCTGTGCTCTCCAAGTGAGCCTCTTGTGTGAGGTGGCTCCTCATCTGAAAAAGTGTGAATGATGGCCATTGTTATGGACAGTCCAAAAAAGGGACATTGTATGCCCAGGAAAGGCCTTGATAAACAACACATTCAGGGGCCTGGTTCAGCAGATAAAAATGCTTGCTTCCAAGTCTGGCAACCCAGCCAGGCAGTGGTGGTGCACACCTTTAATCCCAGAACTTGGGAGGCAGAGGCAGGCAGAATGCTGTGAGTTCAAGGCCAGCCTGGTCTACAAAGAGAGTCCAGGATAGCCAAGGCTACACAGAGAAACCCTGTCTTGAAAAACCAAAAAAAAAAAAAAAAAAGAGAGAGAGAGAGAGAGAGAGAAAGAAAGAAAGAGAAAGAAAAGAAAAACCGAGTCTGGCAACCCAAGTTCACCCTCCCAACTCCACATGTAGAAGTAGAGAATCAACTCCTGCAGGTTGTCCTTTGGACCCCACATATACACCAAGGCATATGTGTTACCAAAGCAATATAAATAGATGCTTTGCTTTCGTCTTGTTGGATTGTTTTTAGATAGAGTCAAAATATGTCAAAATAGAGCTTACTCTATAGACCAGGCTGGCCTTGAACTTGCAGAGATCTGCCGGCCTCTGCCTCCCAAGTGCTGGGATTAAAGGCAAGGGCTAACAAATACAATAAGAAATTTATCTATAATTCTAGGACAATCATGACCTCCAACCAAGCCTGGGCTACAGATTCAGACCCCATTTCAAAAGAAAGAAAGAAAGAAAGAAAGAAAGAAAGAAAGAAAGAAAGAAAGAAAGAAAGGGCTGGGGAATAGCTCAGTGGGTAAAAGCACTTTATAAGCAAGTATGAGAGCGCTCAGATCAGGTGTCTAGCCCCCACAGCTGACATGGCTGCATAAACCTAGAGCCCCAATGCACCCAGGAGGGTAGGTGAGGCTTGTTGATGGTCAGTCTATCCCAACATTAGTGAGCCCCAGGTTTAGCAAGAGATCTTGTTTCAATTGGAAATAAATTGGAGAATGAGTTCCTTCTCTGGCCTCCACATGCACACCTACAAATAGATTCTCAGGCGTGCATTCATACGCATGTGTGCACATGAGTGTACACACATACACAAAGTTTTGAGGGTCAGCAAGGTGACTCACAGGTAAAGGTGCTTGCTGACAAGCCCAACAACCTGCTGTCAATCCCTGGCATCCACGTGGTGGGAAAAAAAATATTCTGTCAAGGTGTTTGAATCTTTCAATCTTCCCGTGGGCCTTTAATCCCAGCACTTGAGACTCACTCTGTGAGTTTGAAGCCCACCAGGATTGTATAGTGAGTTCCAGGTGAGCCAGAGCTATCCTGTCTTTAAATTTAAGAAAATCACCAAGTGTGATGGTGCACACGTGTAATCCCAGCACTCAGGGAGGCAGAGGCAGGCAGACCCCTGTGAGCTCAAGGCCAGCCTGGTCTACAAAGGAAGTCCAGGATAGCCAAGGCTACACAGAGAAACCTTGTCTCAGAGGGAAAAAAAGTTGTTTTGAAATATGACTACCACAGGAAAAATTTCATTGGTTCTCATAAAGTTAACCCTTAAATTAGCATGTAACCAAGCAATTCCATTTTTAGGTGTATACCCAAAAACTGTAAGGAAGTATCCAAAGAATTTTCATACCAGTATGATTTACAACTGTCAAAAAGAGGAAAACTCTAAGTGCACACCAGAGATGAAAAGATAGATCACCTATGACATAATCATACAATGGAATGCTATTCAGACATGAAAAAGAATGAGGCTTTTCTAATGCTAGAACATGAGCAGGCCTGAAAACATGATTCTAAGTGAAAGATGCCAGACATAAAGGCCACACATGCCATCTATGACCCTAGAGGTAAGAAATGTCCAGAATACAAAAACCCACAGAGATGAAAAGCCGACTAGTGAATATCGGGGATGGGGGGGGGAGGTGGGGGGATGGGGGGATGGGAAATGACTGCTAATGGGCAGTGCCCACCACTTTTCAAAGGACTAGAATCACATGTCTGTAAACTGTGCACTATAACAGAGGTCTTTCTCTCCACAATGGAGGAATACAGATAAGGGGTAGAGTGTGAGCACAGCATGTGCAAAACACATGACAGATTGTGCAAAGGCCTAACAGTTATGTGCAAGGCCATGGATTCAGTCCTTAACATCAAAAAAGTTCATTTCATAGTGATTAACTAAGCCTCAATAAAAGATACACATGTGGGGGCCAAAAAAGATAGTTGAGTGGGTAGAAGTGTTGGCCACACAAGCCTGATGACCTCAGGGCAATGTCTGGGACCCAGATTAAAAGCACGTACTACTCTTCAAGAGGACCAGAGTTCAGTTCCCAGCACCCACGCTGTGTTTCTCACAAGTGCCTATGACTTCACTACAGGGGAAGCCAACACCCCTTTCTGGCCTCCACAAGTACCTACACTCATATGCACAACCACACGCGCTCGCACACATCATTAAAAAATGGAGGGGGGGAGGGGGAAGGACACAGCAGCACAGTGGCCAGGTGTGGTGGTGCAGGCTGCAACCGAAGCATTTGGAAGGCTGAGGTAGAATGCAGTCTGACCAAGAGTCTGAGGCCAGTCTGGGCTATACAGAAAGAAGGCTCAGGCTCCATGTGTAAAGGCACTTGCCAACACCACACACACACACACACACACACACACACACACACACACATGCACACCTATAAATGAATGTAATAACATTTAAGAATTTTGGTCTGGGTTCACTCAGAAGGCAGAGGCAGGTATATCTCGGTGAGTTCAAGGCCAACCTGGTCTACAAAGTGAGTTCCAGGACAGCCAAAGCTACATAGTGAGACCTTGTATCAAAGAAAGAAAGAAAGAAAGAAAGAAAGAAAGAAAGAAAGAAGAGAGAAGAAAATATAGCAATATTAACAGCAACTGGGTTTATCTCTTGAAGTTGTTGGAGAGAGTTCAGTGGTTTGGTATTGAGATAGTGTCTCACTGGACAGTGGTGGTACACACTTTTAATCCTAGCACTCAGAAGAGAGAGGCAGCCAGATCTCTGAGTTCAAGGCCAACCTGGTCTATAAACCAAGTTCCAGGACCGCCAAGGCTACAAAGAAGAAGAAGGAGGAGGAGGAGGAGGAGGAAGAAGAGGAGGAGGAAGAGGAAGAGGAGGAGGAGGAGGAGGAGGAGGAGGAGGAGGAGGAGGAGGAGAAGAAGAAGAAGAAGAAGAAGAAGAAGAAGAAGAAGAAGAAGAAGAAGAAGAAGAAGAAGAAGAAGAAGAAGAAGAAATAGAGTCTCATAGCTCAGCCTAGGCCAAACTTTATAATCCAGGCTGGCCTGGCCTGGAACTCAATATCCTGCCTCAGCTGCTAAAATGCTGGGATAGCAGGCATGAATCTCCTCCCACAGCTTAGTAGCTCAGTTGGTGGGATGCTCGCCTAGTATTCGAGAAGCCCTGGGTTTATTTTAGAGCATCATAGAAAACCAGCCGTAGTGGCGTATGCCTGTAATCCCAGCACCTGGGAGGTAGAGGCAGGTGGATCAGAAGTTCAAAGTCATCCTCAGATACTCGGTTTGAGACCAGCCTGGGCTTACAAGAGACACTCAACAAAATACAAGTTGGAACAAAGTCTAAGCCTGCACCCTAGGAAGGCTGGTAGGGCCATTATTTCCCTGAACCAGCCCCTACTGTCGTTCCAGTGTCATCAAGATGCCCAGCCTGCCTTGTCACAACGCTCTGCCCATTCTGCCGACACTGCCTTATCTGGCATCAGTAGCACCAGCAACCAGCCTTACAGCCCAGCCCAGCCCACACCCAGGGAGCACTGGTTTGTCAGGTTGGGCTGGCAAGCTGCCAGCCAGGAACTTGTTATACAAGGTGTGTGGACTCACAAGAAAACTCGGGATATGGACCCTAGCCAGTGCCAGATACTGCATACATGCCTCTTCCTGAGTGCCAAGCATTGGCCAGAGCTTGACATAGGAACATCCTGAAGTTGATACATCACCCCACAAACCAGCCTCCCTCTCCAGGCCAATAGTCAAGGCAACCTGCTTCCTGTCTCACTCAGCCTACCCTTGATTCCCCGTAGGGACTCCTCTCCTTCACCAAAGAACCAGACTCCAGGACTGAGTTGAAAATAACTGTTTAGGTTTGTTTCTCCACACTGGGTGCCCCAAATTTCTGAAAATCTGGGGAAAAGCTCAGGATCAATGAGGACAGAACCAAGTTGTCAAACTGAGTAGAGAAGAGTCCCATAAAAGTTTGAAGCTTGTGAGCCGGGCGTGGTGGTGCACGCCTTTAATCCCAGGAACTCAGGAGGCAGAGGCAGGCAGATCTCTGAGTTCAAGCCCAACCTGAACTACAATACAAGTCCAGGACAGCCAAGGCCACCCAGAGAAACCCTGTCTTGGGGGGAAAAAAATGTTTGAAGCATATGTATTCTTTGTCCCAAAATAGATCCTGCCTTTAAAAGAAGTTTTAAGGTAGTGGCAACCTGGGATGTGATGACCTCTGCATGCCATTGCTAACATGGCCACACTTGGACATGAGCCATAGAAAGGATTTTATAGAGCTTTCTCCCTTGTAGCTGTGTGGCTTGAGGCAAGTGTCCACACCTCTCTGAGCCCCAGTTGCTTCAGACAGAAACCACATTTCTCCACCTCACAGAGATATGATGACATAGAGAATATTTATGAGCCACCACAACGGCTCAGTGGGTAAAAGTACCCGCTGCCAAGCCTGACAACCTGGGTTCAGTCCCTGACACCCACATGCTTGAAGGAGAGAACAGACTGCCAAAAGTTGTTCTCTAGCTTTCACACTTGTGCCGAGACACACACACACACACACACACACACACACACACACACACACACACACACAAAGTAAAACAACAATAACAACAAAAAACACTGAATATTTAAAGTGCTCACTCACTCTCAAGCAGAGTCTCACTTGTTACTGTCAACATCTTTATCCCTGCTACCTGAACATCTGGGATTTGCAGAACAAAGTCCAAGGCTAGTTAGGGAGGAGAGATGAAGTCTCATTTTCTGAATGTCTCCCAGGTCATCCAAGCCACTCTGTGGTTACCAACTCTGGTCACAGCCAAGACATGAGCCCACAGCTAATGTTACCCTCAGAAACCCAAGCTGGCCTCTATAGAGATGCCGGGGCCATCAGAAAGTGGCCCAGGATTTTGAGGTCAGCCAGGGTTTGTTTGTTCCAATCCCAGCTTGCCCACTGAGTGTCCACAGATATGTGGTCTCTTTCTCCAGTCCTCAGCCCCACCCCCCACGTGTGTGTGAGACATTAGACATTTCAAGCTGTTCCTGGAATCAGCTCCGAGGCACAGAAACTGGGAGAGGAGGGAATGCATGGAAAGGGAACTTAACTGTGTGGCAAGGGACACACAATGAACTGTGGAGGCAGATCAACCAATAAAGGGACTCTGAGTGGACCCCCTACTTGCCCATGCAGAGGCCAAAGACAGCCTGTCCCTCTCTATCTGTCACTCAAGCCAGAGATCCTGCAGGTAGTAAGCCACACAGCCCCTTGCAAGGACCAAGCTGACCAGCCCATCAATGGTTCTAAACGGCTGTGAGCCAGGACCCTAAGACACCAGACAACACTTATGGAACAAATGCCACCTTTATCCGACTTCTAGAGCCAAAAGCAGAGGGGCTGAGCCGCGATTTTATTTTCAAAGAAGGGAACTTGGAAATAAATGTTGACATGTCTATGGATGGACACAGCATTCCTACTGGAGTCTGGACCACAAGCAAAGAACCATTGGCAAGATAGACAACTTCAAGTATGCTGAAAAAAAAAATTTTACCACGTAACTAAAGCCCCAGCTCGGGGCCTCCCCTTCAAGACAATATTTCGGAGACTCAGGCAGTCCCTATAGGGAGGTGTCCCAGAGCAGGAATCTTTGGTCCAAGAAGCATCCCACCTCCACCACCAGCACTCAAAAATAAGTCACTCCCAGGACATCAGGGCTCACTCGGAAAATTAAAATGGTCATAACCCCAGCAACCTTCGGGGATACACCGGCATCTCCCTACACCTACTGTCCTGGTCATTCAACCTCAGCGTTGGTTGTGTCAGTGGGGTCCTGGAATTGGCTGTGCCCTCAGATGTTTGCCCCACCCGGCTCAGGCCACAGCCGCTGGACCCACACACTCACCCAAGACACTCACCCAGGTTTCAGCCTGCCTCGCTCAATCCAGATCTGCAGGTGCTTTGACAGTGCAGTCTGACAGCTCCAGCCCTTTAAACTGCCTGGCTGAGCCCCAAACCTTTTATAAGCTCCAGGCTGAGCCTTAAACCCCGCCTCACAACACGGGGCCACGCCCATACATGCAATGTCCCTGCTCTTTCCCAGGCCCTCAAGACCCAGTGTTGCTTACTGGGACAGGCACAGAAAGAAAGAGCTTTACAGACAGAGATGCAGACATGAAAATTCAGACAGCTGAACCTTCAGACTCCTGAGTCTTGACTCCTATTGGAGCCTCATTTCCATTCTGGGTCACTCATCTCTCTCATCAGCCCCTCAGACCCCAAGGCAGGACAGGTCACCAACCTTGCATACCTCTGAGACTCTCACTGTGCCGCAGAAGTGTTCTTTGGGGACTCTTGAGAGTTCTCATACTCCACTAGGGCAAGGTGGAGGACTTCCTGCTTTTCCTGGACCCTGCCCTACCTGCCCTCCTAGGTAGCATTCTGAAGCTGTTCATCCGGTGTCCCCAACCTCTCAATCCTCCAATCCCGCCCTATCCGTTTTCCCAGTACTTGGAAGCAAAAGAATCACAAATTCCAGGCCAGCCTGGGCTACTTAAGGAAACTCTGGAGAGAGGGAGAGGGAGAGGGAGGGAGAGGAGAGGGAAGAGGACAGGGAGAGGGAGAGGGAGGGAAGGGGAGAGGGAGAGGGAGGGGAGGGGAGAGGGAGGGGGAGGGAAGCAGAGAGGGAGAGGGAGAAATTGGGTGCTGGAGAGATGGGTCAGAGATTTAAAGCACTTGTTCACAGCTGCCTGTATGTTATTCCAGTTCCAGGGCGTTGGAGGGGCCAGAGGCTCTGCACTCATGTGTATACATATATTCATAGTAAGAAAATGATAAGAGCAAATCTTTAAATAAGAATAATAAAAATCTTCAAAGGGAGAAAGGGGGTCGGCCAGATGCCTCATCTGGTTAAAGTCATTTGCTACCGAGCATGACTTTCTTGAGTTCAATTCCCAGGACTCACATGATAGAAGGAGAGGACCAACTCCCACAGACCAACTCACCACAGACCACTGTGACCCACATCCTACATAAATAATATGGAAATGTAGAGATGACTCGGAGGCTAAGAGCACATGTTGCTCTTGCTAAGGACTCAAGTTCAGCTCCTAGTACCTACACAACAGCTCACAACCATCTCTAACTCCAGCTCCAAATGATGCAACACCATCTTCTGACCTTGAGAGCATCAGGCATGCATGTGATGCCCATGCACACATGCAGGCAAAAACACTCATGTACCCAAACTAAAATAAAAACAATAAATATAAAAATAGATGAATATTTAAACGAGTACATGCAAAATAAAAAGGTACAGGGAGGACTCAGAAGCATTAGACCATTCAGTTCCCATTTCAACCCAATCCACCCACTCACAGGCACGTCGATCTTGCACCAGGATGTTGTCCTTGGCCAGCCCATCTGCTCCAGAAGTGTCCAGTCAGACCTACCCTTGAATGTGAAACAGACCTTATGGCTGGTCTGGGCAGGCAACTGACTTGGATCAGTGAGCAGAGAGAGGAGAGGGACAAGTTAGGAAGCCCCACTTGGCCTCTGCTCCAAAGATTTCGGTCTTCAGTAACCTCTCATTAGGCACTCTGCCCTGGGAGGGTAGGGATTTGAAGCGAAGAACCAGAGATGGAGCTAAGGCTAAGTGAAGCGTTCCTGCATGGAAGCCTCAGAAGGGAGTGCAGACCAGGTGCCCTGAAGCTTGTGACATTCGAGGAGGCCCGTGGGGAGAGGTTGAATTTCACCAGGTCCATCAGAGCAGGGGGGGTGGGGTAGGGCTCAGAAGGTATAGCCTAGCAGGTAGCTTTTCCTGGCCTGGGGAGGGCTGTGAGGGCCAGTTTCAGAGGCTGGGGGTTGATCTGGCTGCCAATGAGGAGTCATGGAGCTGTCTGAGCAGGGGAAGAGCCCCATAGTTTTAAAAACATCTTAGAATCTGCTTATCTGTTTAGCTGCGTGAATTTAGTTTTGCTGACGATGGTAACAAAGACCTCGTTGGAAGCCAAGTGTGGTGGCGCATGTCTGTCATCCCACCACTCGGGAGGCAGAGACAGGCAGATCTCTATGAGTTCCAGACCAGCCTGGTCTACAAAGGGAGTCCAGCACAGCCAAGGCTACACAAGAGAAAACATGTCTCATAAAAAAAAAAAAGAGCCAAGAAATTCCCAAAGGTGGAAAGCTTGGGAAGGATCTATCTAGTGGCTGAAGGTGGGTAGTGGAGACCTGGCAAGGGTTGGGGGGGGGGGCAATTTGATGGAGCTAGGCTCAAGACCCTTTGCCACCTCAGTCACAGGCTAGATATGGGACTGGGAGAAACAGAAAGATGAACAGCAAGAAAGAGACTGGGGTGTAGAGGCACTGACAGTAGGCTTCCTGGCTGTGTGATGTTGGGAAAGTCACACAGCTTCTCTAAACCACCCATCCTTCTACAGATGAAATGATGATGAGATGAGGTGCTGTTTTCAGGATGCTTAGCCCTCCATCTGGAGCAAATATTGACTCTTTGAGCTTGGGGACCATTTGTGCTAGATTAACAGTTGCCAGAGCAGGCACGGACAGCAAGTATCTCTTGATACTTTGGGTCATCACATTGGGGTAAAGGATGCCACTGGCATGTCATCGGTGGAAATCAGAGGTGCTGTTTGATGTCCTACCACACGCAGCACACCCCAGCAACAGAGAATAATGGGTCACAAATGTCAGTAGTGCTGAGGAAAACAGTGTGGGTCACCATCAGCCCACAAAGGCCGTGGGATGTTGATGTAGGCCGCAGGATGCATGTGAAAGTATGAATCACTTGCACTGGAAAGAAAGTAGACAACCTGGCAGTGGGTGGATGGATCACTTGGTTGAAGTAAGAGGACAGAGCGGTTGATGGAGACAAGTGTGGGCGACAGCACAATTACAGTGAGGACAGGCAGAGGCAGGCCTGGAGGTGGAGATTAAGGAAGGGTAGTGACCAGTAACATCACATGAATGGTCCATCACAGGACCTGGGCCTTCAGAAAGTGTAAAGCTATGAGGTTACCAGGTCACAAAAAGGCTCCCTATGCTGAGCCCCTCACTTTCCGCCTTCTGTCAAAAGCCTGCTGTGGCTCCCTAGTGCTCGGATGCAATGGGAGAGTCACAAGGCCCACACGGAGGAGTTCACATTGTCACTTCCCAGTTCACAGAATCGGGGTGGGCAAAAGAGAGGAGACGGGGATGGAAGAGAGGCCAGAGAATTGGATGAGGCAGAAGCAATGACTAGACTCAGGAGATGGTTCGGGACAACCGTGTGGGCCACAGAAGCAGAACATAGCAGGGTCTTTCAGTGCTCCAGAAAACAGCATCTCCCCAGCACATGCTTATACAAGAAACCCTTATTAAATCATAGAAAGGCAAGAAAGTAGGAAGATTGTTGGTGAGAAGGAGGTGAGAATAAGATGGAGGGATAAATATGCTCAAAATATACCATACACATCTATGAAATTCAAAGAATTAGTTTAAAAATAATTTTTGAGTCAGGGACTTACTATGTAGACCAGGCTGTCCTCAGACTTCCAGAGATTCACCTGCCTCTGCCTTCCATGGAATAAGAAGCATGTGCTACAATACCTAGCATCACTTTGTTGTTGTTCTGTTTTGTTGAGACAGGGTTTCAAAACCCTGGCTGTCCTGGACTTGTTTTGTAGATCTGGCTAGCCTCAAACTCACAGAGATCTTGCTGCCTCTACCTCCCAAGTGCTGGGACTAAAGGCATGTGCCCCCATGCCCAGCTGCTCCATTATTTTTTTAAACCCTTTCCAGGGTCTAGAGAGATGACTTAACTGTTAAGAGCACTGCTGTTCTGAAGGAGGACCCAGGATCAGTTCACTGTCCTCCTGCTAAGCAAATCACAGCCATCTGTAACTCCAGCTCCCTCTTCTGGCCTCCATGGGCCCTGCACTCATGTGCACACACATACTCCATCACATAAATAAACATAATTAAAGATTTTTTTTAATCTTTAAAAAAAATAAAGTAAGAGATAGAGGCAAGCTGATCTCTGTGAATTCTAGGCCAGTTAGGCTATATAAAAAGGCTGTGTCAAAAAATCTTTTAAAAGTATTTTTTGGGTCAGAAAGAAGACTCAGTGGGTAAAGGCACTTGATGACAAGGCTGTTGCCCTGAGTTTGATCCCCAGGGCCCACATTGTGCTGGCTAGTTTTATGTCAACTTGACAAAAATTTGAGTCATTAGAGAAGAAGAATCCTCCATTAAGAGAATCCCTCTCCAAGATCAGGCTGTAGGCAAGCCTGCAGGTTGTTCTCTATAATAGTGACTCATGGGGGAGGTCCCAGCCAATTGTGAATGGTACCACCCCTTGGCTGGTAGTCCTGGGTTATGAAGAAGAAGAAGAAGAAGAAGAAGAAGAAGAAGAAGAAGAAGAAGAAGAGGAGGAGGAGGAGGAGGAGGAGGAGGAGGAGGAGGAGGAGAAAGAGGAGGATGTGAGGAGGAGGAGGAAGAGGAGAAAGAAGAAGAGGAGGAGGGTGAGGAGGAGGAAGAGGGCTGAAAAAACCAGTAAGCAGCACCCTCACCATGACCTCTGCATCACCTCCTGCCTCAAGATTCCTGACCTGTTCGAGTTCCTGTCCTGACCTCCTTCAGTGGTAAACAGTGATGTAAAAGCATAAGCCAAATAAGCCCTTCTCTCCTAGGCTTGCTTTTGTTCACACTGTTTGACCACAGCAATCGTGACCCTAACTAGGACACACATGATTAAAAGATAGAACCAATTCCTGCAAACTATCCTCTGACCTCCAATACACCTCTTTCAATAAATAAACATAACATTAAAAATGAAATTTAAACATTTCCCCCCCCCCGGGGCTCCCAAAGCTGACATCAGATGAAAATGAGAGCAAGGGTTTGCCCTCCTCTGACACTGCTGGTAGGAATGTAAAAGTGGAGCAGCAGAAACTCCAGAAGTTCAGCACAGAATTATCATGCTACTCAGAGACACTCGTAAATACTGATCCCAAAGAATTGAAAACACAAACACGTTGTTCCCTTTTGTACTTACAATAGCACTTTCATGATCGATAAAAAGATGGAAGCAACTAATCTACCTATCAAAGGAAAAAGGAAAGCAGCTTGTCCATGTGATGGAATAGTCACCAGTCAGTCATAAAAATTAATCATCTGTCTTTCTGTTTTTGAGACAGTGCCTCATGTAGTCCAGGCTGACCTCAAATTTACTATGTCTCTGAGAACAATCTTGAACTCTGCCTCCACCTCTCATGTCCTGGAATTACAGGCCTGTGCTACTACATCTAGCTCCAAACTCTTTCACTTGTTTGGTTGGGTTTTTTTCTATTCTTACATTTATTTATTTATTTCTATGTGTGTATATACATATAAGTTGAGGAGGGAGCAAGTGTGCATGGAAGTCAGAGGACAACCTCTGGAATTTGGTTCTCTCCTTCTACATGAGTTCCAGGGACCAAACTCCAAGCGCCTTTATCTGCTAAGCCATCTCTCCAGCCTTTTTTTAAAAAATGTGTGTGAATGCTATGCTTACATGCATACTTGTACACTATGTGAATGCTTGGTGCCCAAGGAAGTCAAAAAACAGTGTCAGGTGTCCCTAGAACTGGACTTACAAGCACCATGTGAGTGCTGGGGACTGAACCGAGTTCTCTGCAAGAGCAACAGATGCTTGTAATCACTGAACCAACTCTTCAGCTCTCATTCTTTTCTTTTAAGACAATATCTCAGCCGGGTGTGGTGGTGCACACCTGTGATCCCAGCACTCAGGGAGGCAGAGGTAGGTGGATCTCTGTGAGTTCGAGGACAGCCTGGTCTACAAATCGAGTTCAGGACAGCCAAGGCTACACAGAGAAATCCTGTCTAAAAAAAAAAAAAAAAAACAATAACAAATCTCCCACCTGCTCCCCCTACCCCCCAAAAAAAGACAGTATCTCACTTTATATCCCATACTGGCCCTGAACTGATCTCCCTGCCTAAGCATCCTGAGTTCAGGCATTAGATGTATGCAACACCATGTCTGATTTAATTTTTTTTTTTGAGATTTTTATCTATTTTGTACATTGAGGAAATGCTTCCACAAGACCAGATCTCGCTGGAGGGCACTTTCTTATTTAGAGATTGATAGGAGAGGTCTCAGTCCATTACAGTTGGTACCACCCCTGGGCTGGTGGTCCTGGTTCTGTAAGAAAGCAGGCTGTGCAAGCCATGAGGAGCAAACTAGTAAGCAGCATCTTCCAGGGCCTCTGCATCAGCTCCTGCCTCCAGGTCCTGTCCTGCTTGAGCTCTGGCCCCAGCTTTTGAAGATGAAGTTATATGGAACTGTGTGTGAAATAAACCCTTTCCTCCTTGTGTTGCCTTTGGCCATGATACTTTATTGCAGCAACCATAGCCTTAACCAAGACAAGATGGAAGGGACCTGGAGAGTGGGGTATTGCCGTGACAACCCTGACCGTGTTGGTCAGGGGAGGATTGTGGAAGACTTTGGAACTTTTGGCTAGAAAAGCCATTGAGTGTTGAGAACTCAGTGACCTGTTCTGTAGGAGCTTGGAAGATAAGACTGTTGAGGGCAAGACCAGGAGACCAGGGATGGGGGGTGGGGTGGGGTGAGGTGGGGTGGGGGCATTGTACACCTTTGTTCCCTGCGCTCAGGAGGCAGAGGAGTTCAGATCGCTGAGTTTTCAAGGCCAGTCTGGTCTCAAGAGAGAATGTGCACGCTCCAGAACAGCCAGGGCTACACAGAGAAACCCTGTCTCAAAAAAAAAAAAAAATCAAAAACAAACAAACAAAAAAGAATGTTGAGTACAATGCAGACAACAGAGGCCTGCCTAGTGAAGTTTCATAGGGGAGCAAAAAAAAAAAAAAAAAACTTTCCCAGTTCTGTGGTGTCTGGTCAGGTGGAGCTGTGACTAACAAGAGACCAGAACCACTGAAGTAAAACCTTTGCTTTGTTGGGTCAATGGACGCTGGCATGTGGAGCGGAAGAATCAGCTGTGATTAAGGTGAGGCCAGGATCATTAGCATGAAATCTGGGAAGTGTTTCCTCAGAGTCAGAACACAGAGGCCAATATTGTACGTCCCGCTGGCAGCCAAACTTGGTAGGCTAAGAGTCACCCATGTGATACTGGCTTTGAAGTGGTCATGGAGAGCAAGCAGCTAAGGTTTGCCACTGGGTGGCAGGGCTAGAATCCAGAAGAACCCAAGAGAGGCTACTGGTGAAAGTGCAGCCCAATGGCAACAAGGGACCCCAGCAGTTTTGCAAATGGTAGGGCCACGGGGTGACCACCAGAAATAGCAGCAGGAGTGGAGTGGAGCCAGCTGGACCCTAGAAGCCAGCTGTGTGTGCTGCAGAAGGTGGAGCCAGAGAGGTGACCCAAGCCCTAAGGAGGAGCCCAGAAAATCCTGAGTAAATCCCAGATAGTTTGACACTGACTTACTTAACACTCTTGGAGTCTGGTTTTACTTTGTTCAAACTGTGACTGAGCCACGGTTCTTCCATCTTGAAGTAAGAACATATTTAGCTTAATTTTGGTTTTTATGGGAGCCCACAGTTGAAAGGCTTTGAACTTTTAGAAGAGATTCTGGACTTTTAAAGAGACTGGATCTTTTAAAGAAACTGAGCATTTCTTTAAATTTGTGCTTAGATTTGTAAAGAATGTGGGACTTTTAAAGGGATATGTTTTACAGTGTGATATTAATATTAACATGGCATCTTTGAGGAAGGAAAGGTTTTAATTGAAAAGTGATGTGCTTGTGTGTCAGGTTGCCAAGGGGTCAGTGGTGCTGGCTAGTTTTATGTCATCTTGACACAAGACACAAGCTATAGTTATCTGAAAGAAGGGAACCTCAGTTGAGAAAATGCCTCCAAGCTGGGTGGTGGTGTGACACACCTTTAATCCCAGCACTCAGGAGGCAGAGGCAGGAAGAACTCTGTGAGTTCCAGGCCAGCCTGGTCTATAGAGTTAATTTCAGTATTATCAAGGAGAGAGAGAGAGAGAGAGAGAGAGAGAGAGAGAGAGAGAGAGAGAGAGAGAGAGAGAGAGAGAAACGATAATTTATGCCTCTATAAGATTCGGGGTATAGGTAAGCCTGTAGGATATTTTCTTATTTGGTGATGAACGGAGGAAGGCCCAGCCCATTGTGGGTGGTTCCATCCCTGGTGTGGTTGCCCTGGGTTCTATAAGAAAGCAGACTGAGCAATCCATAAGGCAAATCCAATAAGTAACACTCCTCCATGGCCTCTGCATTAGCCACTGCCTCCAGGATCCTACCCTCACTGCTTTTGAAGATGAACTGTTTTACAGCTGTGAGTGAAAAGAACCCTTTCCTCTCAAAAGTTGCTTCTGGTCTTGGTGTTTCATCACAGAAATAGTAACCCTAACTAAGACACCTCCTGAGCCATCTTACCTGCCCAGGACTGAGATGCTCACTCTGGGGACTGCAAGCGCTACACAAGGTTCTCAGTGGAGAAGGCTCTAGGCAAAGGTTGTAACAGGCGCCCTCTGGCTGCAACATTATGAATAGGTTGAAAGAGGAATAGGTGCTCACAGTGCCTAACCCTGGGCTGGCTTAAGCACTGGGAAAGGAGTGAGTGGAAGTTTAGTTTGGGGGATTGTTGTGGTTGGTTGGCTGGCTGGCTGACTGGCTGGCTGGCTGGCTGGCTGGCTGGCTGGATGGATGGATGGATGGATGGATGGATGGATGGATGGATGGATGGTTGGATAGATGGATGTTTGGTTGGTTGGTTGGTTGGTTGGTTGTTTTTCAAGACAGGGTTTCTCTGTGCAGCTCTGGCTGTCCTGGAACTCACTCTGTAGACCAGGCTGGCTTCAAACTCAGAGATCTGCCTGCCTCTGCCTCCTGAGTTCTGGGGTTACAGGTGGGTACCACCACTGCCTGCCTATCTTGGTTTGGTTTGGTTTTTTTCCCAGGGTTGAAGGTGGAACCCAAGGCCTCGCCCGTGTCAGGCAACCACTCCACCCCTGAATTTGCACAAAGGTGAAACAAATGAGATCCCTGACAAATAGAATGCAGGGATCAGAAAAGAACTCATAGTGATAAAAAAAATTTTAATTTTTTAAAAATAAGCTTTTGACCTTAAGAATATATAGGCTGAAGCTTTTGAGAGGAGATTAAAAGAGAAAAGGTTAAGAAAGAGGAACAGAGAGAAAGGGCAGAGCGAGGAGAGGATGGAAACGTTTCTGGGTGAGAATCACAGCAGCAGCGAAAACCCAGGTGAGAGCTGAGCATGTGGGACTTGGTGAGCTGGGGCAAACAGGGGAGCGTTCTAGGCCAGCCTGGACTACACAGTGAGATCTGGAAGGGACATATAAGTGTTCCTGGAGGAAGTGCTATTGTGGGTGGGATCCGACGGTTTAATGAGAGCCTGCATTGGGGGAAAGAGCAGGGAGGTGCAGTAAGGCCTTGGGATGGCAGGCCTCGTCCTCAGAAACCACAGAAAGGAGCTTGAGGATAATGGTGGCTAGAGAGGGGCGTCAGCCCCACCCCATCTCCCATCTGAGAAGTCTCACTGGCCTGTGCTGCTGAGCCGGGGAAAGCCCTCATCTTTTATAAACCCATTTAAGAGGAAAGAAGATCCATATTTAGTAACAAACTAACCTGAGGGAACTGTGGGTATTGCTCAGATGGAGGAACATCTGCTTGGGGTGCATGAGAGACCCTGGGTTCAATCCTCCAACACAGAATATAATAAGTACAGATGGTCAGTCAGTCAGTCGAAGGACAGTAGACTGCTGGAGAGATGGCAGGTGGCTCACGTTCAGCTCCCAGCGCCCACATCAGGTGACTCACAACAGTTTGTAACTCCAGTTCCACAGGATCCCATGACTCTTTTTGGTCTCCAAAAGCACCAGTACACAACACACACACACACACACACACACACACACACACACACACACACAACCTCTTTTAAAATTAAAAACTAAATTCAAAGTTGTCCTGCAAGAGGCCTTACCTATTCATTAATTAATTGATTTTTAAAAACGTCAGATAAGGATCTATGTAAATAGGATGAGGTCCCCCAGGAAGACCCAGAAATCTAATGTGGAGTATTGTTAATGTATCCAGTCCAGGCCAGTGAGAGAACAGCATCCTCAAGAAGACTAGAGTGAGCAAAGCCTGGAGGAGGAGACAGTGGAAGCCGCATTGCCAAGGTTCTTACACGATGCCAGGAAGAAACAGGAGGGAAGCGGGTAGCAGGAAAGGGCACTTGCTGCCAAGCCTGAGGATCTGAGTTTGATCCCTGGGACCCACATAAAGGAGGGAGAGAACCAACTCTCGTAAATCGCCCCGTGACCTCCACACAAACGCGGCATACAGACCCAGTGCAGAACAGACAGATAAAATGGAATGACAGAAAGAGGAGAGAAATGGAGGGAGCCAGAGCAGAGCTGGGGCTTGCAGGAACACAAGCACCTGATCTATTGCCCCATCTGGAGTGCCTGAGGTTGCTGGGCTGTGGCTGGGCAGATATGGACAGGGAGGGGGAGGGAGGAGGTTGTGGCTTAAAGCCACCCAGCACCTCTGCCAGGGACACAGCCTCTGCTCTTCACAGTCAAAAGCTACTCTAGGCAAATCTGCTAGGGTATGATGTCAAAGGTCAGCTCCCAAAAAAAAAATTATACCAGGACAGTAGCAAGTCCCCTTGCTGGAGAATCTGGCTTCCGGAAGGGTTGGGAGGATTCTAGATATCGGAAAATACTTGCAGGGTGAATGCAGGTTTTGTCAGTTGCTAAGTAGCTTTAAAAAAAAAAAAGATTTATTTATTTACTTTATGTATATGAGCGCTCTTTTTGCATGTACACCTATATGCCAGAAGAGGGCATCAGATCACACGATAGATGGCTGTGAGCCACCATGTGGGTGCTGGGAATTGAACTCAGGACCTCCGGAAGAGCAGTCAGTGCTCTTAACCATTGAGCCATCACTCCAGCCCCTGCTAGGTAGCTTTTATCATGTTACTTCACCACACTGGGTCTCAGTTTTTGCTCATCACTTTGCTCACCATTTTTTGCCGATCAAATACACCCTCCACCTCCATCTTTAATCTCCTGCCCTGGCCGGGGTTTCTGTTGAGGTAGAGAAACTGCTTTGGCTCTGGATAGAGACGGTGCTTGCCTAACCCTACTAGAGAGTGCCAGACCCCAGGAGGAATCGCAAAGAATCCCAGAAGTTGAAGTGGTTTACCCAGGTTAGCAGTTAAACTCAGCTTTGTTGTCTCCAGGGACCAGGACACTTTCTGGGGACTGGCCCTAAGATCCTTCCCAGCAAGAGGCTGACACACAGTCTCAGGCTGGCATTGGGGTCACCTCTCTCCCCCTCAATTGCCTTGTCTGCAAAATGCAGTTGTAAAACAGTCTCTACCTAGTGCTCTCCCACTTTGCCTGGGAGACAGCAGGGATACAAATTGTGTAAAAACTAGATGGTAGGCCTCACTAGTTCCTCAGAGTGTATGTCGCACATGGGGACTACACATCCCAGCAGAGCCTCTCTTCCATGCCTCTCTTCCATGCATGCCCAAAAGAACTGAAAGCTAAACCCGGTGGTACACACCTGTAATCCCAGCACTGGGAAGAAGCAGTTGAGTGATCAAGAGTTAAAGGTCATGCTTGGGTACATAGTGAGTTCAAGGCTGGCCTGAACTACAAGAGAGCCTGTCAGTAATAGTAATAATAATAATAATAATAATAATAATAATAATAATAATAATAATAATATATTAATAATAATAATAGTGGTTGAGTGGGTTAAAAAAAAGCACTTGCTGCATAACCTTGACAACTTGAATTCAATACCTGGAACCCACAATGTAAAGTGAACCAACTCCAAAAAGCTGTCTTCTGACCTCCAAAGATATACCAAGATACATACACGAGCACACACAAATATAATAATAATAATAATGTTTAAAGGCAAACTTGGCAAAGCAGCACGTGCCTATAATTCTAGCACTCGAGAAGAATGAAGCTGAGGGGTCAGGGTTTGAAGCCACATTAGGCTACATGGCAAGTTCAAAGCCAGCCTGGGCTCCATGAGACTTGGGCTCAAGAAACAGTAGAAAAAGAAAAAGAGGTGGGGGAGGAGGAATGAAAACAAACAAAAAAAGAATAAAACTAGGGCCTGGTGGCACATTTTCATTTGGTTAAACAAGCACTTGGGAGGGTAAGACAGGAGGATTAAGAGTTTCAAGCCAGTCTAGGCTACCTAGTGAGTTCCTGTATTTAAAAAAAAGAAAAAAGGACCAGCAAAATGAGACACCTCTGCCAACCCTTAGAATCTGAGTTTGATCACCACAACTCTTCCTAGAAGGAGAAGACCAACTCCAAAAGTAGTTGTCCTCTGACTCCACACACAGGTGCACACACAAGCGTTCTTACACGCACACACACACACACACACACACACACACACACACACACACACATACACACACACACCCTGTTCCTGCATCCCCTTCCAACACGCCCCCCCCCCCCGGGTGTTGTGAGAACCTGTGTACATAGCACTGCTCATCGATGCACAGTTCAAATGAGCAAGAACTCAAGTGAGCACCCAGTAATGGGTGAAAACAGTCATCAAGCCGTTCAGTGTGGCTGTGCAAAGGAGCATCACTCTGCCGTATAAAGGAACGTGCCAACACGCCCCGTAACATGACTGAACCTTGAAAGCACAATGATGCTGGAAGAAGCCAGACCCAGGAAGCTAGACCGTGTACAGTGCCATCTGTATGACCTGTCAGCACAGGCAGAGCACAGAGCACAGAGCGGAGGCTGCCTGAGGCTGGGGTGATGGGGACAGGGAGCAGTATGGCTGGGGTTTCTGCTAGGGTGGAGAAATTGCTTTTGGCTCTGGATATAGATATGGTGCTTGCCCAACTTGACTGGTGTGCTAAATGTCACTGATTGCTCAGTTTACATGTTCAAATTGTTTGCTTCACACTGACTAATTTTGGTGAGCATGGTGGCACACACTTGCCATCCCAGCAGTTAAGTAGATCAGAAGGTTCCTTCGAAAGTTCAAGTCCAGGCTGAGCTCCATGACGCTCTGTCTCAAGGAAACAAAATAAGGCAGCAAAATCGCTCAGTTGGTAAGAGTGCGTGCCTCCGAGTATAACAACTTGACTTTGATCTCTGAGACACATGGCAGGCCTCCACATGCACACACACTAAATAAAATATCATTTCTATGTTATTCACTTATTTAGTGTGAGTATGCAGAGGACAACGTTTGGGAGTCAATTCTCTGCCTCTATCATGTGGATCCAGGGTGTGGAGGCTGAAATCAGGTTGTGAGGTTTGGCAGCAGAGCCTTTATTTCCCTCCTCCCCGCTTCCTCTCTCCCCTTCCCCTCCCCAGCCATGGTACCAGCCAAAATGTAAGGTCTTTAAATAAAATAGACTGAGTATAATGGTTCATGCCCATACATCACAGCACTTGGGAGGCAAAAGCAAGATCAGTCTCAGGATATATTAAGCCAAAGGTCAACCTGGATTTTATGAGCTCCTGTCTCAAAACATAATTAATTAATAATTGATTAACAATAATTGATCATTAATTAACTAATAATTGTCCCGTGAAGTTTTCTCAGTAAATAGCAGGTAAGTGGTGGGAAATGAGTTGATAGCTTTACACTCCATCAGTTCCTTTGCCACATCCAAGAGATAAGCACACTACTGTACCCACTGTACAGATGGAGAAAATGAGGCACACAAAAAGGAAGGGCTCCACCAAGGCACCTGGGAAGCCTTTATTGTAACTGGGGTCTCCTTGAACCTTACACACACATTTCTTCTGGCCAATGAACCGCACAGGTAACATACACCCACGGTGAAGCCACCGTCCAACACAATGACTCAGAAGAAGGACAGAGAGCAGCATTCAGGAGGCCAGCCATCTTGACCTAGAACTTGTTCTTTGTCCAGAGGAGCCCAGTCAGGGAAGCCCACAGCTCAGACGGAGGCTGGCCCTTCATCCTGGAGATAACACTCTACAGTGTTTCCCACTCCATGTCAGCCTTGTCCAGAGCACTCTCAGCATCGGGCCCGGGCTGCATCTCAAGAATCTTAGGGTCTGGAACTGACAAAGGTGACAAAGTCAGAAGGTCTCAGGTTCTCAGGGTCGAGGATAAGAGCCTTTCTCAGAGTCTCAGGGAACAGAGGAACTGGGAAGACAGAGAGGAAAGGAAGGCTTTCTGGAAAAGAGGATATTGTCAAAGGACTTTGATGAATATATAGTATAGAAGCCTACAAGGTTTAAGTTTTAAAAAGCTTGTGGGTATGTTTTGAACTTTTCTTAGCACATATTTTTATTCAGCATATTGGAAACATTATAGGATATGCCATGTCGATCACTCAAGTCAATCAGGTTCTTTGACTTTATTCACCACCATTACTGCCTTTTATCCATCCTCCTTCTTCTTCCCAAATAGCCCTTCTACACACACACACACACACACACACACACACACACACACACACACACACACTTTCATTGTCTATTCATCTACTGATGCACACCTAGGTGAACTCCATTTCCTAGGTACTGTGAATGCAGCTGCAGTGAACATGGATGAGCAAGTGTCTCTCTGCTATATTGACTTAGGCTTCCTCTGATACATGCCCAGGAGGTGAATCCTACGGAAATTCCTCTTTCAGTTTGTTGAGAGAGAGATTTTTTTTCAAATTTCCGAAAGTGGCTGCGCCAGCTTAAATCCCCACCCCCCAGCAGTGTATAAGGCTCCCCTTTCTTCTTGTCTTCTCCAGCATTGGATGTCATTTATTTTCCTCTAAAAATTAGTTAACTAATTAACTTAGAGTATATGCACATAAGCATTGCCTTGGTGCTTGGAGGTCAGAGGAAAACGCGTGGGAGTCCAGTCTTTCCTTCCACCATGCCAGTTATGGGTACTGAAGTCAGGTTGCCAGGCTCGGCAGCAAGCATGTTTACCCACTGAACAATCTTGCCTGCCTCTGTTTTCTTGATGATTGGCATTCTGACTGGCATATGATGGGGAGTGGAGGTATTTTACACACTCATTTTATTAGTTGGCATATAAAGTTATAAAAGCTATGAGGAAAGGAAATTGGTATTATCTGGCACAATTCATTCACGTAGCCACTTATAAGGATATAAGCAGTCTATCATAATCATACTTTATTCCTATAGAGTTCCACTTTAAGTAGCAAAAATAAATAAATAAATAAAAGAATATATGCTACGTCGGTAAGATGGCTCAACAGGTACAAGTACTTGTTGCCCAAAGCTGATGGCCTGATTTAATTTGTTGCACCAACTCCACAGAGTTGTCCTCTGATCTTACATGTATGCTATAGCATATGCATGCTCAAACACACACACATGTACACACAAACACACACATACACACACACATAAAAAACTTAAGACAAGGTCCAATTATACAGCCCTGCTTGGTTTAGAACTTGCTATGTAGACTAAGCTGGTCTCCAACATATAGAGATCCTCCTGCCTCTGCCTCCCAAGTGTTGAGACTGAAGGTGTGCGCCACCATATCCAACCTAAATAAATAATTTCACATCTGCAATTCCTTGTACTCACTGAGCAGAAGCAAGAGAATCACCCACAAATTCACGGGTGGCCTGGGTGATGAAATAAGTCTAAGCTAGCCAGAACTACCCAGAAGATCCTGCCTCAAAACAAGTAACAAACAAACAAACAAAACCCAAAACAAAAAGAGAATTTACACCAATGATTCGCATGCAAAAACACACATTTTACTTTTTAATTTGTTTTTTATATTATGTGTATTGGTGAGAGCATTGAGTGCCAAAGGCCAGTCTGGGCTACGCAGTGAGTTCCAGGCCAGATCTGCTACTGTGAGACTCTGTCTCAAAAAACAGAATTCAGGAGTTCTGGGTAAGGTGGCAGACTAGAGGCTTTGCCACTTAAACTCTGTAAAACACTGAAGAGAGCGCCTAATAAGCGTCTTCTTGGCAAGAGACAACATTAAAGTTCCTTCCACTGTTGGCCAGAGAAGATTCTTTCTGCAGTGGGCAGCAGTTAAAGCAGAGACTCAGCCCATCAGAAGGCAGAGAATAAGTGACTGTGACTATCCAACTCTAAATGGGGCATCTGCACAAACCCCTCCCACCAAGGCTGGGGGAACCTCTCGGAAGGGGGGGGGGGCAAGAAAAATGTAAAAGCTGGAGGATGGGAAGGGAGTTGTCCTCTGGATGTGACATGTCCGCTACACCCATGCACTCACAGCCATGGTTTCCTGCACAAGATCAAGCCAATTAGGAACTCCATCATGAAAGGAGGAGGGTCTATACTGCAGCTGATGGCTCTAAGGGAGAGAAAGTGGGGCTTTTTTCAAGGGTGTGGCCTCACACAAACCAGGATGGCAATGAACTCTATTTGTAACTGAAGCCTGCCTTGAACTTCTAATCCTTGCGGCTCCACCTGTCTGGTAGTGATGGCTCTAGCCTGTGGGCATGGGGTGCTATTCGCCCAGGGAGCATCACCATCCAGGCCCACTCACCTCACCCAACCCGGGCCCCTAGCACTCCATCAAGGGCTGAGCTCAACACACCTGCACAATGCGCCACATCTTCAAGGACAAAACTTCTTCTCAACTCCAGGAGGAGGCGCCTGGATATTACATCTCTCCTCTCCCCTCTAGAAACTCCTCACAAGCCACTTAGTCCTTGCTGGTGGCTGCTGGAGACAGAGTGGCAGCAGCTCAAAGCAAACAGCTGTTTTCCCTTTGGCACCCTGGGCTCCTCTAATTCCTGGGCTGGGCCTAAACCAGCTTAGATGGCTTGGCAGCTGCTCTAAATGGGCTCTAGTCCCAGCCCCAAGGCCCGGCAGTCCGCAGGAATCTGGGGGTGCTCCAGATGTGGAAATAATGGAAGTCTGTGAGCCTGGATTTGCCTGGGATGTGGGAGACATCCGGTAATTAAATTAATTACTCCCATTAGCTAAACCCTGCTGTAATGGGGCCTTCGAGACAGGTGTGTAGGACACAGATCCTTGCCCACACTCTCCCGGAGCTCTGCTCCTCAGCTACATGCCACACAGGGTTTGACCCCTATGTTACGTCCTGATTTCACCTTCACTGTGACCTGTAGGAGGTCCTCTCTCCTTCCATCCTCAAGGCGGACAGAATGAAGGCAAGGCATGAAACTACTTACTAGAATTAGACGCTGACTAGAATTTGTTAAATTTTTTTATTTTTATTTTTTACCTGTTTAGGAATTTCATATATGCATACAATGTGTTTTGATCAAATCTCTCATTCCATCCAACCCCTCCCTTATCCTTGTACTCAGTTTTCTCTCAATTTCATGTTAATTTCAAATTCTCCCAATTTTTTTTGTCTTGTTTTGGGTTTTTGGGTTTTTGTTTGTTTGTTTGTTTTTGTGTTGTTGTTGTTGTTGTTGTTGTTTCAAGACAGGGTTTTTCTGTGTAGCCTTGGCTGCCCTGGACTCACTTTGTAGATCACACTGGCCTCAAACTCACAGCAATCCTCCTGCCTCTGCCTCCCGAGTGCTGGGATTAAAGGCGTGCACCGCCATGCCTGGCCCAATTTCTTTTTAACCCAGTGAGTTAACACTAAATGCTCCCTGTACCTGCATGGATATAGGGCTATTTGCTGGAGCGTGGGAAGCCTCTCAGATGCCACAACCCTAAAGAAAACTGACTCACCACCTCCCAACAGCCATCAATTAGCTATTGGCAAATAGCCTCGCAGCTAGAGTGGGACTTCCTGGCCATCACTTCTTGCCGGGATTTTTGTCTGGCTCTCTTGTGCGTGCATTCCAGCCACCATGACTTCATGTGTGTCAGGTGTCCCTCTGCTGTGTCCACTTATCCACGACCTCTGCTTCTTGCAATCTTTCCACCCCCTCTTCTGCCAAGATCCCTGAGCCCCGGGAGGACGGTGTGTGGCCCATTTAGTGCTGAACACTCTGCTGTCTCTTATTCTTCCCACGTTGACTGGTTATAAGACTCTGTATTGGCCCAGCATAATGGCACGCGCCTTTAATCCCAGCACTTAGGTGGTAGAGTCAGGCAGATCTCTGTGAGTTCGAGGCCGGCCTGGTCTACAGAGTGAGTTCCAGGACAGCCAAGGACTCTGTATTAATACTTTTACGTTTTCTTTCATTTACGTATTGGGAACGGCATGCACATGGGATACATAATGAGGTCCGAGGACAATTTCAGGAGTTCCTTCTTCCCTTCCACCATGTGGGTGGAACTGAAGGCTTCAGGCTTCAGAGTGATCCCTTTACCAACTGAGCCGTCACAAAAGCCTCTATATACATGACTTATGTATTTTGTTTGTATGGGTATTCCCCACCCCCCCACCCACCCCCCACCCCCCCGCATGCATGTCTGTGCAGCACATGACTGTCTTGTTCCTGCAGCGGTCGGAAGTAAACATCAGATCCCCTGAAACTGGAGTTACTGATGTTGGGAGGCAGCACGTGTGTTCTGGGCATCCCAAACCCAGGTCCTCTGCAAAAAGCAATTGTTCTTAACCTCTGAGCTACCTCTCCACACCTGAAGGTATCTTTTTAAAGGGTGTTTGTTTGCATGAGTGTGTGCATACTTATGGAGGTCAGAAGGCAGTGTGAGGGATTAGTTCTCTGCTTCTACCATGTGGATCCAGGGACATGGGGGGAGGGATTAAAATCATGTTGTCTGGTTTAATAGCGGGGCCCAGCATATGCTAAGCAAACACTTTACCACTGAGCTATATTCTTAGGCCCCCAGAGCAAATTCTTGTAGTGGAAGTTTTGGTTTCTTTAAAAAACATCTTAGCCATATTCTGCATGTCTCCGGGGTTTTTGAAGACCTTGTCTTTCTATAGAGTCATATCTATCTGCTATACCTAAGATGTATATTCTTGTGATAAAAGTAGACTAGCAATTGAGATGACCATGATTTAATCTACTAATATTTAATTTGTATAACTTGTTTCTCCTAAGCAGCTTGATAGCACTTTCAAAGCATTGGAAGGAAACCTTGTTATTATAATTGAGTTATATGAGTACAATAACTCATATTAGAGTAGAAATATATATAATGTGTGTGAAGAATAACTTATTTTGCATCTTATATAAAATTCTATATCAGTGAATTAAAAATATCTTGTGAGTGACAATTGAGGAAGATTCATTGACAATGAGACAGGTTAACTCCTGGCAACACCCAGCCTACCTCAAAAAAGATAATGAGCATCAAAGAACCTTCTTATGGAGATGGCTTCAAATGTGGCAAAGTAGCCACTGGGCAAAAGGTCCTCATTTTTACCATAGACAGAATTCTGGCTTTAAAAAAAGGGGGGGGGCAAACTTTGATGCATGCAGAGTCAATGGCCAAACTCTGCCAAAACAGGGTAAGCAAGTCCTCAATAGTTCCTGCCTCGCAAATATGTCTGTCAGATATATTGGACCAGAAGGCTGAAGAAGATGCTCCAACATTATGGAAAGTTTTGGGTGGCTATTCAGGTAGAAAACTGTCTCTGTCATCTTTTTATTTGGAAAGCTACTAACCTCCACTCTCAGCATACTCAGAAATCAAGTTTACTCCTTCTCGAGTCTCTGAGGGAGTTGAAGACCAGGTACCTTAGTTTTACAATGAACCTTAGTTGTTTAGGGGTTAAGATGTTTTTAGGTCTAGATAGGTGTTCTAAGTTGATAATGACAATATGTCATGGAGATTGATTTACGTTCAGAAATTTAGATGCACCAAGACAGGAAAGATGTCTTCTTCAAGGCTGTCAAACAGAAATAGCCAAAACACTAAGAATGTAACATTTATATAATTCCTGATTGTGTCACGGTTCTTCTTGCCATAGGTAATCTATTGTGCATATGTGTAATAACATAAATGTATATGTACAAAAATAAAATAAAAATTTAAAAAATCTTAGCTGAATCTATAAGTTCTAAGCTGATTGAAAGATCCTGTTTCCAAAAGTAATGTGAGAAGAACTGAAGCATAATCCATGTCAACCTCTGGCCTCTACATGCAAGAGCACACATATGCATGCACATACACACATGCCTACATCCATATGAACACATCCATATAAAATACACATTCACAACCATTTTTTTTTTAAAGAGAAGTTCTCACTATGTAGCCCTGGCTGGTCTGGCACTCACTATGTGGACTAGATTGACCTTAAACTCACAAAGAGCCAAACGCACTGCCTTCTGAGTACTGGTATTAAAGGCCGTGCCACCACACCTAAGCAGAAATTGTTTTCAGTTAAAAAGACCGAGAACACGGCTTAGTGGTAGATCACTTGCTCAGCATAGGTAAAGCACCAAGTTCCTAGTACTGATGGAGAGACGGAGGAAGCAAAAGGAGAGAGGGATGGAGGGAGGAAGATAGGGAGAGATAAATTAAGCATTGTGGTGCATGCTGGTAATATTTTGGAACTCAAATGGTTTATGCAGGAAGATTGTCATGAGTTTGAGTCTGTGTATCAAGAACTAGGCTAGCCAGTTCTCTGTAATGACACCCTATCTCAGGAAACCAGGAAGCACCGGGTGGAGCACATGCCTTTAATTCCAACACTTGGTGGACAGAGTCAAGCAGATCTCTATAAATTTGAGGCCAGTGTGTGGTCTGAGAGTGAGTTACAGGACAGCCAGGGCTATGTAGCAAGACCCTGTCTCAAGAAACCAAAAAAAGAAAAAGGTGGAGGAGGAGCAGGGAGAAACAGAGAGAGAGAGAGAAAGAGAGAGAGAGGAAATGTTGGCCTTTAACCTTCATACAAGCACACAGGAGTGCATGCAACTGCATATACCAATGTGTATACCACATGCATGCGTGTGTGTGTGTGTGTGCGCGCGCGCGCGCGTGTGCGCACACACACACACACACACACACAAATAAAAAGAAATAATTTGGGGGGCTGGAGAGATGGCTTAATGGTTAAGAGTACTGGCTGCTCTTCTAGAGAACCCAGGTTCAATTCCCAGCACCCACATGGCAGCCCACAACTGTCTGTAACTCAAATTCCAGTGGATCTGACTCCCTCACACAGATATTCATGTACAGCAAATGCCAAATGTATATAAAAATAATTAGATAAAAATTATTTTTTTAAAAAAAGAAATACTTTTTAATGAAAACATAGGGAGTTCCTTTCTATTGGGGTTTAGCCCGTAGGTTAGCGAACACTTGCCTAATGTGTGAGGCCCTGGGTTCCACCCACAGCACAACAAATAGTAGCTTTGATATGAGTCCAAGCGACCAACACCAGGAAACACTGTACTGTAGACTGTGGACTCAGAGTGCCTGATGTGTAAATAGAGGCTCATCGATTCTCGCCACTGTGTTACTCTGATGTAGGATGCTGACGTGTGGGGGCTGGGGCTTATTTAGGGTGCTTACAGAGACTCTATACTTTGTACTCAGTGTCGCCATGAACATAAAATATTTGGGGGAAGCCAAAGCAGGAGGATCACTAGGTTGGAGCCAGCCTGGGCTACACAGTAAGATCTTGCATCCAGTAGTTTAAAAAGTAAAACGGGCTGAGAATTATGTATTCCCAGCCATCAGGAACCTGAGGCAGGATTATAAACTCAAGCCAATTTAGCTACATAGTGAGGCCTTGTTTCAAAAGATGGTGGGGAACTGATGATGTAGTTCAGGGGTAAGACCACTAGGCCAGCATGCTCCCGAACCTATCTGTTAAGTAAATAATAAATACACTCTTTTTCTTTCTTTCTTTCTTTTTAAATTTTATTTCTTATGTATACAGTATGCATCTGATCACATCATAGGTGGTTGTGAGCCACCATGTGGGTGCTGAGACTTGAACTCAGGACCTCTGCAAGAGCAGTCAGTGCTCTTAACCACTGAGCTATCTCTCCAGCCCCCAATAAACTCTTTTTCAAATCAAGTTATCTTGGTAACTGGGGTTATCAGCTTTACCAAGGCAGAAGCTTCACCCAAGTACCTGCCCTGAAAGAACACACAGCCCATGTACTTTGTTTTTAGGTAACATTTCTTTATCTATTCTTTTATTTTGTGGAGGTACATGCTCACGCGGAAGTCAGAGGGCGACTATCAGGAGGCTGTTCTTGCCTTCCATCCTGTGGGTTCCGGGGATTAAACTCAGTTTTGGTAACAAGTCGTGCCTTAACCTGCTGCCCCATCTCACTGGCCCCAGCCCACATACTTTAGCAGACAGAGCCTTCAGTTCCTAAATCTTTGAAAACCTGGGCTTGACC
This sequence comes from Acomys minous, assembly GCF_964271855.1. Lineage (NCBI taxonomy): Eukaryota > Metazoa > Chordata > Mammalia > Rodentia > Muridae > Acomys > Acomys minous. Next base: position 81,817,115 of record NC_140497.1, on the reverse strand, counting down.
GAGAATATTGCTTCTAACTCCCCCTGAGAAGCACAGCCTGTTCAATCCCTTGCCTCAGCGATCTGCTTTCTGAGCTGCTTCTGTATACCTGACTTGGTCCTGGATGCTCAAAGGTCACTAGGAAGAGAATAACTGGGTCTGAAGATGCATCCATTGGCGGAGTGATTGCCTGGCACGAGGGAATGCTTAGGCCTGATCCCCAGCACCCCATAAGCTAGCTGTGTTGGGGGCACGCCTATAATCCTAGCATTTGGGTGCCAGAGGCAGAAGATGGTAGGTTCAAGGGCATCCTTAGCTGCATAGGGAGTTACATAGCCTGGGCTACATGAAACTCTGGAGAGAAAGAAGAGAGGAGTGGGGGGAAACCAGGAAAGACACAGATCAGAATGCCTGGTAGGTGAGCAGACACAGGGGTGGCTCCCTGGGGAATTCCAAGCCTGGCTCAGTCTGGGCTTCCCCAGCCAGGCCAGGTACCTGTCTCATTGCTGAGTCCCTAGCCTGGTGGGCCTCTTAGAAAGCTGTAAGGCTGGTTTGAAGGTGGGAGGCCGAGGCCGAGAGGGAAGCAGTTTCCATACAGCTCAGCCTCGGGGATCCCGCCCAACCTGATACCAGAATAAAGGAGAGCTAGATCTAGTCTGGACCTCCCAGCACTTAGGAGAAGGCGGGAGGTCAGAGAAGTTCTAGGCCAACCTAGGCTACGTAAGAGATTCACGGACAGCCCGGAAGAGAGACAGGACCATTCTGCAGGACTCGGACATCAGCACCCAGAGAAGGGGACGGATCCCCTACTACAAACCTAGGTAGGCTCCTGGAATGAAACCAGAGCCCTGCTCTTTGTTTATCCACGGGGCTGGAACTGGGCTGGGAGACAACTTCCAAGAGCCAGACATGGCGGCTCACATCTGGAATGCTAGCCCTTAGCACACTATGGCGGCTCACATCTAGAATTCTATAGCACTTAACACACTAAGGCGGGAGGATTGCTTTACGTTCAAAGTCAGCCTCAGCTACAGACGGAAGACTGGGAAGATGGCTCGGTGGGTCAGAGCATTTGCTGTGTAAGGATGAGGGCTTGAGCTAGAATCCCCTCCCACCGTGTTAAAAAGGGCAGTAAACCCAGCATTTGGAAGCAGAGAGAGATGGCAGAAGCTGGGAGGAGATTGCAGGCAGCCTGAGACGCAAGCAATGATCTTCTGGTTCAGGGAGGGACCCTGTCTCCAGGCAGTAAAGCAGACAAGGATAGAGGAAAACACTGATGCACTTCTTGCCTCTGAGTGTGCATACATGGAGGTGTGCACTGATGTACATGCACCACACACACACACACACACACGAACATGCACAGGAACACGCACATGCACAGTCTCAGATTTTTAAAAAAGCGGGGCCAGTGAGATGTCTCAGTGGGTACAGGCACTTCCCCACCACCACCACCCCCCCCACAGCCTGATGACCTGAATTTAATCATAGGAAGCCACATAGTAGAAGGAGAAAACTGACACATATAGCACACACACCAAGGACTTGGTGTATAGAAGCACACACAGAGACAGGAAGAAGTTGAAGGGAAGGGGAGAGGAAGGGAGGGGAAAAAGAGACTAAAAGCAGAGGAGGAAGAGGAAGACCCCAACCTTTCCAGCATCCTGGGGCGGGGGTGTGCAGCACAGGAGACAAGGGTGGTGGTACTAACCGCAGGCTTCCTCTCTCTGCTTGCTAGAATGCAGATGTGGAATGTTCCTGGAAGGCCCATACGTTAAAGGCTGGGTGCTCAGCATGTAGTGCTAGAAGTGACAGAACCTCTAAGACACGTGGGCTATCGGAAGGAAATCACTCAAAGGGACCCTGACCCTTCGCTTGTCTGTCCTTGCATCTCAGCTTTCTCCATCGTAAGAGCCTCTCTCCTGACAGGACCAGAGCAGCCAGGCCAACGACCGACCGACTGAGGACTACAGCTGCTGAAACTGTAAGCCAAAAGGTATCTTTCTTTCTTCCTTTAAAAAAAAATGATTATGTCTCTGAGTGTGGTGTCTCATACCTTTAATCCTAGCACTCGGGAGGCAGAATGAGCAGATTTTTGTGTTTGTAGGGCAACCAGGTCTACATAGCAAGTTTTGGGATAGCTGGGGCTACATTTTTTTTTTTAAACAAGAAAGGAAAGCAAAAAGAAAAAAAAAATCTCAGCTCACAGAGACAAGCTTCCATCTTGCCCAGCTGTCTTACCAGGCAGCTGGGAGGGTCCTCTAGTGGCAGGGGGCAGCCACAGAGCTGTCATTTCTGAGACAGGGCAGAGTTTACTGGATTGACTTCAAAGCATCACTCCCAAGAATGAGCAAAATTTAAACTGGCTGGAGTAGTATCTCCCTAAAATCCCAACACTTAGGAGTCTAAGGTCAGAGGACTCCGAGTTTGAGGCAAGCCTAGGCTACTTAGCAATATCCTGTCTCAAAATAAGATGTAGAAAGATAGCATCATGTGGCACGCATCTGTAATCCCAGTCCTGTGGGAAGATGGAGATGGGGAGGAGATTAGGAGCTCAAAACCAGCCTGGGCTGCGTGAGACTCTGTCTCAAAAGGTAGATGATAGATAGATAGATAGATAGATAGATAGATAGATAGATAGATAGATAGATAGATAATAGTCTGGAGAGATGGCTCAGAGGTTAAGAGAACTTACTTGTTTGCAGTGGACCTGAATCCAGATCCCAGCACTCACATCAGATAGCTCGCAACCGTTTATAACTCCAGTTCTGGGGACTCCAATGCCTACTTTTGTCTTTCATAAGTGTTGCCCTTGTGCAAAAACCCACGTACACAGAATCACTTATATACAATTAAAAATAAAAGGACTGGAGAGATGTTTTAGTGGTGGTGGTGGTGGTGGTGGTGGTGGGTTTTTTGTTTGTTTGTTTTGTTTTTTGTTTTTTTTTCAAGGCCTGACTACTTGAGTTCTCTACCTAGCTCTCAAAGTGGAAGAAGAAAACTGACTCCCAAAAGTTGTCCCTTTACCTCAACTTACACGCCGTAGCATGTACACATATCCACACTCATCTTGTGCATACACACATGCAATAATAATGTGTTCAAATTTAAATGTAAAAGTATATATATATATATATATATTTTTTTTTTTTTCAAGACAGGCTTTCTCTGTGTGGCCCTGGTTGTCTTGCCATTCACTCTATAGACCAGACTGGCCTTTAACTCAGAGATCCACCACTCTCTGCCTCCATCACCTGCCTTAAACATAGGAGTGGGGTTTTTTAGGGGGGTTTGTTTTGTTGTTGTTGTTTGTTGTTGGTGGTGGTGGTGGTTTGGGGTTTTTTGTTTGTTTGGTTTGGTTTGGTTTTGGTTTTGGGTTTTTTTTTTGTTTGGTTTTGGGTTTTGGGTTCCTGGAGGTTTTTTGAGTCAGGATCTCTGTACATAACCTTGGCTGCCCTGGAACTCACTATGAAGACCAGGCTGGCCTTGAACTCAGTAAAGTCTTTTAAGGTATATTGTAGAGGGCCAGATGTGGTAGCACATGCCTTTAATCCCAGCACTCAGAGAGGCAGAGGTAGGCCAGCCTGATCTATAAAGTGAGTCCAGGATAACCAAGGCTATACAGAAAAACCCTACCTAAAACAAAACAAAACAAAACAAAACAAAGAACTATATATTAGAACAAATAAAATAAGATAAAATGGAAAAAGGGAGCTGGCAATATAGCTCAAAGGTACAGTGTTTGCCTAGCATACATAACACCCTAGGTTTAATCTCCAGTACTGAGGAGGAGGAGGAGGAGGAGGAGGAGGAGGAGGAGGAGGATGATGATGATGATGATGATGATGATAAACAACAATAATAAATTATTTTTTAAAAAATATCTGGAATTTGAACTTCAGTCAACAGGTTTCTCTTGGCATAGACCTGTCTAATTGACCCATCATGTCACTCTGGGCGGGGACAGGACATGATGGAGGAGACTTTGACACCCAGATAACCTTGACCACACGCTCTCTACTCCCACACTCACTACTTCCTGCCCTTAGCTCGACTGGGCGAGTGTGCTGTGCAGCTGTGCTCTGGTAGGACATTTAAATGCCCCTCTCCTCCTTAGCACCTGTGCCCTGGAACTAAACAATGAAGGCCCAGGGCGTCCTCTGGATCCTGCTGGGATTGTTGCTGTGGCCAGAGCCAGGGACAGGTAAGTCCAAAGGCAGAGGCCTGGGGGGAGGGGTACTTGCTTTATTCAACCCGAGTGGTGAAAGACCCCAGAGCCCAGCAAACTGCCACACTGGCACCTCACATGTCCCCAGCACCATAGAGTCAAGGACGGGATACAAGGGGCAAGACCTGGGGACCTGAAGGCAAAAATTAAGGGTGATGGGAGGAAAGAGACCTTGGTTTGGCTGAGAAGCAGCAGAGACAGAAAACAACAGTCACAGAGCGGATTGCCCGAGGAAGAGCCCCGGTTCCAGGCACTAGGATGAAAATGACTTGGAAGCCCTGGGTGTAGAAACACCTGTCAGTATTTCTAGACCATGGGGAGCTGCGAGAGGAAGCTCCTGAGTTTGAGGTCAGCCTGAGCTATATGATGTATTAGAGGCCATCCTCCAATAAACAGCAAGGCCTGGTAACAGATAAAACAACCTACCTTCCTATATTCAAATCATACCTCCTCCGCTTCCTGGCTGTGTAGCCTGGAGCAGCTAATATGACATCTCTGTTTCAGACGCTTCATCTGCAGCAGAAAGGCTAATGAGACATACCTCATGATGTTTTATGAGGATTAAATAGGTTATATATCATTAATAATGTTGTCTGGTACATAGTAAATGTTCAGACATTGGCAGTTATTCAACAAACCCTAACTCCACTGTGGACCTGGTATCCTAACAGCTCTACATTCCACTTACTTACTTACTTACTTACTTACTTGAGACAGGGTCTCACTATATAGCTCTGGCTGTCCTGGAACTCATTCTACAGAGCAGGCTGGCCTCAAACTCAGAAGTCTGCCTGCCTCTGCCTCCTGTATGCTAGGACTAAAGGCATGCGTCATTATGCCTATCTTAGATTCCCTTTGGGGTTTTTTGTTTGTTTGTTTTTTGGTTTTGTTTTTGTTTTTTTGAGACAGGATTTTTCTGTGTAGCCTTGACTGTCCTGGACTCCCTTTGTGGACCAGTCTGGCCTTGAACTCACAGAGATCCACCTGCTTCTGCCTCCCGAGTGCGGGGATTAAAAGTGCGCGCCACCATGCCTGGTCGATTCCCTTTGCTGAAAAGGGGAAAATCCATTCTCCTCTTCCCCGTTGGCTGTCTGTTTGTCTGTCCATCTCTCTGTGTATCCATTTGTAGCTAGAACGGCCTGGAACTGTGCAGTTCAAGCTAGTCTTGAGCTTGTGGTGGTCTTCTTGCCTCCGAATTTTTGAATGCTGGCCTGAGCCACTGTGTTCAGCTTCCTTGGCATTTGTTGGATGATTACTTCTGAGGCAGCAACAAACATCTTATGTGCCAAATAAGGCACTAATGATGGACCAAAGAAATTATCCCGTTCAAATCTAGCTCAGTAAACCAGGGAGTTTGTGGGGGGTTCCTTATAGGAATATGGGTGACTCAAATGCAATGGCATCACCAAAAAAGCCCATCCCCAGCATGGATAGTGGCTCACACAAGCTGCATCTCTGGAGCCCCCTACTGAACTTGCAGGCAGTGTGGCTGGATGGAGAGTCTCCACTTCCTTACAGATGCTATTGCTTGTATAACCTTCCGAGAGGAGCCTCCTGCATTTTGAGTCTTTAGGAGTAGGTTTTAGGAATTTCTCCGAGACTTCTAAATTAGAGGCCTCAGGTTGGAGGAAATTGCTACATAGCACTTGTATGTCCTTCAACATCTCTTTCTCTCTAAAACTGCCCAGTTCTAATCTATCACCAAAAACTGTCTGTCTGGGCTAAAGAGATGGCTCGGAGTTTACAAGGATGCACTGCTCTTACAGAAGACCCACGTTCTGTCCCTAGCTCCCACACTGTACCCACACCTACCAATAACTCCAGCTCCACTGTATCCAAAACCTCTGGCCTCCAAATGCACATACCCAGATACAGCCACAGCCACACTCTTTGTAATAATGAAAATAAACCTTAAAACAATAGTGATGCAATTATATGTCTTTATTCCTACACATGCAGTCATTCCCCCTGCTTTTTGTGCGTTGCCACCGCCAGCTACCTCCCTCCCACACCTCTATACTGTCTGCCCCTCTTTCGTATAGTAGCCCAGAGAACGATCTCAGAATGATGTCTTAATCTATTGCTATGAATAGACGCCATGATTACAGCAACTCTTATCAAGAAAAGCTTTTCATTAGGGCTGGCTTACAGGCTCACAGGTTTAGTCCATTGTTAGCATGGTAGGAAGCAAGGCGGCACATGGACAGACACGGTGCTGGAGGAGCTGAGAGTTCGACGTCTTCATCCACGGGCAGCAGGAAGAAGATGGAGAGCCACTGGATCTGTCTTGGGCTTCTTCTGAAAGCCTCAAGGCCACTCCCAGTGACACACTTCCTCCAACCAGGCCACACCCACTTCCCAATCCCTCTCAAGTAGTGCCACTCCCTAATGACCATGCCTATGGGCGTCCCATTCCTATTTGACCCACCATCAACGCTATCTTGTCCAGGCTTCTCTCCTGCTTATAATCTTGCCAGGGCTCCCCAATCCTCATAGACAGTCCGACGTCCTTAACTAAAAGGCAGTGGTCTGGTTGCCTCAGTTTCCTTTTCTATACAACGGTAGTGCTGGCCACGGTGATATCACTATGATGGAGAGCTAGGAAAGTTAGGAGAGTGTGACATAAACAGTAGGCGGTTTGGGAACAAATGTAGCTGGGCAGCTGGGTTGACGCGCTCTCTTCTCCTGCAGCCTCCTCCCTGCCCCTGGTCATGGACTCCGTCATCCAGGTACTTGCTGAGCTTGAGCAAAAGGTGCTGGTGGCTGAGGCCAGCGGCACTGCCTCGGCATGGATTCTGTCAGGCAAGAACTCCAGCCCCCACAATTCCCTTCACCAACACCTGCTGCTCAAGGCGCCAAGGCACAACACCACAGAGCCAGATCCCCACTCACTGAAGCCAGAGTCTCAAGCCCTGGTTTCTGAGGTGGCCCAACATGATGTGAAGGATGGGCAGGAATATGGAGTGGTGCTGGCACCTGATGGCTCCACTGTAGCTGTGAAGCCTCTACTGGCTGGGCTGGAGGCTGGCCTGCAAGGGCACGGGGTTGTCAACTTGCCTTCAGATGGCCTGGAAGTCACGGTCGCCTTCACAGAAGCCTCTTCTCCAGATGTTGGAGCCACTTCACCAAGCGGCATTCCCAAGCCTCCCACCGCTGTGGACAGACTCCTGACAGTCACCTTGGCTGGAGACTTGGGTCTGACCTTCCTACATAGTCCCCAGACTCAAAGTCCTCCTGGCCTGGGTACTGAAGGATGCTGGGATCAGCTTTCTGCCCCCAGGGCCTTCACACTGTTGGACCCCAAGGCCTCCAGGCTCACCATGGCTTTCCTCAACGGTGCCTTGGATGGAGCTCTCCTTGGGAACCACTTGAGCAGGATCCCAGAGCCCCGGCCACCCCTCAGCCACCTGCTGAGAGAGTACTACGGAGCTGGAGTGGATGGAGATCCATTGTTCCGAAGTAACTTCCGAAGGCAGAATGGGGTTGCTTTGATTTCAGCCCCTGCCCTGACCCGGCGGGTATGGGAGGCCCTTGTCCTGCTACAGAGGCTGGAGCCAGGACATCCGCAGTTGCAGAACATGAGCGCAGAACAGCTGGCTCAAGTAGCCACCTTCGCTACCAAGGAGTTTAATGAGGCTTTCTTGGGTAAGGAGTTCCCCTGGCCCCTCATCAGCAGGATCCAGAGCCCAGGGAATTTGGGGGTGGGAGTGTACAAAAGAGCCTATAGAATAGGCAAAGAAATGCCAAAGTTGGTCCTTAAAGAATAAATGAGAATTTATCTGACTTACATTGGGAAAAAAAAAAAAAAGAGGGGTTGGAGGTGTAGCTCAGCTGGTAAAGTTCAGTGCATGCATAAGACCCTGTCTTCAATTCCTACCACCACAGTAAAGTGTGCATAGTGGTGTATGCTGGCAATCCCCACCCTTGAGAGGTAGAGGCCAGGGAATTGGAAGTTCAAGGTCATCCTTGAATATATATCAAGGGCTTCATGAGACCCTGAAACACACACACACACACACACACACACACACACACACACACACACACCTGAACTCTACCCACCCACATACACATACAAGAAGTGGTAACACACAACTGGAAGTCAACACATGGGGGATGATTCTTTTCATCTGTTTATTTGAGACAAGGTCTACAGAGCCCAGACTGATCTTGAACTTGAAAGCCCACTTCGTTAATCTCTCAAGAGCTGGGGTCAACAGGGATATACCACCAAACTCACACTTGTGGGTTTTCTCCTGGAAGTAGCAGGACACATAGTGGAGTCTGTCTATCTATCTATTTACCTACCTACTTATCTATTTATTTATCATCTATTTGTTATCTATTTTTCTGTTATCTTTCTATCATCTATGTTATATTTCTATCATGTTATATATATTTCTATGCTATATTTCTATCATCTATTTCTCTGTTATCTATCATCCGTCTGTCTGTCTATCTATCTATCTATCTATCTATCTATCTATCTTGTGTATGCCCTCTGAGCCATCTCCCCGGCCTAAAACTAGACTCTTGTCAATCCCGAAGGCCGGAGGGATGCCCACAGGTTCGTTTTAATAGAGATTAGGTCTACTAGAAGGAAATGCTTAATGATCAGAGTCTGGTGTTCCCTTGCTCCCAAAGGCTGCCCAGCCATTCACCCCCGCTGCCGCTGGAGAGCAGCGCCCTACCGAGGCAGACCAACTCCACTCCAGCTACCCCTTGGATTTTTATATGTACATCACACATACGTGCCAGCGCCACCCTGTACCACCTTCGATCTCTGTGCCGCCGACATGCGCTCCATGCAGCGTTTCCACCAGGATGTGCGCCGCTGGGATGACATCGGCTATAGGTGAAGCAGTAGGACTTGGCCTAGTCCACTGTGGGAGGGGATGGAAAGTAGGGAGTAGAGCAAATGGGCAAGGAGTTTGTAGTGGGATGTAGGGCTGGGGAGATGGCTCAGAGGGAATTAAGAGCACTGCCTGCTCGCTCTTCCAGAGGTCCTGAGTTCACTTCTTAGCAACCACATAGTGGCTCACAACCATCTATAATGAGTCTGGTGCCCTCTTCTGGTATTCAGGCACATATGAAGGCAGAACCTTGTATATGTAATAAATAAAAATTAAAAAAAAAAAAAAAAAAAGAGCCAGCGAGGTGAGGTCCAAGATTGGGGTGAGACTATGAATCTCAGCAAGGGAGAGAAGAGTGAATAGGGGAGTCACCACTTCTTAGAGATAGATTCAGAAAGGGAGAAGTTTTGTTTTGTTTTGTTCGAGACAGGGTTTCTCTGTGTAGCCCTGGCTGTCCTGGAACTCTGTAAGCCAGTCTGACCTTGAGCTCCGGGGAGTGCTTCTTTCGCCACCATCGACCCATCAACCAGATGCTTTTTTTTTTTTTAAAACGAGACAAGGTCTCTGGAACTCGCTATGTGAAAAAAGAAGCTGGTCTCAAACTCAAAGAGTTCTTCCTGATTCTTTATCTGAATGGTACCATTCTGCCAGAGGTACCGGTTTCTGAGGTTTCACTTGGTGTTCAAGTGATACTGAATTGAGTGAAACAGAGGTAGTGTGCAGCACTTGGTGTCACATGGCACCGGAACAGAATTTAGGGCCGTGGCCTTGTTGAACCTTCTGTCCCATTCCCCTCCGCAGTTTCGTGGTGGGCTCCGACGGCTACGTATACGAGGGTCGCGGCTGGCACTGGGTGGGTGCGCACACACGCGGCCACAACTCCCGCGGCTTTGGCGTGGCCTTCGTGGGCAACTACACTGGATCACTGCCCAGCGAAGCGGCGCTGAACACAGTGCGCGAAGTGCTCCCTAGCTGCGCCATACGTGCGGGATTCTTGCAGCCAGACTACAAGCTGCTCGGCCACCGCCAACTAGTGCACAGCGACTGCCCTGGGAACGCGCTCTTCGACCTGCTGCGCACCTGGCCTCACTTCACAGAGGTGAGTCTGCCCGTGCATATGCCCGAGCTTAGTCTGTCACCCCTGAACCTCCGAAGCATGAATCAGGTCTAGCCTTCAGTCGCTCTCCACGGCAGCGTTTGTCCAGTCTATTCTGACTACACAACTTCTTCAGCCATGGCCTTGCCCCAGTTGTCTTTTGCCTAACTCCTAACGCCCCTGCTGGCACCGCTCTGATTTACAGAACCTCAGTCAGGCCTTCATTACTTGTACTCTTAGATTACAGACCTCCAGCTGCCCAACTCCCTCCCCCCAAACCAGGCCACACCCACCCAAAGTCTCTCTGAAATTGTCCAGCGGTCCACTGTTGCCTTTCCGGCCCCTTCCTCCTTACAGCTGCAGGCAAGCCCAGCCCTCCTGAGGCTGACGCTCCCATCCAAGTAGTATGCAAGATTTCCTGGGGGGTACATACCTCAAATAGAGACCCTTCGAAAGTAACAAGTCTCTACAAAGTCCACAAAGTGGCTGTTTTTATTGGGGTATGGATGTGGGGTTAATTGCAGGGCAAGGGATGACTTAAACGCAGCTGCATCATGGGAATGCCCACCTCGACATGGGTGATGACCCCTGAAAGCTGCAACCTTGGCGTTCTCTACATGACTCGCAGGCAGCTCACTGGTGGCAGATCCCCTCTGGGCAATTTTTGGCAACTGGGTTGGTCAGTCTCGTCCCTCACCTTGCCTCCCAGCAGTTGTTTAAGCTTCCATTTAACCAGCCTTGATGACGTAGCCCTAACTCTTTCCTTGAGGGGATACTTCAATTCATAGGAAAGAGCTATACAACACCAAAGCAATCTCGAATTATAAATTTACCCTTTTAAAAAAAGATTTATTTTTTTTTTTATTTTGTGTGTGTGCATGTGCATTACATGTGCGTCAATGCCCGAGGAGATCAGAAATGGAAATCAGATCCCCTAAAGTTAAAGTGTACCCTTGTAGACATGGGGCCTGAGAACAGACCCCTGGTCATCTGCAAAAGCTGCAAGCACTCTAAACTGCTGGCTGGCTCTCCGCCCATCCCCCATTTTGCCTTTTTTTTTTTTTTTAATCCCATCACTCAGCAGGCAGAGGCAGCCAGAACTCTGAGTTTGAGGCCAGACTGGCCTATAGAGCAAGTTCCAGGATAAGCAGGACTACACAGAGGAACCCTGTCTCTGAAAAATCAACCTTCTTATCTGACCGATCTCCTAACTCTTTGTAGCAGACCACGCGGTGTGAATGCCCACCCCTGCCTCCCTAGGCCCTGCCCTTACCCCTCAAGCCTTACGCCTGCCCCCAAAATATGTAAGAGCCAGGAACTCCTGAGGCGTTTTTTGGAACTGAAGTTTCTGTCTCCTCTCTCTTCAGGGTTCTCTCATGATTGTGGCCTGTTGCTACTCAAAGCTCTCATCTGAAGAGCAATTTGCCTTAGGTCTTTACTGCCAAACTTATTATGCTTTTTATTAATTTATGACAATACCCAAGACAAAACCTGTACTATCTTATCCCAGGCCCCCAGACTAGAACTCGATCCAGCCTCCCATCCTGAAGTCTTCCGCTCATACAACACTAACCTAACCTGTGACCCTTCACCCCAAGTGATTTTGGTCTGCATAACCTCAGTCCAGTCCCTACCCCTGTGTTGCTCTCCTCTGCTTACCTCACCCCTGAGGGCCCTTGATAGCCTTTGATCCTGAAGAGTCTCACGTGAGAGCCGTCTAGACAAAGCCAGTACAATCAGCCTAAAGGCCTCACTCAGCCTCTGGCTTCCCATACTACCTAATCACACCAGGACAGTCGCATTACCTGTTTTGTTTTGTGCAGAAAAATCTTGAGTTCTAGCCCAGGCTAGCCTTGAACTCCGCTGTGTAGCTCAGGCTGGCCTCCACTTCACCACCTTCCTGCCTCTGCCTCACGTGCTCGCATTAGAGGCTTTCCAAGTGCATCACACCCAGCTGCTACTTCTTTTTTCTTCTTTTTAATGCATGTAGGGGTGTGTGTGTTTGTGTGTGTGTGTGTGTGTGTGTGTGTGTGTGTGTGTGCGCGCGCGCGATCTTTCTTATTAAGGACAACTTCCGGTGTTATCCTCAGGAAAGCTGTCTACCTCCTTTGAGACAGGGTTTCTCACTGACCTGAAGTTCCACCAAATAGCCTAGTTAGGCCCAGGGGGGGGGTCTTCTTGTCTCCAGACCCCCAGTGCTGGGACTAAAACGTGCCACTTTGCCTAGCATCTTTGTGTGGTTTCTGGGGCGGGGGGTGGGGGGGTGGGGGGGTGTCAAGCGCAGGTCGTCACACTTGCAAGGCAAGCACTTTGCCGGCTGAGCCACTTCCCCCAGCCTTTGTTTTGGTTTTGAGACAAGGTTTCTCCATCACCCGGGAGGGATGATCTTGAACGTCTGGTCCTTCCGCTGCTCCATCTTCTACTCACCTGCATCTTGCCTCCCCTTTCTCATTAAGCTGTTTACCTGCCTGCCCTTTGCCTGCAGACAGGTTTGAGTTTGGTTTGGTTTGGTTTAATAGGGGAAGACTTGTTGTGTAACCTGGATTAGCTTTAAAACAAAATGAAACGGAGGAGTTTCCACAAGGTAGCCTCAACCTCACAGAGACCTGCCATCTCTACCTCCTAAATGCTGCATTAAACACTAAAGGCATGGACCACCACAGCTGGCCCAAGGTTAGCCTTGAATTCCGCAAATCATTTGGCCTCAGACTCCCAAGTGCTGGCATTGTAGCTGTTTCCCCATCACGTCGAGCTATAGTCAGCTTTGTATCCTTCACTTTGGTCCCCTGTCCTGTATCCAAGATTCCACAGCAAGGCAGGCAGACCCAACCGCATACACACCCTAAGTCTCATATTCTCTTATTTCTTACAGGTGAAAAACTAAGAGGGACCCTTGGAGATACAAGAGACACTATCCCTGATGAGCCTTTGAGCAACCACAGGCCTCCAATAAAAGGACCACTGAAAACAAATCTCTTATGAGCATTGTCTCATTGCTTAAAAAGCCAACTCAGAGACCAAAAAAGAAGAAAAGTGGGTGTGGCTCAGTGGTAGCACACCTAGTTGACAAACAAAAGTCTTTTTGTTTTGTTTTGTTTTTTTATTTTTCTGGACTTGGCTGTCCTGGTACTCACTCTGTAGACCAGGCTAGCCTAGAATGCATAGAGATCCACCTGCTTCAGCCTCCTAAGTGCTGGGATTAAAGGTAGGTACCAACACTGCCCAGCTAAGGGTTTTAATCCCTACTCTAACATCACAAAATAAATAAAGCCGGGTATGGGAGGAAGGAGGATTTCTCTGAAGCAAAGGCTATTAGGAACTGTCACCGCACAGCAATGAGTACTGGACAATCAGAGTGACAAAAATGGAGGCAGTTTATTTGTCGAACTTGCAAGGTCAAGTGCCAACAAAAATGGCAAGTATGCCCCATTAAGAGAAAAATAGTCATTTTTTTTTAATGACCCTGATGAAAATTCCTTTCCCCCTCTTTGCTGCATGTTGCCTAAGTTTCATTCTCCATCCCTTCCCCCCTTTTTCAGTGTATGCTCTTAGTCATGATGTAGCAAACTGCCTGTATCCTCCCATCACGAGAGAAATAACCTTTGGTTTGAAAAGAAGGTTAGCCGAAAGACTCAACAAGAAACCACAAACTGTTAGGGCACGAAATCCAGTGCCTCCTACTTAACCTGAATGTAAGCCCATCTAAGGGACTTTTGTATCAAAAATAGACCATTTGTATTTTGTTTCCTGCCAAGGCTAGAGGCTAGCCTCTACTACAGAATCAAGAAAAATAAACAAACAAACAAACAAATAAACAAACAACTCTCAGTACAAAATGATGATTTGGAGGCAACCCTAGAACCTCCCTGTTGGGGAATGCGAGAGCAAAAACCTGGAGGAAAAATGGCCAGAGAAAGCAGTGCTTGAAAATACCTTCCCACTGCAGACAGGTAGAACTCCGTAGGAAGACAGCAACAAATATACCCTTCACTGTCATCTCTGAGCCTAAGAGGCAGAGAACCTGTATCACTGGCAGATGGCCACTTTCAAGGAGTGTTAACTCGATGGCACTTTGGGGTTGTTTGTCACATAATCAACAGATTGGGCCCCATTTCCTAAAAAGAAGTCTTGTATCAAAATTGTAGCCTGAGGCTGGGCATGATGTTACATGCCTATAATCCCAGAACTCTGGGAGGCAAAGGCAGGTGGATTGCTGTGAGTTCGAGGCCCACCTGGTCTACAAATCAGAGTCCAGGACAGCCAAGGCTACACAGAGGAAAACCAACAGCTAACTAACTAAATATATAAATAAAATAAATCCTTTTTAAAAATGTAGCCTGAGGCCATAGCTCAGTAACCCAGCACTTGCCCAGGATACTGGGGGCCTGGGTTTTATCTCTAACACTAGAAAAAGAAAAGAAAGGAGAAAGTAAAAAAGGGAAATGTTGGGAGAAGGCCTGGTATGCAGCAAACTAAACTAATAAAACTGAAGAACTTTGAGTTTGAAGCCAACCTGGTCTACAGAGTGAGTTCCAGGACAGCCAGGGCTACGCAGAGAAACCCTATCTCAAAAAAACAAACAAACAAACAAACAAAAAAACCCAGCTGGGCAGTGGTGGTACACGACTTTAATCCCAGCACTAAAGAGGCAGAGGCAGGTAGATCTTTGTGAGTTCAAGGCCAGCCTGGTCTACAAAGAGAGTCCAGGACAGCTAAGACTACACAAAGAAACCCTGTCTCAATAAAACAAAACAAAGCAAAAAAATTAATTCTGTATATCTGTGTCTGGGTTTATGCACTTGCACTGTTGAGTGTAAGGACACTCAAATGCCGCCAGAATGGCCTTCAGGCCCCGTGGAGCTGACATATGGATGGTCGTGAGCCACCCATGACATAACATTTCTTGCTTAACCTCAGAGCCACCTCCCCAGCCCTTGACTGTGAGCTTTTTGAGACTGATATCATCATCCTTTACAAATACGGAAGCACAGAGAGAGGAAATGACTTGTCTGAAGTCAAGAAGATGGCCAGCACTCCAACCTGGGTCAGAATCCTGCTGACTCATTTCTGCCCGAACATTCTTTTTTTGTTAACCTTTTATTGCATTTTATTTGTTTTGTGTGTGCATAGCATGTAGGAGTCTGAGGACAACTTGTGAAAGTCTGTTATCTCCTTCTACCGAGTGGGTCCCTGGGAAGTACTTTTTATTCATTGAGCCATCTTGATGGCCCCATCTCTTTCTCAAGTAAACATTTATCAAAACATAAAAGATACTGACTAGACAGCACACCAAAATTGACCTCAAAGAGATTTCACAACCAAACACACCTATGTCACCAGCACCAAAACTCAACAGCAGAGCATGTTAACTTTATGTTGTATGAATTTTACTTGCATTTAAAAATAAATCTGGGGGCTGGAGAGGTGGCTCAGTGCTTAAGAGCACTGCCTGCTCTTCCAAAGGACCTGAGTTCAATTCCCAGCACCCACATGGCAGCTCACAACTGTCCGTACCTCCAAGATCTGACACTTTCACACCAATGCACATAGATTAAAACTAAATAAAATATTTTTCTAATTTAAAAAAATAAAATAAAAATAAATCTGGAATCCTCTGTGTAGCCTTGGCTGTCCTGGACTCTGATTTGTGGACCAGGTGGGCCTTGAACTCACTGGAGAAATGGCTCAATGATTAAGAAAATATATTCTGAAACCCAAATTGAGCTCCCAGCACTTATATCAGGCAGCTAACAAACACCTGGACTGTAGCGTCAGGAGAAGCCAATGCTTCTGACCCCTAGGGTACTCCCTCCCCCCCCCTCTCTCTGACACACACACACACACACACACACACACACACACACACACACACGGAGTGTACATTATAAGTACTGGTCAAGATGATTAATCCCAGCATTCAGGAGACTTGGGCAGGAAGATCAAAGGTTTAAGGACAGCCTAGGCTCCATTCAAGCCTTGTGTAGATCAACTGATGAAACCTTTGTCTAACACAAATGAAACCCTAGGTTTAAGGGTGGAAATAAAACAAACAAAACCAACCAATAAGCAAAGAGGCTAAGAAGCTTGATATCTGGATCACACCTGTAATCCCAGCACTCGAGGGGAGGCAGGAGGATCAGAAATAGTCTACATACCAAGTTCAAGGCCAGCCTTAGACACAACACACACACACACACACACACACACACACACACACACACACACACACACACACCCCATCTTACAAAAGTCTCCTCTAGAGCTGGAGAGATGGCTCAGAGGTTAAGAGCACTGACTGTTCTTCCAGAGATCCTGAGTTCAATTCCCAGCAACAACATGGTAGCTCACAACCATCTGTAATGTGATCTGATGCCCTCTTCGGGCCCGCAGGTGTGCATGCAGGTAGAGTACTGTATGCATAATAGATAAATAAATCTTTTTTTTTTTTAAAGTCTCCTCTATGTCCTCACTCAGCCACTAGCCCCTCTGAATGAATTTATCCCCTGACCTTTTAAAAAGATTTGTTTTTATTGTTTTTTTAATTGTGCTCCTGCCAAACAGGTACAGATGCCCAAAGAAGCACGGGATCCCTTAGAGCTGGAATTATAGGCAAGTATTTATTGTAATAGTTTTAGGGAACTGGTCCTTTGCCAAAGCAGGCGCACACTTCAGTACTGAGCTGTCTCTCCAGCCCCAATTCCCTGACTTGTAGAATAATCATATGCTTGGTCTGAAGTTTTTACTTCTTTTTTTTCCTTGTCTTTCTTTGTTATTCTTTGAAACAGGGCCTTGTAATAGAGCACTGGCTGCCCTTGAACTTATAGAAAATCTCCTGCCTCTGATTCCTAAGTGCTAGGGGTTTTGTTTTGGTTTTTTGTTGCTGTTGTTGTTGTTTTGCTTTTCTCTTCGAGACAGGGTTTCTCTGTGTAGTCTTGACTGTCCTGGACTCGCTTTGTAGACCAGGTTGGCCTCAAGTGCTAGATTTTTTAAGTGGGCGTTACCACCCCCAGCAAGGTTTAGAGCTCTATGCTATCTGAACGAGGCTCACACAATGTCTGCTCTTTAGTTTTTGCTTTTGTTCTGCACCATGATTCATCCGCCATTATCAGTTACAGAATTTACTCATTTTCCCTTGCTCTATGATACTCTTAGGTGTGGCGAAGCCACCCAGGTCTTGTTCTGCCATCAGTGGACACCTGGATTACTTGGAGTTATCAGTTGCAGTGTTGTGGGCGTGTCTTGTGTGCAGTGTTGTGGGCGTGTCTTGTGGATGTCTACACAGCAGGAGAAATGCTGGATCAGACGAGACTAGATAATCATGCTAGGAGAACAGGGACTGGAGGTATGACTCCACAAGTGCCACCGCACATGCACAGTCTTTGCTGCCAACTTATCACGGAGGAAGGGGGAGCAGGGGGGGAGAGCCCAGCCAAGTTGTAGATTCAAGAACCAAGAGTCTAAGGCCAGCCTAGGCTACAGCACACACGGTTAGCTCACGGCCCACTCTGTACAATAAATAATTAAAAGAAAGCTAGGTATGTGGCTCAGCGATAGAGCATAGGCCTTGCATTCTCAGGCTCTAGGTTCTGACCCTAAGGTCTAGGGGCTGGTAATGACACCTGCCATGTAAGATCTGGAGTTCCATCCCCCAGATAAAGACAGAAGGAGGGAACATGGCTGTCCTCTGATCGCCGTATGAGGTGAGCACTATGGCACCCGCACACAATAATAATAAATAAACGTGTGTTTTACATTTATTCCAATAAAATCGTGCCTGCTTCCCTACACAAGTGAATCTTCCCACATTCCGGCCAGGAGGAGAGTTCAGAGGGCCCTGTATCTTTGCTAGGCAGCATTTATCTAGAATGCTCCCATTTCACAGAAGGCAACTGAAACTTAAAGACGTTAAGTTATGTACAGCCTCGTAGTCCTCGCCAGAAGCCAGAACTGCCACCTCTCTTCCACCCCCCCATCCCCACCTCTGCATCCTGTCCCCATCATGCCCTACCAGCCTGACTGGGGGGGGGGGGGGGGGGGGCGGGGCGGGGGAGACAGACAGGGTCACGTGGACCGAGGTTCTGAGAAGGAAGCTAGCTAGGCACAGTGCAAGACTGGCTGCTGGTTCTGGGACTGGCCAGGGAGGAAACCAAGGTAAGAGAGGGTGTATGTACGTGTGGCACCCTCAAAGTGTGTTCCCTGGAGACAAAGCTAAGAGACCGGGCAAGATGAAGACAGAATGTGGGCAGACAACGGCCAGAACTGTCACCTTCTGGTCTCGCAGCAGAGACTCCGCCATGGACCCGGACCCACCGATGCAGAGTGAAACTTCCCAAACGCAGCCACCCTCTCCGCTGACATCCTACCGCTGGCACACTGGAGGTGGAGGGGAGAAGACTGCTGGAGGGTTCCGCTGGAGCCGCTTCGCAGCCTGGGGAAGGACCCTGAGCCATCAGGAGCCCATGGTGAGCAGCCAACCACCTGCTAGATCACTGTTTCGTCGGGTCCTCTCTGCACCCCCTAAGGAGTCACGGCCCAATCGCCTCCGGCTTTCCAAGACCCTGTGGAAGAGGCACAAGAATGTGGCACCGCTGGAGCTCAAGCCAGATGCCAAGGCCCCAGGTACATTCTCTCCGCCCCACCCCCCACCCCGCACCCCAACCCAGCCTGGGTTAGCCTAGGTGGCGGGATGCCTGGGTGTTTGTCTGTCAATCAAGCAACAGTCCTCTAGACACAGGAAGTTGTGGGGAGTGCGAAAGCCCAGCAGGAAGCGGCTGGGGCCCCCAGCAACCCTCTTCTCTCTTTCTGCCTAAACTGATGTGAGGGAGACTCATTGGACCTGTAGGCAAGCTGGGATTTAGCCTGAGAAAGGAGCATTGAGTGGACGCGCCTTAGTGCTGTGTGGGTGTCTAATGGTTCTTGGCCCTGACGGTTGTCTCTGGAATCCAGTAGACCAAGCCCATTGACTGGATGTGCGTTTCAGCGGTCTTCCATATAGCCTATGCCTTACTTTGTTTCCTTTAGTGTGAAATCCCCCATGTATGCCTTGAAGAGCACACTCACTCATTCAAGCTGATGGTTATTCATTCAGAGTCTCTCTGTGTCTCTCTCTGTCTCTGTGCGTGTATGTACGAGCCAGTGCGTCTGTCTGTCTGTCTGTCTGTCTGTCTGTCTGAGTCTGTGTGTGTGTGTGTGTGTCTCTGTATGTATGTGCCTGTCTGATTGTGAACACATCTCATTTCTCTTATCACAACAGATGTGTTGAGGTCAGTGGACAACCTGCATGCATTTATTCATTTATTTATTTATTTATTTATTTATTTATTTATTTATTTTGGGAAGGAGGTAAGCAAGCCATGGTTCCAGTGAGGAGGTCAAATGGCAACTTTCAGGAGTCAGTTCTCTTCTTCCATCACGTGGGTCCCAGAGATCAAACTCAGGTGGTTAGCCTTGGTGGCAAGCACCTTTACTTTCTGAGCCATCTTGCTGGCCCAAGCAGAAGTGGTTTTTTTTTTTTTCTGTTTTTGTTTTTGGTTTTTTTTTTTGGGGGGGGGTTGTTTGTTTGTTTGTTTTGAGCATTTAATTGATTCTAGTCCCTGACTGAGGCACTAAGGACAGCTGTGAGCAGAGCGGATGACATTCCCTACCCTGTGGAGTTCACAGCGTAGAGGATGGAGGAGAAGTTACAGACAGAAAAAAAAAAAAAAGAAGCAAATGTGAAGGTGACAGATGGGAGAATAGCGGAGAACAGCGTAGACAATGAAGATTAGACACCGGAATGTAGTGCCAGCCCAGGGCTCAGCATACACTAAGGCCTTAGGGCTGCAGATGTGGCTTGGTGGTGCAGCACTTGTTTAACATGAGCGGCTGTGGGATTGTGGGTTTTATACCTATCACCAAGAAAGAAAGAAAAAAGTCGTGTGCGTTGCCCCTAGTGGTAAAGCAGGCTAGAAAGTAAACTGAGAAGATTTGAGTCAGCCTTTGTTTCCTGGACGATTTCCTAGCAACTCTGCCATCCATTTCAGAGCTAGGAGTAGTAACGCGCACCTAAAAGCCAAGCACCTGGCAGGCGGAGGCAGGAGGACAATCTCCCTTGATTTCTGGGCAGCATAGACTATAGAACAAGACTTTCTTGTTTTGGCAAAAGTCATTTGCCAGACAAATGGGGGTCTGGCAAGGTGACTAGCGAGTAAAAGCGCCTGGTGGTCAGCCCCACGTGGTAGGAGGAGAGAGAACACATTCCTGAAAATTGTTCTTGGCAATCACAGTAACAGTGCTGTATATTCCCACTTCCCACATAAATAAGGAAATTCGGCTTGTCCTCTGGCCTTCATTAATGCCATGGCAAGTGTGTGTCAAACACAAACTAAATAAGTGTCAAAAAAAAAAAAAGGTGGTTTCCTAGTGTATTGGTTTTTTTTTCCTAAGACAAAATCTTGCTATGTAGACCTAGCTGGCCTCAGACTCACAGATCTGCCTGTTTCTGCCTCCCGTTTGCTAAAATTAAAGGTGTATACTATACCATCATGCCCAACTATCTCTTTTTGTCCGCTTTTAGGGACTCACACACGAAAGGCAAGTGCTCTACTATTGGGCTAAGCTCCCTGCCCTGCAGAATCATTCTCTGGGGCCCTACAGAGTGCCAGAGGTTGCCTACCATATGGTTCCAGGCAGCTTTTTCTACCAAGTAAAGCTGCTCCTTCCTAGCTCAACATCTCCTGTGACTCACTGCTACTCCCATGATGGGGTTGGGTGTCACCCACTGGTGGAGGGTAAGGCTTCCTGAAGCCAATCCCCAGCACCACAAACAGTAAACCCGAGTCCCCAGCTGGCTGCCGACACCTTCCCTCCAAGCCTTGCTCGCCTTTTCCTTTATTGGCCTGGGCTTTGCCATCTTCCAGCCTGTGTCAGACTCTCCAGACACTTTCCCTTCCATCTTGGCAGGGTGAAATTCAGTTCAGAACCTAGTACAAATGCACTGTTTGTGGGGGGTGGAGAGTCGTGTCCTCTCTGACCCACTCCCCACCAGCACCACCTCCCCAAGAAAGAAAACTCCCATATACTTACAAATTTTTCAATACCTTTCTACCTTAGATAAGTTAGTGTGTATGTGCACACGCACGTGTGTGTGTGTGTGTGTGTGTGTGTGTGTGTGTGTGTGTGTGTGTAGCATGTGGAAGTTAGAAGATAGTTCTGTAGAATCAGTTCTCTCCTTCCGCTTTTATGTGTGTTCACATCAGGCTTGCATGGTTGGCACCTTTACCTATTAAACCACCTTGCTGGCCCCAGATTAGTTATTTATCTACAAGGTCAAGGTTCCTTCTCTCTCTCTCTCTCTCTCTCTCCTTCTTTCCTTCCCTCCCTTTCTCTTTCCTCCTCTCCTTCCCTCCTCTGCCTTTGGAATGAGGTCTCAAATCAGTAGCCCAAACTGGTCTGAAACTCATCCTCTTCCTAGCTCAATATTTTGGGTTAGAAGCCTGACTTAACCACTCACGAGCTGTGTGATTCTAGGTCAGACACTCAGTCTTCCAGGGCCTCAGTTCTAATGTTCTTTAAATAACTTTTGAATGACTGAGTGAGAGAAGGCACAATGAGTGATAAACATAATACTGGACACAGAGCTGGGCGGTGGTGGCGCACGCCTTTAATCCCAGCACTCAGGAGGCAGAGGCAGGCGGATCTCTGTGAGTTCGAGGCCAGCCTCATCTACAGAGTGAGTCCAGGACAGCCAAGGCTACACAGAGAAACCCTGTCTCGAAAAATCAAAAAAAAAATTAAATTAAAAAAAAAATAGTGGGCACAGAGACAGAAGGCTGTGTCCACTTCTGGGGTTAATGAGAACAAATCCCAGAGAGATAGCGATTTACACAATGATAGCAAAGCCTAACAGGGCTGCTGAAGCATGCCCCTTTGCTACATGAAGAAAGATGTCAGAGGGGAGATTCTGAAACCAACACCTGCCCCCCCCCTTTCCCAGAGCCAGAGCTGGAGTTGGAAGCAGCCCCAGAACTACCTGTTGCACAGATCCCTGAGGCCCCCACCCCTGACATGCCTGTTTGGGACATTGGGGGCTTCACCCTGCTGGAAGGAAGGCTGGTGGTGCTCGGTGAGGAGGAGGTAAGAATGAGCAAGGGAGGGAAGGGAACAGGACAGAGGCAGTGGCAGAGGGGTAAACACCGGAAATACATGTGCCTCTTCGTGTGTCCCCCCCCCCTTTTCTGACTGCCCACTTCTATGGGAGGACAGGGTCCTCGCCAAATCCGGCTCGGAAGCGCCAGCTCAGAGAGCAGTATGCAAGCAGCCCTGGGGAACCTCCGGGATCCAGGTAAATTTGGAAGGTTGGGGAGGCTGGAGGATTGGGGAGCCTTTCAGTGTGGTTCATAATTCACCATACTTCCTGCCCTTAACGTCCTACGTCTGACCACCCACAGATCGGACCCCTGGAAAAACTGAGCCGGAAGCTACTGCTTCCAACCAAGTCCACAATGTTCGGGTAAGGCAGCCAGTGTGACAGGGTGGGGGTGCTGCAGCAGGGATGAGCAAGGTCTCCCAGACCTGGACCTCATCCATGCTCTACTATCTAACTATATCTGCAGACCTTAGCTAATAACACTCACAGACACACACACACACATACACACACCCCACAACAACGATGATGACGACTATTTTAAATTTTGTGATCTTCCTATCTCCGCCTCCTACGTAGCTGGAATTACAGTCCTGGGCCCAGAAGGGCCAGGGAAAAGGGGATCATGGTTAGGTCACTGGCCAGCTCCCGGCCTCTGTGTCTATTGATAGAGCTAATGAGAAATTCCTCTCCGTTTTTGTTTGACATATATGTTTCACTTTGGTTGTGTGTGTGTGTGTGTGTGTGTGTGTGTGTGTGTGTGTGTGTGTGTGTTTGCCTTGGTTTTGGGGGTTTTTTTGTTTGTTTGTTTTCCTTTTGCTTTTGACAGGGTCTCTCTGTGTAGCTGGCTGTCCAGGAACTCACTGTGTAGACTAGGCTGGCCTTGACCTCACAAGGCTCCAACTGCCTCTGCCTTCGGAGTGCTGGGATCCAAAATGTGCACTACCACACCTGGCACAGGCTTTAACAGAGTCTCATACTGTAGCCCAGAATGTCCTGCAAGTTGGTAATGTAGCTCATGCTGGCTTCTAATTCTCGGCAATTCTCCTGCAACAGCATCCGAGTGCTGGGATTGTAGAAGTGAGCCCACACCCTGTTGCCTCTCTGTTTCACAAAGGGTCTGTAGAAATTTCAGAAAGGTGAGTGAGCTTGAGAGATGCAAGCTGCCAGGGTTGAGGAGGTGAGGCAAGTTAGCATGAACCCGAGTTTGGATCCACAGGACGCATGCAAATGCTAAGCTGAGTGGCAGCCTGCCTCTAATCTGGCACTTGGAAGGGAGGCAAAGAGAAGGAATTCCCAGAACAAACCAGCGGCTGCCAAATCAGTGAGTTCTGGGTTCAATTGAGAGCCCCTGCCTCCTGGTGGAGAGCGCCTAAAGAAGAGTCTTGATGTCTGTGCCTCAGGACTCCACCTGCACCTGTGCACACCTGCTCACTCACACACATAGACATCACACCCAGGGGCACGTGAGAAAGCATTGTAAAAGTCAGAAATGAAAGCCTGTCTGCTTTGCTGAATTCGAAAAGTATAATGTTTCTTTTTTTTTTCTCCTTTATTAATTTATTCTTGTTACATCTCAATGGTTATCCCATCCCTTGTATCCTCCCATTCTTCCCTCCCTCCCATTTTCCCCTTATTCCCCTCCCCTATGACTGTTCCTGAGGGGGATTACCTCCTCCTGTATATGTTCATAGGTATCAAGTCTCTTCTTGGTAACCTGCTGTCCTTCCTCTGAGTGCCACCAGGTCTCCCCCTCCAGGGGACATGGTCAAAGGTGAGGCACCAGAGTATGTGAGAAAGTAATATCAAAAAAAAAAAAAAAGTAACAGAAAGAAAAGGAATTTTTCACATGCTTTCCTTGACACTCTGGGCTTTTCCAGCAGCTTCTACTCCTTCTACCGTGTAGACCCTTGCTGACCTCTGTTTCTGAAGGTGCTGGGTTTCTTGGATACTAAGTCAAAACTCGTGACGAAGGAAGGAAGGAAAAGAAGAAGGGAGGGACGGAGAGGGGGAAGAAGATAGGAAGGGAAAGATGGAGGGAAAGAAATACAAGCTGTTGGGCAGGGGGAGATAAAGAGCATTTGCCCCAGTATTGCCAAACATGGATATAAATGTCATCTGCGGGTTACAGATATTAATACAGCCTGGACTTGGGTTTGAGCCACCAAGATCTCAAGGACAGAGGTCAGTGGGGACAGAGCTGAGGGTTCTTCCTGGCTCACATACCTCTCTGCCCACTTAGGGGTTACTCAAGAGGCTGAAGGAGAAGAAAAGGGCCAGGTCAGAGCTGGGAGCCCACTCCACTCGAGATGGGTAAGAGTCTCAGGGAAGTTGGAGGGCTTGGGGCTCAACCTTGCTTCAGTCAGCCCCCGCGTGGGTTCCTTACCCTCACTGTCACCAGGTGCCTCCCTTGTTCTCACTGTTCTGCTCCATGCTGGGTGAACTTGGGACCACAAAGACCCCAGCCAACTTGGTGGGGTCTCTAATGGGATAGAAGCTAACAGAACACTGTGGTCCTGGAAGCTCCAAAGAATGCATGAAAATTAAGCCATTAGGGCTGGGGAAAAGGAGACAGCAATTCAAACGCTAAGATACCAAAAGGGGGCAGCACTTAGGGTGACTAGTGGTTAGAAAGCTTAGTTCTGAGTGAGCGAGGAATGACGCCAAGCTCCTCTTTTCCTGGTGCCAGACCCCCCAGTGCTCTGGGTTCCAGAGAATCACTGCCCACACTCTCCGAGCTTGACCTGGGCGCTGAGAGGAATGTGCAAGTCTGGCCGCTGCATCCTAGCCTCCTGGGAGAGCCATACTGCTTCCAGGTAAACGACGATCCTACCTTAGCCTCTACTAAACCCCTGGCTCCATCTTAGCCTCTAGTAAACCTTTGAATGCCTCTCCCAATAGGTAACCTGGGCAGGCGGGAGCCGATGTTTCTCTTGCCGCTCGAGCGCTGAGAGAGACCGTTGGATTGAGGACCTTCGTCGGCAGTTTCAGCCGAACCAGGTCATTGAGGGTGAGGGGACCGACACAGAAAGGCCTTCCACAAGCCAGGCCCTGCCCGTTCCACGCCACCCAAACAGTTTGCTCCCAAATCTCCTGTACAACACACCGGCTTAGTCCACATCTATCCAACCTATTCACTGGCCCCATAAATGGACTACTAGCCCCAGTAGTCCAGGGCTATTCTGTATCCTAAACCCCGATTTGTGCGATATTCCCCAAAGCTAGATGTGTTCTGGTTAGTGGCTTCCAGATATTGTGGCCCCAGCCTCTTCCCTCACTGGGGCGTGCAATAGCCCCGCGGGCAGGGCTCCGGGATCGAGGTGCGCACCAAGGAGCCACAGTGCGCGTCTTGGAGCGCAGACATCTCCAAATCATCCCTCCCACCCTACTCCTACACTTAGGACAACCTGGAACGGCAAGAGACCTGGCTGACAGTGTGGGTGCATGAGGCCAAGGGGCTGCCCCGAGCAGCTGCACCCGGAGTGCGAGCGGAGCTGTGGCTGGACGGTGCTCTACTGGCGCGCACTGCGCCCCGGACTGGCCCAGGCCAACTCTTTTGGGCGGAGCGCTTCCACTTCGAGGCGCTGCCACTGGCCCGTCGCCTGTCGCTGAGGCTACGCGGAGCAGGCCCTGCCGGGGCAGCCGTGGGCAGGGTGGCGCTGGATCTGGAGACGGTGAGCATCCCCCGCGCACCTGCCACGGGCCTGGAGCGCTGGTTCCCGGTGCTTGGGGCGCCAGCGGGTGCAGTGCTACGGGCGCGGATCAGGGTGCGACGTCTGCGCGTGCTGCCGTCGGAGCGCTACAAGGAGCTGGCTGAGTTCCTCACCTTCCACTACTCGCGCCTGTGCGGGGCGCTGGAGCCCACACTATCTGCTCAGGCCAAGGAGGAGCTGGCTGCAGCCATGGTGCGAGTACTGCGAGCCACCGGCCGGGCGCAGGTGAGGAGCGGTGACTGCACAGACAAGGTGGCCCGAAGCGGACAGATAACGCTTTCTAAGTTGTGCTGGAGAGGAAGGACCCGGGCTATGTCCAGCGGGGCGGGGCCTATACTTTACCAATGAGGGACGAGTCCAGAACTTCAGCTGTTAGGGGCCCGGCCTTCACTTGAACTGTGAGAGTCAGACCCTGAACTTCGTCTGGGATTCTGAACTTCAGCAAGAGGGGAGGGGGTGGAGGTGAGGCGAGCCTCGTCGCTACTGTCCTTTTCTGCTGTAAGAGGCGGCGGGAGCGGAGGGAGGGGAGGGACTTGTGGCCTCAGAGAAAAGCTGAAGGCTGTTGCCTGACTATCAGCGAAAAGGGACAAGGCCTGTGCCTGGGTATGAAAGATGAGCTAGGATTTCCAAGTTCATTCCGTGTGATCTCTGTCCTCCACAGGCACTGGTGACAGACCTAGGCACCGCAGAGTTGGCGCGCTGTGGGGGCCATGAAGCACTGCTATTCCGAGAAAACACCTTAGCCACAAAGGCTATTGATGAGTACATGAAACTGGTGGCACAAGAGTACCTCCAGGAGACTCTAGGTAAGCAGGGAAATGGATTGGTGCCAGAGGTGCAGGAAGCCCCGAGTCACCTGCCTTCTGGAGTGAATGGTCTTTTAGGATGCTACGATTTTGGGAGTGGGTGAAGTGGAGTTGCTATTTTCCCCAAAGTGTTAGGTGCTTCCAGAATAAGTTGGAGATAGGGTATGTCTTTTGGGGAACGGGGTGGGGGCAGCTTTTTTTTTTTTTTTTTTTTTTTTTTTTTGGTTTTTCAAGACAAGGTCTCTCTGTGTTAGCCCTGGCTGTCCTGGACTCACTTTGTAGACCAGGCTGGCCTTGAACTCACAGCAATCCACCTGCCTCTGCCTTCCAAGTGCTGAAAATAAAGGCATGTGCCACCATGCCCAGTGGGGGCAGCTTTTCGAGACAGGGTTTTTCTTGTAGTCCTGGCTGTCCTGGACTTGCTTTGTAGACCAGGCTAGTCTCTAACTCACAGAGATATCTGCCTGCCTCTGCCTCTGCCTCTGCCTCTGCCTCTGCCTCCTGAGTGCTGGGATTAAAGGCATGGGCCACCACACCCAGCGAGATAGGGTTGGTCTTAGTTGGGATTTTTATTTCTGCAACAAAATACCATGACCAAAAAAGCAAGTTGAGGAGGAAAGGCCTTCTTCAGCTTCTACTTCCACATTGCTGTTCATTATGGAAGGAAGTCAGGAATTCAAACAGGGCAGGATCCTGGAGGCAGGAGCTGATGCAGAAGCCATGGAGGAGCGCTGCTTACTGGCTTGCTCATCATGGCTTGCTCAGCCTGCTTTCCTAAAGAACCCAGGACCATCATCCCAGGGGTGACACCACCCACAATGGGCTAGGCCCTCCTTTATTGATCACTAATTAAGAAAATGCCTTACAGCTGGATCTCATGGAGGCATTCCTCAGTTGAGGCTCCTTCCTCTCTGATGACTCTAGCTTATGTCAAGTCCACACACTAAACCAGCCAGTTACAGGCTTGGAGGCTGGGTGTGGGGTGTTTGGGTTCATGACTTTAGACAGTCTATACTGGTCTGCAGGGCAGGTTGTGCGGTGTCTCTGCGCCTCCACTGAAGACTGTGAAGTGGACCCCAGCAAGTGCCCGACACCAGAGCTGCCAAAACACCAAGCGAGACTCCGAAGCAGCTGTGAGGAGGTTTTTGAAAACATCATCCACTCTTACAGGTGAGAATCAGAGATCCAACTTCCAGGTCCAGCCCTGCCTCTCTCGGCCACTAATCCATCCCGACTAGCCAAACAAAATACGGGGCGCTCAGATTTGATTTACTATTTGAGATATGCCTGTGTCAAAGTCAAATTTAACTAACTGTCCTGGTTGTTTTTGCTATATCTGGCTACCTACACTCACACCGTGCCGCCTGACCCCTAGCAGCCTAAGATACACTGCCTTTGCCTTCAGCCACAATTGATTCCATACCACCTAACTTTGCTCAACATAAGATTTTTTTTAAAGATTTATTTGTTAAGTATACAGTGTTCTGCCTGCACACCAGAAGAGGATACCAGATCTCATTACAGATGGTTGTGAGCCACTGTGTAGTTGCCGGGAATTAAACTCAGGACCATTGGAAGAGCAGCCAGTGCTCTTAACCTCTGAGCCATCTCTCCAGCCCTCAACATAAGATTTTAATTCCAGATGATGCATATTCCTAGTCCCATGATCCTTGACCTTAAGAGACCCTGTAGCCCAAATCTCATGGAATTGATTATAGGAAACATGAGCATCCAACCCCTTGGCTTCTGACGCTAAGATCATTTGATTGCTTAAGCCTGTAACTTATGGTCCTAGGTAACACTGTAACCCTAACCCCATCTTAAGTCATATGACACTCAGGCACCTCACTTTCATGTACAATTATAACTAGACCTGAACTCATGACCCCTGTTCCCACCTGATCTTCTCTGCCCAAATCTAAAAGTACAGGCTCTGGAAGTTGCCACAATTATGCTATAAGTTCTTAGCCTCTAAAACCTAAACCACTGCCCCCCCTCCAGATATCCCCAACCCCAAAACCCAAACCAACAGGTTCAATGAAAAGAAAGCACACACAGGCTTCATGAGTCGTAGATCACAGATAAAGCCATGTGATGCTTCCTATGCACCTGACCTCTGGATGTATGACCTTGAATGGCCACGCCCTTTTTGTCTCTAGCCCCTTCCTCTAACTATTGCTTCTTCTGCCCCAGCTGTTTCCCAGCAGAGCTGGGCACCGTCTTCTCAAGTTGGCGTGAAGCATGCAAAGCACGTGGCTCTGAGGCACTGGGCCCCCGGCTGGTGTGTGCTTCCCTCTTCCTCAGGCTCCTGTGCCCTGCCATCTTGGCACCCAGTCTCTTTGGCCTGGCACCAGAGCATCCAGCCCCCGGCCCAGCCCGAACCCTTACACTCATCGCCAAGGTCATCCAGAATCTCGCCAACTGTGCCCCGTATGTACTGGGAGGATGTGGGCCAGCGATGGGACCGGGGAGTAGGGGGTTGGCAGGTGTCTGTCGTCACTCAACCAATTTGGCCCTAACTCAGGTTTGGGGAGAAGGAAGCCTACATGGCCTTTATGAATAGCTTCCTGGAAGATCATGGACCAGCCATGCAACACTTCCTGGACCGGGTAGCTATGGTGGATGCAGATGCCACACCCAGTGGCTACCAGGGCAGTGGAGACCTGGGCCTCCAGTTGGCAGTTCTTCATCTCCAGCTCTGCACGATCTTTGCCGAACTTGACCAGGTGCGGCCTGAACCCACAACCCTGGATGCAGGGTAGAAAAGGCAAGAGAAACCGGTGCCGGAAAGTTCTCAGGGTGTCTTCCTTGCATGCCTTGACAGACAACCCAAGATAGCTTGGAGCCACTGCCCACCATACTGCGAGCCATTGAGGAGGGCCGGCCTGTCCCGGTGTCTGTACCAATGCGTCTTCCCCAGATCCCCACCCAGGTCCATTCTAGGTAACCTCAAGGCTGGCCTGGGTTCTCATGGGTGGCAGCAAGGGTTCATACGTTAAGATGAATGATGTCAGGGGCGAGATCATTTTGGAGGTCAGAGGCTGGGGATGGCATCATGTAAAGAGGGAGGCAAGGGGAGTGGCCCGCTGTGTGGTCAAAGGACAAACATTCACAGAGTCAGGAGTCTCAGATTGGGACGGAGTCAGGTCAGAAGTCAGGGAAGAGTCACCCCACCCCACCCCCCAGGTCAGAGAAAGTAGCTTTGTGGTAAAGATGAAGGGCGTGTGTCAGAGGTTGTGGATGGGGTCAAATCAGGGGTCAGATGGAGACAAGATGTTACAAAGGTCAGAGGAACAGAAGTCAAGCTCAGGGCTTAGGGTAAACAGGACTAGTTATGGCGTCACGGACTGTAATCAAAGTTATGGTCAAGGTCAGAAGTCAGCGCTAGAGAAAAAGATTAGATTGGGACGGTAGTCAGAAGTTAGGGAGAAGCGTGCCTCAAAGTCATGGGTCAAAGTGTGATCCTAAGAGAATTTTACTGATGTAAAAAGCGGGGTCATATCTGGCTCTAGTTTGGGGTGGAGTTATCTCTGGGGCCAGTTGAGGGCCTGACCTTCCACATCCCACCTCCAGCTTCCCTTCAGGGGAGAAACCCGGCTTCCTGGCACCTCGAGACCTCCCCAAGCACACTCCTCTTATTTCCAAGAGCCAATCTCTGCGCAGCTTTCAAGGGGCAGGAAGCTGGACCCCTAGGCGGCCGGAGGAGGAGCGGTCCCAGCGGCGGTCGCGGCCAGTGCAGCGCACACAGAGCGTCCCTGCCAGGCGGCCTGCCCGCCGCCGCCCTTCTGCGGGTCCCAGGCCGCAACTCCAAGGCTCTCTACGCACTGGTCCGGCGTCTGGCAGACGGCCCTGTACTGGGGCTTCCGCCTCGCTGCCTCGGAAGCCATCGGTGCCATGGCAGCGCCAGCTGAACCAGCCCGTGGACCGATACCAAGCTCTCGGAACACACCGACCAGTAGGCAAGGTGACGACTTGCGGCTCGCCAGGGCGTGGGGCAAGCCACGGATAGGAGTGGGACTAAGAAAGGACCTTAGGGCTCGTCTAACCAACTCTGACCCAACAGGATAGAAATATGGTAACATGAGGAAGGGACCTGAGGATCGGTCGGGTGACTGCTGCTGTCTTCCCACAGCTAGCAGAGATACAGTGCGAGGTGGCTGCGCTCCGCGAGGAACAGAAAGCTCTGTCCCGTTTGGTGGAGTCGCTGAGTACCCACATCCAGGCTTTGACGGAGCAGCAGGAGCAGCTGCGCTGTCAGCTGCAGGACTTGGACTCCAGATTGGGAGCTGGGTGAGCCCCCCGCCCCCCCCCCGCCCCCCCCCCGCTTTCACCATAGCTTGGATCCAAGCCTTTCCCCAGGGCGGACCAAATCTCACCCAGAAAGCCCCTCCCCACCTAAACCAGCCCGACCCCCAGGCCTTAACAGCTCTACCCACTAGATGAGCCACCCCCCCCAAGTTAATAGCCCAGGCCCTGGGAGCCTATCTCATACCTGTCTTTGACTGGTTCTTTGACTTAACACCCCTCAACCAGGCCCTCCTAACTCCATTGGGCCACCTGGGCTCTTCTCTCCCATTGGTCAGTCTCCCCCTTCAAATGCTGATTGATTAATCCTTTCATCTAGCTCCCCCCCCCCCCCGCCCCCTCTCTCTCCTCCTGTGAAGCAAGATTTAGCTATATAGTCCAGGCTAACCACACTAACCATAGACTCTCCATCCTCCTGCCTCAGCCCCCTCCCTCCCCATCCCGGAGTTACAGGGTTGCACCCCTACACTTGGTTAGTCTTTGCATCTTAGCTGGGCCAGGCTCTGAATCAGACCTACTTCAGACATACACCTTGTCCTCTAATCTGAACAAAACCCCAACTCCACTCCAAGCCCCGCCCACTGGGTTCTCTCCTGTCCACCCAAGATGGAAGGGACTCTCTCAGTTTCTGACCTGCCCCCCCCCTCTCTTGCCCCTGACCTTCACAGGCTCTCAGAGTTGGATTCTGAGGATGGTCTTCCAAGCAAGGGAAGCCACAGGCTGAAAAGTCTGGTGAGACCTTTGCCTGAGACTGGAGGGGAGTGGTGAGACTGTTTAGTGAACACCACACACACACACACACACACACACACACACACACACGACCCCCACCCCAACCTCAAACCCACTTCCATCCATTGCCTTCCCAGGAGCACCGGCTGGCTGAGATGGCACGTACTCAGGAGCAACTGAGGGATACCCTCCAAAGCCTACAGCTTTCTTCAAGGACACCAGAAGCCAGGAGCCAGCCCCTGCCTCTCAAAGCACCATGTGTCAATGGAGCTGAGCTGTCCGTGGGCACCTGAGAGTCGCATCCCACTCCGCGTGGTCTGGAAGCCAAGAAAACCACTACGGAGGGTTTTCTGACTGCCTCGGCCTTCATAGCCTTTAGTGGCGGGTGAAGTAGTAAGTGCTCATCACTGTGGTACTAAGAGGTTGCCCAGTAAGTTTCCATTCCACTAAGCCCATTGCATTCTCTGCCCCTACAAATAATTAATCCAGAAGCATACCCAGTTCCCCATTGAGCTCTCCCAAGTTTCTTCCCTAATTTGAAATCTTCTGAAGATGGAAATAACAGATTCTCACTCTTGGCGTGATCTAGGTCACTCTGGAGATCCCATTCTCTCATCTGCAAAATGTATCTAAAAATTCTCTACAGAGTGGACAACTCTTAGTCAAATGGTATTCAATAAAAAAAAAAAGTATTAATCAGTGTTATGGGAGTACTAGCTTTCCCAAGAAACACAGACCTCCCACTCACCTGTCCCACCTCATGCCCTGCCAATACCTCAAGCCCCGAGTGACAGAACCTTTCTAGACTCCAAGTCACATTCCAGGTACCTTATGGCAGGGAGGGCTGGAGTCTGGGAGGCAGATGAAGGAAGGGGTGTAGGTGAGAAAGCAATCGAGTTATATGGCTGGTTGAATAAATGGACAGGCATTTGAATAGGGTAGGGTGGATGAACCAATAGGCAGCTGACTAGGTTAGCTAATTCACTGAATGTTTGCTGTGGTTTAAGGCAGGCCACTAATCTTAATGGATAGGTCTGTTTAGAGAAAGCTGACTCATAATAGGAAATTTACTTAAACTAAATGAGTAATCAAATATACATACACGCACATATCTCACATTTATTGAGGTCTTTTGGGACTCCCAAAGGAGCCATGGGAAAATAATAGTAGATAGACATGAACTCCTGTCTTCTTCACTTGGAGAAGACAATGCAATTGATGGATGACTGTATGGATGGATGTTGTTGGTAGGATTGTTGAATTCCTTGATTGTGGATAAATGATACTTGGTTGGGGAAGCAATGGGCTGGTACATGGGATATGGGGTGGATAGGTTGATTGGATTTTTGAATAGATGAGTATAGATTGATGAGTGGCTGTTCAATTGAACATGTGGAAAAATGGGTGGACAAATAGTGATGGGTAGGAGAAAGCAACCAGCTTTGGATTTGTGTGTATGGACTAATTTGGAGGCTGTATCCTGAAGACTACATGGTGGAGAGCTTAGCATTCGGGACAAACATAAAGTAGTTCTAGAGTCTTGGAGATGTTGAAGTCCAATATAAACAATGAGGAAAGACCAGTGACCGTGTGGTTAGAAAAAAACTGGAAGCTAAGGACTAGAGTGGAGTCTTCAATGGTCTATGAATGACCCAAGGGAAACCGTCTATGCTTCCTTCCCACTCACCTTGTGTTATTAACAAATCTAGCATAGGAAGAACCAGTAGAGTGAAGGAGGACAAGATATTGTCATGGTAACAGAGCCCCTCCCTCGATGCTCAGGTCAGGTGGGCCCTTTAAGGGTGACCTGCTTGGCCACTCCCAATATGGCGGCGTGCCCGTTGGATTTCCACCCCCCCCTCGAGAGACACAAGGGGGGGCAGACCTCCTCATCATGGCGGCGCGGCGGGGCTGTCGCGCTGAGGTCACGGCGGCGCGCCGGGGGGAGGGGGGGCGGGGCGGGGGGGGGGTAAGCGATTTAAAGGGACAATGTCCCCCGAGCGGTGGAGACAGCGGCGGCAGAGGAGGCCGTGGCACCGGCACCAAGAGCAGGAGCGGCGGTAGTGGCAGCGACGGCCGCACGAAGGAGGGGACTTCCCAGCCAGCGACTACGCCTCCCCGGTGAGGCCCGACCTAGCCTGGGAAGCTTGCAGGCGGGGCGTAGCTAGTGCAGGGAGGGGAGGCCTGGGCCCGGCCCGGCCGGGCGGGACCCCCTGGGGCGGGGGGCGGGGCGGGGCCTGCAGGGGCGGGGCCTGGTCAGGGGCGGGGCCGTACAGGTGGGGGGAGGGGCGGGGGTCTCGAGGCAGGTGTCTCCCCCCACCTCAGCTCGTCCCGCGGGGTCTCCCGCCCCGAGGTGCACGGGCGAAGGGCGCATCCCGGGGACCCTCGCTCCCCTGCAGGGTGCGTCCGCGCAGCGCCGCCCCTATCTCTGCGACCCCTGCGGGGGTGGGGTGGGGAACGACCATCTGGACTGGAGCCCCCTCCCCAAGCTGCCAAAGTGCTCCGAAGTTGCGGTCCTGCCTGATCTCCGCCAGCAGTGCCTACCCCAGTGGGCACCCGCAGGTGCTTTCTCCAGGCCTGGACAGGGACCTCTCCAGCCGAGACTGTCAACCCACCCTGTATTGCCCCCCAGCCCCCCGGGAGCCCCCGAGCCCCCGAGGGCAACGCCTGCTACCAGGCCTGGAGCCCCGGCCCCGCCCCGGTTGCCTTGGCCGGGCCTCACCACCATCTCCCAGGGGAGAGCGCCTCATTCCTGCCCTTCACTTTCTGCTCTACTTGAAGGTATTTATAGGTGGAGAGGACAGCCGCCCTCCCTCCCCTCAGGGTCCTTATTTCTGAAATAGGAGCCCCATCGGCCCCTTTCATCCTCTGGCCAGAGCAACCAATATCGGTGGAGGATGCAACCAATATTATTGGAAGGTGGCAGGGTGGAGGAGCCCAGGCTTGGTGTGCATGAGAGATCATGCTGAGATGGGAAAGGGTTAATTAATGGTGGGGTCACTTGAGGTTGTGGAGAGGTTAAGGGGTTAATTCTAGATAACCCTACATTCCTAGGTAGGGAAAAGGGTGTTGGAAAAGTGGAGGGGTAATTGATTATGGGGCAGCAGAAGTGAGAAAAGTAGAAGGGCAAAGATGGGGGTACTTGAGACAGTGTATTCGGGAACCTCAGAGGGGCTGGGGTCCTGGAAACTGGAGGCAAGGGCAGAGGTTACAGTCACAGGAAAGCCAGGAGGCAGCTGGGAAGGGCGACGCTGTGGGTGAGCAACGGGAGGAATAGGCCGAAGGAGACGGTGGTGTGTGCCCGTGTAAGTGAGGTAAGTGGAGGCTGTTAAAGCAGCTGGGAGAAGAGGTTTAGTGCACCGAGGCACGCTGGCAGTAGAGGTGATTGGGGGTGAATGGGCCGTCCGCACCATTAACCTCCCTCACTTCAACTGAGAGGTAAACTGAGGCAGTGGGCCTCGAAGGTGAGGACTGCGGTTTTGAGAGAGGATGGGGGGGAGGGGGGGGAAACAAACAGAATTCCTTTCTTACTCTCCTAAGGTCTTTCCTGTCTTTGTCCCCAGGCCCACAATGTCTTACTGAGTCTGCCAAGTACTGAGTGAAAATCATCGCCTAACACCCATGGAGGGGTTACTGGCAGGTGGGCTGGCTGCCCCGGACCATCCTCGAGGCCCGGAGAGACTGCCTGGGCCAGCTCCCAGAGAGGACATCGAGGGTGGGGCGGAAGCTGCTGAGGGGGACGGTGATGTCTTTCGATCTCCTCATTACCTGCCCAACACCAAGGAAGGCCCCCGAGGAGACCTTCTGGATGGCAGAAGTGGCATTTCTGGTAAGAGGGCTCTGTGGCCCTAACGAAGCATCCCACTTAGTCCCCGAGGCTCAGAGAGAGCTAGACCGCCCAAACCAGCAGGGGCTGAGTTGGAATTCGAATTCTGCTTGACCGGCCAAAACTTTCTTTAGTGCTCTGTTTAGTTTTTCATTTTGCCCTTATGATAATAGTTGCCTTGGGAGCCCGTGACAGTAAGGAACTAGGATTTATACTTGTCGTGGCCTGGTTCCTGGCTCTGAGCTAGACACAAGCTGTATCCAAATACCCATAATCAGCACCTAGTGCTCTTTGCCCAAAGCCCACTTGTTCCTCAGATGCACCCAATTCCCGCCTGTTGTCTCAGCTCCTTCTCCCAGGCTCTATGGAGTGTAGCTCTTGAGCTATGGGCCAAAACCCACGTGTGCCCTCTAGTGGTAAGGTAAAGACTGAGGCAGCTGAGATCTGGGTCCCGGCTTTCTGCCTTGGTTTACCCCATCCAACGGTAGCTCTTATTAAATACTGAGCACCTGCTGCGTGCGTGCCAGTTTCTGTTCTGGCCACTGGGGAAAACAACCATAAGCTAGGAGGAAAGAGAGCCTGTCTTCCAGGGGGTGGCATCCTAGAAAGGAAGTTGGGCAACAAACAGCTGAATAAATGTCACAAGGGCAGGTGATGATGGAGGCTATGTGGATGTTAAGCAGAATGCCAGGATCATGTTTGGGAGACCTGGGAAAAGCCTCCTGAGGATGGGGCACCTGAGGTAGAGCATGGGATGGATGGTGGGCAGTGCCCACCGGGCGGTGGGAAGAACAGTAAGTGCAAAGGCCCTATAGAGGGGAGGGCTTGGCATGTTTCAGAGCTTACCAGGAATCTGGGGTGGCTGGAGAACAGTAGGCTGACCAATCAGACTTCTCCCTTCAGTTCCTTGGTTGGTTCCCCCAAAAACTTTGGCTTCCAACAACGTTCAGGCACCTCTTTGGTGGTTCCTACGTGCCAAATTCTTCCTGTGGACACTTCATTCCATACTTAGAGCCTTTGTAGGGAAGGCCCCCGTTATTTATTACCTTGGTTTTGTTGCTTGCGCTGCTGAGTTTGGAACCCAGGGCCTCAGAACATTAGGCACGTAGTCTCCCACTCAGCCACATTACCATCAACCGCCCTTTATCCAGGGCCCCCTCGGTAAACTGTTGGAGCGCCTTCACCTGCCACTGCCCAGCAGCACTATTTTTTTTTTTTTTACTTTTTTTAAAACTTAATTTAAATTTATGTGCATTGGCATGAGGGCATCAGATCTTTGGAGTTACAGACAGTTGTGAGCTGCCATGTGGGTTGCTGGGAATTGAACCCAGGTCCTTTTGGAAGAGCAGGCAGTGCTCTTAACCACTGAGCCATCTCTCCAGCCCCCCAGCAGCACTTCTTATGATGTGCAGGCATTTATGGACCCATCTTTGTAGAGTTTTTTTAAAAAAAAAGTCATGGGGCAGGGGACATAGACATGAACCAAGAAGTAGCGTGAGGAGGCGAAGCAAGCTGATGGAGAGACAGAGAGCCCTAAGTTGTACAGACTTGGAGGAGACTGCTGGTGCCTGCCAGTATGAGGCATCAGGGGCATGGTGAACAACAAAGTCCCTTAGCAGTCCCCTCCTCAGGACCCAGTGAATAGCAGGACTTCACCCCAGGTCACGAAGCTAGTCAGGACGAGGCCTGGGGTCTTGACTCGGTGGGAATTTGAGAAATCGTCTGTAGATCCCAAGGGACTAGGCACTTCTTCTCCTTGTGGGAGACACCCGAGGACTGGAGAGATGGGGAAGGTAGGTAGGTGTGTGTCTCCACCACCCCACACCTCCACTGGAGCACAACCAGGAATTCATGTGTGCGCCTGTTTCACAGCCTAGGTGGGGGAGGAAAAAGAGGCCACCAAGGGGTATCCAAACCACCCTCAATGGGTTCCCAGAGCAAATGGGAACGCAGGTGGAGATGGCTGCACTGAAGCAGGATC
Organism: Acomys minous; assembly: GCF_964271855.1. Classification (NCBI taxonomy): domain Eukaryota; kingdom Metazoa; phylum Chordata; class Mammalia; order Rodentia; family Muridae; genus Acomys; species Acomys minous. Next base: position 81,779,469 of record NC_140497.1, on the reverse strand, counting down.
ATAGCATGGAGGTTAGAGAAGGCCTGGATCTCTCTCTCACTGCCCTTTCATACTGTTTGACCCGCCTGCGTAGACTAGACACTTGCCCTGGGAGTCTTGTGATGTCTATAAATAGGACCAATCTCTGAGACTGCTATTCCATCCTGAAGCCTGGGCACTCGCCCATCCCTATGCAGCCCTGAGAGCCCCTCAAGGCACCCCCAAACTTTTCTACCTGGACAAGGAAATACCTACTATCTTGCTCTGTCTTCCGTTATGGCTATCAGTGGGGAGCCTGCCTCAAGCCCCATTGCAGTCCCAATATACCTCCAAGGCGAGCTTTGCAGGTCCAGCAATGTCTTGTGGGACTTAGATGTTCCACTCAGGTCAATGAAGAGTCTGGTGCATGCCTGCCATTGTTTGTGGAACAGGGGACCTGCGAACACAGAATTATCCTTTTTGGACTCATGGAGGCAGTGAATCAAAGCATGGAGAAAGCAAGCCTGAGGCTATAAGTGTAGCCTCCAGCTTCCACCCCAGGACATCATCAAGCCAGCCTTGACACCACAGAACACCCATCTCCTCCCTTCTCCCACCATCACTGCTTCTCTGGATGGAACGCTTCCTGTGATCTCAGTGGCGCCCATCAGTGGCCCCTTGAAGCTGGGTTCATGACTGGTTGCACTGTACTAAGGAGAGAACCGAGGTGTGACGCTTGGAAGGCAATATCTGGTCACAGAGCTGGGCCCTGCACTTGGAGCTATCTGGCAACAAGGTATAGATTCTTGGCTACACTGCTAAGCTGCAGGCTGCCTGGCTTGGAGTTTAAGTGGCTCGTGGACACCTTTCCTCTCATTTGTAAGCTGTCCCAGAGACCCCACCTGGCAGGAGCCAGTGAGAGATTCTGGCACTGCCACTGACTCAAGAGTTGCATCCCAGGTGCCACAGGGACTTCTGGATCCCTTCAGTGTGGAGGCTTCTGGGTAAAGCCCCCACCGCCAAGCTGTCTCAAATATAGGCCCTGCTTGGTCTCCTTCCTCCAAACTTGCTGCCACTAAAAATAGGAGCTTCATCGGAGCTGCTCAGACAAAGAGGCCAGTGTGCCCCCCTGGCTCACAGAATTCATAGACAACAGCCATTGCGCACAGCTATCAAATCTGGGACACTCAGAATTTCAGAAACAGGACACCTGGGACCCTCAGACCCACATCTCTAGGCTGTGCTGGGACTGGTTATCCACTAACCGGTCACTCTCTCCTGATTAGCTCTCACTGGTGACTTGTGTCTAGGACAGACCCTGGTTTTTTATAGTTGCTCTCCTAGCCCTCACTAACCTCTCCAGCACCCCATCATAACTTCAGCCCTTATTCCTGCTCCCAGTGGGTCAGCCTCCATGGTTCTCAGCTGGGGACAATCAGGTCCCACAGGGGTCTCACAGGATAGGCAGGCATTACTGTCCTGTGGGCAAGTAGAAGCCAAGGACGTTGTAGGATACAATGTTCAGGACTGCCTCAGCCCAGCGAAGGGACCTCTCCAAGCGTCAAAACTAAAGAAAACCCCTCTGCTGTAGGATATGCAGACTATTGCTTGTACCCCTGCCCCATATTTTAGAGACCATGCCATCGGAACAGCCCTTTTTGTTAGGCTCAGCAGATAGACCACACCTTCCTGATCAGCCCCTCACATTTTCGGTATTCAATCCCTAGTGGTAGACTTTCAATTCCCAGGGAAAATTGGATGGTGGGGGATTGGCAGAATCTGTGCCAGTCCTCGCCCTTTCTGGACTCTCCTCAAATTGAGGGTGATCCAGCAATTGCATCTGTCAGGCCCTGGCCAGGGCACAAGTTCCCCCAGCGTGTTAACCTTGGCCCAGGCAATTGGCTTATTCCCTGCTTGGCATGCTTGCCGTGTCAGGCAAACGTGGTGGGTAGAGAGACGCAGGCCAGGATTCCTGTGGTGGCTCCAGGCATTGGCTCTACAGGCAGATAATGGAGAGTTGGCTCTATCTGTGTTGTCGCGGGGTGGTGGGCAATCCCCAGAAGGGATTCTGTTATAGGATTTAGGCCTCAAAGGGGGTCCAGAAAGCAGACATGGGCCCCGTGTGACTCAGGGTGGCCAGGCTCCCCACTCATTATCTGGCATGTGTCTGTTGAGTTACTTGCATGCCAGGTGCTGGCATGCTGCCAGGAATGAGGCTTCAAACATCCCAGTTCTCAGGGGGTTTATGTGCTTACAAAGGACCCAGGCACACAGCTGTCCACAGAGGGAACCTGACAGTACCTGGGAGAGCTAAGAAGTAAATGAAGCAGGTGTCAGGCATAGTGGCACAGGTCTGTCACCATCGCATTCAGCCGACCGAGACAGGAGGATGAGGGATGTAAGGATTAGCTTGGGCTAAGTAATGAGTTCTAAACTAACTGGAGCTACATAGCAAGATTTGTCTCCAAAGAGCAAAACAAAACCAGATGTGGTGGTTTGTGCCTATCATCTGAGCAGCCAGAATGCAGAGGCAGGGGGATTGTGAGTTTTGAGGTCAGCTGATGTCAAGAGAGGACCCTGGCTCAAAAGCAAATCAAAGACTAGGCGCAGAGGTACACACCTATAGTCCCAGCACATGGGAGGTAGAGGGGTTGGGAGTTCAAGGTCATCCTCAGTTACATATTGAATTTGAGGCCAGCCTGGGCTACATGAGACCCTGTGCCTACCAAAAAAACAAAAACAAAAAAAAACCCAAAAAACTAAAACCAAAACCAAACCAACCAACAGAAACCCAACAAGTAGTACATAAATAAATAAATAAATTAGGTTAAAGGACAGATAATAGCATCTCATTTAAGTAGTCAAAGACGTACCAACTGCCAAAGTCCAGAGGCTGTTGGGTGTAGTGGTGCACACACCCTCAATCCCAGCACTCAGGAAGCAGAGGCAGAAGCATCTCAATGAGTTCCTGGCCAGCCTTGTCTACACAGCAAGTTCCAGGACAACACACACACACACACACACACACACACACACACACACACACATACACACAGTGGGGGGCGGGATAGCTGAGGCCAGAGAGAGCGATGAGGTACTGGGCTGGGGAATGGGGGAGAATGAAATATGGGCAAAGCAGCAAGGATCTAGGAAAGGGAAGGGAAGTTGGAGAAGCCAATAAAGTCGCAGTCCTCACTTGTGTGCCGTTGCTGTGGCAGGTGGGACTCTAGCTGTTTCCTGCAGTTAGAATATAAGAAGCAGATGTGTTTTCCCAGGGTATGGTTTTAAAACAAACAACAGCCTACCCTGGTTGTTGGATGGGGGGCAGACTGGAAGGCAGCAAGTCCTTAGGGTCCCCCAGGAGACCTAAGAGGACTCCTGCAGAGAACCTCTTTTTGGGGTACAGGAATGCAGAGATCCAAAGCCTCTGGAGGATAGGGCTGGGGCCTACAGGGCCCTTCTGAGGTACCCCCCCCCCTCCGCAAGGCTCTTGTAGCTGAGGTTTGGAGGGCCCTGGCCAGGGGAACTCTGGTCCTGGCCAGGGGGACCCCAGCCCCTCAGGGTCTCCCCTCTCTGTTGCAGATGGGCAGCCCCATCCTGGCCTCAGCGAAGTCCTCCCCCGTGCCACCTCCACCACCCATCGGATCAGCAGCTGGTGAGTGCCACGCTGGCCCTGACCTCAGGTAGGGCAGGGGGGCAAGCAGGAGCGTCCAGGCTCCATCAAAGCCCTCTGGGGAATGAGCGTGGGACAGGAGGGAATCAAGAGGCCAGGCAGGAGGAGGTGACTCCCCACATACCAGCCCCTGGGGGTGTCCTGGGGCAAGGTGGGAGGGGTCTAATAGCAACACAGAAGGTCAACTCTCATTATCCGTGCCAGGAGCCAGGCCAGAGAGGGACAAGTCTGCAGGTTGGACCCTTGGAGGCCAAGCTTTCTGTTAAGTGATACTTAGATTGATGCCTCTCTGAACCTCAGTTTCCTCATCTGCAAAATGGAAAGTTACCTTGCCATAAGGTATTTCACAAATTTACCTTGGGAACTCAAAGATCATTGGGAAAGAACAGGAACCAGCGTCAATATTAGGACCCCTACTCTGATTTGTTTGTTTGCTTGTTTGGTGCTAGTGACAAAACGCAGAAGAGAAAGGGCTTACAAACTCTGTCATCTATCCCTGAGTTATATCCCCAGCCCTGCTACTCTTTATTAAAGAGTTTGGTGGGTCTAATATGTAATTATAATAGATTAACAACAGGCCTAGAAATGAATAATAACTTATGTTCTCGCTCTCAGTTCAGTTCACTGACTCTTTGCCTCAGCCCTGAGAGGGATGTTTAATATTGCCCGGCACTGAAGGGGGCTTAGAGAGATGCCACTATGACCTCTACTCTGCCTGTCTGGACTGCCTATTTCTTCACCTGTTCCATGGATGTGATCAGTCCACCCCCTCCCCCTTGTAAAGTAGGGGGAGGCAGCCATACATCTGTATTCCCAGCACTCATGGGGCCGGTACTAGAGAATCAGGAGCCCAGGACTCTCCTCTGTTACACCGTGAATTCAAGGCCAAGACCCTGTCTCAAGGAAAAAATATACATATGTATATGTGTACATGTACATGCACACATACACATATATGTTGGACACAATGGCACATACCAATTATTCCAGGACCTGGGAGTTTAAAACAGAACAGTCCTGAGTCCAACACCAGCCTGGGGTACATAATGGGACCCTGTCTCAAATAAGCAAGGCCATCCTGGCTATACAGACTTATAATCTGCAGCTACTCCAGGCTTTGAAGGAAGAGGATCCTGAGTTCAAAACAAAACCTGCCTGAAGTACAGACTGAGTGCAAAGCTAACATAACTTAACAAGACACTGTCCCAACATCCTGGAGAGGGAAAGGCCTGGGAATATAGGTCTACGGGAGAGTGCTTGCCTCGCGGGAACCAGGTCCATAGTTTAATTCTCAGCACTGGGGGGGGGGGGAGGGCAGAGAGAGAACTAATGAGGAATACTTATATCTCAGCACTTGGGAGGCAGAGGCAGGTGGATCTCTGTGTTCAAGGCCAGCCTGGTCTATAGAGCGAGTTACAGGACAGCCAGAAGCCCCTATTTCAAAACCAAAAACAACACAGAACCCCTGAGCCTGATGTGGTGGCCACACCTTTAATCCTAGCATTTGGGAGGCAAAGGCACTGTCAGTTTGAGTCCTGTCTGGTCTACCTGAGTTCCAGGTCAGCCAGGGCTACATAGTGAAACCTTGTGTCCCCCTGAAAAGAGTCCCATCAGTCCCACGGCTTACCAGGCAGCAGGTGAGGTAAAGTGCTCCTGACTCCTACGCACTTGGATTACACCCATCTTTACCCTATATCTTGATGCAGGGTCATAGTCCCCACTTGAAAGGTTGGCAAGCTTTTCAATGCACACTTGCTTTGTTTGATAGTTTTCTTTGGTGACAACTGTCAAGAAGCTCCTTAGACATTGTATTAGGAAGACAAGATCCCTGACTCTTGGAAATCATCTCCGTTTTTAGGATTGGAAAACTGAGGCCCAGAGACTTTTCCTCATCTGCTCTGGCCTCCCAGCCCTACCTATCTCCCACCCAGGAAGGTCAGGGTCACTGGAGCCATTAGTCGCTCCTGACTCTGCCCCTCCAAGAGGGGAGGAGGTTCATCCTTTGAGCTGCCCTGCCACAAAGTTGACCTTCACCAAATTTGGGGGAGAGATGTGTCTAAATCGCCACAGTTTGGGGAGGACCAAGACAGAAGCAGCCTGGAGCCCAGGTCAGAGCCTTGGATCCTCCTCCCTGGGGAAAGGTGAGAGTTGACTGTATCACCAGGTTTGGGGATGCTCTTTTGAGGCTTTGTCCCCCAACCTGTAGTCTCTGCACACTTTCCCAATGATGCAACAGGGCCGCACTGTATGGACAGGTGCACCCTAAGGGTTGAACCTGGCTTTGACCTCTGGGAAGGTCCACTTGGACTTCCTTACCTTTGCCCTATTACTCCCAACCTCTCTACAGCCACCCTTTTGCTATATCTCAAGGAACTAACTGCTCCAGCCAGCCTGGGAGGACTCTCTATCAATACTACCGTAGGGAGGGAAACCAAGGGTCACTGCTAACTTATCCCCATTGGCACTTCCTTGCAGCTACTGGGATGGAGACAGCCTGGACTTTCAGCTGGGCTCCTCACCACCCCATCTTCTGGGCCCCTTCCCTGCACCCCGTGATGTTCAGGGGTCTTGGGAGCACCCTATGGTCCGGGAAGCCAGGGAGGGCACCCCGCCTGAGCAGAGGTTCGAGGACTCAGTTATTGTGAGAACTATGAAACCCCATGCCAAGCCCAAGGGCTCTAGAAAGTTCTTGCACCACCAGGGTGAACTGAAGTTTTTAGAGAAATACTCTCCAAGCCACCACAAGTTTGATTGGCTCCAAGATGCAGATGAGCAGGAGCCCCTGAAGGATACAGGGTTGCACCTGGACCTCCCTGCCCAGCCACCAACTGTCACTTCCTTCAGGAGGGTAATTGTGCCAGTGGATGACACTCCCAAGACATTGGACATGGAGGTTATGGGTACCAGAGAGGACCTAAAGGACTTCGGAGGGGTGGCCCAGCCTTCTGAGTGGGGCCTTCACACATCAGCCTCAGAAGTGGCCACACAGACCTGGACAGTGAACTCTGAGGCATCCGTGGAGCGTCTGCAGCCCCTGCTGTCCCCGGTCCAGACAGAGCCATACCTGTGTGAACTGTTACAGGAAGTAGCTGATGGGGTGGACAGTCATGAAGAGGAAGAAGAAGAAGAACCAGCTGTGTTTCCATGCATTGAGTGCAGCATCTACTTCAAGCACAAGGAGCACCTCCTAGAACACATGAGCCAGCACCAACGGGCACCAGGCCAGGAGCCCCCCGCTGACCGGGCGCCACTGGCCTGTGGCGAATGTGGCTGGGCCTTCACAGAGCCTAGTGCCTTGGAGCAGCACTGGCAGCTGCACCAGGCTTCCCGGGAGAAGATTATTGAAGAGATCCAAAAGTTAAAGCGATTTCCAGGTGACGAGGGCCGTGGGGCACGGCTGCAGTGCCCCAAGTGTGTCTTTGGCACCAATTCCTCTAGAGCCTTCATGCAGCATGCCAAGCTGCATGTGCGTGAGTCACCGCCCAGCCGGCAAGCCAAGGAAACTTTCAGGGGTGGCAGCCCAGTCGTAAATGTTAGCACCCTTGTTTATCCCTCCTATGGAGACTCCTCAAACCTCAATACTTGCATCTACTGTGGCTTCACAGCACCTAGCAAGAGTCTGCTCAGGGAGCACATGAGGCTAGTACATGCCTGTGCCCATTGGGAGGAGGAGGGTGAGGCCTTTGAGGACCTCACTAGCCAGCCAGGCACTAGCCAGGATGCATATACCCACTTACCTGACACTGCCACCATGGACTATTTTGGCAAATCTAAGCCCCTCTTGGCCTCTGTGTGGCAGGAGAACCCTGCTGGATATGACCCTGGCCTAGCGTTTGGCCAAGACTATCAGCAGCCAGACATGAGAGAGTTCCCACTGTTAAATTCAAGCCAGCAGCCTTTTGGAAAGCTTCCCTTTCCTTCCCCTGGGGCATCTGCTTCCTTTTCTATACAGTTCAATAGAAACAAGAGCACTGTCCACCTGCAGAAAACTCAAGACAGGAGTCAGCCTTGGAGTGAAGAGGAAGAGGAAGATGAGGAAGATGTAGTACTGACTTCTGAAATAGATTTTCCTCCTGAAAACGGAGCCTTTCCACCCGCAGCCATCCCTAGCCTCATCCCTCAAGCAGCCTTAGAGTTGAAGCAGGCTTTCCAGGGCGCCCTGCAGGCAGCTGAAGCCTCAGCGACTCAGCAGCAGCAGCTCCAAGAAACGGTTCCCATTGTTCTGCTGGCAAGGCTCAGACCCCAAGGCTTGGCTGCAGCCAGCCGGGCATCTCCAAAGCTGCCGCCTGAGGAGCTGGAGCTGAGAAGCACCCACTCCCTGGACTTCCTGCTCCTAGACACACCTTTGGGTGGCTCACTGGGTCTGGACACACTTCTAGAAGGGGATCCGGCCATGGCTCTGAGGCCCGAGGAACGGAAATGCCCCTACTGTCCTGATCGCTTCCACAACGGCATCGGGCTGGCCAACCATGTCCGGGGCCACCTGAACCGCGTGGGTGTCAGCTACAATGTTCGGCATTTCATCTCTGCAGAGGAGGTGAAGGCTATTGAGCGCAGGTTTTCCTTCCAGAAGAAAAAGAAAAAAGGTAGGGCATCAGCCTTGCTCTGGGAATCCATCTCCCTCTCTCAGTGCCTGGGAGCCACAAAGCTGGACAGCAGAGTTCTAAATGTGCCCACCCTTACTCATCCTGCAGGGTGAAATTGGGGGCCTCCCGTCTTGAGAGACCTGGGAGCCACTGGTAAGGTCACCACTAAATGTTAGTGGATGTGCAGGGATGGATGTCCACTGCCCTGGTCATAATGGCAGCTGGAGGAAGACGTTTGGGCACAGCAATCAGCCACAAGCAGATGATTCTATTTTATTCTTTAATGCAGTACATGGGTGTTGAGCTGGGTCATCTATGTTCTGGGCCCTGGGAGGCCCAGCAGTTTTGATCTAGACAACAGTTTTGCTCTCTCAGAACTCACAGCCAAAACCAAGAAACAGTGGGCTTCACCACCTGGGGCCACCTGGGCAGCACGGAGAGTTTCAGGCAAAGAGGTTCTGATTCCAAGGGTTTACCTCTAATGAGAGCACACTGGGTAGTTCTGATGCAAGGCTGGAGCCCCTACTCTTCCCCAGGTGTTCAGAAGGATGGATGGGCGAGTTGGAGGGTAGCCACTCTGCTTTCACAGCCCCCTTGGGGAAGGTGCTAATATGGTGTGTAGCGCTAAAATGTGGGGTGAGTGGTAGACAGTCAAGAAACTAGGCAGTTATTGATATTAAGTGACCAGGGCTCTGATTCTGGGAGGCGAAACTGTAACTCTACCTTGAAGGCGCAGAGAAGGCTCCCAGATGTTAGTATCCCATCCTCGATTGGTTCATTTCTTCATATAACCTACACTTAATTTGTAGCACGGAAGCAATGAGGAGCAAAAATAGACGTGGAAAGGTGATCTATCTAATCCTCTGATATTGCAGATCCAGAGAAGCCTCTTCTAAAAGATGTTCCTAACGCTCCCTGATGTACAAGTGGGAGTTAGAGAAGTCAGGCTTTCTGGAGTGTCTGGTTTGGGGAGGGTGCACAAGCTGAGAGTTTCAGGGCAGGCAGAAACGTCACCACCAGAAGGGAAGGCAGGCGCTCCAGGGTGCTCTGTAGAGCCGAAGCCCTGGGAAGGAGGTAGAGTTGGGTGGAGAGTGGCTTCCCTCACCACTACCCCAAACCCAGAAAATCCATGTCTTCTTTCTGCAGTGGCCAACTTCGACCCGGGCACCTTTAGCCTGATGCGATGTGACTTCTGTGGGGCTGGTTTCGATACTCGGGCTGGCCTCTCCAGTCATGCCCGGGCCCACCTGCGTGACTTTGGCATCACCAACTGGGAGCTTACCATCTCACCCATCAACATCCTACAGGAGCTACTGGCCACCTCAGCAGCTGAGCTGCCCCCCAGCCCCCTGGCCCGTGAGCCTGGGGGGCCACCTGGAAGCTTCCTGACTTCACGACGGCCACGCTTACCTCTCACCGTGTCCTTCCCACCTACCTGGGCTGAGGACCCTGGGCCACTCTACGGAGATGGTAAGGGGAGGGAGCAGGCCAGGCTGGAGTCCCTACCCTTCCCTGGGAGTTCAGAGGGGTGGATTGGTGAGTTGGAGGGTGGCCACTCCGCTTTGCTGGAAACATTTATCTGCCTGCACTCGAGGCTTAGACAAAAGGATCAGGGTCAGCCTGGGCTGCATAGCAAACTCCAAGCCTGAGCTAAGTAAGCTACACAGTCAGACCATATATTTTTTTAAGTATATTAACAAATTTTGTCACCACTATATTGCCACATAGGGGTAATTTCTGTTTTATTCAAGCGCTGGTTCGTGGCCTTTTCTGAACCCAATTTCTCAGTGAGTTCTTTCTAGAAGCAATGGCACTTTATAAGCATAGCGCCATTGAACTGCTTTCAACAGCCCTATTAAGGCGGGTGTTTCCGTCATAACCATTTTACAGAGGAGGAATCTGAGGCACAAAGAACTTAATTTCCCTGTCAAGAGTTAGGTAGCCAAAGAAAGAGAAGCTTTGCAGTCCAGGTAGTTGGGCAGCAAATTCTTTGTTCTGGAAAAATCTTCTATGTTGGACACCATGTCCAATAGTGTCAGAAATAGTATTTAACAACCTGTGGTGGCCTCGAGGGTGCCCTGGGTACATGTGACCATTGACTTCTTGCAATATGGCTAGTACTGAGTGACCTTCCTGTTGATCTTCCTGCGCAGATCTAGAATACAGGCTCGGGATGGTGGACTACGCGCTTAGCGCGAGCAAGGCCCTTGGCTTGGTTCCCTGTACTCACCACACAAAAGAGTAGAACACGAACTGTAGATTCAACCACTTCTGTCCAGCAACTCTGACAACCCCCTTTCATACTCAAGCAATTGCATTTACTGAGGTTTAAACCCTATCATCTCAGATCTCACACACACACACACACACACACACACACACACACACACACACAAAGCTAGGGCAAAGGATTATTTTATTTTTCATTGATAGGCTGCATCAAACCCTGGGCCTCATGCATGTTAGGCAAATGTTCTTGGCGCTGAGCTATGCTCTTCTCCTTAGGAATGTTGGGTGCTCATCTTACAGAAGAAGAAATTCTCAATTGTTTGCTTTGTCCCAGCCACACATAGGCAGAGCTGAACTTCTGAGCATCTTGGTTGGTAGTGTCTTGAAATCTAGAATCCATACTTGGTATTAGATTGCAGGGATGGTCACAGCAGAATTAGAGAAAGAGTGAAGGGCCTGGGCCTTCAAATAGCTGACTTTCTGGGAGCTTCTAAAAGGTGGAGAGCTCAGCTGGTCATGGTGGTGCACACCTTTAACTCCAGCACTTGGGAGACAAAGGCAGGTAGAGCTGTGGGAGTCCAAGACCAGTATGGCCCCTCATAGTGAGTTCTAGAACAGACAGGGCTACGTGAAGAGATCTGGTTTCAAGAAACAGAAGCAGGCAGTGGAGGTGGGCAGAGAAACAGGAGGTGAGCCGTAGCTGAATGGAAATCAAACTCCTTAGCTTTGAGGAATGAAACCCATCTAAAGTGAGAGAATGCATGCAGAGTGACTGAGACTGGCCTTTTTTTTTTTTATGGTTCCTCTACCTACAGTTTCCAAGATCCTGCCTACAAGTGCATGTTAGACTTTGCTGGACCCGTCCCATCTGTAAGCCAGGTTGAGGCACTTGAGAGTTTTCCAAGGTCTGAGGCACTAACAGCTTGGTGGCTTCCTGGAGGCACACCTCAGAGGGACAGAAAAATGGAATATGGGGCTTCTTGCCTTTGGTAAATGATTGCTCACCAGGGATTCAGCGTTTCAACCTAATTTAGTTCATAATTTCTCAGGGATGACTGGAAGGTAGAGCCAACTCTAAGGATGTCTAGGTCTGTAAAAACTAGTGTATGAGAGCTCCAACTCTGACCCTTTTTCTTCTGTGCTGTCCTAGCACCAGGCCTCTATACCATGTTCACATTTCTTATCTGGCATTTGGGCCAGACACTCCCAAGGACGAGACAAGTACCTAACAGCCAGCTTCACTTATGACTAACCTATTTCCATTATTTAAAAAAAAAGGGGGGGGGTATGTGTCTCTCCCTGGAGGGAGCTGGCCCAAACCCTAAGTTGTGAGGAAACGGAGTCAGCTTTGCCTTGGCTCTGTCTAGAGGGAGGAGAGAGACATTTATGACCTTTTCAGGGAACAAATGGAGATGAGGGGTATACCTGAAACATCCTAAAACCTTTGCAAAGTAATAGTGTCCCAAATTTGGGGCAGGTTGGGGCAGTGGCCCCGTGTGGCAGTTCTTTTTGAAGGTTCTTCCCTTTTTGCTAAGTGAGCCAAAAGGGGAGGGTATCAAGTTGGGGGCGGGGTATCGGGCAAATTCTGGCTCCACCCATCTGTCAAGGAACAGCTGGAAGCGGGGTTTAAAGTTGGGGCGGGAGGAGTGTGCTAGAAACATAGGTGAGGAGGGACTAAGTGTCTTGGATTTCCAGACAGCATTATCCAAAAACAGCTAGATAGATACGAAGGTGATGTGGAGGCTGGGGAGGGTCATCGTGGTGGAGGAGTTAGTGTCTTTCAAGGGTTGTTCTAGGTTTGCCTTGAGGAAGGATATTCATGATCAGGTCGAGGTTTGTCTACCTGGCGAGAAAGACTTACAGAAAAAAAGAATGGAACAGGGTCTCGAGGCCGGTCCTAGCACTGCTGTCAGCGTTCTAATGCTGAATGCTAATATTGAGGTGGATGTGTGTGGCTAGAGGTTCCCTTTCTAGCTGTAGAGATGTGCGGATCCTGGACTGGGCTGCTAGAGGCGGCTAGCAGCTTGGCCTGCCTGAGCGAGCTGAGCTGTAGCGCTCCGGGCAGCTCCTAAAAGCTTGCCAGCAGGCTTTTCACCGCCCAGAGCATTTCGCTCGAGGCGCTCGGCGCTCCTCAGGTCGCCCTGGGTGCGCCCGGAGGGGCGGAGCAGAGCACGCTCGGAGGTCGCGGTGCGCGGCGCTCCGCTGCTCTCGCCTGAGGCTGCCGCCCCGCGTGCGCCGGAGCCAAGATGGCCGCCTCCACCGCCCAGTGCCGAGTGACAAAAGCGGAGAGCAAGGCGACGGCGGGGCCGCGCGCGGGGGGCGCCCGGGAGCGCGCGCCCACGGGGGCCCCCTCGCCAGGCCCCCCGAGTCCAGGCCCGGTGGTTCTGCCGCCGCCGCCGCCGCCGCCGCCCCTACCCCCGCCGCCGCCGTCGCGGGACGGGCCCAAGGCCGAGCCGGAGCCGGAGCCGGGGCCGGGGCCGGCGCCCGCACCCGCACCGGCACCGGCACCCGCGCCGGGTAAGAGTTGGCGGAGGGGAGGGTCCCGGGAGGGGAAAGTCGGCGTCCCTCCCGCGTGTGCCGCCGCCACCCTCAACACCCGCCGTCCGAACTCTATGGCACCCCCCACCTCGGGCGCTCGGGCCCTGGGCCTCCCTCAGCCTCCTGGAGGGTCCCAGGCTGTGGGAACACTCTGCCGCCGCTCCTCGGGACTCTTCGCCGCCTCTGACAGAAGTCCCCTGCTTCTTTTGGAGTCTCAGAAGCTCCCAGTTGTCACGGTTCCGATCCCCCTCGGTGCTGGAAAGCTACTTTTGGCCCTGCCCCATCTGACAGACGCGCCCACTTCCACCTGGAGACTTTGACAAAGTACTCTGTGTCATGATCTCGGCAGCCTCCCGGCTTGTCTTCTTGCCCCTGTCGGACTCAGATTGGGCAGGGAGCGCCCTTCCTACCTCCCTTGCCCTGTTGTTTGGTACTGGTCGGCTCCGAAGCCCGTCTGACACCCAATATTTTCATCCTCGGAGCTCTTGTTCAGACTCCGACCCTTCGCCTCCCAGTGTCCCACATCCCCAGGTGTAATGAAAACTTTAGACTAAGAAAGCCACCCTTGACTCCTTCTCCTCTTGCCCCACACACCTCTTCCCGGAGGCGGCTTCCTCGCTGCATGGAAGCTTAAGAAACTTGGGGTAAACTTCTGCCGTCCCCACTCTGCCTGTCCCTGGCTCCAGGTTCTTCTTACTTTGTCTCATTTACAGTTCAGCTGGTGAGGAATTGCTTACTGCTGGACTTGTCTTTGAAACTCGAGCTCCGTTGTCTGGTAGAGATTTTTCCCTCCCTGTCCTCAGCTTCTTGCTTTTTCTGCTTTGCCTTTCTGGCCTCCAGACTCTGGTCTCTGTCTCCTTTAACAGCTCCCACCTTCACTCCCTTCTAAGTTCTACCCAGAGAGGCATTTTCTCATAAGTTTCCTCTGATGGAGAGTCTCAACTCGAACCTGCAATGTGTTTTCAGACCAGTGAACCTTCTACTGGACTGAAACTACTGCTTGTCTTTCCTGTCACTGGACAATCTCAGTGTCCCTGCGTTGCGCTGCCATGAGGGCTTATGGGTAGAGCCTCGGCTCTCATGAAATGAGTGGCTTCCAGAAGTGAGAGCAGATGCCAAGGATAGGAAGAAATACTGTTCTTTCGGTCTCCTTCTTGAGGTGGACAGCCTGACTCTTGATTGGGCTGAGCCTGTCTCCTCCACCCCACAGGCCTGTGTTCTGAGGAAAACACAATGGTGGCCATGGACTTGGGGTCTCCCTTACTCCCAAAGAAGAGCCTGCCTGTCTCTGGGACCCTGGAGCAGGTAGCCAGTCGGCTGAGCAGCAAAGTGGCCGCAGAGGTTCCTCATGGCAGCAAACAGGAGCTGCCAGACCTCAAGGGTGAGTGGCCTAAGTGACAAGGCAGGTGTGCGGGCCAGGATAGTGATGCTCACAGAAGTACTCTCTGGCCTGGGATTAACGTCCTTAGGGTGGCACTCATTTTTCTTTTAGCACTGTAAGGAACCAAGGAGATAGATACTCCGCTGCCTTCTACATGAGTTTCGATAGCTTTGGCCATGTGTGTGGTCGTCAGCTACTAGGAAGGGACATCCTGTGAAGCAGTGGGCAAGGGGGGCAAAGGATCACAAACCGAGGGCACTTGCCAACTTTGTTAGGGCTGAGCTTACATATGTTACATAATTGGTTTTTCTGTAGACTACAAGGTTGCTGAGAGTAATGCTAATTCCTAGAGAGAAGCAAAAACCAACCTGATCTTTGCATCATTGAGGGCAGGGAGGCCAAGAAGAAGATGGGGACTGGGCCAGGACTGTGGCTAGAATCTGACTTAGCGTTTAAAGAATGTGTTGAATTGTAGAGACTAGGTTAGGTATCAGCTCCATGTATGATATATGTATTGCACACACACATTTGTGTAAGTAAGCAAGCATGTTGCCAGGGTACCCTGGTATGTTGCAGATCTGAAAGACATCCCCACCGGCTAGACCACAGAGGGTGGTGTGCGCCCTTGGGCACACTATGTTCTTCTCTGAGCCTCAGTTTCCTTACTTCCAAACCAGAAATAGTAAACCCCCACCAAATTAGAATTATTGTCAAGATCAAAGGGATTTGACAGAAGCAGAACATTTACTTTGAACCTGGGTAGCGGGAGGAGAATGGGTTAGCTGTATCTGCAAGGCCTCACAGCTTCCCATCCCGGCCTCCATTTCGCCCTCCAGCCCAGAGCCTGACCACCTGTGAGGTCTGCGGTGCCTGCTTTGAGACACGAAAGGGCCTGTCCAGCCACGCACGTTCACATCTGCGGCAGCTGGGGGTCGCAGAGTCTGAAAGCAGTGGTGCTCCCATCGACCTCCTCTACGAGCTGGTGAAGCAGAAGGGCCTGCCTGATGCTCCCCTTGGGCTGCCCCCTAGCCTGACCAAGAAGTCCAACTCACCAAAGGAGTTGGTTGCTGGGGCTGCCAGGCCTGGTCTACTCACCCTGGCCAAACCTATGGATGCCCCTCCTGTCAACAAAGCCATCAAGTCACCTCCTGGCTTCTCAGCCAAGGGCCTGGCCCACCCATCCAGCTCTCCACTCCTCAAGAAGGCCCCACTGACTCTGGCAGGATCCCCTACACCCAAGAATCCTGAGGACAAGAGCCCCCAGCTGTCCCTGAGTCCCCTGCCGACTTCCCCAAAGGCACAGTGGCCCCAGTCTGAGGACGAGGGGCCTCTGAATCTCAGTGAGTGTGGGTACTGGGAGCTGAGGGGGGTGCTGGGGTGTTATGTGGTCCTCAGATGAGGACGACCCTGGGTAGGAATTGAGGCCTATAGCTCCCAGATCCTGGGCCATCCCGGTCAGTGCTGGTTGAGGCACTCACTAGGTCTCCTATTGGGCTGCCCTGGAAGGATCACTTTTTTCACATTCTGCTGATCTGGAGGCCTGTTACGGGTCTGAGCCTGCCAGGGGCCTGCTTGCCACTTGAGAAGAGCGTTTGTCCTTCTCTGAACTGATGGTGGGGGTGGTGAAAGTAACCAGGGTGCCTGTGGACCTAGCCTTCCGGTGGGAGTTCGGGATAGCTTAGATCGCACGGGTAGATGGGGAGTCAGTCTCCCATACAGGACGTCCTTACATTGGCCCCTTCTTTTCATGTTTCCTGGCCATTTCTTGTGAGGCATCTCTCTGTGCCCAAAGGTAGAGACCCTCCACTATGGCTGCCTTGCACATGGCAAGTAGGGCTTGAGCAGCAACCCTTCAAGTTCAGTAGTCAGGTTGCTGGGCTTCCCCGCATGTTGGCAGGTGTTAGAGCCTGGTGATACCTGTTTCCTGGTAGCCACTTGCATTGAATCTGCTGTGGTTTTAGGCGTAGGAGTCCTGGGTAGTCTGGTGGTACCCCTGATCTTCACCTTCCATCTTCCCTTGTATTTTCCCTAGCAGAGGTCTCAAGGGAGAGGGCCTGGGAGCATCAGGATTTGTTTGCCACAGAACCGCATCCTTAGCTCCCTACCTTCACTTGGAGCCAATGGGCTAGGCAGGGAACAGGCTGCCCTGCTACCTGCAACCTCTAAAAGACAACCCAAAACCTATCTAAAGCATGAAACATGTACTCCTAACCACCCCGGCAACTGAAAATCACAGCAGACCCTCCTGCCTTCATCCCCTAGGGCCGACCAAGGTGGCGGCCGTGAACCCGCCCCCCTGTGTTTTGTCTCCGCAGCTTTAGATAGTGACGGGGGCAGAGAGCTGGACTGCCAGCTGTGTGGTGCCTGGTTTGAGACCCGCAAGGGCCTGTCCAGCCACGCCCGTGCCCACCTGCGCCACCTGGGCGTCAGCGACCCGGATGCCAAGGGATCCCCCATAGACGTGCTCCACGGGCTCATCAGGAGGGACGGCATCCAGATCCGCCTCCCACCCGGGCAGGGAGCCCTGGCCCAGCTGGGGCGGCCTCCTTCTGCCTCCACAGCCCTCTCCTTGCTCCCTTCCCCACCGCCGGCCAAGAAGGCCAAGCTGAAGGCCTCGGGTATGGCCAGCCCCTGGGGGAAGCAGGACCTCTCGGCCGCCGGCATTTTCTGGGCCTCTGATGTGGAGCCATCTCCTCTCAACCTCTGTAGGTTCTCGCTTCAGCTGCCCTTCCTCCCTGTGGGCCCTGGAGCCCCTCCCTGGGGGGTCATGGCCCCCTCCCTACTCCCTCCCTGTTGTAGTAGGGAGTAGACAGGGGCCCTTGGCAGTGGGCTGGCTCAACCCAGAAATTTTGTTAGCAGTGGGCTGCTGGTACCTCTCTCTTGGCCTTGACCTCTATTACCATGACCCTGCCTGAGAATGAAGGCCAAGGGGAAGGTCCTACCTTTTGGTGTGGAAGATGCCCTGGGTCTAGACAGTATGTGGCACCTAGGCTGGCTGCGTCCTGTCTCCTGCCCTGTCCTTATTGGGACCCACAAAGCTGTGGAGTGGTGTATTGGTACTAATGTCTGCCAGGACAGAGGTCCTATTAGCTCTCTGGAGCTTCCCCCTTCCCCCACCTTGCCTCTGCCCAGTGTCTCACCCCACCCCACTTAGCTCCCTCACTCAGACCTGCCATCCACTACCACCCTAGCTTATGGACACACTGCTGCCCATGCCTAGCTGGCCAGGATACTCCTACAGGTGACTATCCTGATGATGGCCATAATTCTAAGTGCCCCCTTTTTTCCCCTGCTGTAGCTTCAGGCCCAGAGCCAACAAGAGATATCCGCTGCGAATTCTGTGGTGAGTTTTTTGAGAACCGAAAGGGCCTGTCTAGCCACGCGCGCTCCCACCTGCGCCAGATGGGTGTGACTGAGTGGTATGTGAACGGCTCACCCATTGACACACTGCGGGAGATCCTGAAGAGACGGACCCAGTCCAGGCCAGGTGGACACCTCCACCCACCAGGGCCTAGCCCAAAAGCCCTGGCCAAGGTAGTGGGCAGTGGAGGTCCTGGCAGCTCACTAGAAGCCCGCAGTCCCTCGGATCTTCACATCTCACCCTTGGCCAAGAAGTTGCCACCACCACCAGGCAGTCCCCTGGGCCACTCACCGACTGCTTCTCCTCCTCCCACGGCCCGCAAAATGTTCTCAGGCCTTGCTACACCCTCCCTGCCCAAGAAACTGAAGCCTGAACAAATGAGAGTGGAGATCAAGCGGGAGATGCTGCCAGGGGCCCTTCATGGGGAGCCTCACCCATCTGAAGGCCCCTGGGGTGCGCCTCGAGAAGATATGGCACCTTTGAACCTGTGTAAGTGTGACCCTGTGACAGGGCCGGTAGAAAATTGGCTAAAGCTCCTCTCTGTGCCCCTTTAGGAGTAGCCATAGATGCCAGGTCTGAAATGGAAGAGATCCCAGAGAACTCAGAACTTGCTGGTTAGACTCCTGCACCCAAGCTGCTGCTTATATTTCTCTGTTGTTTATGCAGAAAGAGGCAGAATCATAGAGTTATATCTAATGCCTTCTTTAACCAGTTGGGAGTGGCTGCCAACCAGATGCCTAGGGAGAACAGCTGCCAAGATCTGTTAGTGTTGTCTGCCACTGGCTGGAATAGAGGGGTGACATTAAATGTTTGAACTGTGTCTAACATTGCTGGTAATTGAGTGTTTTACATTTGAAGTCAAGTTTTGAGTCAAAGTCTCTATTCGCCATGTTACTACTTACATAATGTAAGTTGGACAAGTTTCCTCATTTGGAAGATGGTGGTCAGCATAATCTCATGTCTCGTGTCTATACAGTTTTCTTGATAATTAAGTGTGATGAAGCACTTAGCATGGTGCCTGGTTGCAAAAAGTTCCTTGTATATCAAAGTTGCTATCATGTCTTCCCTGGCAGTCTGTCACACTATGTCTGTTCTTCTTGGGTTGATAATTTGCTATACTCCAAGTAGGCAAGCATGGCTGAGGCATCGCCTTAGGGCTCACATGCCAGCTCCATGCCATGTGCTCTGAACCCAGCAACCCAGGGGTTTTCATCCCCATCTTGCAGAGAAAGGAAACTGAGGCTCAGAGAGAGGAAGTAGTTTGCCCAGCCTCACTCAGGGAGACCTTGTCAAGCCAGCTAGAATTTGAGGCAACAAGACAAATAGAAAGGCTGGATATCTGAGGCGCCTCTAAAGGTGCAGGTGAAGTAGTAATTCACTGGAGTCCGGAGGGAGGGCCGGGTGGGTAGGAGCATCCAGAAATCTGGCACAGTCTTGGGTCTTGAACTTGGAGGCTTCTGCCCATAGCTGCTGCCTCCTTCTCTTCCCCCAACCCTGGACCCCTTGCAGCATCCCGGGCAGAGCCAGTGCGTGACATCCGATGTGAGTTCTGTGGTGAGTTCTTCGAGAACCGCAAGGGCCTGTCTAGCCATGCACGCTCCCACCTGCGCCAGATGGGTGTGACTGAGTGGTCTGTCAATGGCTCGCCCATTGACACACTTCGGGAGATCCTGAAGAAGAAGTCCAAGCTGTGCCTCATCAAGAAAGAGCCTCCAGCTGGAGACCTAGCTCCTTCCCTCACTGAAGATGGCTCCCCCACAGCAGCTCCTGGGGCTATGCATTCCCCACTGCCTCTGTCACCCCTGGCTAGCCGGCCAGGAAAACCAGGAGCTGGGCCAACCCAGGTTCCCCGGGAGCTCAGCCTGTCGCCCATCACAGGGGCTAAGCCTTCAGCTACCAGCTACCTGGGCCCAGTGGCAACCAAGCGGCCCCTCCAGGAAGACCGCTTCCTCCCGGCAGAGGTCAAGGCCAAGACCTACATCCAGACTGAACTGCCCTTCAAGGCAAAGACTCTCCATGAGAAGACCTCCCACGCCTGTAAGCAGTGGGTGGTAGGGTCTTGGGATGGCATTTGTCAGGGCAAGCAGGGCCCCTGAGGCAAGGTCCCTGTGGGAGGGGGGGATTAGCTCCTGACCTTGCTTAGGCCACCTGGGTATGCCTGCACTCTTAGAATAGCAACCTCCTCTGTCTGTAGCCACCGAGGCCTGCTGTGAGCTCTGTGGCCTTTACTTTGAAAACCGCAAAGCCCTAGCCAGCCATGCGAGGGCGCACCTGCGGCAGTTCGGTGTGACGGAGTGGTGTGTCAACGGCTCTCCCATCGAGACGCTGAGTGAGTGGATCAAACACCGGCCGCAGAAAGTGGGTGCCTACCGAAGCTACATCCAGGGTGGCCGCCCCTTTACCAAAAAGTTCCGCAGCGTTGGCCATGGCCGTGACAGTGACAAGCGGCCACCCTTGGGGCTGGCACCTGGGGGCCTGTCCTTGGTTGGCCGAAGTGCTGGGGGTGAACCAGGGCTTGAAGCTGGCAGGGCAGCTGACAGTGGTGAACGGCCTCTGGCAACCAGCCCACCTGGGACTGTGAAGTCTGAAGAACACCAGCGGCAGAACATCAACAGTGAGTGCTGGTGGAGGAGGGTTAGGAGGGCAGTAGACGCCTTTCTAGGGCTTACCCAACCGCCACATCTCAGTTGTTTAATCCCCTCTCTGTTTCCATGTGTCATTCCACCTGTGCATGCGGTTGGTATACAGTCTTGAGTCTTAACAACCTCTGTCCCATTTTGCTCACTGAAAGCAAGGGTGTCTTCGGGTCCCTAGCCCTCCTGTTCATCACCTATCCTTTTCTCTGCTTTAGAATTTGAGCGCCGACAAGCCCGCCCCCCAGATGCTTCAGCAGCTCGGGGTGGTGAGGAGGCCAATGACCTGCAACAGAAGCTGGAAGAGGTTCGGCAACCCCCACCCCGGGTCCGGCCAGTCCCCTCCCTGGTGCCTCGCCCCCCCCAGACATCACTGGTCAAGTTTGTGGGCAACATCTATACCCTCAAGTGCAGGTACGCCAACACCTAAAGGGCCTTGGCTATTAGAACCCTGAAAATGAGTCAGCCTCTGTGCAGGTTGGGAGGTGGGGTTTCATGGGCTATTCTGAGGGATAGTAGGGCCCGGGATGACGGCTTCTTCTCATGGGCAGTGGAACTTCAGAGTATCAGGCTGAGACCCTGAGCTCTGTAGCCAGTCAGACCTGAATTCAGTCCTAGCTAAGACACTACACAGCTTAGTAACCTCAGGCAAGAGCTTACCTGTTCCTTGCTTCCATTTTTCCACCTTTAAAAAGAGTTAAGCATGGTGTGGTGGTACACACCTTTAATTCCAGCACTCAGGAAGCAGAGACAGATACATCTTTGTGAGTTCAAGGTCAGGCCAGCTAGGGCTACAAAATGAGATCCTGTCTTTAAAAAACTTTCATACAGACCTAATTGATAGAGGTGTTGTGAGGCTTGAATTTAATAACAAAGCCCTGAGAACCCGTCACCTAGTAAGGACTCAAGCTGTATTTTCCTGCTAAGGAAAAAAAGTCTCAGTTAATTTTTATGAAAGTACGTGAAGCCGGGCGTGGTGGCGCATGCCTTTAATCTCAGCACTCGGGAGGCAGAGGCAGGCGGATCGCTGTGAGTTCGAGGCCAGCCTGGTCTACAAAGTGAGTCCAGGACAGCCAAGGCTAACACAGAGAGACCCTGTCTCGGAAAAAAAAAAAAGAAAGAAAGTACGTGTATGCACACACACACACACACACACATACAAACGATACCAGGAAATAGGGATTTTTAGAAGTCTGAGGTAATTCAACTCAGGCTATATAATACAAGCCAAGACACAAGTAACAGTCAAGCTGAGTGTGTTGGTTCACGCCTACTGTCCTACCACTTGGAAGCTGTGACAAGAAGATTGCCATAGTCCGGCTGAACTACATAATTTCTGGACCAGCATTAGCTACAAAGTTAAGAGATTGTGTCTCCCAAAAGTGCAAGGGAAAAACGAGTAGAATTCCAACCCAGGTCTCTGGAACGCAAGCTTGAAGCCTGTGTTCTCTGGAGCCTAGCTTAAGGCCACCACAAGAGAGAGGAAGGATGGTTCCTGTGAGAGTCAGACAGGCTTTGCTCTTTCACCCACCACCATCTCAGCGCATACACATGAGTTGGCAAAGGCACTTGGGGAATCCTCTGCTTATCTAGCATAAAGACTTCATGCCCGGGCTGGAGAGATGGCTCAGAGGTTAAGAGTACTGACTGCTCTTCCAAAGGTCATGAGTTCAATTCCCAGCAACCACATATTGGCTCACAACCATCTATAACAAGATCTGTATACATAATAAATAAATAAATCTTTTTTTTAAAAAAGTCTTCATGCCCAGGAGACCCCGACACGACTGCACAACAGTAGAGGTGGCTGTTCGTTGGGAGACACTTCTTCCCTTGAGTCCTTTTCTTGACATATCTGCACTAAATAGTGGTGGATACGCCTAAGCACTTGGACTAGACTGTGCTGCTTTTCCTCAAAGCACTGGCCACTTCTCTCTGTTTTCCTGTGCAGGTTCTGTGAAGTGGAATTCCATGGCCCACTCTCCATCCAGGAAGAGTGGGTGCGGCATTTACAGCGGCACATTCTGGAGATGAACTTCTCCAAAGCAGACCCTCTGCCTGAGGAGCCCCAGGCCCCACAGGCACAGACAGCAGCTGTAGAGGCACCCTAACATACAAGCATTCCAGATCCCCTTTTGTGCCACCTGTCCCTTCCCATTTCTCCTCTGTATTCCCCCCCACCCCCTTTCTTTTCCGTTTCCAAAGGAGCAAGCCAAAACCTCAAACCGGCGCCCCTTGGGGGCCGGGCACACTACAACCTGGGCGCCGGGAGCCAGCTAGCCACCCTACCCCCAGCCTGAGGACTCTGGGGCCACAAGGGTATCTTCCTGGAGCCTGCCTGGTTGGTCCAGCAGGGGCAGTAGCCAGGCCCTTGGTGGTGGCCAATCTGGTTACAGGGAAAAACGACACTTCCCTGTGTCTAGCAACCAGGCAGGGCTATGTCTGCCATCCGTGGCCATTTGCAAAAACCCCAAAGACCCCTGTTCCTTTTGCCCCCATGAATATCTATTCTCACTCATGCACAGGCAAACATACGCACATGCACCTCGTGAGACCTGGGATCTGCCCTAGCCCCCTCAGTTCCCAAGTCAAACGACTACATCACGCCACGGTGCTTGCTCAGGGGAATCCATGCTCCCTCTGCTAACCCACTAGGGCTTGGGAGCCCCCACTGAGCCCACAATGCCACGGAAATTCTTGTTGGCTCCCCCCCCCCCAAAAGGGGCCTTTCTAGCTTGGAAGAGCTCAAAGCTGACAGCTGCCTCCTGCCATGTCAGAGCCTCAGGGGCTCCAGGGCCGGGAGGGTAGAGTGAGGGGTGGGACTCTCCTCCCCCACCCCTGCCACCCTCCCCCTTTTCACTGTTGCTTTCTATGTATAGCTCCCTAGATCTTTCACTTTTTTAAAAAAAAAATGCGTTTTGTGTAGAGAATAAGGAACGTGAATCTTTTTATTTTGCAATCCTGGTCCAGCTAGATACCGGGAGCTAATTGACCTTTTAACCTTTTTCAGTGGCCACCTTTTGGTTATCAATGTACCTAGAAATATGTAAATTAGATTAAATTTCTCTCTGGAAACACCCCAGGGCAGGCAGCCAGTGTGTGTTTTTCTGTTGAGTGGACAGGCTGGCACTGGTTGACAGCCGGGACTGGGGATCAGGATTGTGGCTGGCTAGAGGCCCTGGGTTCCCTGTTGGCCACCAAAAGACCAGACACAGCTGGTGATAAATCCAAGTTCTTAGCTGTTGGCCCTTGGTACTATGGCTGATGGGGGGTTCTGGTTGCCTGGGGCAGTGGAAGTGAGCCAGGACAGAAGGGCTGGGTTTAAGCAGCAGCAGTAGCAGGTCAGCGAGAGTGGTCCCTGCCTTGGTGCTTTTACCCCTTTAGGGTGTTGGGCAGAAGCATACATCTGCTGGGACCCGTGGATGGGAAAGACGTTCAAAGCTGGGACTCGGCTATCTTTAAGAAAGGACTTTAAATGATGTGCTGGGGACCTTATCATAGGCTTGACCATAGCAGGCAAGTGCTCTGCCACTGAGCTATACCTTCCTAGCTCCAAGATGTCAGGAGGAGAC
The DNA here is from genome assembly GCF_964271855.1 of Acomys minous. NCBI lineage: Eukaryota > Metazoa > Chordata > Mammalia > Rodentia > Muridae > Acomys > Acomys minous. The sequence goes on along the minus strand of NC_140497.1, from coordinate 81,755,538 downwards.
TTCTGAACCTAAATAACAAGGGGGAATGGAACTACTGAGTTTGTTGGTTTGTTTTTCAAGACAGCATTTCTTTCTGCAGCCCTGGCTATCCATGAACGAGTTGTGTAGACCAAGCTGGTCCTGAACTCACAGAGATCAGAGTGCTGGGATTAAAGGCATGGGCTACCACTTCCCAGTCTGGTTTTTTGTTTATTTAGTTTTGCTTTGTATTTTGTTTTTCCGGACAAGATTTCTCTGTCTAGCCTTGGCTGCCCTGGAACTTGCTCTGTAGACTAACCTGGCCTCAAGCCCAAGATCCACCTGGATCAAAGGTGTGCTACAACTGTGTAGCTTGCCCAGCCTGATTTTATTTTTTTTAAACAGTGCTATTTTCTTGCTCAGCTATTTACTGAACGTTTCTGAGGTCCTAAGAGTCTTCTGTTGGCTCCTCCTACTTTTTTATTCCATGTGTCTTTTCAGTTCATTATTTTCACTAACGAGCCAAGTGCTAGAAGGTGACAGCAGCAGGTGTGGACATCAGCAGGCTCCTACCCAACCCTGTTTTTTTCTGCCTCCCTACTGTGTGTCTGTGCCTGGGGAGGAAGGTTTAACAGGCTCCTATGACAAGCCTGCAGGGCTATTCTTGGCCTAGGTATCTGTTCTTTTATCTGGTGGCTCTTCTCATCCTCTATTGTCATTGGTCATATGCAAGACAGGAACAAAGTGGGATTTCTCATGGTAAGAACTGACCCAAACATGTTTCTTCTTAGCAGGATTTTTAAGTATAAAATCCTTTTTTTTTTAAATACAAAAGCAACAGAGTAGATTTTGAAAGTTCCTGTGACAGAAACAGTAACATGTACCCATTACTGTACACTGATAGCTGTGTTCTTGGCAAGGGTCACCTATCATTCTTACAACAGAGACCTTTTCCTAAAACTCCTGAACATAGCTTAAATCTCTGCTTAAACTCCATGGTCTCAGAAGAAGTAGCCTTAACCTTTGGCCTGAGCTCAGCTGGTGACATCAGAAACTAAGCAAGACCTTGGGTGAAGTGACAGCTGTGGCAAATGACACAAAGTAAAAGTGCATGATCTAAAGGGCATATCATGGGTCCCTACCTTATTTTGGATGCCAGGCAGTATGTCACACCAAAGAGGCATGCACATAAAGCAGACTTCTGTTACATGTTCTGAGTTCACATGCACACAGTGCACTGCAACTGGCTTTCTTCCATGGGGCATCAAGGTCTGCAAAAGTCTAGGGAGGGAGTGTTAGTAGGACATTTTACCCTGGACAGATGGTAAAAATAAGCCCTTGTTAATCACAGCAACAACCTAATCTATGCTTCTCTATCTCCCCTTCCTCATCTAAATTATGAAGAAGCACAGTTTTGGCTATCATATCAACTGGGTATCAGTATGGTTTTTTGAAGGACCTAGACTTTTAAAGAATGTCATCATTAGCCAGACATGGTGGTGCAGGCCTTTAATCCCAGCACTTGGGAGACAGGCAGGTAGATCTCTTGAGTTTGAGGTCAGCCTGCTCTACAAAGTGATTCAGGACAGCCGGGGCTCAATTACACCGAGAAACCCTGTCTGGGAGGGAGGAAGCCATTATTATTACTCCTAATGAAACTGCTAACAAGAACTGAGAGATGGCGCAGTGGCAAAGAACACAAAACTCTGCAGAAGACCTGGGTTTACTTCCCAGCACCCAGGCACCACATGGCAGCTCATAGCCAGTAACTCCAGTCCAGGGTGTCCAACACCCTCTTTAGACCTCCTGAGCCACTGAAGATGCATGTGGTTGTACAGACATACATTCAAGCAAAACATACTCTTTTTTGTTGTTTGTTTACTTTTTTTGTTTGCTTTTTGAGACAGGGTCTCTCTGTGTTAGCCTTGGCTGTCCTTGACTCGCTTTGTAGACCAGGTTGGCCTCGAACTTAACAGTGATCTGCCTGCCTCTGCCTCCCAAGTGTTGGGATTAAAGGCATGTGCCACCCCACCTAGCCTTAACCATTTCTTAATACCAATACAGCACCTACTTTACATTTTCCTGAAACCAATACAAGGTGCATACCTAAACACAATAAAGGCATATGGGCAAGCCATAGTCCACATCAAGTTAAACAGAAGGTTAAATCAATTCCAGGGACAAGACAAGGCTGCCCACGCCATATCTCTTCGATATAGTACTTGAAGTCCTAGCTACAGCAATAAAGCAACTAAAGGAGATCAAGGGGATACAAATTGGAAAGGAAAAAGATGATAGGACACAGATGATATAGTATACATAAATGGCCCCAAAAGTTCTACCAGAGAACTACAGCTAATAAACTTCAGTAAAGTGGCTGGATACAAAACTCAAAAAATTCAATAGCACTCCTATATACAAGCAACGAACAGGCTGAGAAAGAAAATTAAGGAAACTGTCATTCACAATAGCCATAAATAACATAAAGTCAAAGACCTGTATGACAAGAACTTCAAGTATCTGAAGAAAGAAATTGAAGATATCAGATGATGGAAAGGTCTCCCATGCTCATGGATTAGTAGGATTAACATAGTAAAAATGGCCCATCTTACCAAAAGCAATCTACAGATTCAATGCCATTCCCATGAAAATTCCAACACAATTCTTTACAGACAGACCTTGAAAGAACAATTCTCAACTTCATATGGGAAAGCAAAAACAAACAAACAAATAAAACAATAGCTAAAACAATTCCTGTACAATAAAAGAGCCTCTGGAGGTATCTCCATCTCTGATTTCAAGCTGTACTACAGATTAACGTGGTGCTGGCATAGAAACATACTGCTGGATCAGTTGGAATCAAATTGAAGACCCAGAAATAAATCCACAAACCTAGGACACTTGATTTTTGACAAAAGAAGCCAAAACCATATAATAGAAAATTGATAGCATCAACAAATGGTGCTAGTCTAACTGAATTTCTATGTGTAGAAAAATGCAAATAGGTCCATATTTACCCTCCACAAAACTCAAATCCAAGTGGATCAAAGACCTCAACATAAAACCAGGTACACTAAATCTATTAGAAGAGAAAGTAGGGATCACCCGTGAACTCATTAGCACAGGGGACAACTTTCTGAATGGAACACCAATAGCTCAGGCTCTAAGATCAACAATTAGTAAATGAGACCTCATGAAACTGAAAAGCTTCTGTAAGGCAAAGGACACTGTAAACAGAACAAAATGACAGCCTACAGATTGGGAAAAGATCTTCACCAACCCTACTTCTGACAAAGAACTAATATGCAAAATATATAAAGAACTCAATAAAGTAAACACCAACATACCAAATAATCCAATTGAAAAATGGAGTACAGAGCTAAAGAGAATCCTCAGTAGAGAAATACTGTTTTTTTGGTTTTTGAAACGGAGTTTTCTCTGTGTAGCCTTGGTTGTCCTGGACTCTCTTTGTAGACCAGGCTGGCCTCCAACTCACAGAAACCGGGCTGCCTCTGCCTTCCAAGGGCTGGGATTAAAGGTGTGCGCCACCACGCCTGGCAGTGGAGGAATACTGAATGGTTGAGAAGCACTTAAAGAAATGCTCAACAGGGCTGGAAAGACAGCTCAGAGGTTAAGAGCACTATCTGCTCTTCCAGAGGTCCTGAGTTTAATTCCTGGCAACCACATGGTGACTCACAACCATCTATAATGTAATCTGATGCTCTCTTCTGGCATGCAGGTGTCATGCAAATAGAAAGCTTACAAATATGAAAGACAGACAAACAGACTGTGGTACATTTACACAATGGGATACTATTTAGCTATTAAAAACAAGCAAATAGGTAGAACTAGAAAAGATCATCTTGAGTGAGGTAACCCAGACCCAGAAAAACACACATGGTTAAGTACTCACTTATAAGCGAACATTAGCCATAGTACAGAATAACATTTCTACAATTCACAGGCACAAAAAGCCTAAGCAACAAGGAGGACCCAAGGGAGGGTGCTTGAGTCTCCCTCAGAAAAGAAAATAGAACAGATAGCTTAAGTGGATGTAAAGGGCGAGTTGGGTGGGAGAGGGGTGGAAAGGGGAATGGGGTGGGGATCAGGTGGAGGGGGTGGAAGAGAGAGACGGGAAATCAATGGGGGCATCTCTGGCACAAGCTGGAGACCTACGATGGGGTAGGTTCCTGGGAGATATGGGGTAGAGTGCTAGTAGTGGTGAATATGGAAACGGAAGTGGCCACCTCCTATACCCAGGCAGGATTTCCACTGGGGTGGGGGTGGGGGGGACACCAACCACCCCACAAAACCCTGGACCCAAAATTTACCCTGCTACAAGATGTGTGCAGGGATAAATGCGGAGCAGAGATTGAGGGAAGGTCAAACAATGCCTAGCCCAACTTGTGACCCACCCCATTGGAGAGAGCCAACCCCTAACACTATTAATGCTATTCTGCTATGCTTGCAGGCAGGAGATTAACACAACTGTCATCTGCATGAATCAAAACAGATGCCGAGACCCACAGCTAAACATTAGGCGGTGTTAGGCAGAAAGGTGGGGGAGGGGGGAGATGGGCTGTGAAAGGATTAGGGGAAGGCTAGAGGGACCCTGAAGAGACAAGAACTCCACAAGAAGACAGAGTCAACTAACTGATGACCATGCAGACTCACAGAAACTGAACCACCAATGAAAAAGCACGCATTGAGTTGACCTAGGTCCCCTCCACATAAATAGCTGATGGGCACCTTAGTCTTCAATGAGGGTCCCCGAGGAATTAGAGCAGAGGCTGTCTCTGACATGGACTCTGTTGCCTGCTTTTGGCACACTAGCTGAGCTGCTTTGTTGGGCCTCAGCCAAAGAGGATGTCCTGATGTGATTTGATGTGCCAGGGTGGGAGAAAGGGAAGGGAGAAAGGAGGAAGAGAGTGGGAGAGTGGGACCAGGAGGAGAGGAGAAAAGGGGCTGTAATAGGGATGTAAAGTAAATAAAATAATATTTTAAAACTTTACTGGAAATAAATGAAGTTGCAGCACAAAATCCTCTGGGAAACATTAAAAGCAGTTCTGTGCCTACATTTAAAAAATCAAAAGGAGAAAAAAAAATGACCTAATGGTGTTAAGTAAAAATTTTAAAAACTACTGGAGGCCAGCCTGTTCTACAGAGTAAGTTCCAGGACAGCCAAAACTACACAGAGAAACCCTGTCTCAATTAAAAAAACAAAAACAAAAAAACCCAACCAACCAAACAAACAAATTTAAACAACTAGAACAAAACACAGAAAATTTGGTAGATTGTAAGAAGTAATAAAAACCAGAGCCAGAATTAATGAAATATAAAAATACAAAGGACCAGTGAACCTTAGCTCTGCTTCTTTGAGAAGAAAGACAAGGCGCCAGGCATGGTGGCACATGCCTGTAATCCTAGCACTCGGGAGGCAGAAGCAGGTGGATCACTGTGAGTTCAGGCCAGCCTGGTCTACAGAGTGAGTCCAGGACAGTCAGTTTACTACACAGAGAAACAGCTACACAGAGAAATCCTGTCTGGAGGGTGGGGGTGGGGGGAGGACAAGACTGACAGACCTTTAGCTCAATTAACCAAAAGAAAGAGTAGACCTACATTGACAGAATCAGAAACATTAAAATAGGTATCAAAGAAATTCAAAAAATTAAAAGGGAATACTTTGCATTCCTAAACGCAATAAAGGAAATATAGAACAAATCACTAGCCAACATCAAATTAAGTGGAGAGGAAATGAAAGCAACTCCACTAAAATCAAGGGCAAGACAAGGCTGCCCACTCTTCGTATCTATCCAACAGAGTACTTGAAGTTCCAGCTGGCACGGTAAGATAACTAAAGGAGAGCAAAGCGATACAACCTGGAAAGGAAGAAATCAAACGATTGCTATCAGCAAATGATATGATCGTATACATAAACGGACCCCCAAATTCTACCAGAGAAGTCCTACAGCTGATAAACACCTTCAGCAAAGTAACCGGATCCAAAATTAACTCCAAAAGTCAGTAGCCCTCCTTTATAGAAATGATAAACGGTCTGTGAAAAAAAAAAAAAATGCAGGAAGCAACGCCCTTCACAACAGCAACAAACAATATGAAAATATCTTGGTATAACTCTAACCAAGCAAGTGAGGACGTTTTTGAGACAAAAGTGACCCTGGCTATCTACAAATTCACCAGCTTAGTTCCTGGAACTCACAAAGATCTGCTTTCCTCTGAGTGTTGGCATTAAGAGCATGTGCCACCAAGCCCAGCTATTTATTTCGGAGACAAGGTCTTATACTCATAGTGTTCCTCCAGGCTCAGGCTCCCACGTGAGTGCTGAAGTTACAGGTGTGAGCCACCATGGCCAGGTTTTGTCTATTTGGAAATGCGTCTTTCATTCTCCACAGTTGAGTGGAGAGTGGGGACTGACTTTCACACGAACTCTGGTGCCCCATATCTGACCATGTCCCCTGGATGGGGAGGCCTGGTGGCACTCAGAGGAAGGATAGCAGGCTACCAAGAAGAGACTTGATACCCTATGAGCATATTCAGGGGGAGGAGGGCCCCCTCAGTCACAGTCATAGGGGAGGGAGTAAGGGGAAAATAGGAGGGAGGGAGGAATGGGAGGGGATAACCATTTAGATGTAATATGCATAAATTAATAAAGTACAAAAAAACAAAAATAAAATTATGTCATCTACATATTTAAAAAAAGAGGAAAGAAAAGAAAGTGCATCTTTCTCTTTTGCGGTTTTGGGGAGCTCACACAAGGGCTTCCATATTTGCTAAGATAGAATGTTCCTCCACCGAGCTATATTCTCAACCCCTACAAATACATTAGTGTTATGTAATGATTAATAAGAACATACTATACTATTTACTTCGTGAAATTGGCTTCCATTCTTTTTTTTCCCCTCCCTGAGACAGAGTCTCATTGTAACCCACAGTGGCTTAGAACTCATACAGCATAATCTGACTGGGGTTACAGGAGTTAGCTATACCACGCGTGACCTGGTTTGTTTATTTTAACGTTATCTCACCTACTGTTTGGCAGGACCTGATTTAGCGGTTAGATATTAATTTTCTCGTTTTAACGTGGTTTTAACATTCTCATTTTAGAGCTGAAGGCCAAAAGAATACATAAATGGGTGTATTTCAGTGGCGGAGCGCAGGGCAGTCGCCTCTGCTCCGGCTGGCGAGGGCCCAGCAAACAGACAGCTGGCGTGTGTCACGCGTGGGCTCGGACCTCAGGGTTGCACGCAACTCCTCCCCTTCCAGCGCTACCTCACCATGTCTCGGCGGCCCATAGGCGCAGGCCTTTGTTAACAGGAGGCGGGAGTAAGGCGGGGCCATCAGGTTGGCAGTATCTCCAACCACTGTTGCGAAGCGTTGTAGAAATAGACAGGTAGATAAACCAATGGGCATGAAGGCCGGGACTGGCACGAACCAATGAGGTAAGGAGGCGGGGCCGGGGCGTGTGTGGAAGGGGCTCCAGGGATTGTTGTGGCGTCAGACGCGTAGAGTAGCGGTCTGTGTCCACGGCTCGGGTATTCGCTGCCGCCATGAGCTACACAGGTAGGCCCATCAGGGTAAGGGCGCCTCCGGGCCTGGGTGGGACAAGGACGGGCTGAATCACGCCTGGTTCGCCCACGCCTCCCGTGGTGGCGTGGTCACTGCCCTCTGTGGTCACAAAATGGCGCCTCAGGCTCTTTGCTTCGGGGTCGCATCCCTCAAGCCTCGGCTCCCAGTGAGTGACCTCAGCCGGGCATCGCGGACTCTTGGCTGCTCGAAGCCTTGCTTGAGTCTTCTGTGACCGTGGGCTCCGGGTGTCGACGTTAGGGCCCAGCCTCCACCACCTCCGCCCCTGGCTGGTCCCCCCCACGGACCTCCACGTCCTAAGACATCGCTTTTTTCAGGCCTGAGCTTTTGAGATCAGTCCGTTGTGTCGACTGCTGTCGCCATTGCTTTCCCTGCGCCGTTTCGGTGCAAAACGTCTCAGATCCTTCCTCACGCCACTCCCCTCTTCATCTGGTCCGAAGCTGGGAGAAGCGCCAGCCGCTCCCCCAACCCCCATGGGAGGACGGTATATAAATAGTGAATATATGAAGGCTCTGAGCTGTGCGGGAGCTTTAAGGGCCGAGCTTGAACCTTGGCGAAGAATAACTACTTTCCACATTAATTGACTCAACTCACCGAATCAGGTACTGAATAGCCAGTATGAATTGAGAAAAAAATTTCGTAAGCAGCTTGTAGGCGAGGGCAGACGTTAGTGGGCCAGTAAATTAATGCACATTGTATTCCTGGGCCCTAGGTACCCTGAAGAGATTCAGCCCCTTACATTATAGCTTCGAAGCCTCTAGGAAGAGCTGAGGTTTAAGAGATCTAAGCCGAATAGGAGAAAAGTAAAGATAGCAGTAAGTGCTGCTTTAAAGCATCCAGGGCTGGAACCACCTACCTTCTTAGATCAGTGGTATTTAAGCAAAGAGGGAGGTGGGTGATGAGCGTGGTGATGGGGTGTGGAATATGCTTAAGTGACTAAATCATTCCTGGGTGAGTTGCCAAGGCTTCCTGGGTTTGCCTTGGCATTGACCAATGAAACTTACCAGTCAGCGCCATAGACAGTGCCTCCCACTCCACCGGAGGTATTTCAGGCTTGAACTTAAGTGGTTGCTGGGTAACCCACGTTCTACTTGGAATGCTCAAAGCTTTGAATGGAACCTGAGCCAATACCAGTCGTCCTAAGCCCCTGGGTCAAAAGCTTGCCAAGAACCTTGGCTTTTCTTTTTATTTCTTTCTTTTTCTTTCTTTCTTTTTTTTTTTTCAAGACAGGGTTTCTCTGTATGTAGTTAGTCTTGGCTGTTCTGGAACTCATTCTGTAGACGAGGCTGGCCTCAAACTCCTGCCTCTGCCTCCCAAGTGCTAGGACTAAAGGCCTATGGGTGACATGCCCAGCTGAACCTGGTGGGTTTTCTAACAACCATCCCCTAGGCTACTGTTTCTCGATTAAGGTGATTTTGCCCGCCTCACCTCCCAGGGGTACATTTGGCAATATCTGGAGTCCTGTTGTGTTTTAGAGTGTGGAGGGGTCTGGTATGCAGTGCTACTGACATCTAGTGGATAAAAGGTAGAGACGCTGCTCTGCAGCCTGAAGTGCATAGTATGGCTTCCACCACAAAGAACTTTTCGTTGCCAAACATCTGAGGTTGGGAGGTTTTGCAGCAATATTACTTGGGAAAGAAAGTCATTAAGCTGGGCAGTAGTGGCGTATACCTTTAATTCCAACACCCGGGAGGCAGAAGCAGGCAAATATTTGTGAGTTTGAGGCCAGCGTGGTCTACAAAGTGAGTTACAGGACCAGCTAAGGCTACACAGAGAAACCCTGTCTCAAAAAACAAAAACAAAAAAGAAAATCACTTAAGTATGTCTCTAGAATGACGATGTAATTCTCCTTACCAGGTCTGACCAAGAATTGAATTCTTCTGCATTTAGGAACAGGGCTACTAAAGAATAAGAGGGCAAATGCTTGGATGTTACGGGATAGCTTGATAATGGAGCATTTATTTTTACAGATGAGGAAAGTGAATTAGTTCACTAATAGCCAAGCTTGAATTTCAGCTTCAGGTCTTATAGGCTGTAATTCTGAGTTTTGTGGGCACTGAAGTAGCCAAACTAATGAGATAATGATTAGTTTTCCTTTCATCTTCTTAAAGTAAAAAGCCAGCAGTAACTTTATAATATGGTTCTATCCCTTTAAAGAAGCTGATTAGTGGTGGTGCACGCCTTTAATCCCCATTACTTGGGACACAGAGGCAGGGATTTCTATGAGTTCAAGGCCAGCCTGGTCTACACAGTGAGTTCCAGAACAGCCAGGATACAGAGAAACCTCATTTCAGGGGGGAAAAAAGCCGACTAGAAATCTGGGACTTGTGGTACATTCTTATACTTCAAAACTCACCTGGCATACTTAGACTCTGTCTCAAAAAACAAAACCCATAGAAGATTATTAAATTCAAAGATATTTTAAGATACTTTATTTGTTAAGAATCCCATAGTATAACTCGCGCTGACCTCCCATCTTTTTCTTTCTTTCCTTCTTTCTTTTTTCAAGACAGAGTTTCTCTGTGTAGCCTTGGCCTCAAACTCACAGAGATCCTCCTGCCTCAGCCTCCTTGAGTACAGGGATTAAAGCCGTGCATCACCACATCCAGCTCTGGCCTCCCATCTTAAATGTAGCCCAGGCTGGCCTTGAACTCATGGCAATCCTCCTGCTTCATTTTCTTTGTATTGGATTAAGTCACTTTACACTAACTTAGCAGTTAAGTCTTAGAATCTTTGAAGTATGTGCCACTGTTATGTGTGTATGTGTGTGTCTATATGTGGGTCTGCGCACCTTGTGTGGATGACATAGAAGCCAGAAGAGGATGTTGCATCCTCTAGAGTTTGAGATACAGGTGGTAGTGAGCCAAAATGTTGATGCTGGGAACCAAACTCAGCTTTCTGCAAGAGCAACACATTCAGCTTTGGAGCCTGTCTATAGTATGGAGTTGGGAGGATGGGAACAGGAGAAAAACAGCAGGAAAAAAAAAATCTGGGAAAAGGCCTTCAACCACAGGAATTTTTATAAAACACTTATCTCACACCTTCATTGTATTCTGAAAATCACAAGTGCTGTAGCTGGTGGTGCTAGCCTAGCTTACATTTAAAGTGACAGTTGTCATCTGAAAACATGCCTGGCACTGAAGGCCCTGCCTTCAGCATGACTCAGACACCTGTATCTGGCAAATTGATTCTAGCTGTGGTTGTTTGCCACATGGGTTTCTCTGTGGGGCCACTGGAAGAACCCTAACATCATGGCAGCTGTTTTCCTCCAGACAAGAAAAATCCAAGATAGAACAGTACAGAAGGCTCAAGTCAGTCATTTCTCCATGACTTAGTGGTCACACTGGAAACTTCTGTACTGTGGGGTGGGGCTAGGGGAGCTGTATCATCTCAAGGCAGAATCGTTGCAGGTCAGCTAGAGGTTGGTGTCAGTGTCCTTCTCCAGCTGTCTGTATTTATAACACTGGTTTCTTCTGGATGACAGGCAAACGCTCAATCACTGAGCTACACTCTTCCCCCCCTCTCTCTTCTCTCTTCTCTCATCTCCTCTCTTCTGTCTTTCTCTGTCTGTCTGTCTGTCTGTCTGTCTGTCTCTCTCTCTCTCTCTCTCTTCTCTGTCTGTCTCTCTCTCTGTCTCTCTCTCTCTTCTCTGTCTGTCTCTGTCTGTCTGTCTGTCTGTCTGTCTGTCTCTCTCTCTCTCTCTCTTCTCTGTCTGTCTCTGTCTGTCTGTCTGTCTGTCTCTCTCTCTCTCTCTCTCTCTCTCTCTCTTCTCTGTCTGTCTCTGTCTCTCTCTCTCTGTGTCTGTCTGTCTGTCTGGTAGTAGGGATACAGGTTTGGCCCACCTGTCAATCCCTATCTTTAGTTTTTTCTTCAGGGAGAAACCAAGATCCTCTCATGAGGAAACATAAACCATTTGCTCTTTAGTTTTCTTACTGAACTCAGTCTGTATGTCTGTAAAGATGTAGCATTTCACTACAGTTGCAGCATACTCAGCCTTCTACATCTCTAAGTTCTATGTTTGTGGGTTCAGCTAATAGAGGTTTGGAAATATTTGGGATAAAAGGTGTGACTCTACTAACTTCTTGCCGTTATGCTCTAAATACTTATATATAATTTGCATCGTGTTAAGTCTTACAAGTAATTAAAGATGACTTAAAATATACAATGGGATGAACTTATGCAAATACAGGGCATTTTATAAAAGTGACCTCAGCATCTGTGAATTTCCTTATATTTAAGTGGGAAGGCCTGTTCTGGAATAAGTCCCCAGCAGAAACTGACAAATATACTTAAATTGCACAGTATGTGCCAGACCTGGTAGCACAAGATTGTAATTCCAACATCAAGGAGGCCAAGATAAAAGGGTCACACACTCACAGACTGCTAGGGTTACAGGCTTGAGGCCTGTCTGGGCAGTTAAGTGAGTATATCTCAAAATGCAGAACAAATAAAAAGATATAGCATAAGATGGAGTGCTTGCCTAATGTGTGCTGGGTTCAGTCCCCTGAATATATAAACACACTACGCACCACACCATAGTGCACCCCTATAATCCCAGCATTGGAGAGATAGAGGCAGGAGGAGCAAGAGAGTTTGAGTTATGTAACTAGACCTTACTGAACAAACCAAGTCAGGGCTGGAGCTATGGCTCAGTGGGGCGCTTGGTTAGATCCTCACCATTGCAAAACAGAAAAAACTGAAAAGAAACCACATTATATATCTGGCCATGGTAATCCACACCTGTAGTTCCAGCTACTGCAGCTTAAGCAATGCAGTAAGACCTCAAAATGACCATATTACGGAAAGCCTGGAGCATTTTGGTGGCAGTCCTGTTACAAGTTTACCAAAAAAAAAAAAAAAAATCAGTGGAGGAGTTGGGGCTGGATACGTTATTGTGATTATTCTCTATAGGAGACTCCTCAGTGAATATTTTCCATGCTTAGTATGTGTATGCACGCATAAGTGTACAGGTGTGTGTATGTGTAAACCACAGGTCAACTTTGGTGTCATTTTCCTAGTGCCACGTACCTTGTTTTCTTTTTAAGCAGGGTATCATTAGCCTGGAACTTCCCAGTTACACTAAGCTGACTGGTCGACAAACCCAAGGATTTGGCTGTCTCTTCCATAGCTCTGGGAACTATAGCCCCATCCCTTTACATGGGTCGGGGTCATACTCAGGTCTTCATGCTTCAAGCACTTTACTGGCTGAGCTGTTTCCCCAGCCTTGCTTTCAGTGGGTTTATTGTTTTATAAAATTTTATTTTGAGGCCAAGTGTGGTGGCACATACCTTTAATCTGAGCTCTTGGGAGGCAGAGGCAGGTGGGTCTCTTGAGCTCAAGGCCAGCCTGGTCTACAGAATGAGTTCCAGGACAGCAAAGCTACACAAAGAAACCCTGTCTGGAAAAGCATAAAATAAATAAATAAAATTTTACTTTATTTATATGTATCTCTGTACATCTATGTGTGTGTGTTTGTGTGAGTATATCAGACATGTCTGAAGGGAGCCCTGGAGGCCAGAAAAGGAGGACATCAGAGAGACCCCTGGTGCTGGAGTTAACAGGTGGTTGTGAGCTGCCTGATACAGGTTTGGGATCTGATTCTAGTCCCCATGATTGAGCAGCAGGTTCTCTTTAACTCCTGAGCTATCTGTCTAGCTCCTTGGTGTTTTAATTTTTTAAAAATACATTAGTTTATTTAATTTTGTTTATCTGAATGCTTTGCTTGAATGTGTATCTGTACCACCACATGAGTGGTCATAAAAGTATGTCTGATCCATAAAACTGAAGCTACAGGTAATTGTGAGCCACCCCGTGAGTTCTGGGGTTTAATCTTGGTCCTCTGGAAGAGCAGTACTTTTAACCACTGTTGTGCCCCCCACCTCAGTGTTTCTCATTGACAGTTATTAAATCATCAGTACTTGAAATTTAGGCATCTTGGGAAGGTCCTGGACCCCTGGCGGGGAATCTAATTGAGCACAACAACCTTTTTCAGGAATTTAGCAGAGAGTTAGTCTCTATCTCTCTTTTCTCCTTCCTCAAGGCCTAGGCTCTATTGGGAAGTAAAGCTGAAGCTGAATTAAAGCTGAAGTAAAGACATATTTACTTACTATTATGTGTACAGTGCTCTGTCTGCATATACACTCACAGGCCAGAAGAGGGCATCAGATCACATTATAGGTGGTCAGGAGCCACAATGTGGTTGCTGGGAATTGAACTCAGGACCTCTGGAAGAGCAGTCAGTGCTCTTAACAACTGAGCCATCTCTCCAATCCCCACTTTTGGGGCTCTTGCAGCTGGGTGTATTTGGAATTCTAGCTTGATTTTTGTTGTTGTTGTTGTTGTTTGTGTGTGTGTGTATGTGTGTGTATGTGTGTGTATGTGTATGTGTTTTGTTTTTGAGACAGGGTTTCTCTGTGTAGCCTTGGCTGTCCTGGACTCATTCTGTAGACCAGGCTGGCCTCGAACTCACAGTTATCCACCTGCCTCTGCCTCCCGAGTGCTGGGATTAAAGGCGTGCACCACCATTGCCCGGCTGGAATTCTAGCTTGAAGAAGCTAGTCTCTTCACCTGGGATCAGGTGGTACCTTGTAAATAAATATACTAGGGACTAGAATACAGCTTAGTGAAGTAGTGTTGGCTTAGCTTCCAGGGGCCCTGAGATCATCCCAAGGACCACAGAGCAAAAGCCATATTAATTTTGCATCATATTCATAAATAATATTCATTCCTCCAGGTCCCTTTGGCCCCAGTGTACATTGTCCACATTTGCAGAGGGCACTTGCTCTATTCATGAAGTCTATGGATGGGAGCCTTGACTTATCCAACCTCATCCCCAGTTCTGAAAGGCCTTGATTTGCAGAATTTTCTGGACTTAAAAAGTATTTATTTTTTTCCAGGCAATAATGGCACAGGCCTTTAATCCCAGCATTCAGGAGGCAGAGGCAGGTGAATCTCTGAGTTCTAGGCCAGCCTGGTCTACAGAATGAGTTACAGGACATCCAAGGCTACACAGAGAAACCCTGTCTCAGAAAGAAAAGAAAAAAAAAAGCACTTATTTTTTACCTTTGGACAGAGAACAGGATCTTGCCATCCTGGCCTTGATGAGGATGAGTTGAGATATGTATCTAAAGCATCGAGCAAGGAAGCACTTATCCAGTGTTCATTGTTGACTATTGTTGCTATGGCTTCAGTGCCTTGAACCCATGTCTTTCTGGCTCAGCCTCATGAGTGGTGGTATTTAGGCTGTAAGCATTCCACTGAATTTGTACCCACATGGATGGTATTTGATGTATGTTTGTTTTTGTTGTAAATGTTTTAATTGGAAATGTTGCCATTAATTTTTGAGTCATGAGCTTAGAGGTTCTTAACCATTATTTTAGCACTAAGTGTGAAAAGATGTACAAGATCATATATTAGACAAGGCCTCTCTATGAAACTAGGCATATCTACAACTCACAAGCCTCCTGCTTCTGCCCTTGCAAAGTATAGGATTACAGGTGTACTGTGTTTGGATTCATAGTGACTACTTCAGAGTGGGTGACTGTCCCTTATCTAAATGCTTGGGACTGAAAGTACTTTGAGATATTTTTGGATTTTGCAATATCATTAATGGTGGCTTGGGACCCAAGAATAAGCAGTAAGTCGTTTACATTTCACATGTACCCTGTACATATAACCTGAAGTTTTTTTGTTTTAGTTAGTTTTGTTTTAAAACAGGATCTTACTATGTAGCCCTGGCTGGCCTATAACTCCTTTGTAAACCAAGCTGGCCTTGAACTCACCAAGATCCCCTACCTCTGTCTCCTGAGTGCTGGCATTACATGTGTGTATCACCACACCCAGCTGGTTGAAGGTAATTTATATAAAATATTTTTTGTCTACTCGCATTTGAATTGCAGCCTGTCACATAGGTCAGGTGAGGTGTTGAGTATCCTCCTGTGGCCTCACGTTGGCAGTTAGGAAGGCTTAGATTTGATCCAGCCATGGTTGTTCTCCTGTACTCCCACCATCTGGAGACTAAAGACAGAGTGATGAATTCAGGATCAGCTCAGAGTATGTACAGCAATCTTGTTTTAAAAAACAAAACAGAACTAGGAGGCTAGAAATGGCTTCAGTGGTTAAGAGCTCTGGTTACTCTTGCAGAGAACCTGGGTTTAATTCTTAGCACCCATATGGCTCTTCAATTGTCTGTAGCTCTGGTGCCAAGGGATCCAATGCCTTCAGCCTCCACAGGTACCAGCTTGCTTGTGGTATGCAGGCCAAACAACATACATACATACATACATACATACATACATACAATAAGCTTCAAAAACCAAAAGTTGCCGATCATGGTGGTGCACGCCTTTAATCCCAGTACTCAGGGAGGCAGAGGCAGGTGGCCAGAGGCCAGCCTGGTCTACAAAAGCAAGTACAGGACAGCCAGGGTTACACAGAGAAAACTCCCCCCCCCCAAAAAAAAAATGAAACAAAACAATTTTTGGTTTTTAGGTTTTTCAAGACAAGGTTTCTCTGTGTTAACAACAGCCAAGTCTGTCTTAGACTTCACAGAGATCCACCTGCCTCTGCCTCCCCAGTGCTGGGATTAAAGGCATGTGCCACCACGCTCAGCAAAAGCTTTGTTTTTTAAGGCTTTAAGAATTTAGGTTAGGGGGCTGGAGAGATGGCTCAGTGGTTAGGCGCACTGTCTGCTTTTCTAGAGGTCCTGAGTTCAATTTCCAGCTACCACATGGTGGCTCACAACCATCTATAATGTGATCTGATGCCTTCTTCTGGACTGCAGGCGTATGTGCAGGCAGAGCACTGTATACATAATATTGTTAAAAAGAGGTTAGGTTAGGGGCCTAGAGAGATAGCTCAGGGGTTTAAGAATACCGACTGCCCTTCCAAAGGTCCTGAGTTCAATTCCCAGCAATCACATGGTGGCTCACAACCATCTATAATGAGTTCTGGTGCCCTCTTCTGGCATGCAGGCAGAATTTTTTTTTCTGTGTGTGTGTGTGTGTGTGTGTGTGTGTGTGTGTGTGTGTGTGTGTGTGTGTGTGTGTGTATAAAATTTAGGTTAAGCGGTGGTCCTAGGACTTGCGATCTTGGGATGCAGAGGCGGGTGGATCTCTGAGTTCAAGGCTAGCCTGGCCTACAATTGAGTTCTAAGTCAGCAAGTGCTCACAGAGAAACCTGGTCTCTGAAAATAAAAATAAAAGAAAAAAAGAAAAAAAATTTAGGTTAGAGCTAGGTGTGGTAGTGCATGACTTTTTTGGTTTTTCTAGACACAGTTTCTCTATGTAGCCTTGGCTGTCCTGGACTCACTTTGTAGACCAGGCTGGCCTTGTTCAAATTCACAGAGATCTGCCTCCCTGAGTGATGGGATTAAAGGCATGTGCCACCACACCCAGCCATGGCATATACCTTTAATCTCATCACTTAGAGTGCAGAGTCAGGTAGATCTCTGAGTTCAAGGCCAGCTTGGTCTACATTGCAAGTACCAAGACAACCTGGTATACAGAGCTACACAGAGAAATCTTGTCTTGAAAAACAACAATAAATGATTTTAGGTTAGAGCTAGGTGTAGTGGTACACTCCTTTAATACAAGCACTCATGTGGCAGTGGCAAGTTCCAGGACAGCCAGAGAAGAGAAATTCTTTCTCAAAAAACAAAGCAACAAACACACAAAACAACTGAAAAAACTAAAAACCACATTTTAGGTTAGAGATTCTCACCCAGTGTATAGATACTTATTTCCATATAAACATGCCAAGCATAGGTAACTGTGTTTTAGCAAAGAGGTCTAGGGATAAAACTTGAAGATAGAATGATTGCCCAGCATGCGTGATGTCCTGGGTTTCATCTTGAACAACATCTGAGGCTGATAAACACTTGGTGTTTTAGTGTATGTGCTGCTGAAGTGAGCACCACACTTTGGTTTTTTTGTTCTGTTTTTACACTTTGGTTTTTAAGGCAGAGTCTCATGTAGCTAACCCTGCTCTTGCACTTGATGATCGAAGTTCAACCCTCTTAAGTGCTAGGGTAACAAATGTATGCCACAGGCAATACATACTTCTTCATATGGCGAAACTAAAATTATAGGCCAGGTGGCTTATGCTTATAATATATAACACCAAAACAGAAGTAATATTGTGAATTTGAGACCAGCGTGGGCACAAAATGACCCTTTCTCAAAAAACAGCCAGGCAGGCTGGGCAGTGGTGGCACACGCCTTTAATCCCAGTACTTGGGAGACAGAGACAGATGGATCTCTGTGAGTTCAAGGCCAGCCTGGTCTACAGAGCGAGTTCCAGGACAGCCAGAACTGTTAAACAGAGAAACCCTATTTCAAAAAAACCAAAAGAAAAAAAAACCTCACCAGGCAAGGAGGTTAGAATATTGGCATTAGCATAATTTTAAAACTAACTCTACCTTCCTTTGAAATAGAAGTAGCTTTTTTCTTTTCTTTTTAAGACAGGGTTTCTGTGTAGCCCTGGATGGATTGTGAGCCACCATGTCGTGGCTGGAAATTGAACTCAGGATCTTTGGAAGAGCAGCTAGTGCTCTTAACCACTGAGCCATCTCTCTAGCCCATGTTTACACGTTTTTATGTAGTCCTCACAATAAGTTAAACATGACCTATCTTTCCACTGGTTAATGTGTTCAGAGGTTTAATAAAGTATAGAATCTAGGTCATAGAGGTTTCTCAATTGAAGGGAACCACCTGCTAATCTGTATTGAAATGCCATTTTAGTCACTTTCCAGTGGCTCATTTGGAAATATTAACCATTTGTGCATATGTTTAGGTTTTGTCCAAGGATCTGAAACCACTTTGCAGTCCACATACTCTGACACCAGTGCCCAGCCCACCTGTGATTATGGTAAGTGTGACCCCTGGTGGGAACCAGACTGTTCTGCCTTCTGCCTGGTTGCTTTTAGCTTTGTTGTCACCCTGTCTTGCTTAATTAAACTCAGACCGATAAAAGGTTCTATGGCGCATTTGAATAGCTTACACTTCTTTGAAGCAATCTTTAAAGGATAGCATGTATTACTGAACAAGCTGGGCTGTGAATCATTTACTCCTTTGACTTTTTCACATTTTTTGGAAGTAATATGCTTCTTGACCAAGATACAGCTTCAGTAAAGCTCCCTTGACATCTAGGAAAAGCCAGTGAGATTGTAGCAGCGATGTCCAACCTTTTGACATTGGAATATGTGACTTTGTTGTCTACAAAGTGTTCTCCAAAGAAAACCTGCCTCTGCCTCCCAAGTGCTGGAAGTAAACGTGTGCACTGCCATACCTGGCTTTTTGACTCTTGTTTAAAATTGTCTTTCAGCTGGGTGGTGGTGGCACACTGCCTTTAGTTCCAGCACTCAGGAAGCACAGGCGGGCAGGCAGGCAGATCTCTGTTAGTTCGAGGCCAGCTTGGTCTATACAGTGAGTTCCAGGACAGCCAAGGCTACACAAAGAAATCCTGTCTTGAAAAACAAAACAAAACAAACAAAAAAAAGTTGTCTTGCTTATAATTTGCTTGCTTTTGCACATAAAAATTTAAAATCAGTGTACCATTTTTCATCAAAATAAATCCGGAAGAGATTTTTGTTTTGTTTTGAGACAAGATCTCACTATATAACCCTATCTGGCTTGGAACTTACTATGTAGACCAGTTTGGTCTGTTTGTTTGTTTGTTTGAGACAGGGTTTCTCTGTGTAGCCTTGACTCGCTCTGTAGACCAGGCTGGCCTCTAACTCAACAGCGATCACCTGCCTCTGCCTCCCGAGTGCTGGGATTAAAGGCCTGCGCCACCACACCCGGCCCGACCAGGTTGGCCTTAAACTCACAGATTTGCTGGCTTCTGCCTGATAAGATTAAAGGCACCTTGGGGCACCATGTTTATCCATACATTGACTTTTATAAATAATTTCTTTCATTTTTTAATTTATATGAATGTTTTGCCTGTGCATTGTGTATGTGCCTGGTACCCTCGGAAACTAGGAGAGGGCATTAATTCTTCTAGTATTGGGGTCACATTATTGTTGATATCTACTTGTGTATTAATCGGGGTTCTCTAAAGGAGCTTGACTGACTGTGTGTATATGGTGGGGTGCACACGAATGCACATACATGTTAAAAGCAGGTTTATTAGTGTTGCTTATAGGTTGTGGTCCAGGTAGTCCAGTGACTGTCTCCTGACAGAAAGGCCAAGAATCTGTCCTCTATGCTGGGTGCTTCAGCAGTCCTAATCTGGTGCAGGAGTCCTGGCAGGTTCCTAGAGACTGCTTCAGTCTGTCTTCAGTCTGCATTGGAATCCGACAGAAGAAGGTTCTCATACCAGCGAAGGAGTGCCTCAGCAACAAGATAGATGAACTTGCCAGCAAGAGTGAGGGCAAGCAGACAAAAAGCAAACGCTTCCTTCTTCCA
Source organism: Acomys minous (assembly GCF_964271855.1). Lineage (NCBI taxonomy): Eukaryota > Metazoa > Chordata > Mammalia > Rodentia > Muridae > Acomys > Acomys minous. Next base: position 81,735,571 of record NC_140497.1, on the reverse strand, counting down.
TGACCTTTTATGTGGGGTGCCACCACAAGGTGTGGCCCAGATTTAGGATGGGCTCTGACCTCAAATGATCCAGTCAAGAAAATCCCTCCCAGGCTGCCCAGCTGCTTGGATTTTAGTTGATTCCAGCTGTCAAGTCCAGGTGACAACTAACATTAGCCACCACAACCTAGTATCTCATTGAGCATGTGGATTATAATTCTTCATGTTGAACCATTAGAGCGTGTTCACGTGGTCTGTTGGTGTTGCTCACTGTGGTTATCTTTTTTTGAGACAGAATTCTGCAAAGTATCCTTTGAACGTTGCCTTGAACGTTTGCCCTCCAGGGATACTTTGCCTTGAAAGTCCTCTTGACTTTCCTTCCTCAGTGCTGAGATTTTAGATGTAGAGTCCACACTCAACTTTTCTTTCTTTTAAAATTTCCTCTGTTAGCCAGATGTAGTGCCACAAGCCTTAATTCTGGAAGCAGAGCCAGGCAGATCTCTGAGGTTTGAGGTCAGCCTGGTCTACATAACAGACCTGTCAGAGCCACATACTAAGACCCTCTCAAGATAAATAAAATAAAATAAAATTTCCTTTGTCAACCATGAACTCATTCCCTCTGTGGACAGAGTCAGTAGAGGTGCCTTTTCTGAAGAGGCAGGTCTCATGAACACACATTCTAGATTGTAGCTTCCTTCTGAAGTCCCCCAACCCCCACCCCCTGAGAGTCCGACAGAGCGTCTAAGTAATTCCAGGTATTAATGATGAATGTGTGCCCAGAGGGACTCTGTGGCTCAGGAAGGCATTGAACTTGTGATCCTTGCAAGTAAATGGGATTACAGACCTTTGCTTGATAGCTGGTGGCAGTCTAGTCACAGGAGGCCATTTGCCTATCCTTGAAATGTAAAGTTATCCACTAGCTCACTCCCACTGCCTTCCCTTGTTTTTCCTTACTTGATTCTGGTGGCTTCTTGGTACCCAAGCCTGGATGACTCTTAGCGCCTGCCCCACAAGAGAGTCCTAGTGTGCTTGTTCTTGGTTCCCTGTCCAGCCTTCATGAGAGCTGGTGTCCACTGTTTCTGATGCTGGCAACCAGCCTTGTGGACAGGCTCTTGATTCTCCTTGCGGCTCTGCTGACCTTCTTTCTTGCCTGTGGAAATGGCTCCTATATCACTCTTATAAGGCCCTCTGTTTCATATGTTCTGTAAACAGCAAGCAGCATTCCAGCATTGACAGCATCTAGTAGTTCATTTTATCTGAGTTACTGGTTGTATAGACACATGGTTTGGCTTTCCCATCCTGACAAGGGTGGGAAAAAGCTTTGCAAGCTTTTATGCCACAGTTTATTATATATAGCAGTCTTGTCTAATTTCTTACCTGGTTTTCATCATTCTCCCATTTTGTTGTGCACAGCCCAAATGCAGATGGTCTCTGTTTAGTTTGTTTAGTTTCCCTTTCATTCACTGTGCTGTCTTCTCACTGTGGTTTGCTTTCCTGCCCAAGGATGAGTATGGTTTGTCTGTCATGGGAGCAGAGATAGCATGCACTAGGAGGTTTTCACCAGAAGTGCTAGCAAAGTGGGCATCTGTTCTACCGTGTTCCCTCTGGGGGATCCCATTGACCCTCAATTCTCATGTGGTTTTTGCACCTTTGGACTTAGTTCTCCTAAAGGAATGAATTTTTACTACATGTGATAAGACTCAGAGTGTATTTAGTTTATGATCCAGATTGTTCTTTCAAAGACTTTTTTTTCAAGCTAAGAGTTGTGCTGACAAGCATGCTCCCACATACCAAGTGTTTTGTTTTGTTTTTGAGAGTCTGAAAAATCTGAAACAGAGTCTCATAGGCTGGAACTTCCTGCGTAGATCATAATGGCCTTGAATCCTCCTGCTTCTGACCCCTGGGCTGCTACTTTTCTTTTCTTTTTTTTTTTTAATATTTTATTTAATTTTAACTTATGTGCATTGGTGTGAGGGTGTCAGATCTTGGTGTTACAAACAGTTGTGAGCTGCCATGTGGGTGCTGGGAATTGAACCCGGGTCCTTTGGAAGAGCAGGCAGTGCTCTTAACCACTGAGCCATCTCTCCAGCCCTACTTTTCTTTTTTGGTTTTTTGAGATAGGATTTCTCTGTGTGGTCTCCTCATCCTTCCCTTCCCCCTCCCCCTCCTCCTTTCTCCCTTTTCTTTTCTTCTTCTGACAGGGTTTCTCTGTGTTATCTTAGCTGTCCAAGACTCAATTTGTAGACCAAGCTGGCCTTGAACTCACAGCAATCCACCTGCCTCTGCCTCCCAAGCGTTGTGATTATATAGGCGTGCAGTCCAGCTGCCCCAGGCCTTTTTAAAGTAGGGGACTTACTACGTAGCCTAAACTTGCCTTGACCTTGCCCAGACCCTCTGTTTCCAGCTTGGTTCTTGGGGCTGCTTATTGTCCTTCCCTGATGCTCCTACATGGTGCCTCATTCAAGCACTTGTTGGCCCTCCCGGTCAAAGCAGGGTTCTGACAGTCTGTTTCCCTGCTCCACTTGGGTGATAGGGTATGTTGCATAGCTTTTCCTGTGGCACTAGGAACAGATGTGTGGACCCTAGGTGTGGCACCAATAGCTGACTAAAGGAAAAAATTGTAGTCCAGTCTACCATGGTGAAGCTAAATTTACTTGGAGTTACTTACAGGAGCATGGGTAAAGGGTTACTTCTAGAAGCACATGCAACTTACAGGCATCTACATCACAGAAAGAGAATCTTCCTCAAATAATTCCTTAAACTATTCACTGTTCAAATGTCCTTGGGTAGGGAAGGAGCCTTGTGTGCCATTCAGCCCTTTCATATGGGAATTCAGGTAGGCTTGCTCTTGTCAGGGAGGGTATCAGGAGGATCTAATTTTAAGACAGCAGTGGCCATGCAGAGGACAGAGTTCCACAGCAGAAGGATGATTTCAGGGTGAATATGTACTTTATATATAGCAGTGTGTGTATTCAGTCCTTAGGTAAGTCAGTCATCAGTGAGTCAGCATTTCTTATTTTGTAGTGCAAGATAAAACTCTTATCTCTGAGTTTGTTCCCTAGACCTCATTGCTAAACATAATTACCCACATTTGGTATGTTTGTGTACAAGGCAGACACTGTAGCCTGCCTTCTCTGAGACATTCTGAGCTCTTTTCTTCCTCCAATTTTTAGTGCTTAGCCAGGAGTGGGAAAGTCATCTTCTAATATCTGTAGTGAAGGAGTGTAGGAGCCAAGTTTATTACCTGGGAGTGTTAGAAACAGGAGGCTCCTTAAATGCCACGTACTCAGAGCCTCAGAGAGCTGCATACAGGGCAGGGAGTGGGCAGTGTGTTTGTGTGCTGCTGTTCAGTATACAGCCTGCAAAACTGAATCAGGTGCTGAGAGAAACTGTATTTTTAATTAAATTGTAGAAAGCCTAGGTTCATGTTATACTAGAAGCTACTGTAGAAATAACTGCTCTTTTTGCTCTCTGTAGGATATGGCACTTGGAACCCTGGGACAAACAGAGGCAAGTATCTGGCCATGTTCATCTGCTTAGGACTGTTCCTCTTAACTGCCCATGTGGCCAGCAGGGTTTACCTGGGTGTCTCTGGGCCTGGCATAGGACGTCCTCCTTAGAATGAGAAGGGCCTACCTCAAGTGGCTACGAGTTCCCCCAGCTTTAGCAAAACACCTTTTTTATGTTTGTCTCTGTCTGCCGTCTCCTCCTTTCCCCCTGCTCCCTCCATTCTGTCCTTCTGTCTCTTTAACCGCAGGCTACGAGAACTACAGTTACGGCTACGGCTATGGCCAGGATAACACCACCGACTATGGGTACGGTATGGCCGCTTCACGCTCTTGGGACATGGCTAGCTCTGACACAAATGCAAACCCCAGTGCCGCGGGTAGCGCCAGTGCTGGTTCCGTTTTATCCAGAATTAACCAGCGCTTAGATATGATGCCACACTTGGAGACAGACATGATACAAGGAGGTGTGTACGGCTCAGGTGGTGGAGAAAGGTGAGTTGGGGTGCTGCCTAGAGGGTAAGGCTCTTCAGTGTTGACACTCCTGCCTGCTGGAATCTTTCCTGAATGCTCTTTGGTGTCTGCTTCCTCTCTCCTTGCTCTGTGCTTCCCAAATGCTGTGTTCCTAGTGAGGTCCATTGTGCTTCCCTTTTCTGACCTGTCATCCTCCCTCTAAACCCCATGACCAACTCCTCTGTGTACAAGGGGAAGAGCAGGCCCCAGTTGTCCTATCTTGACTACTCACAGAATGGCTCCTCAGAAGTAGAGTGTCTAATGTCTCCTCCCTTCATGACAGATAGATAGTCTGTCTAGATTTTGTATTTTGCATCCTGCCAGGACAGGGCAAAATGGGTTTGGTGAAAAGAGGGAGATAATCCTTTGGAACTAACCAATGGGAACCAAGTCATCTCATCTAAGAGGTTAGGCAGGTAAGAGTACATGGGGCCAGCAAGATGGCTCAGCAGTTAAAAGCACTGACTGCTCTTCCAGAGGACCTAGGTTCAAATCCTAGCACCCACATAGTGGCTCACAACTGTCTGCACTGCAAGATTGGGCACCTTCACACAGGCATATATGCAGGCAAAATACAGTGCACTTACAACATACACAGACACACACACACACACACACACACACACACACACACACACACACACACACAGAGCCACTTGCTGGTACCTTATAAATATGTACTTGTTGAAAGCATCCCTGTGGGGAATTTCTGTCCTGGTTTTGTAGATAGGGCTACTGAAGTACAAGCAGGTCACACCCTTGCCTGAATGTAAGTGTAGTAGGGCTGAGCCTCACCCTCAGTTCTGTCCTACTGCAGAGGATTCCCCATATGTGTTGTCATTGGCTGAACTGGTTTTGGTTTGGTTCAGGAGTTCTTGTGCCATAGTAAGAAGGGTACGGATAGTTCTAGCATAAGATAAGGGGGAGCTGGATAGTTTCAACTGACAGATGAGGAAGACAGTGCGGAGGGAGGGGCTGGGCTGGTCACTAGGAGAATCAAGAAAAGCCCTGGGACTCCTGGAGAAGAGCAAGAAACTTGGCTTACATGGCTCACACTGCTGCAAGGCAGCTTGCTATAGCATGGAGCCTTGGAAGCAGTGCCTGGGATGAGTGGCAGGTGCCACTTCTTTTGCATCTGTTGATACTTCCCTGTGAGGCTTGGAGACCTGTGAGGTGTGTGGAAGTGAGCCTAAGCATGGGCTGTAGCTGTGGGTAAACCATCTCTGTCCTAGGCAGGTGGTCTTGCTTCCTTCCTAGGTGCTGTGTTGAGTTTTTTGTAAGACTGGGAGTGACAGAGCAGCGCAGGGCAAGAGCAGTCGGCTAGACCAGCTGAAGCCGAGGGCCTCCATGGGGCTCTGCCATGTGTCTCCACAGATATGACTCCTATGAGGCCTGTGACTCAAGGGCCATCCTGAGTGAACGCGACCTCTATCGGTCGAGCTATGACTATGGCGAGCTTGACCCTGAAATGGAAATGGCCTATGAGGGCCAATATGATGCCTACCGTGACCAGTTTCGAATGCGCGGAGGAGATGCATTTGGTCCAAGGGCTCAGGGCTGGGCCCGGGATGCCCGGAGTGGACGGCCAGTGGCCTCGGGCTATGGGCGCATGTGGGAAGACCCCATGGGGGCCCGGGGCCAGTGCATGCCTGGTGCCTCCCGGCTGCCCTCCCTCTTCTCCCAGAACATCATCCCCGAGTATGGCATGTTCCAGGGCATGCGTGGTGGGGGTGCCTTCTCTGGTGGCTCCCGCTTTGGCTTCGGATTTGGCAATGGCATGAAGCAGATGAGGCGGACCTGGAAGACCTGGACCACAGCCGATTTCCGGGTGAGTAAGCTGGCCTATCCGTCCTGACCCCTGCTAGGGTATAACTACCATCTCTGACTTGGCTCCTTCTTTGTGGCCCAGACCAAAAAGAAGAAGAGAAAGCAGGGTGGCAGTCCTGACGAGCCAGACAGCAAAGCTACCAGAACAGACTGCTCAGACAACAGTGACTCAGACAATGGTAAATTAGGCACTGTGGGGTCTTGCTCCTTGCCCCCTCAGGGCTCCTGGACTGAGCACGACTGTTTTCCCCTTGCAGATGAAGGCACTGAGGGGGAAGCTGCAGAGGGTACTGAAAGTGCTGAGACTATGGAGAAAGGCTCCCGAGCAGTAAGTAACCCTAGACCCCAGGCTCTTGTCCTCTGCAGGTGGGGCCTAGAAAGACAACTGGCTTGAAGAAGCACAGATTTTGCTACATGGGTCACAGGCAATGTGCTGTCACCTATATGTGTGGGTGGTGAGTGGCCAGCCCAAGGAGGCTGCGTATCTGGGGGAAAGTACAGACCACTTCACTAGCAGTGTGTTTCCTTGTGAGAAATGGGGGGATGCAGGCATCCGTGTCCCAGGTGGTGGGAAGGTCTAACGCTCCCAGTTCTGGCCCTTAACCCTTTAGAGCCAGTATAAGTCACTGTGCCCTTTTTAAAGTTGAGTTTTAAAATTGTATGTTAGGAAGGAGAGGACGAGGAGGGAAAAGAGGATGGGAGAGAAGAAGGCAAAGACGATTCAGAGAAAGGTGAGTCTTTCAGGGGTGCCTAGGTACTGGGGAGACTCTTCCAGGTGCCTGTAGTGGGAGGGCTTCAGCTGAGGGCAGGGTTGTAGCAGAAAATGGCCGGCTGGGGACCTTCCTTATGGGACTGGGTATGTGCAAGCAGGGCTTCTTCCTCTGAGCCCTCCCAGCCTGCCTCTGTTTTTCCTAGGCGGAGGTTGTGGATGGTGTGGCCCCCAGTGTAGCACTTTGGTTTTGCCTTCAGGTGGGGGCAGCAAGCAAAAGTGTGGGGAGCCCCTGGCACACACACCCCTTGGCCCCTCAGTAACACACAGTTCCAAGTGCTCAGTGGCTGGTGTCCGAGCTGGGACCCTTGGTGCAGTTTTTACGGCTCTGGTTTGCGTGTCCTCTCCCTTAGCGCCTCTCCAGCCCTTGTTGGGAGTCCGTGTCCCCCCACCTGAGTGATGAGCGCCAGCAGGTACCTAACAGTACATCCAGCCTCAGCCCACTGTTGCCGCGGTGCCCGGTGGGGGGTGGGCAGGGCCATGTGAACGGCCTCCCTACATCCCGCCGCCCAGTCCCTCCGAACACACTTGTGTTCCCACCAAGACAGCCTGTCTTAGCCTTCCAGCTTCTCTGCATCCACTCTGCAGAGAGTGAGGGTGTTCCAGAAAATAGAGGGGTCAGCACGTGTTCCCCCTCTCCTGGTGCCTAAGCCAAATCTACTTCCTGCTCAGCCCAGGGCACCCAGCCCTGCTCGTGGCCTGAGGCTTTATGTATACAGCTGCTCTCAGATGGACCCTCTGGAGTGGACAGCGGGCGATTCAGCCACAGGCCACAGGGTCTATTCTCTTAGGGTCCTGCTAGTAACCCTGCCTTTCTGTTACCACAGGGGCCCTAACCACCCAGGATGAGAGCAGCCAGGCCAAGCGCAAGTTGCAGGCAAGCAAGAAGAGCCAAGACAAGCAGAAAAAGCGGCAGCGAGACCGTATGGTGGAAAGGTAACTGTCTTCCCTCCATCCCTGTGCCTCGCTCTGGGGCTGCCACCAGGAAAGCAGGGCCATCTCGCCGCCCACTGACCTTCCTTGGGAATCACCACCTGCTCTGCTGTGCATGGACCCTGCTTCCTGCCAGGCCCAGCTCCCAAGTCCTGACTCGTCCCCCCGTCCCTCTGTGGCCACCTGGTGACTGCTGCCATCTGTGGCCTGAGACCTGGCACTGCTCAGCACCATTGCCCAGAAGTTCCAGCACTAGGTCACTCAGCACACAAGCCCTGAGGTGCGCAGGGGGCCTGATGCCCCTGAGGGAGGGGGCCAGCTCATCAGAGACTCAAGGTCCAAGGCGCCTGTGCCACCCCAGCTAGCTGCCAAGAGGCCACCGCGGTGCCCAGGAGAGATGACAGCACCTGTGGGCTATGGCAGCCTCTGGGTCTGCTGTTGGCCCTGCCCACCGGCCCTCTCAGGCCGGGCCTGTCTGTGGCTGAGCCCTTCACGCCCCTTGGTCGGGTCTGTCTGCCCTCAGGGCTCCCGCACTGGCGCTTGCCTCCTCCGCCTCAGACTCTTGCTCTTGCTGGACCTTCCACTCAGCCTCGCCGGCGCCCGGCCCCTGGGCTCTTCAGACAAAGCTGACCCCGTGGCCCAGATAAGGACGTCCGGCAGAGGTAGGGACCCGCCCCGAGGCCTCGGTGGCGGCTGGCCTCCGCCCCTTGCCACGGTGGCCTGTTCCAGCCCAGGCCCTAGACCCCAGGCTTCTGCTGTGGACACGAGGCCTAGACAGAGCACCTCGCCCAGTGATTCCAGGCTGCCCTCTGGCAGGCCAGGCAGGCGCCCTCCTTCCAGCTCAGACTGGTCTCTTCTTGGAAGAGGAAGATGAGGCAGCAGGTGCCCAGGCCTGCTGCCTCCCATCCCTCCTGGCACCACCCCCAGGCATTCTGAGCAGAGGATGGGCAGGGCCTTTGAGTCCCGCAGACCCCAGAAGGAAGATGCAGCACCTTTTCAGGCACTGCCTCGGGACTGCGTACTCTATTCTACACCTCAGGCCCTCCTGGCTCTCGCCAGGGCATCTTTCCTTCTGGTCCCCAGCTGGGCCAAATGCACAAGCTCCTGCCCAGCCTTGGTAGAGAGGCCCTCCGACAACCTTCCAGCGACTCTTTGCGTGTTGTAGCAGCAGCTGCCTTGGGTTTCAGCCTCCTGCCTGTGGGAAGGAAGAGTTCTTCCCCTGTCCCCTACGTTGCTGTAACTGCAGCCGACAGACTGTCCCCTTCTGCTCCTGGCCCTAACAGTCCCAGCCTACCCCTCTGCTGGGACTGTACTGAGAGTGAGGCCTGTTTCAAGGCCTGTACCTGGGTTGGGTGAAGTAGCGGTAACATTTCCTAGGACCCTTGCAGCCTCAGCCTCTTGTTTCCCTCCTGTGGCAGGATCCAGTTTGTGTGTTCTCTCTGTAAATACCGGACTTTCTATGAGGACGAGATGGGTAGCCACCTTGACAGCAAGTTCCACAAGGAGCACTTCAAATATGTAGGCACCAAGCTTCCCAAGCAGACTGCTGACTTCCTGCAGGTAAGTTCCTAAGCAGCACATCTGCTACTAATTTCTCTAGTCTCTGGGACCAGTGGGCAGCTGACACAAACATCTGTGCCTCTGATAGGAATATGTCACCAACAAGACCAAGAAGACAGAAGAGCTCCGAAAAACTGTGGAGGACCTTGATGGTCTGATTCAACAAATCTACAGAGACCAAGATCTGACCCAAGGTGAGGAGGGTCCGTCCCACTAGGATGGCTGCCACCAGGTAGGCCTCTAGTGTGGCCTGCCCTTCTCTGCTTCTCAGTGCTCGCCCAGTCTCAGGCTCATGTAGACGTGGCGGGAAAGTTAAGTTAGCCTGATGTCTTTGGCACCTGAGACCAGTGATTACTGCTTTCTTTCTTCTGCCCCCAACAGAAATTGCTATGGAGCATTTTGTGAAGAAAGTAGAGGCAGCCCACTGTGCAGCCTGTGACCTCTTCATCCCCATGCAGTTTGGAATCATCCAAAAGCATCTCAAGACTGTGGATCACAACCGGAACCGCAGGGTGAGCTAGGGCCCAGTTGTCCTCTTTTGGATTATAGCCTCTGCTCGCCCATGAGGGACTGTGAGGGAGGGAGGGAGAGGCGAGAAGGAAGGCCAGAGAGATACATGCAGACTGTTTGATAGAGGTGACATTGAGCTGGACTTTCAGTGAGTGCCTTGGGATATGGGACCTTCATATACACAAGGATCAACAGCTAAATTGGTTTCAGAAGTCAGAGACCAACAAACCGTACTGGTGTGGCTGGAAGAGAGAAAGGAATTACACTTCAGAGGTTTGCTTCTGTCATCGGCAGTGTTCAAGGAGTCAGATAAAAGTATTAGAGATGCCGGGCGTGGTGGTGCGCGCCTTTAATCTCAGCACTTGGGAGGCAGAGGGAGGTGGATCTCTGTGCATTCAAGACCACTCTGGTCTACAAATAAAGCCAGGATAGCCAGCGCTACACACAGAAACCCTGACTTGAAAAACCATATTAAGAAAAAAAAAGTATTAGAGCTAATGATGAACCAGAGCTAGCTGCCGTGAAGAATGCAGGGAGCTGGTCTCAGGCCGTGTGGGTAAGAATGACCTTGGGAGTGAAGAAGAAGAATACTGGTGAAATGTAGGAACAGGACATTGGCCTGTGGAGGAAGCAGGAGCCTTGGGTGATTCCAGTTCCTGGGAACTGAGTAGACAGTGGTACTGTTAGGATTGTGGATAGACGGTGTGTGTGATATTTGACGCAGGGAAAGAAGCACATTTGGTAAGAACATAAGTACATTGTTCCTTGTCTTCCAGGCCTTTTGTTTTTTGTTTTTAATATACATTGGTGTTTGTTATTGCATGTATGTCTGTGTGGGGATGTCAGATCCCCAGGAACAGGAGTTACAGTTGTGAGCTGCCATGTGGATGCTGGGAATTGAACTCTGGTCATCTGAAGAGCAGCCAGTGCTCTTAACTGCTGAGCCATCCCTGCAGTCCCAGTATGTGTTGGGTTTTTGTTTGTTTGTTTGTATTTTTTGAGCTTATAATTATATAATTTCCCCTTTGCTTTTCTCCCTACAAATCCTCCATGTGCCTCCCTGCCTTGCTCTTTTTCAAATTCATGGCTTCTTTTTCTTTAGTAGTTGTTATAGATGAGAACATATATGTGTATGTTTGTGTATTCCTAAACAGAGAAATGCAATCTGCTCAGTCTGTGTAATGATACTTCACGCTTATGTTTTCAGAGCTGATCTTAAAATGGAATACTCTTCCCTGGGGAAGACTGTTTCTCCCAGTCTCAGCACTCTGAGGTTGCTCTCTGGGTTGCAGCCTCTTGAGTCTCCCCCTTTGCCTTAGCACATCTATTGGTTTCATCCTGTCCTTGTTCAAGTAGTGTTTAGGCAACCATGTTATAAGACTTCATGGGTGTTTCTAGAAGATACAGTCTCGCAGCAAACTCCCTGTTCCTCCGGCTCTTAAATTTTTTTTCAGTCTTTTTTCCTCAATAATTCCTGAGTCTTAGAATCAAGAGTTGTGTTATATCAGTATGTATGCATCTGTTGGAACTGGGCTCCACAACTGCATTTTGATTGGTTGTGCTTGTCTGTAATGGTCTCTGACTTTTATAAAAGTTACCTTGATGAGGAGTGAGGACTGTACTTATTGGTGGGGATTAGGACAAATATTTGGAATGTAGCTTGGGGTGATGCTGTTTTAGTAAAGTGGTTGTTGTAGGTTCTGTTTCAAGATTCATGACTTCCCTGGCCCTGGGTAGTTGGCTAGGTTTCTAGTACCAGGCATAAATTCCTTCTTGTTAAGCGAGCTCTGAGTCTGGTTCATGAGAAAAGATTGCAGACAATGGCAAGTACGTGATATTAATAGTATAGGAAAAATTAACAATAGCTAAAAAAAATATGAAGTGAGAATTGACATAGAGATTTTGCCTTTGATAAAATTGCAGGTAAGGCAATTTTAATGCAGTTTAAATACTACAGTTGAAAGTTCCAGACTAGTCAGACATGATGGTGACTTGCACCTATAATCCCAGCACTTGGGGGACTGAGACAGAAGGCTGTTAGCTGCAAGTCCACCTGAGCTACAGAGTAAAGCTCTATTTAAAAAAAGAAAAAAGTATGCTTCAGACAAGAGGAGGACTTGAATGCTTCCATATACTAATATTTTGGTACCTGATCACTAAATTTTAATTGTCATACATCAGTAGTGATAACAACAGCACTGTCATAATGTATCTGTTTTACAATGTACACTTTAGCCAATCTGGTGGCACATGCCTTAAATCTCAACACTTGGGAAGCAGAGGCAGGTGGATCTCTGTGAGTTCCAGGCCTTTGAGGGCTGCATAGTGAGTGAGACCCTGTCATAACAGCAGTAACAAAGGTACTGTTTATCGAGTTGGTGGTATATGCCTGTAGTCCTAGTGCTGGAGAGACTGAGAAGGATTACAGGCTCAAGTACAGCCTGAACTACATTAGACAATGTCAGAAGGGGTGAGGGAGTGGTAATTAGAGTAGAAACTTCTCTCATTGCTGTGACAACTTACCTGACCACTTAAAACAACTTAAAGAAGGTAGGGTTTATTTGGAGTCACAGTTCAAAGGTGCAGTCTATCATGGTGGAGAATCCATGGTAGTAAAAGTTTGAGACAGCTAGTCTCATTTGTATAACACTATGAAAACAGCCTGTCTTGGCTTCTTACACATATAATATCTCAGGTCTCAGGGACACAAAGACAGGTAGATTCCTAAAGTTCTCTGATCAGCCATTCTAGATAAATTGATGAGCTTCAGGTTCAGTGAGAGATCCTGAATCAAAAAAGAAGAAAAAAAGGTGGAGAGTAATGAAGACAGATGCCCAAAGTCTTTAGCTTCTGCATATATGTGCATATGCAGGAACAAGTATACACATGTACGTACACTGTATACATTCACAGCAGACACATTTTATTATTTTTTATTTTTTAATAATTATTTTATTTGCATTGGTGTTTTACCTACATGTATGCCTGGGACAGGGTGTCTGATCCTCTAGAACTGGAGTTATAGACAGTTGTGGGCTGCCATGTGGTTGCTGGGAATTGAACTCAGCACCTCTGGAAGAGCAGCCAGTGCTCTTAACCACTGAGTAATCTCTCCAGCCCCCTTTATTTTATTTTTTTGAGGCAGGGTTTCTCTGTGTAGCCTTGGCTGTCCTGGACTCAGTTTGTAGACCAGGCTAGCCTCAAACTCACAGAGATCCACCTGCCCCTGCTTCTTCAAGTGCTAGGGTAACAGGAGTGCACCACTGCAACTGGCCAGACACACTTTTTTTTTTTAATTAGGATTCAGTGGTTTTGAGTTGATCCCTTAGACCACAGAGTTCTGTAACCATACCATAGTCAACTATAGAAAATGTTAGCTGTTACCCACCCCTAACTTCTCATAAAATGCTGGTCCAAGGGAGCTTCCAGTTTACTGTGTATTTGCCTATATCTGCCACTGCTTATAAATAGTCACATAGCACATGGTTTATGATTGCTCTTTCACTGTGAGCAAGATAGTATGTATCAACTTCATCCTTTGTATGAATTAATATAGTGTTTAAATATACTATTTTTTATTTGTTTTAAATCTACTCACCCTCTTAGACAGTAGTCCTCAACCTTCCTAATGCTGCAAATCTTTAATACAGTTCCTCATGCTGTGGTTACCCCTAACCATAAAATTATTTTTGTTGCTACTTCATGATTGTATTTTTGCTATTTTTATGAATCATATTATGATATGCTGGACATTTGATATGTGGCCCCTGTCAAAGGGTCATTTGACACACACCCCTAGGAGTTACCACCCACAGGTTGACAATGTAGCTGCTCTTAGGCCTTTAGGTTGGTTCCTTCTTTTGGCTATAATGAATAATTGTCTTGGGAACATTTATTTACAAGTTAATGTGTGGGCATATTTTTATTTCTCTTGGCCATATACCTAGAAATAGAATGTCTGCATTATAGTGTAACTTTTTTCTTTTGTTTTGTTTTTGTTTTTCAAAACATGTTTCTCTGTGTAACCCTGGCTGTCCTGGACTCGCTTTGTAGACCAGGCTGGCCTCAAACTCACAGCAATCCACCTGCCTCTGCCTCCCTAGTGATGGGATTAAAGGCCACCAGTGCCTGGCTTTAAACGTTATTGGGGGGGGGGCAGGGGACGAGATACACGAGAGCAAGCATGTGAATGCAGGTGTTTGTGGAAGACAGAGGGCATCAGATCCCCCTGGAGCTAGAGCTACAAGTGGTTGTGAACCACCTGATGTAAATACTAGGAACACACTCAGGTCCTATGAAAAAGCAATGTGTGCCCTTAACCCCTGAGCCATCTCTCCAGCCTCTTAAAAAAATTTTTTTTGTTTGCTTTCTTACTTGTCTGTTTTACAGTGCTAGAGTTGAGACAAACCTACAACCTTGTACATAAAGGCAAGCATTTTACCACTGAGAACATCCTCAGCTGGTTTGTTTGTTTGTTTTTTTGAGATATGATCTCATAGTGTAGGTCAGCCTAGTCTGGAGCTTGCTTGGCTGCCCCTAAGTGGCCTGGAACTAAAGATCTTCCTGCCTCAGCCACCTGAGTATTTGGATTACAGGCATGCACTCTCACAGCCAAGCCAATAGTTTAATTTTGATAAAAATCCACTCTATTTTAACCTCTTTTTTTTTCTATTTTACCTTTTATTGTTATGGTTAGGGTGTTATTATAAAAAAATGTATTAAACTAAGGTCTCCCTCCCCCTTTTTGAGATGGGGTTCTCACTTCTGTTGTGTCTCTGGCTGACCTAGAACTTGCTGTGTAGAGAGACTAGCTTTGAACTTGTGTTAGTCTTCTTGCCTCTGCCTCCTGAGTGCGATATTCCAGGTGTGAGCCACTGTGCTTATCCCTAGAGTTTTCTGGTTTCAAATTTTACAATTAGGCCTTAATCCATTTAATTATTTTATCATATGAGGTCAGGATCTAATTTCATTCTTTTACATGTGGATACCCAGTTATCCTAGTACCACTTGAAAGACAGTTCTTTCCCCTGGTAAATGACCTTTGTCCCATGTAGAAAGTCAGTTGACTATAACTGTCTGGGTTTATTTCTGGACTCTTGAGTTCCATCCCATTGTTGTTGGTTCTTTTGGGGGGAAGATTGGACAAGGGACTTGGTTATTTGCTGTCGTGAGTTCTCCCTCTGCAGTTTGTGCTAACTTCAAACTAGAAATAATCTATGTGTTTCTGCCTATGTGCTGCAACTTGTTCTGTCTATCTTATCTGGTAACTGAAGCCTTATGATTAAATTTAAATTCGGAAGGTGTGGTGTCTAACGTTGTTTTCAAGACTGATTCTGTTACTACATGTTCTTTGGTTTTGGGATTATCATTTTCTCTGAAAAGCCAAGCTGGTATTCTGATAGAATTATGTTGCGTTTTTAGATGAGTTGGGGAAGTCTTATTACCTCAAAACATTGTTTTCTGTCACCTCTTGCTGCAGTGGGCAGAGTGTTAGTCTTTAGTATTTTCTAATTGATGGTTACGAGTCTTTTTCTGTTATTTTGGGTTTTTTGGTTCTTGTTGTTTTCATCTTTCTTAACTTTCAGTGGTGTTTTTCAAAGTATGACTGGTATGATAGCACAGTCCCTTAATCCAAGCACTTAGGAGGCACAGACAGGAACTCCCTGAGTTCAAGGCCGGCTTGGTCTGTATTGTCAGTTCCAGACCAGCCAGGGCCAAGGTGACAGTTGGTTTCTTAAAGCATTTCTGTTGTGTTCGCACTGTCTTCAGGCTTCACCTGTCTGATGAGACATCAGTTTATAATTGGAGATCTATTTTTCTCTTGTTGCTTTCAAGCTTTTTTCTTATATTGGGCTTTTAGTGGTGTGAGTTATGGTGCATCCTTTCTGGGTCTCTATATTTGTTCTACTTGGGCTTCTTGTGTAAATTAAAGCTTTCCTCGGTCTTGGGACGCTTTCAGCCTTTTTTTCTGTTCCTTTTTCTTATTCTTGTTTTGTTTTTCTTTTTTTGGTTTTTTGTTTGTTTTGTTTTGTTTTGTTTTGTTTTTCAAGACAGGGTTTCTCTGTGTAGCCTTAGCTGTTCTGGCCTCGAATTCAGAGATCCACCTGCCTCTGCCTCCCGAGTGCTGGGGTTAAAGGCGTGTGCTACCACTGCCCAGCTCCTTTTTCTTATTCTTATTCTGTCATTATACATTATATGGAATAACTTTGCTGTCCGAGACTATTCATTTTTCTTGACTGTTCTTCTCTCTCTCTCTCTCTCTCTCTCTCTCTCTCTCTCTCTCTCTCTCTCTCTCTCTCGTTCTTTAGATGGTATAATTGTTGCCTGAGTTAGAACAAAAGTCCCAGGCACACAGAATTTCAATAGTTGAGGCTCAGCCAGTTGTCCTGGGAAGCCAATCAAAGAGACAAACAGTGGTAAAGGCAGAAATGAAGTTTTATTAACAGTCTGAGTACCCTGCTGTGGACAAACATGCTTACAGCAGTCTTGGTTTCAAACAGGAAAGATGAACAAAAGCAAGCATTAGGAACTTCCATAGTCAATATCCTCCTGGTCTGACCATGACAGGCCATTACCTCAGGATCTGCCATGTTGGTGCCAAGAAGGTATCTTGTTTAGGGTCAGTTTTGGGTCCTCATCTTATCTGAGATACACTAACTGTTGAGAGAAAGACTCCAGGCTACTTCAGAAGGAAGGAAGTATAACCAGAGGGGAAAACAGAGTGAGTGTTCCTAGGTCAGTATCTGCCCTCTCCTTAAATCCTCACTGTTGGGCCAACAAGATTGCTCAGCAGATAAAGGCTCTTGCTGAATTTGATTCCTGGGACTCACGTGTTGGGAGAACTCACTCCTGGAATTTGCCCTCCGATCTCCACATGTGCCCACCATCAAACAAACAAACAAGAGTAAGTCAAATCCCCACTGTCAAGCCTCTGGTCCCTTTCAGTAGAAGGAGGGATAAGAGTAGGACCCTGTTTTATGATACTTTTGACCTACAGGCTTACTGATTGTTCAGTTTACATCTGCTGTTGAACCCTTCTGGTGAATGTTTTGTTTCTGTTAACACTTCTCAACTTTAAGATTTAGTTGTACTTTTATAAAAAGATATTACTACATCTTTGTTGATACTTTTTTTTTTTTTCATTTTTTTGTTTATTTGGCTCATTTTGGCTTTTGAAGACATTGTCTCACTCTGTACCTTTGGCTGGCCTGGAATTTGCTGTGTAAACTAAGCTGCCCCAAACTCACATATCTGCCTGCCTCTACTTCCAAGCCCATTTTAAATGTGGTTTGGTTTGGTTTGGTTGGTTGTTGGCTGTGTTTTTTTAAACAATTAGACTTTATTATACAATCTAACAATCTTACACAAGAAGGAAAAAGGGTTAAAGGGAAACAAGAGTAAACCTTTTGGTATGTGTTCCACTGGACGGACCCCCAGGTGTCTTTGGCCTACACGTTGGTCTGGCTTGTAAGCTGGTCTCTCCCTAAATCCACGTGTGATCCTGCTCCAAAAGATGTAGTCTTCTCTCTGCTCCGCCTGTGTTTTTCTTGGGTGTGCAATGGCCAGTCTGGGTCAGGATCCCTGCCCCCATCGATGTTTGATTAGAAACACAATAACCCGGCTAGAGTCCCCCAGTCCACTTCCTGAATTTCAGACCCAGGATGGCTCAGGTCAGTCTATCCGTGGTGTTTCCAAGGGACAAAGCCCGCCAAGACGGCTTTCACCTGGGACAAAGCTTACAATCTTTACCAAGCAGAGTTTCTCTGTGTAGCCTTGGCTGTCCTGGACTCACTTTGTAGACCAGGCTGGCCTCGAACTCACATCAATCCGCCTGTCTCTGCCTTCTGAGTGCTGGGACTAAAGGCATGGACCACCACACCTGGCCTTTAAATGTTGGTTGGTTGGTTATTATGTATACAATGTTTTGCCTGCATGTACAACTGCATGCCAGAAGAGGGCCCTAGATTACATTATAGATGGTTGTGAGCCACCATGTGGTTGCTGGGAATTGAACTCAGGACCTTTGGAAGAATATGCAGTGCTCTTAACCTCTGAGCCATCTCTCTAGCCAGGCAGTGGTGGCACCCATTTTGGTGAATGAGTACTCAACGTATTGTTTAGTTACATAAGAAAACACTGTCAGATAACTGTAAGAAAAACTATTTAGGATAATGGTCCTGCATGCCTGTAACCCCAGCACTTGGGAGACAGAGGCAGGTGGGTCCCTGAGTTCAAGGACAGCCTGGTCTACAGAGAACAGACTGTCACCCAGTCACCGTCAAGCATTGCTTCCTGTCTGCTGTTTTTAGTTTAGTTTTGTAATTTTGAATATGGATCAGTTTCCTTTGAATAACTCATAATCTAGACGTCTTAGAAACACATCATGACTGACCCCTCTGAGCACATATGCAGCAACTTATTAATGTGTGTTTAATGACTAGCCAATTTTTTTCCTCCTCCTTTGTATGGGTGTTGGAGTTAGTCTCCAGGCCTTGTACATTCTAGACAAGCACTCTCCCGCTAAGCTACATTCCCAGGATAAGCCAAATTCTTCAGTGAGGTATCTGCTAGCGATCCCTAGCAAATGTTGTCCTCTGAGGCAGGAAACCATCAGCATGTTACTGCTACTTTGAGATACTGAGAATCACCTAGAGTGGTTTTAAGTCACCTATCTCTTTCTTAGCCATGCCAACTAATGAACTAATTTCTGGTTGATTTTTTTTTTGTTTGTTTGTTTGTTTTTGTTGTTGTTCCTAGCTTGTTTTTTTGTTCCTAGCAGTGCCCTAGAACTTAACTTTCACTTTAATGTGGTCTGGTTAAATCCTGGCTCTTGGCCTGAGCTGTGGCTTTAGTGGGTAGAATGTTTCTCAAGCATGCATTGACAACCCAACTTCATCCCAGCACTCATTTACCCTGTTTGGGACTTCTACTAGGCATAGTTTCTGAGATTACTGGTTTGAGATTTAGTCTCAGTCCAGAGAGGCTATTATCTCTTGTTCTGTTCTGTTTGTTTGTTTGTTTGTTTGTTTGTTTGTTTGTTTTTGTGGCAACATAGCCAGCTTTTAGTTGAGTTTATATTACTTTCCAAACTTCCAGCCTCCTTTCTTCACATTGTCCGTTGGTTTGAGAGAGCCCTCCTTCATCTTAACCTTCATTCTTGGGGATAAATCCATTCCTTTGGGGAAATACAGAGAGTTCACCCAAGGCAGAATTTGAGCCGAGGCTAGAAGAATGAAGACAAAGAGGCACTTCTTTGTGCCACCCTCAGCTTTTAGAAAGAGATGAGGGCATGTAAACTGGCATAGCCCCCCCCCCCCATATCCTGGGCACTTCCCTTTATGAACAGGCCAAGAATATGTCAGCCCCTATATTCTTAGCATGTTGTGCCCTAAGGCAAGCCTTGGCTTTTGTGTCTAAGCTATTATCTGTGCATCTAGAACTGGGCCTCAGCAATAGGTAGCAAGGGCAGGAAGAAATATGCAATTGTTGCTGTCACTGGTCAAAGTATCTGTTGTTATTGTTGGTTATTTTCGAGACAGGGTCTCTCTCTGTTGCTTTGGCTGTCCTGGACTCACTTTGTAGACCAGGCTGGCCTCGAACTCATATCAATCCACCACACTCTGCCTCCCGAGTACTGGGATTAAAGGCGTGCGCCACCACGCCCAGCAAAGTATCTTTTCTTTATTGAGCATTTCTCCATCTACTGTTTGTCCTTTGGGACATTTCCAAAGACTTCAAATGATAGGTTTTGTTTTTAAGTTTTATTAGTTTCATTAGCGAGTGGATCCCCAGACCCCCACAGTCAGCCATGCTAAAAGTCTGTCCACTGTTACTAAAATTTTAGGCTTCCGGTTTGTTTTGTGGTGAGTGTCTGTGTGTTAGTGTTGGGGGAGGGTGAATGTATGAATATGCTTGCACAGATATACAGTGTGCTCTGGAGACTCGATGACAACCCTAGGACGTCATTCTTCAGTTCCTATGAGCCTCTCCCTCCCTTTCTTCTTTCTTTGACCTTTGCTTAAGTGGCTTGGAGCCCACCAAGTAGTCTAAGTTAGATGTCTACCAAGTCCCAGGGACCAGCCTGTCTCCCCTTTCCTGTGCTGGGATTATAAACACACGCCACCACTTCCACTTCTTTTTGGTTTTTCTTTTTCCAAGACAGGGTTTTTCTATGTAGCTTTGGTTGTCTTGGACTTAGACCAGGCTGGCCTTGAACTCACAGAGATCTGTCTGCCTCTGTCTCCCTGAGTGCTGGGATTATGTAGCCTGCGCTGGCCTTTAAGCCTCAGTGCCTCTGCCTCTACTTTCCAAGTGCTAGAATTACAGGCATCTGCCTACTACACCAGCCCATGAAGCATTTATTTATTTATTTATTTATTTATTTATTTATATTTTTATTTTTTGGTTTTTCAAGATAGGGTTTCTCTGTGTAGATCAGGCTGCCCTTGAACTCACAGAGATCCGCCTGCCTCTGTCTCCTTGAGTGCTGGGATTATGTAACCTGGGCTGGCCTTTAAGTTTCCATGCCTCTGCCTCTAGATAGGGTTTCTCTGTTTAGACCAGGCTGGCCTGAGTGCTGGGATCACAGGCATGCATGCCACTGTGCCTGGCCTTATGAAGCCTTTTAAATCCCCCCCATGCCACCCCCACCCCCACAGACAGGGTTTTTCTGTATAGCCTTGGTTAGTCTGGACTGTGTAGACCATGCTGGCCTCAAACTCACAGAAATCCACCTACTTGCCTCTCAAGTGCTGGGATTAAAGGCGTGTACCACCTCGCCCAGTGTCTTTTAAATTTTAATTCCAAAAATCAGATAAAGATAATACCAATATAAAATTATAGATTAGTTTACTATTGAAGATGAAAAGGTTTGCCAAGCATGGTGGTGTACACCTATAAGCTGAACGATTATAGCAAAATGATTTCAAAGTTAGTGGAATGGGTATGGGATTTAAGATTAAAAAAAAAAAAAAAAGCATGTCTAACAGGGGCCAAAAATACACAAAGGGCAGTTGTGAGCTCAGCAACTTAGCAGATATTAAAACTTAACTGCAAAGCCAATACAACTTAATACAAAAGAGCTGATGCTAGCCAGTGATAAAACAGAGCACCTAGAGTCTAGCAAGATCCCAGTATGTCTCAGAACTCAGCATTTGCTTAATTTGGTGTTAGTGCAGGTAGGGCCAGGAGGTGCTGGTGAATCTCTTTGGGTTTCAGAAAGCAATCTGGTATTATACTAACCTCCATCGGGACCTGGGAAAGAACCTTATAGTTGAATAATGAGTAATTCATCAAGGATAAATAAAGGTGGATTAAAAACCTAATGTTGGCTTACGTTTAGCCATCAAATTACTGAGAGGAAAATTTGTTCTCAGAGCCCTTATGGAGGGGTGTGTGTGTGTGTGTGTACACTAAGATCAAGTCCAGGGTTTTGCACATGCTATGCCATTGTTCTACCAAGTTATATCCTTAGTCCTGGATTTAAATTTTATTTTAAAGAAAAAAAAAAAAAGGATTGACAAGCAGTGATGACGCACGATTTTAATCCCAGCACTTGGGAGGCAAGGGAAAGTGGATCTCTGTGAGTTCGAGGCTAACTTGGTCTGCAAAATGAGTCTAGGACAGCCAGAGCTACACAGAGAAACCCTGTCTTGAAAAACAAAAATATATAAATAGTAAAACCAAACCAAATAACAAAAGACTAGGATTAGAGACCTATATTTGAGTTTACTAGGAAAATACTGGTGCATTTTATAAATTTGTGGAAAAGAAAGTTGTGTGCCTGCTTCATATTGTGTATTAAATTCTAAAAAGTTTAAATTCGAAAAACAAATGATGAGACCTGGGAAATACTTAGATCATTTGTTTACTGTAACTGTTCAAAGAAATCTTCCTGAGCAGGCCAGGCAATTTAGAGACCAAGGGGGCTTGGCTTATCAGTGTGCACATTAGAGTACTCAGGGTTGCTGTTGGACAGGGCAAGGGCACTAGAGAAGCAAACATTCTTTTTATCTGACAGCAAAAAATAACACCCAATGTATGAAGAGGTAGGTAAGAGAAATCTATTTTGCCTATCCTGTCCTTGAACCTTTGGGCTCACCTGATCTTTCTGCCTCTGCTTCTGCTGCAGCTGACACTACCAATGTTCTCATTGACCAGGTCGGGCTCTTTATTTTCCTCCTCAGTGCTTGCAGGAGTTGGCGCTCTCCTTTCCTGTGTGGGACCTGAAAATTGGGTTCAATTTGTCAAGCTTGCTAACAAATGCCTTTTCCACTGGACCATCCTGCTAGACCCTTTACAGTTTTTACATTTTACTTTTAATAGGTGTGTGTGTGTGTGTGTGTGTGTGTGTGTGTGTGTGTGTGTGTTTTGAAACTGGGGGCTTCAAGAATACTAAGCAGTCTATCACTGAACTGTTATCTCCAGCTGCCCGCCCCCCCATGTTTTATTTATTTTTTATTTTCTGTGTGTTTTGCTTGCATGTTTGTATGCTCACCATTCGAGTGCTTGATGCCTGGCAGCCATAAGAGGGCATCAGATCCCCAGGAACTGTATTAGAGATTGTTGTCAGCCACTTCGTGGATGCTGGAACTTGAACCTGAGTCTGAAAAACTAGCAAGTGTTTTTACCACTGAGCCTTCTCTCCAGCCTCCCAGACATCTTTGACTTTCTGAGACATAGTCTAAGTTGCCCGGGTTGCCTTTGAACTCTGTAGTCCGGATATGCCTTGGTTTGCCTGTGCTATGAGGCCCAGCACTTACTATAGTTTCTATGTAAGCAAATCAGATTTCAACATTCAGTAAATATGGTGTGGATGAATAGGCCATTGCAGCAAGATCAGATCACATCCTTATTCCTTGCATGTTATCCAGAGTGACAGGACAGTTATGTCCAAGGTGCACTTACAGACGTTAGGTACGTCGGTTACTGGTGAACCTGAGTCTTAGATGTGTTTGCTGGGCTGTTAGAGCAGCCTCACTAGCCCTGTTTGCCCTGCCCATAGCTCATGATGGAGCAGTCCAAGAAGTCCTCTCTTATGGTGGCCCGCAGTATTCTCAACAACAAGCTCATTAGCAAGAAGCTGGAGCGCTATCTGAAGGTGAGGCAAAAGGCACTGCCCTCGTCCTGACCTCTGGGTGAGCCTGGTCCCCACACTGTGTTCTTGTGACTCCTTTAAGGTCTCTATCAATCTCTACAGGGCGAGAATCCTTTCACCGACAGCCCAGAGGAGGAGAAGGAACAAGACGAGGTGGAGGGTGGCGCTCTCGATGAGGGGGCATCAGAGGCGACAGGACACGCAGAGGGCGTGCCGGCACAGCCCCCGGTGCCCCTGGAGCCAGCCCCAGAGACTGCAACACCGCCACCTCCGCCACCACCGGAGGAGGAGGAGGGTGCAGTACCCTTGCTGGGCGGGGCGCTGCAGTGCCAGATCCGTGGGATCCCGGGCCTTGATGTGGAAGACGAGGAGGAGGGCGGTGGGGGTGCCCCATAACTCGTACCAACAGCGGGCAGGGCTCGCATGCTCAAGGCTGGAAGCGCAGCTTAATAAAGTACTTTCCCACCCCAGGTCATAGTTTGTGTTGTGAGTGGTGAGGGAGGGCCCCTGGAAGTGTCCAGAGACAAACTGCGCCTGCGCACGGGTAAACGCACGGGAGCAGCTCACGCGTGCGCGAACCTGGCCGCTCTTGCGCACTAGCTTACCCTTGAGGCCCAATTCCCGAGATGCTGTGGACGCCGAGCCTAGCAACCCGGAAGGCTAGGCGGGATGGTGGGGGCGGGCCCAGTTGGAGGCCAACCAATAATAGCGCCCAAAAGGAGCGACGTACGCCCTTCGTCTTCCAGTAGCAGATGGCACGTTGAACGCATGCGTTCTAAGGAAAGCTAAGAAAAGGGTCTGCTGGCGGGTCGCGTCGAAGACATGGAGCAAGGCTATGGAGGTTAGTATGGGCTATTCCGCACCACGGGACGCTCTGCTGCACGGGGGTATTCGGGCGCAGCCGGCGGCCGGAACGCACTTGCCGCAGACCGATCCTCGTAGGGTCGGCCAGGACGCGCGCGCGCCCCTTATTGGGCCCCGGCGCAGTCGTTACCTAGGTGCCGCATGTGGATTGGCCAGTAGGATTCGAGGGGGGGTGGATGTGGCGCGGAGGCCGACACTGTAGCGGGTTTCTGGGTGCGCCCTGAGCCGTTTTCACCGTGCAAGCCGAGTGGATCTCATCGCGGCCGGGACCCGGCCTTCTCAGTCCCGCCTTCTCTTCAGAAGACGCCACAAAATGGCGGCCCCAGGGGCGGGGCTAAAACGTGCGGGAGAGGGGCGTGCGGCAGCTGCGGGCCATCCTTGAGCGCACGTGCGCCGGGGCTCGCTTTCTCCGAAGCTTTTCGGGCTGCGCGTGGTGAGCCCAGCCGTTCCGCGCTGCAAGACCTGGTGCATCCCCTAGGGATAACCTGACTGGGTCTCTCCAGTGTACGCGGCGTGTGCTACCTCCAAGGGCCGGACAGGTGCTACGTATTTTTGTGTAAAAATTTCCGAAAGACCACGGATAAGTCGTCCTCCAGGTCTCAGTTTACTGTGGGACTAGAAGTCTTGCCTATAACATTACAGCGTCCTGGAGGGACCAAGGGAACTGTGGAAGCGGGACTGTTCCTTTTTCTAACTTAAATTGCAGCATCTTTGCCGGGCGTGGTGGCACACACCTTTAATCCCAACACCCGGGAGGCAGAGACTAGCTGATCTCTGGGTTCGAGGTTTTTAATCTTTAGAATGAGAACCTCCTGGGAGGCCTTTATTCTCTGCGAAACCTATCTACAGGAGACAGTTGGAACACGTGAAAATGGGGTTCGAAGTAGGCTCAGGGAGTGGTTAGCAGCTTCTGGCCTCTGGGGGGAGGAAGGGGTTTTGAGAGGCAGCAGAGTAACACGATCCCGGGAACTGGACATGGCAGAGAGACCTGAGGAGGCATGAGCACTTGTGCTCCGGTATCTTCAAGGACAGCCTGGCACTCTTTACCTTTCGGATCCTAGCTAAGGTCTTCCATTCTTAGCCTTTTCCACCAGATAGCTGCCACAGCCCAGCTTTATGCCCCTTGAATTAGAGAGCTTCATGATGACCCCCCACTTTGTACCTGCCAGTAACATGACAGACGCAGTTATAAAGTACTTACAGCTTCCCTGGCTTCTTCCTCTCAAGGATTATTTGAGGGCAGTTAGACTAGAGTCTTGCAGGGACGCGGTGTGTTTCCAGAGGTGATTCACTTACTGTTAAAGGGCTGCTTGGTTAACAGGGTGGGGATAGGGCCTGGAAGCCACAGCCTGCAGAACAGTTGATAAGAAGCTCTCTCTCTTTAATTTAGGACTGTCAGCTCCCTTTGCTCTAAGTAGCAATTAGGTATGGCAGTACTTGCCGAGCGCCTGTTCTGCCAACACACTGAGGAAACTGTGTTAGTGGTAGGTTTGGAATATTCTGGAAAGGGAGGTAATCACTTTGTCACCGTGAAGTCATTTGACAGCTAGGGGCTGTGCCACTGGGTCAAGCTGTGCGTGAGGCTCCAGGAGCACAAATGAAGAGAGTGTAGTTCCCCTCTTGTCTCCTGTCCGAAAGGGTGATGTCGGTGACTTGGTAGGTTTATGTGGTGGCTGAACCAGGAGGGTGAGCACTGTGGTCTAATGTTGTGCCCTGTGTCCTCAGCGCAGCTAGGTAAAATGTAATGTTTTTCCTTGGTGGGCGGGGGGTGTAGGGTGTGGGGATGTGCTAGGTTACAGTCCCTCATTTTAATTGGCACTTCTGCAGGGGAAATCGTGTTAGACGATTCTTGCAGGTTATCAGAACTCATATTTTCTTGATGATAAGATAGAATCTTAATACATGATCTTTTTTGCAGGCTATGGGGCATGGAGTACTGGGCCTGCCAACACTCAGGGTGAGTAGGTTTTGCTTAATGGGTTGAACTGTAGGTTTCCCCCACTGCACGCTGCTTTGTAGTAGAGCCCAACATTGGCCTTCACCAGGGTATAATTGCCTTTTCTTTCTTTCTTTAAATAGGAAAGGAAAAATAGTTTATTGAGCACTGCAAGGGAGCAGAGCTGGTTTGTAAACTGCCTCTATCGCTCCACTACTCGAACACCACCCAGTTTCTTTTAAATCTGAAAAGAACTCAGTAGATTGTATATTCAACATGCAAGTGGCCCCAGGAGAAGCCATCAATCTGTACACACCCTACTAGTCTGTATGTGCAAACTGTGCATTCCTATTATATTTGGTATATCTTTATTTTGAGGTACTTTTCCTGTGTCCGTTTAGAGAAATAATCTCCTCCCCCCCCCCCCCCCCCCCCGCAAGACAGGGTTTCTCTGTGTAGCCTTGCTTGTCCTGGACTCACTTTGTAGACCAGGCTGACCTCGAACTCACAGTGCTGGGGTTAAAGGTGTGCACCACCATGTCCGGCGATAAAACCTATTTTTAACTCAAGAACTGCACAGAAATAGATGGCTGGTGTGGCCTAGGCTTTTGCACGCCCTTGTTTTCTGAGTCTAGAACCTGTCCCACACTCAGCCCCATTCCAAGGAACAAAGGCTTCCCTTGTTCTCCAATCCTGGGACATATCCCTAGCACAAATGGAGGCAAGCCACTCTTCTGTGTATCACCATGTGTCACAGGAGGAGGTCTCAAGAAACCTTTGCCACATACTATGCTCTTGTTCAGTTGAGAATGTGATTTTCCACTGGTGCCCTGTTGGTGTGATTGGCAGTAACTAGGTTTTGGCTCTTGGTGAGAACTGAGCCTGTGTAGGGGGATCTCTCTGAAGGACCAGGCCAAACTGGCCTCTCAGATTGCATTGTAGTATGGCTCACCACCCTGGGAGCTACTGTGTACTTTCTTTTCCTGGCTTTCATGGAAGAAGTCAGGCTTGTCTGGGAGAGAAATGTTCTATAAAACATGAGCATGCTAAGGATCACTGCCACTGCCATCACACCCCGGCTTCTGGCACGTTGAGGTGGCAGCTATCCTTAGAGAAGTTGAAGTCTGGCATTGAAGTGCTTGTGTATTGTTTTCCCTAAGGTGCATATGGAAGCAGTATGGCCAGCTGGCAAGGTAAGACCTTCTGAAAGGGATCTTGAGGTGGGCAAGTAAGGCTTTTAAAAAGGTTGCTGGACATTGAACGCTGAGGAGTGCATGAGGTAGGCTGGCCTGAAGGGGAGTTTGAACTTGTTATAGAGATAGAGAGATTATAGATATAGTGCAGGAACAACAGCTTTTAAATACCTTTGTCGGGATTGTGAATTGCTATTCTGAGGCTCTTATCCGCCTCTGGTTAGGAAACAAGCCCTGCTGTCTTTGGTTTTTCGAGACAGGATTTCTCTGTGTAGTCTTGGCTGCCTTGGAGCTCCTTCTATAGACCAGGCTGGCCTTGAGCTCACAGTAATCTGCCTGCCTCTGCCTCCCAAGTGCTAGCTAGGATTAAAGGCGTGTGCCACCGATGAAACTAGATAGATGGGTAAATAGGTAGATGGATAGGTAGATATGGGTAGATATAATGAATGTTCTGCCTGCGTGTACACCTGTACGCCAGAAGAAGGCATCAGAGCCCATTAGAAATTGTTTCAAGCCTTTATGTGTTGCTGGGAATTGAACTCAGGACATCTAGAAGAGAAGCCAGTACTCTTAACCACTGAGCCATCTCTCCAGCCCCAGCCTACTGTCTCTTAAAGACAGCCTGCTATGAGAACCTTTGGCCACCTGTCTTGTTAATATGTGTTGTGGTATGGTGCTAGCGGTGCTTGGTTTCCTAACTTTTTCCTTCCTGGTGGGCGGGGTGCCCCTGCTCACAAGGATCTCATGCACAGCCTCATGTGCTGAGGTCTAACATCATTCCTCTTTCTTCTGACAGGTTATGAAAACTACAACTACTACAACGCCCAGAACACCAGTGTCTCCGCAGGAGCACCCTATAGTTATGGCCCAGCCTCATGGGAGGCCACCAAAACCAGCGATGGTGGCCTGGCAGTTGGGAGTTCTGCCATGCATATGGCCTCTTTTGCCCCAGAGCCATGTACTGACAACTCCGATTCGCTCATTGCCAAGATCAATCAACGTTTGGACATGTTGTCCAAGGAAGGAGGCAGAGGTGGGACCAGCAGCAGTGGGGAGGGCGTACAAGACCGCGACAGGTGATTACGGCCTTAAACCTTTCCTGGTGGAGTCCCTTTCTTGAATCCTGGCGATGGGATGGGCACCAACTCTTTTGGAAAGTCCTCTTCCCTGCTTCTGTGTATTAGACAGGAGGTGGACCCTGGAGGGAAGGGGCTGCAATACAGCTTAATTGGAGGTTTTCTAAACTGTTGGCTATTTGAGTTAATCCAAGATTCCTTCTTTATCTGGCAAAGGTGTCATGCTCTGTCTTTGTTAGAAATGTTTGAATGAGGGTCTTAAGCCAGTTTGCTTCCTGGGCATTTAAGTAGATATTGAGTGGTTTGGCTTCTTGTTCTGAATGTGAGAGGATCAGCTTAGTGTAAAGTTAGCCACACTCGGCAAATTATTGGGTGCCTTAGCCAGTCTCCTGGCTGTTCCTAACAAGTTATATACTTCCTTTGCAGCTCCTTCCGCTTCCAGCCGTACGAGTCCTACGACTCCAGGCCCTGTTTGCCGGAGCACAATTCCTACCGTCCCAGCTACAGTTATGATTATGACTTTGACATGGGGGCTGACCGTAATGGTAGCTTTGGTGGGACATTCAATGACTGTCGGGACCCAACCCCAGAACGGGGCTCCCTTGATGGTTTCTTGAGGGGCCGGGGCCAGGGCCAGGGCCAGGGCCAGGGCCGCTTCCAGGACCGGAACAACTCCAGCACCTTCATGCGTAGTGACCCCTTCATGCCACCCTCGGCCTCTGCGGAGCCCCTCTCTACCACCTGGAATGAGCTGAACTACATGGGTGGGCGTGGTCTGGGTGGGCCCTCCACCAACAGGCCACCGCCTCCCCTCTTCTCCCAGGCCATGGCCCCTGACTACGGCATTATGGGGATGCAGGGGGTGGGAGGTTTTGGTAGCACCATGCCTTATGGATGTGGCCGGTCCCAGACTCGGATTCGGGATTGGGTAAGTTTACCAAGTCTGTCAGGCCTTGCTGCCCTTTCTTCCTAGCAGCTTTATTGAGGTAAAAGTTGTGTGTCTTTGTATATTGTAAGGTGCCCTTATTTTCCAGTTTACAGTTCCACTTTTAATAAGTTTTAGATGTCTCCATCAACTCGTTGGCCATCCCTGAGTTAGCCAGTTGTGGATATTTCGTAGTAATAGAATCACACGAGTGGCTTTGTATCTGCAGGCTTTGGATTCCAACTGTAGTATCTCTTGCTTTTTTAAGGCATTTTTGTGCCTTTGTTCTCTGTTCTTACAAATGCAGATATTTATTTGTGGGATATCTTACTGTCCTGGGTTAGCAGTACATGGCATGTGTTTGTATCTATAGCCCAGAAGGAGAGGGTTTGAGCGCTTTGGACCAGACAACATGGGCAGGAAGCGGAAGCAGTTTCCACTGTTTGAAGAAACTGATGCCAAACTGGCCCGTGCTGACAGTGAAGGAGATCTGTCTGAAAACGGTATGCTCTGGGGATCACTAAGCAAGGTGGGTGTAAGATGAATCAGTTACCTGTTCAGGACTTGAGGTGGCATTGTTTGGCCGACCGCTGCCTTAGCCTTAAGCCCTATTGTCAGTCTGGTTTCTGAGCTTGGGAGCATGACAGTGCTCTGGATGGAGGCCATCCACCTAGGGGCTAATGCTTATGACCCTGTGCTTGGCAGATGATGGAGCTGGTGACTTACGGTCAGGAGATGAAGAGTTCAGGGGGGTAAGTTCACCTTCGTGGATTCTCTCTTTCTCTGGGCTTTTTTTCTTCCTCACATGGATGGAAATAGCTGTTTTGATAGAGTCAACCACATACCCTTTGTATGCACCCTGTAACAACTGTTCTCCCTTTTTTTTTTTTCTTTTTCCTTTTTGGTTGTGGTGGTTGCTGCTGCTGTTAATTCTTCCCACGTACATTGTATCCCGGCTGCAGTTCCTCCTCCCTCTGCTCTTCTTAGTTACGCTTCTCAACCTCCCATCCTCTCCCCTCGATCCAGTCTCCCATTTTCCTTCTGAAAAGAGCAGGCTTCCCAGGGATATTATCTGTTATTCTCTTTTAAAATTCCCAAACCCTTTTCCTTGCCTTACAGTGTTGAGTCTAGCCATCAGCCTTCTAATTGTGGGACTCTTCAGGCTGCTGCTGACCTGATAGCCTGTCACTGAGGAGTGACAGCAGAGTCCAGTCTTGGGCCACACCACATTTCTGAGGAGGGTACTTTGTACCTGCACCTAGTGTTAAAAAGTTTCCTCTGTGTACTTGTAATGGTCAGGTGGAGAGCAGGGTGAGGGTGGGGTAGCAGGAGATAGAATCCAGTGCTTAGACCATGTTCTCCGAGTGCTCTGTCATCCCCTACCCACTTACCAAGAACAACTTTCAAGGTGTTCTGAGAGTCTTACCTTCTCCTCGTTCATTCCACCTAGCTCTTGAGGCTGCGCATCTCTACAGGTCTCATAGACCTGCCTAAGGAATTGGCTCTACTTAAATCATCCTAGGATCTGGGTTTACCCTACTTTGTTAGAATGCTAAACACACACTTGGAAATTTGGGAAAGCCTGTTTCCAGTCAGTGCTGGACTTAGAACACCACAGACTGGAGCTGCTTCTCCTCCCAAGCTCTTATTCTGTAGTACGGAACGGCGGTATGATATGCCTTTGCCACCAAGCAGCTTCTGTCACTTTGGAGAGAACTGAGTCAGTGACTGTAGGGAAAAAAATCTTTGTAGTCTTCTAATGGCAGTGAATTGTAACAGGACATTTGAACTCTGTTCTGTAGCTCTGAGGGTTCCCCAACACTGCCTCATTTCCTAGCACCATAGCAAGACAAAGACTGGTAAGACCACATACTAGGTATTGGGGCTTGGGCTGGTTATGGAGAATTCTGGACCTTCCACCTCACTGCCTGACATTTCATATGCCCTTTTTCAGGAGGATGAATTCTGTGACTCCAGGAAGCAGAGAGGTAGGCATCACTCAGTACCTTTTCCATCCTTTGTCTCTGACTCATACTCATTACCAAGCTCCAGCCATCTTCTGAGCAAAACAGACTTTCATAGAGAGCTTCGTGGCTTGTGGCAGAGGAGCTGCAGCTGTGCAGTGGCCTGCATTGTGTGAACCACCCCCAAAGCTCGGCTCCAATGTTTGGAGCAGGGTTTGCTTGAAAGGAGTTCCCTTTTGCCTCAGTGGATACAAGTTGTAGGAGTTTGGGAGCCCATCTCTGGGTATCTGTGAAAGCCATGGTAGGAAAATGAGTTTCAGAATTGTGAGAAAAAAGAGTCCCATTTTCTTCCCATATTCTGGCCAGTCTTCTCTGTCTATACCTACCATCTAGTTGGGAGGTTCGTGGTTTTGGCTTCTTCCCCTGCCCCCTCAATTGTGAACCTCATCACTGTGTATTCTGACCTCTGCAAGAAATACTGGCAGCTTCAATACGTTTGGACAGAGAGCAAATACCTACTGTGGTTGATCTTGAGGTCATGGGACAGTGGCCTATAAGGTACACTCAGGCCCATATCTCAAGGTATTTGTCACTGAACAAGTGTTGTCAATTCGAGGGCCGGAAACCCAAGAGTCCAACAAAGGTTATACCCCAAGGATGACTTGGAGAATCAGCCTGAGCTGCAAGGCTTTAGGCTCACCCAGGAGCCACTTTTTTCCTCCCTGTTCTATGGGCCTGTACTAGTTGGTTACTCTCAAGTATCACAGGCTAGCCTTCATCATCTATAATCTGAAGCCCTTGGCTCCTTTAAGGCTCTCGGGTTAGCTAACCCTCAGATAACCCCCAACCCACACAGCTGAGAATCACCCCCTAGCGTTCAGCAGCTCATGCAGCCGGGTAAATGCTAAAGCAAAGGTGACATGTTTGTTGCGCACAGGTCCTGCTACCCAACCGAGATGACTTTGCTATTAAACAGCAGTCATAGTTTCAGGCAGTGACCTCTTGCCAAAAGTCCCACACGTCCTTTTGAGAGGCTTCTGAGCAGCGCACGCCGGTCGCCATCTTCGTGGGACAGTCTCGGGACTGGCATCAGGGGTAGGGGTTACAGTTCAGATGCTTATCCAACCTTTTTTCAGCATCCAGCCCTAGCCCTGAGCCTGGGGATCTGGCGTGGTCTTATGCTGAAGATGCTGGCCACGGGGCTCTCATGGGAGTTATGCCAGCCCCAGGGAATGGATGGGAGGACCAATTGGTCTCTTACCATTTTTGCTTCTAGGATTGCTCTCCACTCGACCTTGGTAAAGTCCAAGGTTGTTGGTTTTATGAGTAGAAGATAGAGAGATCGGGCCAGCAAGGACTGTCAGACCTGCTGAGTCCCTAGTTAGGAGAGGCTAACAGGACGGTCACCACAACCCACCTAGAGGTGGGATGGAGGATGGCAGTACAGCTTGCTTTATTTCTTGAGGCCTTCCAGCTGCTGCCTCTGTGGGGATATTTGCAGCTCTTTGAGTGACGTGGGAGAAGACCCAACAACAGAGTGGTATATTGGACAAGCAGGCTAGGACAGAACAGACTAGGTGGCCATGAGTGAGATGGGCCTCTGCCCATCAGGCCATGGGAGGAGTGAGGCAACTCTTCTGGGTTTTCATAGAAGGTCCTGGTACATCAGGAACCTCTAACAGCTCCTCAGTGCCTTGGGGTATCCTGGCCCCGCCACAAAAGAGGTGGAAGCTGGGCACAAGGTGTAGCTGCCAAGCTGCAGCATCCAGCTTGACCCTGGAGCTGGCCTCTCCTGTAGGCTCCTCAGTGTCTCGAGGGGACTCTTCCATTATAGGAGAAAAGGAGGATGAGGACGATGATGTGAAGAAGAGACGGGAGAAGCAAAGGAGGAGAGACAGGATGCGCGACCGAGCAGCTGACAGGTAAGGAGGCCAGTGAGGCAGGTTGACAGCACTAGGTAAAGATCGCCCACTGAAGGCAGTTGGATCTGGGAACCGTCTAGCTCTCCAAGCTCACCCATAATGCACAGGAGTTTGATTTGATGTAACTTCAGATGTAAGAAATCTTAACCAGGGGGCTGGAGTGATAGCTCAGAGGCTAAGAGCACTGGCTGTTCTTCCAAAGGTCCTGAGTTCAATTCCCAGCAACCACATGGTGGCCCATAACTATCTATAATGAGGTCTGGTGTTCTCTTCTGGCCTTCTGGCACACGTGCAGGCAGAATGCTATATAAATAATAAATAAATGTAAAATAAGAAAAGAAATCTTAGCAAGGTTAATGGAAGATACAACGTAGAGAAGTTTTTAAAAAAACATTTGGTCTGGGGAGATGGTTCTGTAGGTTAGACACTTGCTACATAAATAAATAAGCATTAGGACCTAAAACCAGCACCTACAACCAAAGTCCTGCATAGACAGGAACATCTGTATACTCAGTACTGTTGGTGAGACAGGATCAGTGCGCTGTGCTGGCTGTTTGATGACAGACCCTATCTCAAAGAAATAAGGTAGAGAAAGGTGGAACAGGACGTCTGACCTCCAGCCTTCTCATAAGTGTGTATGCCTGCACACAGACATACGTACCACGTGATTTCTAAATGATGAAAGGGTTTGGGTCTTTTTATGCCACTCAGAGAATGAGATTACATTTATTTTTGTGTTATTGGGGAAGGAATCCAAAGCTTCAAAGTGCCGAGTGTGTGTGTTAATGTCTATGGCTTCGTGCCTCTTTTTTTTCCTCCTCTTTTGTTTTTTAATGTTTTGTCTCTGCAGTCATGAACAAGAATTTCAAAGGCGTTTGAGATTGTTAGAGGTAGGCATGGTGTCACACACTTTAATTCTAGCGCTGAGGAAGCAGAGGCAAGCAGATCTCTTGAGCTTGAGGACATCAGGACTACACAGAGAAACTCAGTCTCAGGAAAACAAAAAAGAAACAAGACTATTAGAGCAGAGAATAAAATTGCAACTTGTCAGCTCCAACTCTTCAGTAGTTTCTCATCGGCCCTGCTCTAGGGACTGTCTCCTTTTCTTTTCTTTTTTTTTCTTTCTTCCCCCCTCACCCCCCACCCCGAGACAGGGTTTCTTTCTCTCTGTAGCCTTGGCTGTCCTGGACTCACTTTGTAGACCAGGCTGGCCTCGAATTCATACCAATCTGCCTGCCTCTGCCTCCTAAATGCTGGGATTAAAGGTTTGTGCCGCCACCACCTGATTTGAGTATCTCCTTTTCACTCACCACTTTAGAATGTTCTCTTTGGCCCAGAGCAATTGGTATACAGTTGGTGGAATGGTTTTCCTGAAGTGTTTGCAGGGCTGTCCCACCATTCAGCCAGGGGTGTCTACTACGTGGTGTTTCCTGGCTGGCCTTGGTCGCTTAGCACGTGAGACGAGAAGCTTTCCTTTACTCTTTCAAGGACAAGAGAATCCTGTTTTCTTTGACATTTCTATACTCAGAGATGAGCTAGTGATCTCTGTATTACACTTCTTTCTGTGTTCTCTCTAGGATTCAGTTTGCTTGTTCTGTATGCAAGTTTCGTAGCTTTGAAGATGAAGAAATTCAAAAGCATCTGCAAAGCAAATTTCACAAAGAGACATTGAGGTTTATAAGTACCAAACTGCCTGACAAGACAGTGGAGTTCCTCCAGGTAAAGGATGCTTCAGTGTTTGTAGACAGCCTTGCAACTGTGAGGACCCTTCAGAGGGTCAAGAGGAATGAGAGGCCTAAACATGGTGCAGTTTCTTTTCCCAAACTGAAGCTATTACATGTCCCTGTGTCACAGTGATAATATCTCTGACCACAACAGATTTTGCTTATAGAGCTGCCAAAGTAGCACCTTTTCAAGCTCCATGCAGTATAGAAGTACCCAGAATGGGGGCTGGAGAGTTAGCTCAGTGGTTAAGAGATTTGTCTGCTCTTCCAAAGGACCCAGGTTCAATTCCCAGCATCCACATGGCAGCTCACACCTGTCTGTAATTCCAGCTCCAAGGGATCTAATGGCCTCAACCAATGCAAATAAAGCAAAAATAAATAAAAATTTAAAAAAAGAAAAAGAAGTGACCAGAGTAAAGTGTTCTCATTTCATGTTGTGGCATCTCTCAATCCTTCTAGGAGTACATCATAAACAGGAATAAGAAAATTGAGAAGCGTCGTCAGGAATTGTTGGAGAAGGAAAGCCCTAAACCCAAACCAGATCCATTCAAAGGTAAATTGTGATCCCAGTGTCCAAGTTATTCCAGGTGCTCTTAAAGGTGCAGAACATGACTCAGTGCAGGCTGGCTATTCTTCCAGAGGACTCAGGTTTGATTCTTTTTTCCTTTTTGTTTGTTTTTTGTTTTTCAAGACAGGGTTTCTCTGTGTAGCCTTGGCTGTCCTGGACTGTAGACCAGGCTGGCCTGAAATCCACCTGCCTCTGAGTGCTAGGATTGAAGGCGCTCTCCACCACACCCAGCTTCAGGTGTGATTATTACTACCACATGGCAGCTCACAGCCTCTGTGTCTCCGATCTCAGGAGATCTAATTCCCTCTTTTGGCTTCTGTGCACGTGAACATGAATACAGATAAAATACCCATACACATAAAATAAATACATTGAAGGGGGAAAAAGGACTAGAGGGTAGAGGCTTGTATAGCTCTATATGTTACAGCGCTTAGCTAGCATGTATGCAGTCTGAGCATATTTAATCCCCATACCATAAAAAATAGTTCAGGAGCAGGGTGTGGTGGCACACACGCCTTTAATCCCAGCACTGGGAGGCAGAAGCAGGTGGATCTCTATGATCGCTGTGAGTTGGAGGCCAGCCTGGTCTACAAAGTGAGTCTGGGACAGTCAAGGCTACACAGAAAAACCTTGTCTTGAAAAAACAACAGACCAGGCATGGTGGCACATACCTTTAATCCCAGCACTCGGGAGGCAGAGGCAGGAGGATCGATGTGAGTTTCGAGGACAGCCTGCTCTACAAAGCAAGTTCAGGACAGCCAAGGCTACAGAGGGAAACCTTGTCAAAAAAAAAAAAAAGAAAAGAAAAAGAAATAACAAAACAAAAAAAAACAAAGCCAGGTGATGGTGGCACACATCTTTAATCCTTGGGAGGCAGAGGCAGGTTGGACTCTTGAGTTAATAGCCAGCCAGGTCTGCAGAAGACTGCCAAAAATGTGAAGCCAAGTTCTGTAAGAAAAGTACTAAGTGGGAAGAAGCCCTGGGTGCAGTGAGATGAGAGCACAGCTGCAGCCCAGCCTGTCAGAAGCATGTGAAGCAGCCTGATGGGTCTCTCCTCAGTGGGGACACAACTGGAAGGATGATGTGTGAGCCAGCACTCCTCACAGTGGGCCAGGTCTCCTGGGGGAACATACAGGAGACTGATCTCCACTGGCTCATCTTCTAACCTAGTGGTATCCTTAGAGGCTGGTACAACAAGGACACAATGTGAACCTTGATGGGTAGGAGGAGGAAGAAAACTGCTTGTCTGGGTTCCATTCCAGGGATTGGCCAGGAACATTTCTTCAAGAAGATTGAGGCCGCACACTGCTTGGCCTGTGACATGCTGATTCCTGCGCAGCACCAGCTCCTTCAGCGGCATCTGCACTCTGTGGACCATAACCATAACCGAAGGGTAAGTCCTTTGATGCAGGCTGCTTTCTGGGGTGACCATTCACTTTGCTGCCTGTTGAATGCTCACATCGCTGTCAGGTTTTGTGGCTGTAACCTCCCCTCCAGGTTCTGTTAAAATGCAGGTTGGACTTGGTGAAATGTACCTGTTATTCCCACCTATTTGGAGGCTGGGTTCAGAGGCAGGCTTTCATTCTTCCTTTGTTTCAGACAGGTTCTCACTATGTAGCCCTGACTGGCCTAGAACTCCAAGATCCGCCTGCCTGCCTCCCGAGGATAAAGGTGTATGCCTCCACACCCAGCCTAGCCCTATCTCTTAAAAAGAAGGGGAGAAAACACAGACAGAAATTTGGTGCATGGGTTGGCTATAGATATAGTAGCAGAAATTCTGAATTGAAACTGTTTACTACAGTTTTCTACAGGTCACACCAAAGTTTCCCAGTTGCTGGGAAACTGAGTTTCTGTAAGGCGAGGCCAAAGGCCATTCAGAACTCAGTGGCCTGAGGGACTAACCCAGGTTTTGGTACTGCTTTGCTTTTCCCTTGATGCTGAGGCTAACGGTTTAAAGATTTAACCCAGGGATTAGTAAGGGTTTTTGTTGTTGCTGGTTTTGTTTGTTTCCATAAAAAGTCTGATCAATACAGTGGCCTTGCCCTGTGCATCTTCCAATAACAGATTGAACCAACTGGGCATTAAAAACATTTGGTAAAGCCTGGCACTTGGGAGGCGGATCGCTGTGAGTTCCAGGCCAGCCTGGTCTACAGAGTGAGTCTAGGACAGCCAAGGCTACACAGAGAAACTCTGTCTCGGAAAAAACAAAAAGAAAAAAGAAAGAAAACATTTGGTAGAGGAATTGCAACTGTACTGAACACACTGCAATTCTTTTTTTAATGTTCCCCAACCAATACCTTATCATAGCATTAGTTATATATTAGGCTTATAAGTCATCTAACATACAGGGAGGATATGCGTTAGGTCCTATGCAAACACTGGGCCATCTGACTGGAAATTTGAATGTCCTTGGACTTTGTTATCTGAAGGAAGCATGAAGTCAGTTCCCTCCCTGCCTTTAGGAGGCTCTGTGGGCCCAGAGTATCTGATGTGCATTGTGTGGCACAACTGCTGTGGCTGCGCTGCTGGCCACTGGGTTAGCATCTCAGTGAAAACAGTTCCAATGGCACACCACCTCACCTCTACCCAGTGCTTCACCTCACAGATCACCTGCCTCTGCCTCCTGAGTACAGGGGTCAAAGGAATGAATTC
Organism: Acomys minous; assembly: GCF_964271855.1. Lineage (NCBI taxonomy): Eukaryota > Metazoa > Chordata > Mammalia > Rodentia > Muridae > Acomys > Acomys minous. The sequence goes on along the minus strand of NC_140497.1, from coordinate 81,698,054 downwards.
ACCTCCTCTGGGATCCATTTCATCTCTTACTGCTTGCTGTTTTTTCCTTTAGATTTATTTGTATTTTGTGTGTATGATAGTTTTCCTATTAGGTATTGTTATACCTGTGCACCATGTGAATGTCTGGTGCCGTGTGGTGAGAGAAGCTCCAGATCCCCTGTAACTGTATTTAGAGACTCCGTGTGCTGCCGTGTGGCTGCTAGGAACCAACCCAAGATCCTCTACAAGAGCAAAAAGTGTTGTTAGCCAGAGAGCATCCCTCCAAGTTGAGTGGTGGCACACACTTGTAATCCCAGCGCTCCCGAGGCAGAAGCAGGAGGATCTCTGTGATTTCAAGGCAGCCTCATCTATAAAGTGAGTCCAGGACAGCCAAGGCTACACAGGGAAAACCTGTCTCAAAAACACAAACAAAAAAGAACCACCACCAAAAAAAGAGCATCTCTCCAGTTCCTTCTAGGGCTTTCTGAGATCAGCAGAAGAGCAGTCTACAAGCAAGGGATTGGTGTATGAAAAGATAAGCCACAAAGCAGTCATAGTCTGTGAACTGCTCCCACCACCACCACCACCACCACCACCAAGACAGGCTTTCTCTATGTAGCCTCGGCTATCCTGGATTCCCTTTGTAGACCAGGCTGGCCTTGAACTTAACAGAGATCCACCTGCCTCTGCCTCCCTGAGTGCTGGGATTACAAGTGTGTGCCACCATGCCCGGTTGTGAACTGTTTTTTAAGCAAGATGCCACTCTATAGAAGCTGGTCTCAGAGCCACACACCAGCATGCTTGACATAGTCTGTAAGGTTTTGGCTGATGCTGCTGGGAGTTACCATGAGGGTAATATAACTCCAAAACTCCCTCTTTAGTCCACACAACTTAACCTTTTTATGTTTGTGTTTGGTTTGGTTTGTATGTGTGGGAGGGGATATGTCCCTGTGTAGCCTTGGCTATCCTGACTCACTGTAGATGAGGCTGGCCTCGAACTCACAGCAATCTGCCTGCCTCTGCCTCAAGTGCTGGGATGAAAGGTGTGCACCACCACACCTGGCCTGGGTTTTGCTTTTTGTGTTTTTGTTGTTGTTTTGAGATAGGGTCTCACTAAATACAGACGGTACATGGTCTTACAGGTGTCATCCTGTTTTTGTTTTATAACCTTTCCACTTAATTGCGCTACTTTTATTTCAAGGGCTCTCTGGTACTTTTCTTTCGTAATTGCCATGTTGAGATTTTCCTCGAAAATAAAGACAGAAGTTGCATGTCTTGAAAGTTTGACATAGTATCCTAATTTCATTTCCTACTGTAATAAAATACCCTGAGCGAGGACAACTTAGTGGAGAAAGAGTTTAACTAACAATTCAGGTTATACTACATCATTTCAAGGAAGTCAAGGCGGAAACCTGGAGCAACTGTTACATCCATAGTCAAGAGCAGAGAGGGAATGCATGCCTGTATGTGCCTGATGACCAGCCAGCCTGATCCAGGCAGTACATCATTGAGACTTCTGCCCGGTTAGTTGGGTTGTGTCAAGTTGGCAGTTGAACTAGGCATCACCCCAGCTAGTTCTATGGTTTCTTTCTCTTGGCTACTTTAAAAAGCATGTTTCTGGGGCTGAAGAGTTGGCTCAGATGTTAAGAGTACTGTTTGGTCTTTCAAAGGTCCTGGGTCAATTCCCAGCAACCACATGGTGGCTCACAACCGTCTATAATGAGATCTGGTGCCTTCTGGTTACATGCAGGCAAAACACTGCATACTTAATAAATAGATCTCTCTCTTTTTTTTTTCTTTTTTTAAGCATATTTCTGGTTGCCTTTGCAGTTGGCTGCTGAACAGTTCAAGAAAACAAGTCTTCATGTGGCTAAGAGTGTTTTGAACAACAAACATATAGTGAAGATGCTGGAAAAATACCTCAAGGTTTGTGTTTGGGAATCTAGTGGGCCGGAAAAGCTTTGGGGAATGGAAGATGATGTGTATGGAATGTAGCTAGAGTGCAGTGTTAATCATTTCTGAGTTTTGGAGAAATTGAAGGACATCAAAACACTTAGGTGTTAGATCTGTGGCACTGAGGGTTTCTAGAGACTTGGTACTTTACCCGAGACCGTGGGTTGTGATGCTGTTTAGTGGATCACTGCATATGCTACTCACACACAACATGAAAAAGACTGACTGTCTTGTTGTGAAGTACTGAGCAGATGCTCGTGATCTACTCTTAGAAAGTATCCCAGCTGGGTGGAGTGACAGGTGACTGTGGTCCCAGCTACTCTGGAGCCATGGGAGGGAGATTCAAGTTTCAGCCTAGGAAATTCAGATCAGCATGGCAACATAGCAAGGCCTGGTCTCATAGCAGAACAATTAAAACAAATTACAAATGATATAAAAAGGATTAAAGAATAGAGAAGGTTGTGTGGTGGCACGCAGTTGATATCTAGACACAAGAGGATTACTGAATTTGAGGCCAGCCATAATAGTAACAATAGGCTGAACACAGTGCAAATAGAGCCTATGGGCTTACTAGTGATAGAGCACTTGTTTATAGCATGTGTGATGACTTGGATTTAATCCCCAACAACCCAGAAAAAATGTGTGACATTTAACAGATAATAGGTTGTGATTTTGAGGACAGAGAGTACCCATATGTGAAATTCTCCATAAAGATAAACTAGCCAAGCCGGATGTGGTGCGCACCTTTAATACCAGCACAGGAGGCAGAGACAGGCAGATCTCTGTGAATTCCAGGCCAACCTGGTCTACAAAACGAGTCTAGGACAGTCGAGGCTACACAGAGAAACCCTGTCTCAAAAAAAAAAAAAAAAAAACTAAGCAAACTGAATCTCCTCTGTAAACTTTGAAGACTGCAGTTTTTTGCTACAGTCTGCAGACTGTTGTTAAAACAAGAGCTCCTTATAAACTGGCCCGCTGTTAGGCTGTGTCCCTGAGTTGTGTCCCTCTTTGTACAGGGTGAAGATCCTTTTGTCAATGAAACTGCTGATCTTGAGACAGAAGGAGATGAAAATGTAGGAGAGGAGAAGGAGCCGACGCCAGAGGAGGTAGCTGCAGAAGTCTTAGCAGAGGTGATTACAGCAGCAGTGAGGGCTGTGGAGGGAGAAGGAGACCCAGCCACAGACCATAATGAAGTCCCAGCTGAAGTGAAAGGCCCTGCGGATACAGCAGAGGCCAGTAGTGACCCCCACACTGAAAAGCTGCTGGAAGAGCAAACCTGTGGAACAGCCCCTGAAAATGGGAACACTGAAGACAAGGACAGAAGTGATGCTGCTGAGGCCAGAAATGAAGCCGTGGTGCCAGCAGCAGAGGCAGAAAGCACTGCACCCATTGCTATCCCAGGAATCATGGAAGATGAAGTAGGACAGAGTGATGCAGAGTCCAAAGATACTCCCCTAGAATGACCTTTTCTTCCCTGTTTGAAGGGATGTGTTATATCGTGTGCTCTCTTTGGTTTATAAGCAGTGCTAGGGGTGGGGGTTGTTACTTGATGGAAAGACTTCGCCATTTCCTTCCCAATGTACCTCAAGGATTAATGCTGTACAGCGGATGGCTTCCCACCTTTGTTAGAATACAAAAGAGATAAACCATTTTCCCAAGTGGCCTTTGATGGCTGGCTACCTGTGCACTGCAGTTAGAATAATAAAAGTAGATCTTCCTGATATATGTTAAGTGCTGAAACTGACAGAATGTGAGGGTATGTTTTTATTTGTTTGTTACTTGGGAAGCAGCTTGATAGGAATACGACTTGCTTGAGAAATTTTTGTTGTTTAGGGGAATTCCCTTTATTCACCTGCATGGCACATTCTGTCAGACATACAGTTCAACCCTCCGTGTGGGTGAGAGCTGAGATTGTGCCCCCTCACCAACAGTCCTGCCTAAGATCAGACAGATTTTATTAAGGCCTTTATTTTAGCTTTGGCATTGAGATAGCATCTTGTTTGACCGAACCTATCCTCAGAACTCAGTCCTCCTTGTCAGCCTTCAGAGTCCTGGGCCTGAGTGTGTACAGCCATGTTCCACTGGGCCTTGGTTTTGTACTACATGGTGTTCCATGTTCCTTACCAGCTGTGGCAGCATCCTGTTAACATTAGACATCTGTCATGTCTTGGCAGTGACCTTGGCCTGTGCATGAGGTCTGAGAAAGCCCCTCCGTAGAGACTCTTCCAAAGGAGGCACACTCAATCTGAGCCTATAGCATGAGGGCACTGGCACTGGTTCTCACCGTTCAATGCTTTTTAATTAATCAGCTTTTTAATCATTTTTACCTCTTTATCTTCCACCACTCCATTAGTGCTGGATGTTGGTGGCTTTTTGTTTGTTTTAATTTTGTTATTCCCACCTAAAAGTATCTAGGAAGAGCTGGGCGTGGTGGTGCACGCCTGTAATCCCAGCACTCGGGAGGCAGAGGCAGGCGGATCGCTGTGAGTTCGAGGCCAGCCTGGTCTACAAAGGGAGTCCAGGACAGCCAAGGCTAACACAGAGAGACCTTGTCTTGAAAATAGAAGTCTCCACAGATAAAATCTAGTTGTAAAAGCTCATATGGCTAAGTGAAGATGTTTCATTTAGGCAAATAGTATTTCTTTGGCAGTTCTGAACCTGAGAAGAGGTGGCTTAGCATGTCTTTGATGTAGTATATGCCAAGTTCTACAGCATCAGAATGATGATAGTTGCCCCTTTGAAATTAATTGCTTTGTCCATCATTGACTGAACACAGCTCACATCTTGAAAGCATCAGCCAATGGAGAATTACTACAAAAGGCAATAAAATATTGCAGCAATTCCATCAGCATTTCTGCCAAGGAGCATTACTAGGGTATATGAGATGAACCTTGGGAATATCAATGTCAAAACTTAAGCAATAAAAAGTGATGCCACTGAAACATTTGTTTGGTTTGGTTTTGAGACAGGCCCCTAGACGACATTGCTGTAGATGTGGTCTGGAGAGAGAGAGTGAGAGTGTGTGTGTGTGTCTCTCTGTTTGTTCATTCCTGTCCTGGTGATGGACCTAGGGCCTCATAGCAAGCAGATCTTGTACATTTACTTAGTGTGCATAAACATGCCATGGTGTGCATACAGAAGCCAGAGAACAGCTTGTAGGTTCCAGGGATCCAGCGCCCTTACCTGATGAGATCACTCCGCTTTGTTTTGTTTCAAGACAGGGTCTCTCTGTAGCCTTGGCTGTCTGGATTTAACTTTTTAGACCAGGCTGGCCTCAAACTCATAGAGATCCACCTACCTCTGCCTCCTGAGTGGTGGGATGAAAGGTGTGCACCACCAAGCTGGGCCCTGTTTAAAAAAAAATAAGGAACCTGGGTTTTTTATTTTCTGTAACTCCATCTAACTCGGCTCTAAAAACATTTTAAAGCCTGATTTTAGTCCCAGCTACTACAGAGGTTGAGGCCTGCCTTGTCAACTTAGCAAAACCTTATCTTGACATTTAAAAGGACTCGAAATAAATACCTCTGTTAGAATGTTTGCCTAGTATATGTGAGGCCCTAGGTTTAATCCCCAGCAGAACTAAAATTTAAAAAGCAAACAACTGCTGGGCAACTTTATCTACAAGGGTACATCAGTTTTCAGCACTCAGATTTAGTTAAATATAATTCCTGACACAGCAGTTTGCCAACTTTGGGCATGCTTAATACCAGCACTTTGGTAAGAGTTCAGCCGTCATGGAGTTTGTAAGGATTCCAGAGCCAACCTGAGCTACGTGAGATTCTTGTCTCTTTAAATATCAGCTCACTGAAACTCTGGAGAAACAAAAAACAAATATCAGCCCTTTAATCCCAGTACTTGGGAAGTGTGGGCAGGTAGATCTCAGTTCAAGGCCAGCCTGGTCTACAAATCGAGTTCAGGACAGCCAGAGCTACACACGCAAACCCTGTCTCAAAAAAAAAACCCTAAATAAAGCTGGGCTGTAGTGGCTCATTCCTTTAATCCCAGCACAGAGGCAGGCAGATCAGTGAGTTTGAGGCCAGCCTGGTAGCATAGTCAAGGTACACAGACAAACCCTGTCTCAGAAACAAACAAAAAACCCTAAATAAATAAATAAACCAAATTGAGTACATACAATAAAGAAAATCCATGCCAGGCATGGTGGCCCATGGCTAATCTAGAGCTTCTGAGTACTGGCATTGCAGCTTTGTGCTAGCATAACTAACCGACTTGCTTTATGGAGTGCTGGGGACCATGCGTGGGGCTTTAAGAATGGCTTTGTAATTCAAGGTGGACATCCTCTTTCCTCAGACTTCTCAGTGTTGGGATCCCAACCATGCACTGTCACCCTTGGCCTATAAGCTGTTTTAAAGTGTGCAGTGCCATGGGGTAGAATGACAGTTGCACAACCTTCACTTATTTCCCCCCCCCCCCCCCCCCCCCGCCAAGCCAAGTTTATCCTTAAAGCTTCCAATCTTATTTATAGTGACTCCTGCTTAGGTGTAGTGACCCAACCTTGAATTCTCAGGCTGACCCAGAAGGATTTCAGCCTGGACTACAAAGGGAAACCATCTCCAAAAATAAGCCTGATGCTAGGCATGGTGGCACATGCCTTAGTCCCAGCACTCAGCAAGCAAAGGCAGGCAGATCTCTGTATGTTTGAGGTCAGCCTGGTCGACATAGCCAACTCCACACAGGGATGCAGCTATGAGACTGTCTCAAAAAACAATAAACCCAGGCCAGGCATGGTGGAGCATGCCTTTAATCCTAGCACTCGGGAGGCAGAGGCAGGCCAGCCTGGTCTACAAAGCAAGTCCAGGACAGCCAAGGCTACACAGAGAAACGCTGTCTCAAACAACCAAAAAAGAAAAGAGAGAGGAAAAAAAAAAGCCAATAAACCCAAGCCTGGCATGGTGGCTAACAAGCCAGGTGGATTTCTATGAGTTTAAGGCTACCCTGCATTACAGAGTGAGAACCTGTCTTAAATAAAATCTGGTGAGATGGCTGAATAATTAAGAGCACTTGGGCTAGGAGTGGTGTCGCGCATGCTTGTAATCCCAGCACTCAGGAGGCAGAGGCAGGTGGACCTCTGTGAGTTTGAGGCCAGCCTTATCTACAGAGTGAGTTCCAGGACAGCCAAGGCTACACAGAGAAACCCTTTCTCAATAAATAAATAATTCATGTGAGTATCATTTGAGGCAACCCGAATCTGTGTTCCTAGGCCAACTATGGCTCAGTTCCTTTAGGGTGAGGGGAAAAAAAGGGGTACTTGGCCCTGTTCAGGTTCCCAGCACCCAGGCACCAGCTCCCAGCTTTCTAACTGCAGTTCCAGAGGATCTGGTACCTGAAGTGGCTATAACAGGCCCCAGCATAGCAAGCATGGCTTGGGCAGGCCTAGCCCTTCTCCCTGCATTCCCTCTGTCCTGCTAAATAGTTAAGATGACATTCCTAAAGCTAGCCACCAAGGTCTATTCCCTTATTTGGCCACTTCCTCCCCTTGAGGCTGACCACCAAGGTCCAGCTATTAACGTACTGAAGTCCAGCAATGAAAAGTCCCCCTTGGGGCTGGAGAGATGGCTCAGTGGTTAAGAGCACTGACTGCTCTTGCAGAGGTCCTGAGTTCGATTCCCAGCACCACATGGTGGCTCCCAACCATCTATAATGTGATCGGATGCATACTGTATACATAATAAATAAAATTAAAAATAAAAGAAAAGAAAAGTCCCCTTTTGGCTGCCCTAATTAACATGTTCAGTCAAGATTAACCCATTCATCCTAATACAGGATGTCTCCTTTAACAACTGTCATTTGCCTGCAGTCTGTCTCCTCTCTATACAGAGACAGTCCTTTGTCCTGGGGCAAATACTCCTGCCCGCCTTGTTCTTTTTCCCTTCTTCCCTGTCCTCTACCTCCAGTCCTTTGTCCCTCTGGGGCACATAAGTCTCCTTTGTGCTGAGAACTTGGTCTCAGGGTATCTTATTCTGATACGAGTCCTTCTAGCCCTTTTTTGTTTTGTTTTGTTTTGTTTTTGTTCTGTTTTTAAAGATTTACAGTGTTCTGCCTGCAGTCCAGAAGAGGGCACCAGATCTCATTACAGATGGTTGTGAGCCACCATGTGGTTGCTGAGAGTTGAACTCAGGACCTCTGGAAGAACAGCCAGTGCTTTTAACCTCTGGGCCATCTCTCCAGTCTGATAGCTGTCCATAGAGTGCCCCTTTCTGGCTTCAGATACCATGAATGCATATGATATGTGTGCATACATGCAGGCAAATACTCAATGCACATAAGATAAAACAACAAAAATATGAGGGCATGGTGGTGCATGCCTGTAATCCCAGCACTCAGGGAGGCAGAGGCAGGTGGACCCCTGTGAGCTGGAGGCCAGTCTGGTCTACAAAGCAGTCCAGGACAGCCAAGCCTACACAAAGAAACCCTGTCTTGAAAAACAAAATAAAACCTAAACAAACAAAAACAAAAAATAAAACCCAGGGCTAGAGAAATGGCAAAGGATCCAAGTTGAGGTCCCATGTCAGATGGCAGGATATGAAACTGTCTTTTAGCATCCATGGGGACCTGTACTCATGTCTACAAATCCCACCCATGTATATAAATAGAAATCTTTTTTCCCTTTTTTGAGACAGGGTTTCTCTGTGTTATCTTGGCTGTCCTAGACTCACTTTGTAGACCGGGCTGGCCTCGAACTCACAGAGATCTGCCTGCCTCTGCCTCCCTGAGTGCTGGGATTAACGGCGTGGGCCACCAAGCCTGGCCCTTTTGTTATTTTTGAGACAGGGTTTCTCTGTATAACCCTGGCTGTCCTGGAACTCAATTTATAGACCAGGCTGGCCTCGAACTCTGGGACCCACTTGTCTCTGCAATCTGAGTGGTAAGATTAATGGTGTGTGCCACCATTACCCTACCAGGTTGTAGAGGATTTTTATGTTTTTAAAATTAGCCTAACCAGATGGTTGTTGGCACATGCCTTTAATCCCAGAACTTGGGAGGCAGAGGAAGTTGGCTCTCCAAGTTCAAGGCCAGTCTAAAGGAGTGAGTTCTAAGCACATTCACAAGCTTGTCCATTTCATTCTTAGCCTTGTGTGCTTCTCTTGCATTTTAACCCCATTCTTTCTTTCTTTTTTTTTTTTTTTTGTTGTTGTTGTTTTTATCTACACTGGTTTTTTGTGTTTGCTTGTTTGTTTGTTTTTTGCCTGTGTGAAGGTGTCAGATCTTGAAGTTACAGACAATTGTGAGCCACCATGTGAGTGCTAGGAATTGAACCCAGGACCTCATAAAGAATGGTCAAATGCCAGGTGTAATGGTGCACGCCTTTAATCCCAGCACTCGGGAGGCAGAGACAGGCGGATCTCTGTGAGTTCAAGGCCGGACTGGTCTACAGAGTGAGTCCAGGACAGCCAAGGTTATACAGAGAGACCCTGTCTCAGGGGAAAAAAAATAAAACAAAACAACAATAACAACAAAAAACCAAAGAATGGTCAATACTCTTAACCACTAAGCCATTTATTTTATTTTATTTTATTTTTATTATTATTATTATTTTTTTTTTTTTTTTGGTTTTTCGAGACAGGGTTTCTCTGTGTAGCCCTGGCTGTCCTGGACTCGCTTTGTAGACCATGCTTGAGAGAAGAAAGCGCAGAGCTGGGGAAGCGTGGAACACAGGGCCCCCAGGGAAACACGCATGCGGAAATGCTATTTAACACCTAAAAAAGCACAAAGCCTTTTAAGGTAATATCAAATGATTTTAGCAGTGCAGAAGGTAGCAGTACAAATGGCTATCTGAAGTCCATAAAACTCTTTGAAACCGATTTAAGAGATAGCGCTGTCTGGAGATGAGATTATACTCCCCTGAGCAAATATCAAGAAGAAAGAACAAGGAAGGTTAAATGTGTGTGGTTCTTGAGCCTCTGTAGTCATTTGGATTTTAGAACCCCACCTTCTCAGGTCAACTATAAGAAGCCCCTCAGCCCGGTGCCTGGGGTCGTTTCTGAGACCTTTGAATTGGGGATCCGATGCAACCCAGCGCCCGGAGCCCAATAAAAGATTTTCTTGTATTTACAGCAGTCTCCGGTATCTCTGGTTCTTTTGGGGGTATCGATCTAGGTGCAGCTTTTGGGGGCTCATCCAGGACCCCCAAAGGAGTCCCAGAAACTCCAGAGACCAGAGAATCTAATTCCCGGTAAGTGCAGCTGTCTTGGCCAAGTGTCCTGTCCTTTTGTCATTTATTCTGTGTGCTCAGGTGAGTGCTGGAAGCAGCGTGAGCCGCAGCTGCTGGGCAACGAGTAACGTGGCTGTGAGCAGTCGCTGATAGACCCTGGAAGACGTTCTAGGCTACTGCTGCCACGGAGGGTCTGCGGGACGCCAGAGACCATAGGGAGGACGGAGAGCCCCAAGAGTAGAACTCTGGGTTCAAGGAGTGGGATGCTGGGTCCCAATAAGGGGTGATCGTGCGCCCCAAGAGTGTAAGGCTGGCTCCCTAAGAGAGTCTGGTTGACTGGGGAAAAGGAAGCAAGACACTCCCACACTCACCTGGCAGAATTTGTTGTGTAGCCTTGTGTTTGTCTGTCTGGTTATCTGTGGCAATTGTTTGTCTGGATGAGACTACGACATACATACACTATGGGACAGGCTCCATCTACACCCCGTGTGCCTGCCCACCAAAAGAAGGCACTAGATCTCATTACAGATGGTTGTAAGCTACCATGTGGTTGTTGGGAATTGAACCCGGGACCTTTGGAAGAGAAGACGGTGCTCTTAAACCTCTAAGCCATCTCTCAGCCCAGCTTTTCCTTTTCTCTCAAGAAAAGCAATCTCACCACCCTCTGCCGGTCTGAATGGCTGGTCTTCAACGTTGCCTGGCCGCCGGAAGGAACCTCTAGCTTGAAAATAATTAAAGAAGTCAAGCGAATAGTTTTCCAACCAAACTTGGGTTACCCAGAACCGTTGTCTTACATGGCGGTTTGGGAGGACCTCATACCCAACGCCCCACTCTGGGTAAAATCCTTCCTTCCCCTAAACCCTCAGACCTTACAGAGGTGCTGTTGGTGCCGCGGAAAAAAAGGAAACCAGGGTGGAACAGCCCAGACTGAGGAATCGTAGGAGAGAACCGCCCAAGCGTCCAACAGCACCCCCCCCTCCTCAACCCAGTGCTGCGAGGGATTGGGGGGGGGGTGGTCGGAGGAAGAGGTACTCTTTCCCAGCTCCGCCTTACCCTAAGTCTTCCTCGGGCTATGCTGCTTGAAGAAGTGGTTCCTGTAGTTTCGCCCGCTACATATACAGCCTGGGGAGGTGGTTACAGCAGTAGCTCCGGCAGAAGCTGGGAACTAGAAGCAGACGAATGGTAACGCCCGAGAAAGACTTCACCGTAGCCCTTCCGTTCCGAGTGGCTGGGCCGATGGATGACCAAGGCAACCAACCTTACCATTATTGCCCTTATGCTACTAGCGACCTCCGTAACTGGCAGGGAAGGCGTGCTAGGTTTTCTGAAGATCCAAAAGACCTCACAGAATTGCTTGATACTGTCCTTTTCACCCATCAGCCAACATGGGGCGATTGTCACCAACTGTTACAGATATTATTTACAAAAGAAGGAAGAGAATGTATCCAAGACAGAAGCTAGAAAGCAGGGTCCAGGAAATAACGGAGAAGCCACGACTGACCAGGCCGTTATAGATAACAGTTTTCCCCTTCAGAGACCCACCTGGGATTACAACACAGCTGCAGGTAAGAAGAGGCTCCCAGTCTACCACCCGGCTCTATTGGCAGGTCTCAAAGTGGCCAGCAGAAGGCCCATCAATTTGACGATAGTCTATGAAATCAGGCGGGGACCTGACAAAAGCCCAGCTGCTTTTCTAGAGAGAATTATGGATGCCTTCCAGAGGTTCACTCCACACGACCCGGAAGCTGCTGAGCACAAGGCCACAGTTGCGATGTCCTTTAGTAGCTCAGGCGGCACCGGACATCAGGTGAAAACTCCAGGGTTCGGATGACTTAAAGGAAAAGAGCCTCAGAGATTTAGTAGCCGTGTCAGGCAAGGTACACAACAGCAGGGAGAGTGCAGAGGAAAAACAGATGAAAGCCAACCAGAAATGCCACAAGGATATGGCAACTACAACGGAGAAAGTGCTCCTAGAGGCCAGCTTGGAACCAGAAGATCGTCACAGACAGTTGGGACAAATGATGCACATCTCTAAAGGTAAGGGGCAAGGCAAAGGAAGACAAAAATTGGGCCTTGACCAGTGTGCTCACTGCAAAGAAACAGGGCACTGGGCAAAAAATTGCCCCAAGACAAAGGAAAGCCAGAAGATACTCCGCCTGGGGTCAGATGAGGGAGAAGATTGAAGAGGAGCAGGTTTGGAACCTCTCCCCAAACCTAGGGTAACCCTTAAAGTGGAGGGGAAACCTGTGAATTTCCTGGTTGACACTGGAGCCCAACACTCGGTCTTACTACAACTGAAGGGCCCATTGTCCGGTAGAAAATCCTGGGTACAGGGGCCACTGGGATAAAACAACATCCACGGACTACTCAAAGAACAGTGGATTCAGAAAGGGGCCAAGTAACCCATTCCTTTATGGTGATCCCAGATTGCCCCTGCCCCCTGCTGGAAAGAGACCTCCTAACTAAACTAGGAGCCCAGATACATATCTCCTCAAATGGCATCGAAGTACTGGACCAACAGGGGACCCCAGTTCACATCCTCACTACCACCTCAGTGGATGAATACAGACTTTTCATCCTAGCTGTAAAGCCAGGCGGGGACATAGAAGCCTGGCTGAAAGACTTCCCCCAGGTATGGGCAGAAACGGGAGGCATAGGACTGGCCAAACAGAGGCCACCGATCTTCATTGAATTAAAACATGGTGCTGATCCTGCCAGGGTTCGATAATATCCAATCCCCTCAGCTAAAAAGGGGATCATTCCCCATATCTGGTGACTGCTGGAATTGGGAGTCCTCAACCAATGCCAGTCAGCCTGGAACACGCCCTTACTGCCTGTCAAGAAGCCACACACAAACAACGACCTACAGGACCTCACGGAGGTCAACAGGGAAGTGATGGACATTTATACAACTGTGGCCAATCCCCACACCCTCCTGAGTGTCCCCAGAATGTCAATGGTATACTGTCTTTGATCTAAAAGATGATTTTTTTTAGCCTGCCTCTTGGCCCAAGAATTCAAGAATGTTTCACGTTTGAGTGGCATGATCCAGAAACTGGAGAAAATGGACAATTAACCTGGACAAGGCTGCCACAAGGCTTCAAAAACTCCCTGACGATCTTCGATGAGGCTCTTCATGAAGACTTGGGTGAGTACAGGGAATAGCACCCCCAAGTTACCCTCTCCCAGTACGTAGATGACCTGCTGCTAGCAGCCTCAGATAAAGAAGGGACGAGAGACCTGCTCCGGACGCTGGGAAAACTTGGATACAGAGCTTCCACAAAGAAAGCTCAGTTATGCAAATCAGAGGTACAGCATCTGGGTTTCATCTTAAAAGAAGGTAAGAGGTGGCTGTCAGATGCCCTTGAGATCACACCCCCCAAAAAATCCAAAGCAAGTGCGTGAATTTCTGGGATCAGCTGGATTCTGTAGGTTCTAGATACCAAGTTTTGCAGAATTTGCTAAGCCCCTTTACACAGCCACAAAAGAAAATACTGGTGGCCGGGCGTGGTGGTGCACGCCTTTAATCCCAGCACTGGAGAGGCAGAGGCAGGCAGATCGCTGTGAGTTCAAGGCCAGCCTGGTCTACAAAGTGAGTCTAGGACAGCCAAGGCTACACAGAGAAACCCTGTCTTGAAAAACAACAACAACAACAAAATACTGGTGATTTCACCTGGACAGCTCAACATCAGCAAGCCTTTGAAACCATAAAAAAGGCGTTATTATCTGCTCAACACCTATAAAGCTTTAACTGGGACCCGCCCAGACCTCACCAAGTCTTGTTGGCTATCTTATGATGCACAGCCCCCTTTCTATGAAGCCATAGCAATTGTCAGTAACTACGCTCTTGCTACAGATGGAATCAACTCCCACAGGCCAGACTTACTCTCCAACTGGTCTCTGGAAGCAGAACTTGTGGGGGAGATGATCCCAGACACCCATGGGAGCCTCTGTAAGCAGTCCTCTATTGCTGGGGTAGGGACAGACCAAGATCTGGTACCTTCTAACAATACATGATGGGCCCTGTTCCTCTGGCCTGACCTCCTGTGGGTATGGTAGCTACTTTAAGATTCTTACTGAGGGGCTGGAGAGATGGCTCAGAGGTTAAGAGCACTGAGTGCTCTTCCAAAGGTCCTGAGTTCAATTCCCAGCAACCACATGGTGGCTCACAACCATCCTAAGTGAAATCTAGTGCCTTCTTCTGGCATGCAGGCACACATACAGGCAGAATACTGTATGTATATGTATAAAAACAAAAACAAAAAAAAAAGTTGTCTACTACATTGGAAAATTGCTTCTAAAATAAAAAGGTTTTATAAAAGAAAAAGAAAAAAAAGATTCTTGCTGCGTGCTAGTACAATTGATCCCCCAGCTCATTTATCACAGCAATGAGGAGTTTCTCCTGGCCTCTGACCCATGTAGCCAAGGTCACATAAGAGATAAAAGAGAACCTATAACAACTGTAACTCTCGCAGTATCACTAGGGTTAGGAGCTGCAGGGGCAGGAACAGCATCTCCTCACTGATCCTTCAGGACAAGCATTATAGTCAGTTAAGAGAATCTACAGACCAGGACACTCACTATTAGCGAGCTCCATTTCAGGGTTAGAACAAAATGTTGACCCTTTGGTGGAAGCAGTTCTTCAAAACAAAAGAGGCCTTGACTTGGTGTTCTCCCGACAAGGGGGCTATGTGAGGCGCTCACAGAAGAATGCTGCTTTTATGTCAGTAGGTCTGACATTATAAAAGAGTCCTAGCAAAAGTCAGGGAAGGTCGAGAAAAAAGACACAGAGAAAGACAAGCCAAGACAGGATGATTTGAAACCTGGTTTAATACATCACCTGGGCTAACAACTTCACTATCTGCCCTCCTGGGCCCATCTGTTATTCTACTACTGTTAGTCACCTCCGGGCTATGCTTGCTAAATAAATTATTAACATATATTAAATGGAGACTGAGCACCATTCAGTTAATGGTGCTACGGTCACAGTACCAGGAAGTGGCCACTGGTGAAACTGTTAACGACTTTTTGTTTTGTTTTGTTTTTGGTTTTTCGAGACACAGCCTCTTTGTGTTAGCCTTGGCTGTCCTGGACTCACTGTGTAGACCAGGCTGGCCTTGAACTCACAGTGATCCGCCTGCCTCAGCCTCCTGAGTGCTGGGATTAAATGTGTGCGCCACCATCCCCAGCCCGTTAATGACTTTTAAACATTAAACATTCCTAGTTTCTATACTCCCCAACAGGAACTTCCGAGGACTACTGCACCATAACCTCCAGTCCTTTCCCCAATGACAGCGATTAAAGGACTAAAATCAAATCATCTCAAGGATCTGAGAGGAGTCCCCTCTTAGTCAGGGGATAATGAGAGAAGAAAGCGCAGAGCTGGGGAAGCGCAGAAGGCAGAGCCGCCAGGGAAGTGTGTGGAAATGTTATTTAACATCTAAAGACACATAGAGCCTTTTAAGCTAATACCAAATGATTTTAGCAGTGCAGTTGGTAGCAGTACAAATGGCTTATCTGAAGTCCATAAAACTCTTTGAAACGGATTTAAGAGATGGTGCTATCTGGGCTTGAGAGATGGCTCAGAGGTTAAGAGCACTGGTTGCTCTTCCAGAGGTCCTGAGTTCAATTCCCAGCAACCACATGGTGGCTCACAACCATCTATGGTGAGATCTGGTGCCCTCTTCTGACACACAGGGATACACACAGGCGAAACAGTGTATACATAATAAATAAACCTTAAAAAAAAAAAAAAGAAAAGAAAAGAAAAACAAAAGCAGCTTAATCACTTTCATCACAGCCTATTGTAGGCTTCTTTACTGATGGCCTCTTTCTGACTGTTGTGGGTTTACCCAATGAGTATGGTTACATCCCCTGGAGATGGGATACACTCTCCCGAGCAAATGGCGAGAAAAAGGAAAGAACAAAGAAGGTTAAATTGTGTGCAGTCCTGGCGCCTGTCCCCTCTGTAGTCATTTGGATTTTGGAACACCTTCTCAGGTCAACTATAAGAAGTCCCTCAGGCCAGTTTCTGAGACCTTTGAATTGGGAATCGGATGCGACCCAGCGCCTGAGGCTGAATGAAAGATTCTCTTGTAAACGGGCCATGGTGGTGCATGTTTTTAATCCCGGCACTCGGGAGGCAGAGGCAGGCGTATCACTGTGAGTTCGAGGCCAGCCTGGTCTACAAAGCAAGTCCAGGACAGCTAAGGCTACACAGAGAAACCCTATCTCAGGAAAAAATTAAATCAAATCAAACAAACAAACAAAAAGATTCTCTTGTATTTACAGCGGTCTCTGGTATCTCTGGTTCTTTTTTGGTATCAATCTGGGCGCCAACAGGCTGGCCTCAAACTCACAGCAATCCACCTGCCTCTGCCTTCCGAGCCCTGGGATTAAAGGCATACACCACCACATCCGGCATAGCCCAATTCTTTTTTACACTGTCCTTTTAATGAACTGGCAGAGTGGGCTAATTGCAAGACCAAGTTATGGTATATAAATGGGGGTTTAATGGGAGCAGCTCGAGTCCACCAAGCAGGAGGAGAGGGAGAGAGAGGGGGAGGGGCAGGGAGAGGAGAGGTAGGAAAGAGGAACCTCTCTGTGAGTTCAAGGCCAGCCTGGTCTACAGAGAGAGTTCCAGGACAGCTAGAGCTGTTACACACAGAAACCCTGTCTCAAAAAACAAAACAAGAAAAGGGGGACCCAAAATGTCTGGGTGTAGAGGCTCTGGAAGAGGGGAAGCCCCTCCCCTGGCTGGGTACTCAGGGTAAAGGGCTGGGTATGCCAGCAATGCCCTGCAGCAGTCAGGAACCAGGGGATGCTGGGAGAACCCAGGAGGCCAGCCTCACTTTGGCATGGTCTGAAATCCAACAGCCTTGAACTCACAGGGATCTCCCCATCTCTATCTCCCAAGTACTGGATTAAAGGTGTGCACTACCACATACAATCCCAGATAAGTGTTTTTGGGTTTTGTTTTGTTTTAGTTTAGGTTTCTCCATGTAGCGTTGGCTGACCTGTATCCTGGACTCCATTTGTTGCCCAGGCTGGTCTCGAATTCAGAAGTACTGGGTTACAGGCAGGTGTCACTGGCACCTGGCTCCAGATAAATTTTTTTTTTTTTTTTGGTTTTTCGAGACAGGGTTTTTCTGTGTAGCCTTGGCTGTCCTAGACTCACTTTGTAGATCAGGCTGGCCTCGAAGTCACAACGATCCACCTGCCTCTGCCTCCCAAGTGTTGGGATTAAAGGCCTGCGCCACCACGACCGGCTCCAGATAAATTTTTAACTTAGAAAAACACTTAAAGTTCGAGGCCAGCCTGGTTTACAAAAGGAGTCCAGGATAGCCAGAGCTGTTACACGAGAGAAACCCTGACTCAAAAAACCTTAAAAAAAAAAAAAAGCATGATTAGTAGAGTTTTTGTCTAGCACACACAAGGCCCTGGGTTCCATCCCCAGTGTCTCATGGCTATAGTTTGAGTGAGGCCAAAGCCCTGGCTGGACCCAGGCAGTGGTGGTGCTTGCCTTTAATTCCAGTACTCCAGAGGCAGAGACAGACAGCTCTGTGAGTTCCAGGACAGCTATGTAGAAAGATTCCTGTCTTAAAAGAAATCTGGAAATACTATATTGGGGGGACATGGAGATCGGGTTCAGCACCCAACAACCACATATAGTGACTCACAACCACCTGTAACCCCCACACTGCTCTTACAGACAACTAGGGTTTAGGTCCTAGTACCCTTGCTCGGCATCTCACAATCAATCACCATTATCTCTAGCCCCAGGGGATCCGATGCCATTTTCTAGCTTATTTGAGTACCTGCAATCATATGTACACAACACACAAATACAAATAATAAAATCCTAGGCCAGGCTAGGAGGTGATGACACACACCTTTAATCCCAACACTTGGGAGACAGAGACAGGTGGAGCTCTGAGTTTGAGGCCAGTGGTCTACAGACCAGGTTCAGGACAGTTAGGGCTACCTGGAGAAACCCATATTTAAAAAAAAAAAACAGATGATACCACTTCCTGTCCACACACAAGTCAAACAAAACCCCAAAAACCTAGGCCTGGGGAGATGACTCGGGGGTTAAATTGTTGCTTTAAGGTAGAGATCAAAGAAGGAAGATACATCAACTTGTGGCCTTCCCCCTCCACCTTTGTTCTCACAGGCTAGCACGCCTGTGCATCCACACACAGGTGACTACCCTCCCTTCTAGACCAATCTTTTTTCTTTTTTCTTTTTTCTTTTTTTTTTTTTGGTTTTTTGAGACAGGGTTTCTCTGTGTGGCTTTGGCTGTCCTGGACTCGCTTTGTAGACCAGGCTGGCCTCGAACTCACAGCGATTCGCCTGCCTCTGCCTCCCAAGTGCTGGGATTAAAGGCGTGCGCCACCACGCCCGGCTCAACCAATCTTTTTTCTTCTTCTTCTTCTTCTTCTTTTTTTTTTCCTCTCTTTTTTTTTTCTTCTAGACCAATCTTGCTTGTTCAGTGGAATAAGGTGCGAGGCTGGGGTAGTAGTGTGAGGTCTTTGGGAAAAGAAGTATCATGCAAGCAATATGCATAACTTTCTATTTTCTAGTAGCCGTATTAAACTAGACATAAAATCGAATACAATCCTTACTTTTTTTTTTTTAAGGTTTTTTTTGTTTGTTTGTTTTTGTTTTGTTTTGTTTTGTTTTTCGAGACAAGGTCTCTCTGTGTAGCCTTGACTGTCCTGGATTTGCTTTGTAGACCAGGCTGGCCTCGAACTCACAGCGATCCGCCTGCCTCTGCCTCCCTGAGTGCTAGGATTAAAGGTGTGTGCCACCACACCCGGCCAATCCTTAATTTTTTTTTTTTTTTACAGTTATTTAGTGTGCAAAGCTTGTTCCTTTCACCATGTTAAATGCCTACAATTAAAACAAGTGTTCTAGGGGCTGGAGAGATGGCTCAGAGGTTAAAGGCACCGACTTCTCCAGAGTTCCTGAGTTCAATTCCCAGCAACTATATGGTGGCTCATAACCATTTATAATGTGATCTGATGCCCTCTTCTGGCCTGCATGTGAATGTACAGGCAGAGCACTGTATACATAATAAGTGAAATCAATCTTAAACAAAACCAAAGTAAGTGTTCTATTACAATTTCCCCAGGAATAGATATTCTATCCTTCTAGGAAGTGTTTCAAGGTGTAGTGGTAGTGATTCCCACCACCTTTAATCCCAGCACTTGGGAGGCGGAGGAGGTGGATCTGTGAGTTTGAGGCTAGCCTGGTCTACAAAGTGAGTCCAGGATAGGCAAGCCTACACAGAGAAACTGTCTCTTAAAAAAAAAAATGATTTAGAACTCCTAGGCAGAAAGGTGTTTAAGAATCAGTGCTATTGCCAGGCGGTGGTGGCGCACGCCTTTAATCCCAGCACTTGGGAGGCAGAGGCAGGTGGATCACTGTGAGTTCGAGGCCAGCCTGGTCTACAAAGTGAGTCCAGGACAGCCAAGGCTACATAGAGAAACCCTGTCTCGAAAAACCAAAAAAAAAGAAAAAAAGAAAAAAGAACCAGTGCTATTAACCACTGCTGTGCCATCTTCTGGCTCACATGCCCTCCATTTTATCCCCAGCACTGTACATGATCAGGCATGCTGGTTCACACTTGTAACTCCATAACTAGAGATTGAGGCAGGAAGGTAAGTTTAATGTCATCTTTACATACGGTTCAAGTTTAAGGCCATCCTGGGCTAGATGCATTCATGTTTCACTCCTTAATGTTTTCTTTTTTTCTATTTGGTTTTTAGAGCCAGTTAAGACTGAAATTCTCTTTCACTAACCCTACACTTTTTTTGTTGTTGTTGTTCAAGACACCGTTTCTCTGTGTAGCCCTGGATTTCCTGGAACTCATTCTACAGACCAGGCTGGCCCAAATTCAGATTTCCTCCTGACTCTGCTTTCCAAGTGCTGGCATTAAAGGTGTGTGCCACCACTGCCCAGCTCATTTCTTTGAACTTGTTCTGTAGACTAGGCTGGCCTTGAACTCACAGAGATCCACCTGATTCTTCCTCCTGAATGCTGGGATTAAAGGTGTGCACCACCACTGCCTGGCTATTTTTTCAATATTTTCTTTTTCTTTTTTTCCCCTGAGACAGGGTTTCTCTGGGTTAGTCTTGACTATCCTGGACCCGCTTTATAGACCAGGCTAGCCTGGAACTCACAAAGATCCGCCTGCCTCTGCCTCCTAAATGCTGGGATTAAAAGTGTGTGCCACCACTGCCCGGCTATTTTTTTTATTAAATATATTTTATTAATTTATTCATATTACATCTAAATTGTTATCCCATCCCTTGTAGCCTCCCATTCCTCCCTTCCTCTCATTTTCTCCTTACTCCCCTCCCCTAAGACTGTGCTCATAGGGTATCAAGTCTCTTCTTGCTAGCCTGCTATCCTTCCTCTGAGTGCCAACAGGCCTCCCCATCCAGGGGACATGGTCAAATATGGGGCACCAGAGTTCATGTGAAAGTCAGACCCCACTATTCACTCAACTGTGAAGAGCATCCTATCCATTGGCTAGATCTGGGTAAGGGTTCAAAGTTTACTGCACATATTGTCTTTGGCTGGTGCCATAGTTTGCGCCAGACACCTGGGCCCAGATCTGCACATTTTAATGTTCTTATAGGATCTTAGGACCCTCTGGATCCTTCTATTTCCCCATTCTCCCATGCTTCTCTCACCTAGAGTCCCAATAGGATGTCCTCCCCTCTGTCCCACTTTCCTGGTAAGTGAAGACTTTCATGGGACATGACCCTTGGGCTAGTGTCCAGATTTAAGTGAGTATATACCATTTGAGTCTTTCTGTTTCTGGGTTAACTCACTCATCAAAAAATATGGACCGCTTCACGAATTTGCGTGTCATTCTTGCGGGGGGGCCATGCTAATCTTCTCTGTATCATTCTAATTTTAGTATATGTGCTGCCGAAGCGAGCACTCAGCTATTTTTTAAAAAATATTTTCAATGATCTTGTGCTTGCTTTGGCAGCACATATATTTCCAATGATCTGTTTTGGGTTTGAGTATTATAAAGACAATAATAGTAATAGTCCAAAGATGATGGAACACACCTGTAATCCCAGTACTCAGGAGGGTGAGGCAGGAGGACTGCTGTGAGCATATTGACACCAGCCGGAGATATATATCACACCAAAATAAATAATATCAATAACAAAAAATAAATAAAAATGTAAAATTGTGGGTTTGGGGAGTATATTTCAGTGGTAGAACACTTGCCTGAGATGTTCAAGACCCTGGGTTTAATCATGACTTCTTCAAAATCAGTAAATTAAATAAAGAGTAAAGGAGTTTGAGATGACTCAGCCAGCAAAGGACCCACATGGTGCAGGGAATGGACTTCTAGCTGTCCTCTGGTCTGGAAGCCTATACACCTAAACTTGTGTATACTTTCGCTCCAGCACACATTCACAAAGATTCTTACCAAAGCTATGCTGGGGGCTGGAGAGATGGCTCAGAGGTTATTAAGAGCATGCCTGCTCTTCTGAAGGCCATGGGTTCAATTCCCAGCAACCACATGGTGGCTCACAACCATCTACAATGACATCTGGTGCCCTCTTCTGGCTGTATACATAATAGATAAATTAATTTAAAAAGGGAGGACATTGTTTCCAAAGGATACTGACTCAATAGCTACTGTGTCTCTTCAGGCTATATTGAATTTCTCAGATGAAGTGTAACTAATAAATGAAACTTCAAGTCAGAGGCAGGAGATCTCTGAATTCAAGGCCAGCCTGGTCTACAGACACAGCCAGGGATACAAAATGAAACACTGTCTCAAAAACAACAATAGCAACAACAACAACAAACCAAACAAGATTTCTCTGTGTATCCCTGGCTCTCCTGGCACTTGCTCTGTGGACCAGGTTCATCTTTTTGTTTTTGTCTTTTTGGGACAGAGTCTCTCTGTGGTAGCCTTGGCTGTCCTGGACTTGCTTTGTAGAACAGGCTAGCCTTAAACTCACGGCTATCCATCTGCCTCTCTGCCTTCGACCAGGCCAGTCTCAAACTCACAGAGATACGCCTGCCTCTGCCTCTGGGGTACATGTCTTTAATCCCAGCACTCAGGAGGCAGAGGCAGGCAGATCCTGTGAGTTTGAGGTCAGCCTGGTCTACAAATTGAGTCCAGGACAGCCAAGACTACACAGAGAAACCTGTCTCGAAAAACAATTAAGACACACACCACCACCACCTGGCTATAAATTGCCATTTTTGTATCTCTCAGTGGTATTCTATTTTACCCAAGGCAAAAAAAAAAAAAAAAAAAAAAAAAAAAAGCAGCTGGGTGGTGGTGGCACACACCTTTAATCCCAGCACTTGGGAGGCAGAGGCAGGGGGGATAGCTGTGAGTTTGAGGCCAGCCTGGTCTATAAAGTGAGTCCAGGACAGTCAAGGCTACACAGAGAAACCCTGTCTTGGGGGGCGGGGAAAGCCAGATTTTATTACGCTTTGCAAACTGGCAGCTCCAAATTTTTTTCAAAAGCATTTGTTGCCTTGTAACACTAATAAATTAAATTAGTAACACAAGAGAAGTGTGGTTGGGGACAGTGTGGTTTAGAACTGATACAATTTGGTTTCTTTAACCACAACATACCTATGCTGCAACTGCCTCTGAGGCAGAGGCAGGTGGCTCTGTGAGGCCAGCTGGACTACACCGTGAGTTCCAGGATAGCCAGGGGTACATAGTAAGACCCTGTCTCTAAAAAAGAAAAGAGACAAAAAACTGAAACAACACACCAGTTGTTACTCTATATTTATTTTAAAATTAAAATTATTTTTTCTGAGGAAAAAGTCTCACTTGATCTGGTACACTCCCTGGGTGGATCAGGATGGCTTTGAACTCAAAAAGATCTGTATCCAGATGCCTGTCTTCCGAGTGCTGGGATTAAGGTACGCACTACTACTATGCCAGAGGTTTTTTGTTTGGTTGGTTTGGTTTTTCAGAACAGGGTTTCTCTTTTTAAACCAGGCTGGCCTCGAACTCACAGCAATCCCCCCTGCCTCTGCCTCTAGAGTGCTGGGATTAAAAGCATGCGCCACCAGCCAGGACATCCTGCAGTTTTTTTTTTTTGTTGTTGTTGTTTGGTTTTCCACACAGGGTTTCTCTTTGTAGCGTTGGCTGTCCTAGACTCTATTCGTAGACCAGGCTGGACTTGAACTCACAGTAATCTGACTGCCTCTGCTTCCCTGCATGCCTGGCTTATTTTTAAATTTTAAAAGACATTATTACATGTATGGATACAATCAAGCCAGGAAGCTTGGGAAAAACATCTTTTTGTTTTGTTTTGTTTTATTTTTATTTTTGTTGAGACAGGGTTTCTCTGTGTAGCACTGGCTGTCCTGGACTTGCTCTGTAGACCAGGCTGGCCTGGAACTCTAGCCCTAGGAGGTGTGAAGTGACTTCTCTCTCAGCTAAGGAGGAACAGGTACTGTTAGTGTAAGACAACATAATCCACCTCAGTTTCCTTCTCCCTAGCAGAATATTGTAGATGTCTTTTCCTCATGCCTCCATCCCATAGAGTTAGAGAGGGCAAATCAGTTGTGCTTTGAATTCACTTTCCTCATGCTGTGCAGGAATATCACACACATTGTACACTGGTGTCTTTTACAGGCAGAAACTATGAAGAATGTTCTCTTCAGGTTATGAATTTGAATAGGAAGTTAACCAAGTCAAGAAACAGGCAGAAAAACTCTCTGAATCCGGCTTAGCTTGGAAGGACTCCATTGTGTCAGCATCACCAAGTCAGGAGGGAAAGGGACAGGACAGGAGCTCAGGAGACAAGGAGGGTGCTGGCTGTGGTGAGGAGAGACTGGCCATCCTCAGGCTTGCTTCTTTTTCTGTGGAGAGATGACTGGGTTAGGAGCCAGCATGGGGGTGGAGTGGGGGTCTGAGCAGTCACTGCCTAGAGGGTGCAGGAGAAGGTATGGGACTGTATTCACAGGGGGAGCCCTTTAGGATTCACGGTGTGGACACCAAGGAGCAGGAGGCCTGAGACAGCCTCTTCTGACACAGCAATCCGGGATGCAGCGTGGGAGCAGTCAGTGTAGCTGCGGCAGAGCGGGTGGAGACTGAGCTTTCAGAGTTGAGACCAGCCCAGTCCCAGAAAAGCGGGAAAGGCTTCTCGGCGCGATGGACGTGTGACGATGACGGACTCTCCTTTAACCTGCAGATGAGAGTGAGGTTTGGGGAACAGGGAGTGGACTCTGAACAGTGCTGTCTTTGAGGGCTTGCTCTTCTTGGAGGAGGATGGAGCTGACCTTCTGAAGAGTCTAATATACAAAAGTGGGGAAGAAGCTGGAATACTGCGGGAGATGGAGGCACTGTCCAGCCCGGTGCCTCTGGGATGCTACCAATTGGAGCGCAGTCACAGTCCAGTCACTTGCTAGTTATGTTAACTCAGGAAAACAATTTACCTCTGTGCCTCAGTTTACTGGGTGTGGAAGGAAAAATACATAAAAGTTTTCATCTCAAGCGGGCGTGGTGGTGCACGCCTTTAATCCTAGCACTGGGGAAGGCATAGGTAGGCGGATATCTGTGAGTTCAAGGCCAGCCTGGTCTATAAAGCGAGTCCAGGACACCCAAGACTACAGAGAGAAATCCTGTCTCGAAAAAAAAAAGTTTCCATCTCACAGAATTATTTCAAAATTTTCTTTTACATGTGAAGTCGTTTTTGTCGTTGTTTGAGACAGGGTTTCTCTTGGCTATCCAGGATGTGCTTTGTAGACCAGGCTGGCCTTGAACTCACAGAGATCCTCCTGCCTTTATCTCTTGAGAGCTGGGATCACAGGTGTGGGCCACCACGCCAAGCCTTAGATGTGTATGTTTTTTTAAAAGATTTTTTATGCCGGGCATGGTGGCGCACACCTTTAATCCCAGCACTCGGGAGGCAGAGGCAGGCGGATCGCTGTGAGTTCGAGGCCAGCCTGGACTACAAAGCGAGTCTAGGACAGCCAAGACTACACAGAGAAACCCTGTCTTGAAAAACCAAAAAAAAAAAAAAAAAAAAAAAAGATTTTTTTAATATATTTATTATGTATACAATGCTTTGTCTGCATGTGTGCCTGCCTGCCAGAAGAGGGCACCAGATCTCATTATAGGTGGTTGTGAGCCACCACGCAGTTGCTGGCAATTGAACTCAGGACCTCTGCAAGAGTAGCCAGTGCTCTTAAGTTCTGAGCCATCTCTCCAGCTATTTATTTTAAAGATTCCTTGCCTATATGTAAACTTGGACGCCACAAGAGGGCACCAGATCTCTTTACAGATGGTTGTGAGCCATCATGTGGTTGCTGGGAATTGAACTCAGGACCTTTGGAAGAGCAGCCAATGCTCTTAACCTCTGAGCCAGGTCTCCAGCCCCTGAAGTTAGTCCTATCGAATCCATCCCCGTTAAGCATCGCACTGTTGGCTCTACTTTTACTGGAAAGGAGAAAATGGAGTGGAGTCCTGTATGAGGAAGTGACAAATAACGGGATCAACTCAAGGTAATTTCTGTATATACAGAGAGTTCACCAGATTTGAAGGCCACTAATGGGTGAGTTTTCAAGACTTCCGGAACTAATAAGAATGTTTAGAATACTGTTAGGTAGAAACACTTCCCATCAAATGAGCGGCCTTCACATTACTAAGGTTATTCTGTAGTATCAGGTATCTCATGTAAATGTCATTGTGTTAATTGGAAAAGTACTAGTTATTTCATTCCATCTTTTTTGCATAATAGAATACAGAATTGTGTTTCTTTAAGTTTTCTGCTTTTCCCTGAGTTGTTTTTTTACATCTCTTACTGTGTATGTTTGCAGAATATATTTCTGGAGCAACAGAAGTTTGTTCATCAGCCAGGCCGTGGTGGCGCACACCTTTAATCCCAGCACTCAGGAGGCAGAGGCAGGCAGATCTCTGTGAGTTTGAGGCCAGCCTGGTCTACAAATCAAGTCCAGGACAGCTGAGGCTAACACAGAGAGACCTTGTCTCAAAAAAAAAAAAAAAAGTTTGTTCATCAATCTCTGATTCTTCAGAAGGAGAGAATGAGGAATTTAAATCACTGTGTGAACAATACTTGGAGGTCTGCTGTATATTTTGACAAAGCAACCTATGCATGGGCACATCGGGTATTCTGGCATTCTTTCCGTGCTTTGGTTGACACCTTTGGAAAATTACCTGTAAACACCTTCAAGCATGATCCTTGTTCCATGTAAACCTAAGTACAAAATGAGTTTTTAATTTTAGGATGCACTCATGGTTAGGAGACTTATTAGAAACAGGAACTGCTGCCTTGGTAATTTCATCCAGAGTTGTTCATATTGTATTGGGCATTAATGCTTTTCAGATCGTCTTGTCTCACAATGTGTTTTTCATTGGGTAAGTATGTGCACAAATGGACACACAAGTGTACTTGTCTGTGCATGTATGTGTATAGGCCAGAAGTCAACTGCTGGTACCTTCAGTCACTCTGTATCCTACCTTTTGTTTTGTTTGTTTGCTTTTGGTTTTTCGAGACAGGGTTTCTCTGTGTAGCTTTGGCTGTCCTGGACTCACTTTGTAGATCAGGCTGGCCTCGAACTCAGAGCGATCTGCCTCCCTGCCTCTGTCTGCCAGTGCTGGGATTACAGGTGTTCGCCACCATGCCCAGGAAAAACATCTTTACCTACTGAACCATCTGGTTTTTTTTTTTTTTTTTTTAAGATTTTATTTATTTATTTATTTATTATTTATACAGTACTCTGCCCCCATGTGTGCCTGCAGGCCAGAAGAGAATACCAGATCTCATTACAAATGGTTGTGAACCACCATGTGGTTGCTGGGAATCGAACTCAGGACCTTTGGAAGAACAGACAGTGTTCTTAACCTCTGAGCCATCTCTCCAGCCCCCGAACCATCTGTTATCAACTCTGTTATTCTGTATTTACACAGCATCATGTGTCATTTCCTACCTGTTTCTGATCATCTTCTGGAAATAACAGTATGCAAAACTAGGAGATTTTTTTGCAAGTTTCAATGGTTTGCAAGTCAAAGTTAAAAGCTTTAACAAGTGTTACAATTACTTTTGTTATGTTTTGGTTTTTGGTTTTTCGAGACAGAGTTTCTCTGTGTAGTCTTGGCTGTCCTGGACTCACAGCGACCTGTCTGCCTCTGCACTCAGTGTGCGCCACCACACCCAGCTGTGGTCCGTCCCCCCTCCCCCCACCCCCCCAGAGATATTGTAGCCCTGGCTGTCCTGGACTTGATCTGTAGACTAGGCTGGTCTCCAACTCACAGAGATCCGCCTGCCTCTGCCTCCCTAAGTGCTGGGATTACAGGCGTGGACCACCACCACCCAGCTGCTTTTTTCCCCACAAGACAGGGTTTCTCTGTGTAACAGCTCTAGTTGTCCTGGAACTCACTCTGTAGACCAAGTTGGCCTTGAACTCACAGAGATCCACCTGCCTCTGCCTCCTAAGTGCTGGGATTAAAGACCTACACCACCATGGCCCAGTTTTTTTTTTTTTTAATGAAACCAAAAATTGCTAAGGACAAAAGAGAGAGGGAATGGTTATGTGTCTGTCCAAATTTAAACATAATTTCACAGAAGCTGCTAGCAACCCAAATCTCACTTGTACCAATCATAAAGATATCCAATATTAGCCAGGCATGGTGGTGCATGTATTTAATCCCAGTACTTGGTAAGCAGAGGCAGGCAGATGTCTGGGAATTCAAAGCCAACCTGGTCTACAAAGCAAGTTCCATGACAGCCAGTCCTATTATGCAGAGAAGCCATGCCTCAAAAGACCTCAAAGATCTTCTATATTCCAGACAGGGATGTTTTGCAAGCGCTCCCCCGCCCCCCAGGGGACACATACCTAGTTTAAGAGTATGCTGGGAGCTGACTTAGTCTTTAAATATTAAAATTAATCTGGAGGATAAGAAGGAGACTGCCTTAGGCTTAGATATCAGTGCCAATCAATCTTTAAATCGTCTACTGAGGCCAGCCAAGAAAGAAGGCCTGGGTGTGGTGTTGAACACATATGAGCTCATCACTTGGAAGGCTGAGGCAAGAAGGGTAAACATTCTTAAGATCCTACTCTGAAAAAAAAAAAAAACCCGCTGGCTTATTCCCTTACTCAGAATATATTGATACAATGATATAAATTGAATGTAGCGAAACAGGTTTACTTTCAGGCACGGTCAGGTCACAACCTCCTACACTGTAGTACTATTATACAGTCCTCAGGCCTTAGTGTCTCTCTACCATCTGTCTTGGAAGTCTCTCTTCACCCTCTGCCTCTTTTTGTGTTTGTCATCTGATCAGTGTTAAATTTTTGGATGTCTGTCCCAGCCTTAAAATTCTCTTCACTTCAGCCGAGAGGCAGAGGCAGGCAGATCGCTGTGAGTTTGAGGCCAGCCTGGTCTACAAAGTGAGTCCAGGACAGCCAAGACTACACAGAGAAACCTTGTCTCGAAAAACCAAAAACCAAACCAACCAACAAACAACAACAACAAAACCTCTTCTCGTCCTTCTCTGTGATGATCCCCCATCATCTGCAAGGATCCTTTCTTGAGTCTTCGTGTCGGCTTCCTCCACCTC
The DNA here is from genome assembly GCF_964271855.1 of Acomys minous. Taxonomy (NCBI): domain Eukaryota; kingdom Metazoa; phylum Chordata; class Mammalia; order Rodentia; family Muridae; genus Acomys; species Acomys minous. The sequence goes on along the minus strand of NC_140497.1, from coordinate 81,669,359 downwards.
CTCTTGTCGGTAGGGCTAGCCTCAGTTTGCGGGGTACACCACGTCCTCCCTCTGTCCGTAGAGTCCTTTGATCGTCTTCGAAGGTCCCCCCCCAGTTGGGGAGCCAGTCTCCTGTCCTCACCTCTCAACATCTGCCGGTTCTAGCGAAGCTCTCTGGAGCTGGGAGGGACGGCGGGCCGCGCACGCCCGGCGGCGGCGATGACGCGGGGCCGCGCACGCAGCGTGCGTGGTGACGTCAGTGCGCTGGCGGCGGCGGCGGCGGCGGCGGCGGCAGGGCTGTTTGTTCTGCTCTCCCGCAGCCGGAGAACTGAAGCAGTGGCGGCGGCTGCGGCAGCGGAGGCTGCCGGCGGTGCCCGCGGGCGAGCGGGGCCTGGGAGCGCGGCGGCGCAGTGGACTCGGCGGACGGGCCCCGGCTCGCGCAGGCGGCCCGGACAGCGTGCGGCAGCGTGCGGCCTAGCGTCTCAGGTGAGCACCGGTGTCCTTCGCGGCCGCGAGGCGGGTGCCGGGCCCCTACGGCGCGGCCCGCGTAACCTGCATTGCGTAATGGAGCCGGTGCGCCACTACCTACGCCATCGGCGCGGCGCGGGGGCGGGGAGGCCGCAGCTCCGTGGGCCGGGAGCCTGCTGCTGCTCGCGCTCTGCCGGAGCTGCCCGCGTCGTTGGTACGGCGGCCGCAGGGTGGGCTCGAGGGCTTCGTGTTGGGGCAGTTGCGGCCGCCGCTGTATCCTTTGGCGCGGGCGGCACTGGGGTCCGGGACCGGGACCGGGACCGGGACCGGGACCGGGACCGGGGGCGCGGGCGCGCTGGGCGGCGGGACGGGCAGCCGGGGGCGGGCGGGGGGCGGGCCAAGCGCCCGGCACTTCCTGCCGCCGCCATTTTGTCAAGTGAGGAGGAGGAGGAGGAGGAAGCGGCAGCCGATGCCGCGGAATCCACGGTGCGCGCCCGGCCCGGGTAAGTCCCGGCCCGGATGCTGGCCGCGGGTACCGCTGGTTCCACTGGTTGAGGTTCTGTCTTGGGTCGGGGGCCTCCTGCGGGTTGTGCCTCGGCGTGTTCTCCTTCCATCACCTGGTTCCTCCCGCTGGTGCTGTGATAACGAGTTCTCACTTATCACCTTCCCGGCGGTCCCTGGAGCTCTGCCTAGAAAGAGGTAGAAGATCCTGTCTACAGGGAGAGAACTGCCACCGCACGCCTGCTCCAGGCCGGACCCAGGGGACAGGAGCAGTGGCAGTGGACTAGGAGTATCCCTCGGCCCACCCACTCCCAGCCTGGAAGCCCACTCTTTGGGTGCTTTGTTTTGCCGGGTCTGTGCTCGCTGGCATCCCTTGCAATGGCTTCTTTTTTTTTCTTGCAGGTGTGTGTCGGTGTAGGGTGTGGATGTGGGGGAGTTGTGATTCAGCAAAATGAGCCTCCCCCCATACACACCACACACACATACATACACACGCGCGCGCGCACACACACATACACGGAAATAGGATTTAAACGAGATGCCCCCGAGGCCGGGTCTTGGTTGGAGATGGGAAATACCAGGTTAATGTAGTGGACAGTGTGAATACTTGCGCTCAGGCCGGTGGATGAGTCATGTGCTTCTGCTTAGTGGCTGACCTCCCTTTTACTCAAGACAAGGATTATTATTATTTTTAAGTGTTTTAGCCTGCTTGTTTACTTGTTTATGCTTTATGCTATCTAGTGAGATTATCTTCTCTGTGTGTGTATATGTTAGATGCCAGTGTTAGCCTGCAGCAGGCCTCTTGAGAATTGAAATGTTTTTACTTACTATGAAAGGGGCATTAATAGTCCCGGTTTCTAAAATCCAACTCACAGTGTACTTCTAAGCCAGTGTGCTGTTTAGTGCTATAATTATGGTTGCAAAATTTTTATGAATGGAGATGTCAACTTTCCTAAATCGTTAGTACCTGGAATTGGTAGATCTTGGAAGTTGTAAAGAAAGTTATGCGCAAAATGAAAAGGATTTGTGAATGTGTTTTCAATTTCCAGAAGGCTTTAGATGGCACTGTGTTTTATGGACTTTGCAATAATTTTTTTTTCCTATTTTTGGTTTTTTTGAGACAGGGTTTCTCTGTGTAGCCTTGACTGCCCTGGACTCACTTTGTAGACCACGCTGGCCTTGAACTCATAGTAATCCAGGCATGCACCCCCCCACACCCACGCTCGACCACTTTGCAATAATTTAAAAGAACATTCTTTTCCTTTTAATTTTGATGGGGATGATCTTTTGGGAGGGGGAGGTGTCATTTATAGATAAGCAATCTCTTCCACCAAGGTTGGAGAAGATAAAACTGTCAAATACTTCATATTGATCAAACTGAGAAGGAAAATCCATTACAAAATATGTTGCTGCCTGTTGCCCACCATATCTTTGATAAGACAATAGAATGTTTAAAGACTAGCTAGAGTAAGTTTCTTAAAATAGCGTTAGCTTTTTTTAAAATTTTAATTTGTTGTTGTGTTTTTTAATTTGTTGTTATTTGTTTGTTTTACAACAAGGTTTCTCTGTGTAGCCTTGGCTGTCCTGGACTTCTCTTTGTAGACCAGGCTGTCCTGGAACTCACAGCAATCCACCTGCCTCTGCCTCCCAAGTGCTGGGATTACAGGCGTGGGCCACCCATCATGCCGGCCATTAGTTAGTTTTAACTCAAAGTAAACTACACCCTTATATCTTGCTAGCATTCTACACTTGCAAACTGTTAAAGTTAAGAGATTTTTGCCTACTGATGAAAGCTGGGATGCCAAAGTGGCTGGGATAGGCCAGGCTTGGCTTTAATACCAGCAGCTCCAGAGGCAGAGGCAGCAGATTGCTGTGAGTTTGAGGCCAGCCTGGTCTACAAAGTCAGTCCAGGACAGCCAGGGCTACACAGAGAAACCTTGTCTCAAAAACCCAATTAACAGCAATGAAAACAGGAAAAGTGGCTGGGAAACTTTGGGTGTTCCCAGTGTGAACCTGTCTACTTTGGAGGGCTTCAAGGAAAAAAGAGCTGAGAACTGCTGGAGACCCTTAGAGCACTTAGTGAACTACCCACTAAAGTATTGAGTCCTTTAAAGGAATTTAGACTTTGTTTGCAAAAGATAATCTTTTTGAGCCAGTTTTTGTGATCTTTGTACTAAATCACTCTTGCACTTTTGGAAATCGGAAAGAATGAAGTATTTTCAAGTTACACAATTCAGGCTGTTGAATGACTTGAGAGTTAGAAATACTGTAGATTGGAGGGCTTTATTAATTTTTGTGCACTAGATGCATTCTGCCCTTGAGGCCCCCAGAACTAGAGTTACAGAAGGCTATGTGAGCAGCCACTGGGGTGGTAGGACCAGAGCCCGGGTCTTCAGCAAGACAGCAACTACACATACCTTTCTCCTTGCTGGAGAGCTTTGTTTTGTTTTGCCTTTTGTGTGTGTGTGTGTGTGTGTGTGTGTGTGTGTGTGTTTGTGTTTTGAGATAGGGTTTCTCTATGTAACAAGTCCTGCCTGTCCTGGACTCGAATTTGTAGACCAGGCAGACCTCAAAATCAGAGAGATCTGTCTCTGTCTCTAGTGTTAACGTGATTAAGGAACTCTGTGATTAAAGGCTCATACCACTATGTCAGGCCTGAGGTTGTGTGTTTTTAAGATTTATTTATTATGTATCCAATGCTCAGCTTGCATGTATACCTGCACACCAGAAGAGGGCATCAGATCACATTATAGATGGTTGTGAGCCTCCATGTGGTTGCTGGGAAATAAACTCAGAACCTCTGGAAGAGCAGTCACTGCTCGTAACTCTGAGCCATCTCTTCAGTCTTTGAGGTTGGTTTTTTGTTTTTTAAAAGTTTATTATTATGTATACAGTGTTCTGTCTGCATGTACATCTGCAGGCCAGAAGAGGGCATTAGATTACTTTGCAGATGGTTGTGAGCCACCATGTGTTTGCTGGGAATTGAACTCAGGATCTTTGGAAGAGCAGGCAGTGCTCTTAAGCACTGAGCCATCTCTCCAGCTGCCTCCCCAGGTTGTTTTTTTGAGACAAGTTTTCGCTCTGTAGTCCAGGCTGTCCTCAAACTTGACAGTCCTCCTGTTAGAGACTTCCAAGTGCTAGCTATGAGCCACAACATCCTGCTTAGAGTTTTTTTAAAGAAAAGGTGTTTTGGGCAGTCTGCTTCTGACAATCCACTGTCATTGTCTCTGGATATAAAGTATTTTGATGTTTAGAGACTGGAAAGATGGCTCAGCTGCTCTTCCAGGGGACTACAGTGGTAATTTACAGTAACCTGTGACCTCAGCTCTCATATGAACTGAGACACACACGCGCGCGCGCGCACACACACACACACACACACACACACACACACACACACACACGTCTAAGCTGGGCACTGTGGCATGTGCCTGTAATCTCAGCACTCTAGAGGTAGAGGGATCTCTTGAGTTTGAGTCCAGCCTGATTACAGAGCAAGTTGCTGGGCAGCCAGGACTACATGGTGAGATGATGTCTTGAAAAATAGTATCTGATAAGTCTTGTGGTTTTTATTGTTCTAGTAAGAAAACACTGGACATTTGAAAAGTTAAGAATTGTGAGAAAATCCTTGTTGCTGCTTTTTCACTTCATACATGTGGCGTGCACACGAAACATTTTCACTTCATACATGTGGCATGCGCATGTAACAGATTTTCCTGTAAGGTCCTTTTTTTTTCTTTAATAAGAATTAAGTTCCAAGCCGGGCTTGGTGGCGCACGCCTTTAATCCCAGCACTCGGGAGGCAGAGGCAGGCGGATCGCTGTGAGTTCGAGGCCAGCCTGGTCTACAAAGCGAGTCCAGGACAGCCAAGGCTACACAGAGAGACCCTGTCTCGAAAAACAAAAAACAAAACCAAAAAAATGAATTAAGTTCCACAAGAGAGCATTTTGTTTGGCTTTGCTTTTCTTATTCTATGTTGTGTCCTTGGTGTCTAAAATAACAGCTTAACAACTGGATAGTAATTTGCCATTTATAATACTAAATGCAGTGTGAGCATTAAAAAAAATACTGTGACTTATAAGGAGCGTGGATTTTGTTTGTTTGTTTGTTTTTTGTTTTGTACTTCTGTATTTTTGAGACAGGGTCTCTCTGTGTTAGCCTTGCCTGTCCTGGAGTCGGTTTGTAGACCCAGCTGGCCTCAAACTCACAGCGACCTGCCTGCCTCTGCCTCCCAAGTGCTGGAATTACAGGCGTGCAACCACCACGCCTGGCTCTGAGGGTTTTTTGTTGTTGTTTGTTGTTTTGTTTTGTTTTTTGAGACAGGGCTGCTCTATGTAGCTTTGGCTTGGTTTTTCAAGAGAAGAGTTTCTCTGTCCTAGACTCTGTAGACCAGGCTGGCCTCACAGTGATCCGCCTGATTCTGTCTCCCAAGTGCTGGGACTAGAGACGTGTGCCACCACACCCAGCAAGGAACATAAGTTTTCATTAAGATAACTTACTGAGTCTGAGCAGTATGGTGGTATACTGTTGCTTAGTGTACTGTTGTGAGTTTTTATTTAGTGTGCTGACTGGGTTTGGTCTTTGTTTCAACTCTGACCTGCAGAAAATTTTTTGAAAAGGGAAAGAGAGTAATAATAATAAACTTGTATGGGTAGGCCCACCCCATCCCACCCTCTCTCCATTCCCCCCTCCCTGTTTCCCTCTCTCCCCCATTCCTTCCTCCTTCCCTCCCTCCCTTTTTCTCTGTTTGTTTTTTGAGATAGGGTTTCTTTGTGTAGCTGTGGCTGTCCTAGAACTCTGTAGACCAGGCTGGCCTCAGACTCAGTGCTGGGATTAAAGCCACCACTGCACAGCACTGCTCTGCACTCCAGAAACCTTTTAAACACACACACACACACACACACACACTGCCTTGGTGAATTTCTTAACAGAACTTTCATGTTTTCAGTAAAAAACAGCCCGACGTGGTGGCACAGGCCTTTAATCCCAGCACTTGGGAAGCAGAGACAGGTCGATCTCTATGAGGCCAGCTTTGGGGATGGTCTGATGTATTTTGATGCTAATTACTGCTTGTAGTCTCTGACCCAATATTTTGCTTAATAAAAAGCCACCTGGGCAGGGAAGAGGAGATAGGGCTAAGGGAGAGGAATTCTGGGAAGAAGAAACACCGCCACAGAGAAAGGAGAGAGGCCTGAAGGGAAGAGAGGAAGGCTGCCATGGGTTAGCTGGAGGAGAAGCACAAGGCTGGCGTTGATGGAGAATCCAGCCCAGATGAAGAACATTAGCAAGTATTTGTGATTATGGATGGGAGGTAGCTTGGTAGAAGTTATTGGAAGCTGATGGCATGAGATTAAGGTAGGGACCTCATGCCTGCCCCACTATGGGAGGTAGTTTAGAGGATTGAGATCTGCCCTGCCCCACGTTAACTAAGGCTATTTTAAAATATAACAGTTAAAAAAAAATATATATATATATGTATGTATGTATGTATGTATGTATATAACAAGTGTCTTTGTCTTAATTGATCGATAGCCAGGCCTACAGGTAATAAGATAATTTTAAAAACAATAAAGGTGTATTTTACAAATCAGTCAGATAATTTGAACATTCACCCCAAGTTGAAATTGCTGGGTGTAGTGGCACACACCTTTACTCCTACCCCTGAAAATGGCAGAGGCAGACAGATCTGAGTTCAAAGCCATCCTGGTCTGCAGGCCAGTCAAGGCTACATTGTAAGACCCTGTCTCAAAAACAAAAAACAAGCAAATAGAACCCGAAAACAAGCCAATTAAGAGAAATTGAGTAAATTAGCCATCTTCTGAGTGCTGTGATTAATGAGGTGCTGTCATGCTTGTTGCCCCCTTCCCCCCTTTTTTCCTATAGAAAATCATGTCAGTGTGGAAAGGCTCTTGAGCTTTGCTGCAGATAGCAAAGTCTTGCATAGCACTGAATACCAGAAAGATAGCCACGGAACTCACTGTTGGGGTTCAGACTCATGGCTGCCTATTCCTGTCAAAGTTACGTTATCTCTGAAAGCTGCAGTTCTGACCTTTGGAAGAAGGGGATTAGTGTTCCTAAGCATTAATGTGGAAAAGGGTGGCACTCTCTGGCTGAGTTTGAGGACATATCTTAGTGCTCTGTTGTGCTATCCTGTGGGACAGGTGGAAACCAGAAGGATTTGTTCTGTTGAAAGGGCTAAGAATATCTGTTCAGGTCTTTTCTACTTTGCAGTGGTGACTCTTCTTGGTTTCCGTTCAAGATGAGAATTACTTCTTTGTAAGGTTCTCTTACATCTAGAGACTTGGACACATCGTGGAGACAGTGCCTGGGGAGAGGTATTGTTGGGCTTGGTGTTACGCAATTTCCAGAAATACCAATTAGTAATTCCTGTGTCCTTGAGTGTGGTTAATATCCTCAGTTGTCCTACCTCAGGTGATAAGGCACATAGGACTACAGGTAGTTTGGCCTTTAGTTGAAACTAAAGCCTGCCGTGGTAGCACACGCCTTTAATCCCAGCACTCTCGAGGTAGAGCCTGGTAGATTGCTGTGAGTTTGAGGCCAGCCTGGTCTACAGAGTGAGTCCAAGACAGCCAAGGCTACACAGAGAAACCCTGTCTCCAAAACCAAAAACCAAAACAAACACACACACAAAAACCAAAACAAAAAACAGGAAGAGGATAGTTAAAGGGAGGCTTAAATTTGAGGACTTTATGTCTAAAATAGTTGGCATTCATTTTTGAGGAAGCATGTTTTAATGGGAGCTGATCATTATTGTAGGGTTGAAACCATATGAAGTATAGAACTTGCCAGTGTGAGCCGCTGCGGGGCTCCCTCTACCCCCAGCCTTTAATCCCAGTAGTCAGGAGGCAGAGGCAGGTGGATCTTTGTGAGTTCACGGCCAACCTGGTCTGCAGAGTGAGTTCCAGGACAGCCAGGGCTATGCAGAGAAATTCTGTCTCAAAAAAATCAAAAGGAGTGGGGCAGGAAAGAAGAACCTGCCAGTGTGGAAGAGTGGGAGTTGTACAGGGCAGCTGACTTTGGACTATTGTGATTTCCCAGGAGTGTTTCTTACATATAAAATGAGGTAAAAGGTTTGGTTCTAGAGTCTGGAGTTTGAGAGAAGTATTGTTGCTGTTAGTTTGAGGTATGATCTCTGTACCTCAAGTTGGCATCTAACTCAATAAAATCTTTCAGTAGCTTTCTGAGTGTAGGAATACAAGTATTGAGTCATTTCACATAACAGTAATTTTTTTTTTTCCAAGACAGAGTTTCTCTGTGTAGCCTTGGCTGTCCTGGACTTGCTTTGTAGATCAGGCTGCCCTTGAACTCAGCACTCCACCTGCCTCTGCCTCCCAAGTGCTAGGATTAAAGGCGTGCGCCACCACGCCTGACCAACAGTAATTCTTTATCTGTTTTCAAACAGTGGCTCATAAGATGAATTAGTGGGTTAAGATGTGACAAAGAATATCATCCATTTCAAGGCTAGCTCATAATATCTGCCTGAGTATGTGTTGAAATGTCTCCCCTCTCCCCTTCCTCTACTTTAAGCCCTCTCTCCCTCTCCCCCCTCACCCCACCCCCTCCCTTTCCAAGAGTGATTCTGCATATGCTTTAGGTGAAAATGCTTTGGTCTTTAGTTTCTATTTGTACTCAGTGCTTGGTAGAAGTTTGGATATGGTCATGGTTTTAGAAGCAGAGAGTGGAGATCTTGTCTGTGTTTGGAAACAAGATGTATTTGTAGGTTGTCATTTGTGTGTTCTATGCATACTGTGCTGTGTGGTAAGGTACTTACTTGTCTTCTATTTTCAGGTACTTTTCTCATATCTTTTTTTTCCCTTCAAGACATGGCTTCTCTGTGTAGCCTTGGCTGTCCTAGACTTGCTTTGTAGCCCAGATTGGCTTTGAATTCACAGGGATCCACCTGCCTCTGGCACCCTGAGTGCTGGGATTAAAAGTGTGCACCACTGTGCTCGGCTCCTCATGTCTTTTTAATATATACTTATTTATATTGTTTGTTTATATGTGCTCCTGAGCATGTTAGTGTACCACATATGAACAAGGGTCCTTGGAATTCAGGAGAGAGCATTATATCAGTGGAACTGGAATTGCAGACTGGGATTCAAACTTTGGTCTTTTAATTTTTATTTATTATTATGTATACAGTGCCTCGGATCACATTATAGATGGTTGTGAGCCACCATGTGGTTGCTGGGAATTGAACTCATGACCTCTGGAGGAGCAGTCAATGCTCTTAACCACTGAGCCACCTCTCCAGCCCCAAACCTTGGTCTTTTAACTGCTGAGCCATTCCCCCAGTCCTCATCTTTTGTTAAAGGAACTTCCATCAAGTCTTGTGTTAGATTTCTTTTATAAGTAACAAATTAAACTTGGGCTGGGCATATGATACAGTTCAATGGGAGAACACTGATTTGATGTGGGTGAGACCCAGGTTTTAGGTTTCCAGTACCATAAAAACAGACTTGAATATGACCAAACTAGTTAACAACAAAAGGAAATTTGTTAGTCATTAGCCAGATGTGGTTGTAAGTACCAATACTAGGGATGCTGAGACAGAGATTGCAATTTCTCCTGAGCTACATAATGAGTCTTTGTCCATAAAAGCAAAGGTAAACAACAAATAAATGCTGTTTGGTGTGAGGCCAAAGGCTCAGATGATGACTTCAGAGCTTGTTTTACCTTTTTTACTATTCTGACCTCAAGGTCAAGTGTTTCCTTCCAGTAAAGAGCCCTCTTGATGGCAGAGGACTCTGGGTTACAGCATTGTCCATCTGTCAGGTACAGAGTGGAAATGTTTAAACTACCTTGCTGTAGGCACCTTAGCTGGTTTCTGTCGTACATCCCAAGTAACTGCTCTTAGCAGTGCCTTGCTGTTTGAACATGACAAACTAGGCTCGGTAGTTCTTGAATAGACTCTTAAATTGGAAGGAGAGTGTATTAATAACACAAAAAATAAATTTTGGGTGAACAAAGGAAAGGTTATTTTCCTTCCTAGGTCATAAGCCAGAAGTAGTTGAAATCTGTGTGGTGATAGTGCACATGTTGTAATCCAAGCATTCTTAAGCTAAATAGCAAGACATCATCTGCCCCACTCCAATCTGCCTCCTTCCAATCCCTTCTGCCAGAAACCAAAAGGCTTAAAATGAAGATGATAATGGATTTTTTTTTTCTTTAAATCAGAGAAAAATCTGTTAGTAACAGAAGTGAAAGACATGGTTTATATCTTATTTTATGTCAGGTACAGAGGGAGCTAGCTACTCTGGACGCTCATAGAGGAGTAGGTAAGCTGCTTCTCAAAGTCTGTTGGGTGGGTAGGAGGATTAGGCTGTTGGTAATTTGGTTCTTAGGTTGGCTGAACACAAGGATGAGAGTCTTACACCACAGAAGAATTGTAAGGAAGTCTTGGTTTAAAATTCAGATAGGAGCCGGGCATGGTGGTGTACGCCTTTAAATCTCAGCACTCATGGAGACAGAGGCAGGAGGAACAATGAGTTCAAAGCCAGCCTGGTCTACAAAGCCAGTCTAGGGCAGCCAGGGCTACACAGAGAAACTCTGTCTTGAAAAACAAAACAAAACAAAAAAGAAGCCAGATAGGTAAGTTTCAGTGGACCTACATGAATGACACTGTTCTATAAGATATTTTGGCTCTATCTTCCGTGCTTGCAGAAGGAATTCCTAGTTTCATGATTTGCTAAACTTGCTTCTTTTCTTTTGTTTCCCCTTTTCTTTCTTTCTTTCTTCTTTTTTTCTTGAGACAGGATTTCTCTGTGTAGCCTTGCCTGTCCTGGACTGGCTTTGTAGACCAGGCTGACCTAGAACTCACAGTGCTCTGCCTGCCTCTGCCTCCTGAGTGCTGGGATTAAAGGTGTGCACTACCTACCATCCCTGGCACTAAACTGTTTTTCTTTCTTTTTTAAATATTTACTTAGCTGGGCGTGGTGGCGCACGCCTTTAATCCCAGCACTCGGGAGGCAGAGGCAGGTGGATCACTGTGAGTTCGAGGCCAGCCTGGTCTACAAAGCGAGTTCAGGACAGCCAAGGCTACACAGAGAAACCCTGTCTCAAAAAACCAAAATAAATAAATATTTACTTATTTATTATTAAGTATGCAGTGCTCTACCTGCATGCACAATTGCAGGCCAGATGTGGTTTGCGGAAATTGAACTCAGGACCTCTGGAAGAACAGTCAGTGCTTTGAACCACAGAACCATCTCTCCAGCCCCGCTAAACTTTCTGTAAGTCTGCTTACCATTCCTCTACTCAGATTTGCTAATCATAATAAGCTCCTCTAGAATAGCCATTTTCCTATGGTTCTTGTTGTTGAAAAAAACTCGTCAAAATTGACAGTCCAGTGGTCAAGAATTAGACCAGTCAAACTTTTAGCTAGAGCATCAGCTGTTAGCTTTAGGCAGGATTGGAGAGCCCTTAAGAATTCAACGAATGATGTGGTTCAAAACAAAAAAAATGCATTCACACTTAGACTTTGAAACTTGAAGATGGAGATCTACCTTCAGGATGAATTTACTGTGTTTACTTTGGCAGTGGTACATGTTATGATGTTTAGACAGTTTTTGGAGACTTACACATACATCCTGCTCTTGGAGAGATTCATAGTTTTGACCCCAAACCAGTCCAGAACATTCAATAGTTTTGTCCTTGTAAACCTCCATGAGAGGGTTTCCTAGAGCTCTCAAGTTACCTTTGTGTCAACTGTGTTGCCATACTGCTGGAGTGCCCTGTGCCTTCCTCACCTTATTCCCTTTTTGTTGTTTGTTTGTTTTGTTTTGTTTTTTCCAGACAGGGTTTCTCTGTATATCCTTGGCTGTCCTGGACTCACTCTGTAGACCAGTCTGGCCTGAAACTCATGCCTGCCTCTGCCTTCCCGAGTGCTGGGATGCACCACCGCTGCCTGGCTATACTGTGTTCTTTATTGGGAATGAAGGATTTAAGAGTGGTGTAATATAATATATAGTTGAAGAAAGGCCTTTCCCCCCAGAACTTTGCCCTAACTTCTGCTTTCCATATCTCTTATTGCTGGGATTTGGTGCTGTCTTGGAGCCTTTTTTTTTTTTTTTTAATTTATTCAGATTACATCTCAGTTCTTATCCCATCACTTGTATCCTCCCGCTCCTCCCTCCTTCCCACTTTCACCCTATTCCCCTCCCCTAGGTCTGTGACTGAGGGGAACCTCCTCTCCCACTATATGGTCATAGGCTATCAAGTCTCATCTTGGTAATCTGCTTATTCTTTCTCTGAGTGCCACCAGGCCTCCCCACCAAGGGGAAGTGGTCAAATAAGGGGCACCAGAGTTCATGTCAGAGTCAGTCCCCACTCTCTATGTAAGTGTGGAGAATGTCCTGTCCATTTGTCTTAGAACCTTTGATGCAGAAGGTAACCTAATAGGCCTTACCTAGCCTGATGATTTATTTGGTGGAGATAGGTAGACTTAGAAGATATGATGTACGGCTATGGTCTTTCATGTGGCCTAGTGCCTGCCCTCAGTTAGGGGACAGTTGTTCAGCCATAGACCTGCAGGTTGAAGAAGACAGTTGTGAGAAAGTATTGCACACCAGGTACATGGCAACATACCAGGATGTGTTTGGGATTTTGTCACTCTACTCTCCCTCCTCACATCACTGCCTGGTGGAAGATGGAAATACAATACCATAAACTTAAATAATTCATACTTCTGTAATTGGGGCAGAATTAGGTGAGAGTGGAAAATAACTCACTAATACTAAGAACAGTACAACATCTGTGATAAACTCCTTCTCCCCTCCCTAACTTCTAAGGGTTGACATTCTCAGTATATACACTAATGGCTATTTTCCTGCCTTCGTGTACTATTACTACCTTTTCCTTGCCCTTCAAGACAGGGTTTTTCTGTGTAGTCTTGGCTGTTCTGGTCTCACTTTGTAGACCAGGCTGGCCTGGAAGAACTCAAAGATATCTGCCTGCCTCTGCCTCCCAGTGCTGGGATTACAGGTGTGGGCCAGCATTCCTGGCTTTATTGTTAGCTTTTAATAGCTCCCATTTCTTAGCTAGTGTAAAGGCATGGCTTTTTATTAATTTAAGCAGTTTTCCTTTTCTCTTTTGATTGTTTGAGACGAGGTTTCTCTACGTTATCTTGGCTGTCCTGGTCTCACTTTGTCGACCAGGTTGACCTCAGACTCACAGTTCTCCTGCCAGCCTCTGGCTCCTAAGTGTTGAGATTAAAGGCATGTGCCACCACACTCGGCTGGAATTAATATATTTCAAGGTTATCACTTTCATATCTTTGTAATCCCAGGAAGGAAGTTCCAAATTATCAGCATCCTCTCTTGGGCCCTTTTTGAATTATGCTGCACACATCTCAGGACATCTTATCTCTTGGCCTGTTTCCTCTAGTCTCTACTGACTTTTCTTTGTAAGTATGAGAGCTGCTACTTTACTGCCTACCATAGGTGCCTCCCCAGACTGTTGGCTTGAGCATACCACTATTGGCTGCTGCACTCTAAAATATTTGAGTAGCCTGTGCTTTCATGTTTATTTGGTAATGTTGTATTCCTTGTGTCCTTAGAAAATAATCTTAAGAAACAAGTATTTAATAGTACCATCCCCACTTTTGTAATAAGGGCATGATGCAAGGAGAGCTCAGTCACTTGGGAAGGTTTGCAAGGTCATAGAACTGGTTAGTGGCAGTACCTAGCTCTAGAGATCACACTCTAGAACCTGCTGTTCTGTTCTGTGGGAAGAGGGAATCCATTGGGGCAGGTTTGCTTTCAGGAATCTCAGTTGGTTTGCATGGTTCATAATATGTATATGTACAAAATAGACTCCAGAAAGGATCTTGGAAAAGAAGAAAGAGTTACCTCTGATTAGAGGAAAGGATGTAGCGTAGAGGCGGGGCCTTCAGTGCTCAGCAGGGTGAGAAATCAAAAGAGGGGTGAGAAACTTTGTACAGCTTGCTTGCTTTTCTTTCTTTCTTTCTTTCTTTCTTTCTTTCTTTCTCTCTTTCTCTCTTTCTTTCTTTCTTTTTTTTTCTTTTCTTTTCTTTTCTTTTTCCTGAGACAGGGTTTCTATTTGTAGCCCTGGCTGTCCTGGACTCACTTTGTAGACCAGGCTGCCTTGAACCCACAGAGATCCACCTGCCTGAGCCTCCTAAGTGCGGAGATTTAAGGCATGTGCAACCACCACCTGGCTTATTCTTTCTTTTTTTAAAATAAATTTTTAAAAAGACGTATTGATTTATTATTTATACAGTGTTCTGCCTTCATGTAACACCTGCACTCCAGAAAAGGGCACCATTATAGGGTTCTCATAGATGGTTGTGAGTCACCATGTGGTGGGAATTGAACTCAGGACCTTTGGAAGAGCAGCCAGTGCTCTTAGCCCCTGAGCTAACTGTCCAGCACACATTTTTATTCTTTCATCTATCTGGTCGGTAAAAGCAGTGCTGACATTGAAATCATTGGCAAGAACACTTGTTTAAATTCATCCTAAGAAAAGTTCCTTCTAGAGCACCAGCTGCCTTGATTTGAGTCACTTCCGTGTTTCCTTTTGATAGTCTAGTGAGTCTGAGTGAAGTGAAAGAAGGTTTTTTGATGTTTTGTTCTTTTTGAAACAGGGTTTTTCTGTGTAGCCCAGGCTGGCCTGGAACAGAGGTTTGCCTGCCTCTGACTCCCTCTGAGAGCAAAGGGGTGTGCCACCACTGACCAGCAAAGTAAAGGAATTTTGGGAGTGGAAGATATTTAGTAAACTGTGGCAAGAATATAGCCACAGAGAGTAAACTTGGCCCAGTTGAGATCAGTTGTCTGAACTAGATGGTCTAGATAATGGTGAGCCTTCGGCCTTTCAACACCATTTTTGCTGGTACAATCTAGTTTTAGTTTGTAGGTAATCCCTGCCCCCAACATTACTCAAAGGGACTGTCCTTTATGAAGACCCCTGTTCACAGTGTGCTTGCTGGATATAGTGGGTGATTTGCCACTGTGTCCTATATTGTAATGTAGTGAGAATTTGATGGTGAGCAAAGATGCTTTCCCTGTCTGTTGTAGTGTATGCCAGTAATCTCAACACTCAGGAGGCAGAGGCTGGGAGGAGCAGGAGTTCAAGGTTAGCTTTGACTTTGTAGAGAGCACAAGGTCAACCATGAGACTCTCAGAAAGAAAGTGACCAGGAGGAACAACACACACACACACACCCCTTACTACAACATAATTTATTTCTCTGCTTTCATACTCAGACAACCTTATTGCACCTTGGTTTCTGTGACAGGCTGTTGTTATACCATTTCTATGATGCCTCACTTCTCCAGCCAAACCCATTTGTTTTGGACTTCACAGTGAGTTTACTCCAATCAGCTATTCACTAACTCACTCATTTCTCCAGCCTTTCCTCACTTCCTGTGTATTCTTTCTGTTTTGTGAGATGAGGAAGGTGTTTGTTGGATGGTATGAGACTCCCTCTATAGACCTGCTGCCCTCAAACCTACTATGGTCCTCCTGCCTCTGACTTAGGAGTGCTGAAATTACAGTGATGTGCCACCATATCTGGCAACCCCCCCAAGTTTCTAGAGCAGCAGCTCTGTCCAGTGTCCAGAAGATTATCTAGCCTGGTAGATACCACGAGCTGTACATAAGTAATCCTTTGAAGTAGTCTGGAAAATTCGGTCAGTGCTGTTGTTAACTACTTTGACAGGCTTTAGAGAAAGTGGCCCTGAAAGCAGGTGGAGATCCATGCTATTAGCCAGACTTGATCATCATTCAATGCTGCCAGCAGAGGTTAGTAAGAGCTCCGCAGGGCTCTCTGGGGAGAGACGGGAGAGGTCCAGGATTTAGGGTGACACGATCTGGATCATAACGTTAAGCACCGGTACGTCTTTTCTCATTCCTCTAATGCTGAAATGAGAAGCTAACTTGAGAAGGCCAGACTCAGGTTGAGATGAGAACATTGGTAGTAGATTCAGCTTCCTTGGGAGGGCTTCTGTCACCCCCACCCTAACTATGCAACCTGTTAACCATACCAGTCCTTTAGTACTTAGCTATGTATTGTATCTCTAGTTTTTAGAGGAGAGTGTTATTACCTGTCTCACGCTGAACCCCATTTTGTGATTGGAGCTTTGAGCAAGACTACCCATTTTGGCGATTTGTATATAGAGAAGATTTAAACAAGGACTGAAAACTGAACTATGCCAACTAAGAAATGCTGGTGGCAGTTCCATTTGGAGTCAGCGGAAGCCAAGAAAGATGTACCTGATGGTTTAGGTAGGATGGCTCCCAAGTTGTAGACTTGGACCTTGTGTACTCCTACAAGTTTCCTGGTATTTGAATTTCTGCTTATTGGGTAGTTTTCTGTCCCAGGCAGCAGGGACCATACAGGTGCCGGATGTCAGTGCTTAGCAGTGGACAAGGACAAAGCATGGCTATCCACAGAGCTCATGTACTAGCGCAATGAACATAAGGCTATAAAACAATATTTTGAATTTTTTT
The DNA here is from genome assembly GCF_964271855.1 of Acomys minous. Classification (NCBI taxonomy): domain Eukaryota; kingdom Metazoa; phylum Chordata; class Mammalia; order Rodentia; family Muridae; genus Acomys; species Acomys minous. Next base: position 81,652,923 of record NC_140497.1, on the reverse strand, counting down.
CTTTTCTTTTCTCTTCGACACAGGGTTTCTCTGTAGCCTTGGCTGTTCTGGACTCCCTCTGCATACAAGGCTGGCCTCAAAGTTACAGAGATCTGCTGCCTCTGCCTCTTGCTGGGATTTCAGGCATGCAGCCCCGAGCCTGGCTTGACTTTATTTTCAACTAATGATATTCACTTTAATAGTTTGCTGTTCATTTGAGCATTTATTTTGTGTAGTGTCTCTTTTGACACTTAAAACAGCTCAGTGGTGGTGGTGGTGATGTGTGCTTGCCAATCTTCACTTTATAGTTGAAGAGCATGGAGTAAAGCCATTCCTTACTTTTCCCCCCATAGAGAGACATCATACAAACACAGATTTACTATTTTAACCGGCTCTAGGAATAGAACATGTTAGTTACATGCATATCATTGTGCAAAAGATTTTCTGTACTTTTATTTCAAATTTTATTTTATTTTTTGTCTTTTACTCTTGGTTTTTTGAGACAGGGTTGCTCTGTGTAGTCTTAGCTGGCCTGGAGTCCCTTTGTAGACCAGGCTGGTCTTTAACTCACATAGATCCGCCTGCTTCTGCCTCCCAAATGCTGGATTAAAGGCGTGTGCCACCATGCCTGCCTGTTTCAAATTTTATTTGAGGGCTTGAGTGCCACAGCCTTTGAAAGGTCAGAGGACAGATTTTAGGAGTAGGTTCTGTCTTCTACTGTGTGGTTCCTGGGATTGAACTCAGGTCAGCAGGCCTGGCCAAAGAGTGCCTTTACCTGCTGGGTGATCTTGGTGGTTCCTCCAGAACATCTCTTTTTGTAAAGGTAAAATTTAAATCTGTTATCTATTAAGGTTGTCCTATTACTACATCACGACAATTATAGTTCTACTGTTTCTAAGAATTTAAGCTACATTTATTATATAAATAGTTACCAGTGAGTTTTTTAGCTTTGTTTTTATTTATGTTTAGCTTACAGCTAGGTAATGTTTATCAAATGTATCTGTGTTATAACTTTATTTTATTTTATTTTATTTTATTTTTTTGAGACAGGGTTTCTCTGTGTAGCCTTGGCTGTCCTGGACTAACTTTGTAGACCAGGCTGGCCTTGAACTTACAGCGATCTGCCTGCCTCTGCCTCCCAAGAGCTGTGATTAAGGGCGTTGCGCCACCACCGCCCGGCTTCTATGTAATAACTTAATAACACCTCATTGGCTAGAAATATCTCAACATGTGCCTATGACACTTGATTTTCTTTAAAAATTTTATTTGTTTTATGTGTATGGGTATTTTTAAAAATATATTTTATTAATGTATTCATATTACATCTCAATTGTTATCCCATCCCTTGTGTCCTTCCATTCCTCCCTCCCTCCCATTTTCCCTTTACTCCCCTCCCCTATCACTGTGACTGAGGGGGACCTCCTCCCCCTGTATATGCTCATAGGCTATCAAGTCTCTTCTTGGTGTGTATGGGTATTTTGCCTGTGTGTATGTTTATGTATCACCTGCCCTAACCCTTCACAGGCCAAAAGAGGGGGTTGGATCCTCTGAAACTGGAGTTACAGATGGTTCTGAACCATCATATGGGTGCTGAGAATTGAACCAGATCCTCTGGGAGAGCAGCCAATGTTCTTTTTTTCTTTTCTTTTTGTTTTGTTTTTGGAGACAGGTTTCTCTGTGTATGTAGCCTTGGCTGTTCTGGACTCACTTTGTAGACCAGTCTAGCCTCAAACTCACAGCAGTCTGCCTGCCTCTGCCTCCTGAGTGCTGGGATTAAAGGCATGTGCCATCATGCCCAGCTGTAGCCAGTGTTCTTAACCGTTGAGCCAACTTTCCACCCCAATACCTCACTCAACACTTAATAACTCCCCGTCTGCCCCCTGCAACCCCCAGCCCCGCCCCACCCCGCCATTAAAAAAAAGACAATCTCTTTAGCCCTGGCTGGCCTGGAACTCAATATGTAGACCAGACTGGCCTCAAACTCAGATCCAGCTCCTCCATTTTCTGTGAGTGCTAGGATCAAAGATGTGTGTCACCACAGGTTGCTACCTTCTTGCTTTCTGAACACACGCTAGAGCTCTTTACTGTAGAAGCCTACTGGTAGACTTCATATTCTGCTTGCACGTTAACAGTGCCTTGCAGTTGGGAGATGCTATTGAGTACAAATGTACTCAAAGGCCAAGGAAATCTCTTTCACAACAACCTTAAAAACCAGCAACCAGTATCAGATGTGATGGCACATTTGTAATCGGAATACTTGAGGCTGAGGCAGGAGGATCTCAATTTTGAGGTTAGCCTAAGGTTCACAGTGAGCCCATTAAAAAAAAGCCATAAAAATAAATACATTTACAAGTCTTAAAAAAAAAAAAAGTCAAGCCAGGTGGCGGCGGCGCACGCCTTTAATCCCAGCACCTGGGAGGCAGAGGCAGGCGGATCTCTGTGAGTTCAAGAACAGGCTAGTCTACAAAGTTAGACCAGGACAGCCAAAGCCAAGGCTATACAGAGAAACCCTGTCTTCATCCCCCACCCCCAAATGTCATGGGCTGGATAATGACTCAGTAGTAAAGAGTTTTCCTTGGCATGTTCAAGGCCTTGGGTTCTTATTTCTACTCCCCCACATAAAAGGCATCAGATTAAATGAATTAGACCCATACTGTCACTTTGCTAAAGTCTCACTTGTCCTATCAGTTAATCTGGAAGTCCAGCTTTGTCACCTCAACATACTTTGTACATTGTCAGCTGTGAATAGTTTTGAATATATCTTGACTCAGCAGGTCTTATTTCTCTTTGTGTAGTTTCAGTGTGGCCAGAGTGGCCTTTTTATTTTATTTTTAAAGATTTATTTATTAAGTATACAGTGTTCTGCCTTGCATGTATGCCTGCATGCCAGGAGAGGGCACCACATCTCATTATAGATGGCTGTGAGCCACCATGTGGTTGTTGGGTATTGAGTTCAGGACCTTTGGAAGAGCAGCCAGTGCTCTTAACCTCTGAATCATCTCTCCAGCCCCCCCTTTTAGATGTTTTTAAAGTCAGGTGTCTATCACTTTGAGCTGCTATAACTGCAATAGCCCCCATATCCCACACCTAGGATTAAAACAAAAACATGTTTACATAACATAACTGAGTTTTTAAAGAAAACAAAATGTTCACAACAGCTATGCATTCTAGAAGTGAAGGCACAAGACTGTCTTCTGGGAAGATAAGGAGATAAGTCACTAAAGTGCTTGATTTGCACTCATAGGACCTGAGAAACCATGTTAAAATAAAAAAAAAAAGTCTAAATGAGGTGACACGTGGGCTCAGTTTTTCTTTTTGGTTTTTTGAGACAGGGCTTCTCTGTGTAGCCTTGGCTGTCCTGGACTTACTTTGTAGACCAGGCTGGCCTTGAACTCACAGCAATCCGCCTGCCTCTACCTCTTGAGTGCTGAGATTAAAGGTGTGCATCACCACCAACCAGCAGGCTCAATTTTCTTAACAATTATGTTTTATTATGAAGTTATCAAACAAGCGTACCTCCCTTATAATCCAACAAGCATAAACCTAAGGAAAAGCAGATTAAAGAAGACAAAAACGAAACCTTCTGGGTACTAGTTCCCAGGAGCGACTCTCCTGGCGCCATCAGCAGGATTTCTTCTGCTGGAACCTGGAGCAACTGGAACCCGAACCTCTGCTGGAGCCAGGAGCAGCAGCCAAAGCCCAGAGCCCCAAAGCCTTCGCTGGAGCGGTTCTCTCAAGGAGTGTCTCGAAAGCAAGCAGTGAACAACCGCCCAATCCCAAGTCTCCAAAGACCATGCCTCCTGTTTTGGGGGTCACATTTTTATCTCCTCAGAATTTGTTTAAAAATGTTTTCCAGCTGGTAACAGCCAATCTCCCCCACAAAGTAGACTTCTAAGGGAGAAACATCACCTGCTCTCATAAGTCTATTCCTCATCCCACACTGGGGATCTAAACAAAAACATGCTTATCTCTTCTTCACTGACATTTATTTGTAATTTCAGTATTGGGGAGGTAGTGACAGAGTTTCTAGGACTTACTGGCCATCCAGCCTAGCCCACTTAACAAGTTTTAGGCTAGTGAGAGATCCTGTACACATGTGTGTGTACACATACACACACAGAGACAGAGAAAATGAATGGATGATTAGATGAATGGCTTCTGTTTCGTGTATCCCTACTTGGGTCACAGGGCTGTTTCCAAGGACTGCTTATTTGCTTATTCCCCACTCAAAATTGTGACAGGAAGCCTGAAGGCATTGAGCTGAGCTAAGCCTTCTGGGCAGAAATGGTGGTTTTAGTGATTGTCAAGGACTATATATGCCCCATACACAGTATATGTTCCTGTGGGCCAACAGATAGGCAGGGGGTCTGATAGCTTTTGGCATTTGTGCCACATGTCTTCTCTAGGTGGTTTGTGAAGGGATAGCATGGATTGGAATTGTGTGGAAGGTTTGAAGATAGTAGACAGTGAGAACAGCTTTAAGTGTTCTTTTGGAGGAAAGTAGGGCTCAGTGGCTATTTCTTTTAAATTTTACTCTTATGTAGTCTGATGTCAGAATGAGGGCATCAGATAAACAAAGGTCATTGAATCTTGTGTATAGCTTGCTAATGGGGTTTCTTGTGCTGGGAATGTTTGTCGGGGGCAGAGTCCTGTTACTTTGACCAGGCTGGCCTTAAATTGATTGTTCTGCCTTAAAACTTTCTGAGCAGTGAGACCTGTAGATAATGCCACTGTGCCTGGCCTTGCTGCATGTTGGTCAGGGGCTTTGTCCTGTCTCTCACAATGAAGGTTGTTGTAACAGGAAGTGTAAAAATTGCCATCAGATGCATATTGATCGCTTTCTTCACTCTGATGACCATATTTGGAAAACTGGAACAATTGAGGCAGATAACAGTGGGGACTAGTCAAGTGAGACTGACCTGTAGTGATGGGAAAGCAACAGCTTAAGGTACCCACACTAAGGTGTGGGTACAGTTTTGTTTTCTGTCCTGTCATGTGTCATGCCTTCCTCCCCCAGCTCTGGCTGTCCTGAAACAAGTCAGTGTAGACTAAGATGGTCTTGAAACCAGAGATCTGCCTGCCCCTGCCTCCCATGTGCTGGGATTAAAGACGTGAGCCCTCTGTGGTGGCTACACTTTTGATTATAAGCACTACTATGGCTTACCTTTAAAATGTGGAGATAGGTGTTACATGCCTGGTGGCCTTTTCCCTAGCTTTTCTCATTTTATTGTCACAGTCGTTGTATTTTATTTAATCTCATAGACACATTTGTCCTTTTTAGTGCTGCTTTTTCCCTCTGAACATGAAGATGTTCTGTAGGGGCCACTTCAGGTTGCTTCCCAGTTTAGACTGTTTTTGGTTTTGTTTTGTTTTGTTTTGTTTTTTGAGACAAGAGTTTTTCTGTGTAGCTTTAGCTGTCCTGTACTTGCTTTATAGACCAAACTGGCCTTAGACTCATAGAGATCTGTCTGCTTCCAAGTACTGAGATTGAAGGCATGCACCATCCACCATGCCTGGCTTGTTTAGATTTTTTTTTTTAAGATTTATTATTTTTATAGTATTCTGCCTACATGCGAGCCTGCCTGCCACAAAAGGTGCCAGATGTCATTACAGATGGTCATGAGCTATGGGAAAGACTAAGCTTTGTCACAGGTGAAAGCAGTCTTGGTGGGCTTTACCCTTGGACACCCCATAAATACCCTGAGATAGACTGAGTAGAGCCTGAAATTCAGGAAACAGACCTGGGAACTCCACCTGGACTATTGTTTTTTTAATCGACCCTCAATGGGAGAGAGAGACTGCCCTTCGCACATGACACAGTCAGAGAGGAGAGAGCAGCAGCAGGTTCAGACAGGGCTTGCAGGCACGTGGATCAGCGAACAGGCTGGACCAACACACAGGCCAGAGACACCTAAAGACCTGTACCGTGAAACTGATACCGAAAGGTTCACTCTTTTTTCCCTTTAACCTTTTTTTTACCTCTTGTGTAAGCTAATTGGGTTGTATAATAAAGTTTAATTGTTAAGAAACAGAGCCTACAGTGAGCCTCCCTGTGGTTGCTAGGAATTGAACCCATGGCCTTCAGAAGAGCAGGCATGCTCTTAATAACCTCTGAGCCATCTCTCCAGCCCCCAGCATAGCTTTGGTAAGAATCTTTGTGAATGTGTGCTGGAGCGAAAGTATACACAAGTTTAGGTGTATAGGCTTCCAGACCAGAGGACAGCTAGAAGTCCATTCCCTGCACCATGTGGGTCCTTTGCTGGCTGAGTCATCTCAAACCCCTTTACTCTTTATTTAATTTACTGATTTTGAAGAACTCATGATTAAACCCAGGGTCTTGAACATCTCAGGCAAGTGTTCTACCACTGAAATATACTCCCCAAACCCCACAATTTTGCATTTTAATTTATTTTTTGTTATTGATATTATTTATTTTGGTGTGATGTATATCTCCAGCTGGTGTCAATATGCTCACAGCAGTCCTCCTGCCTCATCCTCCTGAGTACTGGGATTACAGGTGTGTTCCATCATCTTTGGACTATTACTATTATTGTCTTTATAATACTCAAACCCAAAACAGATGATTGAAAATATTTTTAAAAATAGCTGGGTGGTGGTGTACACCTTTAATCCCAGCACTTGGGAGGCAGAGGCAGGTAGATCTCTGTGAGTTCAAGGCCAGCCTGGTCTACGAAGTGAGTCCAGGACAGCCAAGGTTACACAGACCCTGTCTCAAAACACCAAAAACAAACAAACAAAAACCAAAACAAAACTTTCTCAACTCATTCATTGAACCTAGAGGCACCACTTTGCAAGGTTTCTTCAGAGCAGCAATATTCTTAGTTCATTTTAAAAAGATTTAAAATCCTGGATCTGTATGTGAGGGGTGTACATGTGAGTGCTGTGCCCTTGGAGGCCAGAAGAGGGTGTCAGGTCCCCTGCCTGTGAAGTTGGCCATGTAGTTAGACAGTTGTGAGCTATCTGATGTGGGTGTTGGGAACTGAACTTGGTCCTCTGAAAGAACAGCCTGCACTTTTTTTTCTCCTTTTCTTTTTTTTGGAGACAGGGTTTCTCTGTAGCCCTGGTTGTCTCAAGCTCAGACATCATTTTGCATCTGCCTTCTGGATGCTGGAATTAAAGACTTATCCATCACTTCCCCAGCCCCATCATGTACTCTTAAAAGTGCCTGGTTCTTTTTGTTTATGGATCTTAAATGGCTTAGGTGAGTGAGATGCAGAAGCAGGTGGTCACTTCCAGTAAGCTAGCACTAGAGTGCTAGTTCATGTTCCTTTAAGTGATGGGGACTGCCTGCCTGCCAACTATAGTCTCCTCGTGCCCCCCCCTCCCCCTACAGGGTTTGTCTGTTTAGGTAGCCCTGGCTGTCCTGGACTCGGTTTGTAGACCAGTCAGGCCTCAAACATACAGGGGTTAGGGTTAGGGTTGCCTGCCTCTGCTTCCTGAGTGCTGGGATTAAAGGTGTGTGCCACCACGCCCAGCTAACTACTCTGGTCTTGGAGGAAGCGTGACCATTATGCTCCCAGAATCCATTCATGTTCTGCCACCAAAGAACCATGGAAGTATGTCACTGTTCCATGAGTTTCAACTGTTGTTCTTACTTGAGTTCTGCCTGAGGCTGGAGAATTATAAAATAAAATGTAATTGTATAAATGATCTCAAGGGGGAAGTAGTATTGCCCTTGGATACCCGAAGTCCTGCCCACTTGTCTTTTCATCCTAGTTCCTATCAAGAGACGCCAAGTGATTATTACTATTTTGACTAGGGACCTTCATAGCTTTTTTTTTTTTAAAGTGACTTTTGTAGATATGGCAGAGCTTGGGGGCTGGAGAGATGGCTTAGCCGTTGAGAACATTAGTTTCTTATGACCCATGTTCAATTCCCAGAATGCACACTGCAGCTTAAAACTACAATTCCAATTTTAAGAGACCAGTACCTTCTTCTGGCCTTGGTAGGAACCAGGCATGGACATGATGCACAGGCATAGTCAAACACTCAGACATATAAAAATAAAGATAAAATTAATTGAAATGAAAAGAATTGTTGAGTTTCTATAGGAGTGGCAGAAGTTGGGGGCTAAAGAGATGGCTCAGTATTTAAGAAAGCCTGCTGCTCTTGCAAAGAACTCAGGCTTGGTTCCCGCAAGGGTTATGGTTCCCGTAACTATTTGAAACTACTATTTAAGAGGCTCCGACCCCTCTTCTGACCTCCACTGACACCAAGCACACACAGGTACACATACATATATGCAAGCGAACCCTCATAAACATAAAACTTCAGTGACCATAGGGAATAATAATAATAATATGATTATGATTATTATTATTAAAAATACCTACGTGCCAGAAGAGGGCACCAGATCTCATTACAGATGGTTGTGAGCCACCATGTGGTTGCTGAGAATTGAACTCAGGACCTTTGGAAGAGCAGCTAGTGCTCTTAACCCCTGAGCCATCTCTCCAGCCCAAGGGAATTACTTTTAAAATGTGAAAAGGGGGCTGTATCCATTCATTGCATAGTGGTCATCTTACTAATAGAGTACAGAGCATTCTTTTTTGTTTTGTTCTGTATAGCCCTGGCTATCCTGGACTTGATTCGTAGACTAGGCTGAGATCCACCACCTGCGTCTGCCTCTGAGTATTGAGATAAAGGTGTGTGCCACCACTGCTCAGGGAGGGGTCTTCTTTTTCTTTTTTCTTTTTGTTTTGAGACAAGATTTCACTGTGTAGCGTTAGCTGTCTTGGACTTGCTTTGTAGACCAGGCTGGCCTTGAACTCAAAACAGCGATCCGCCTACCTCTGCCTCCTGAGTGCTGGGATTAAAGACATACACCACCATGCCCGGCAGGGTCTTCTATCTTAAGACAAATGATTGGTCACAAATAGCATTTGACCAGAAGTGCCTCTCCCGCCTAGAATGGGAGGGCTGTGCCTATTTCTATTAAGTGGATGTCTGACAGGCTTAGCAGTCACCATATCAAGTGTGTGTGTTTGTGTCTCAGTCATTTCTGCAAGGACCATGGTGCTACTGTAACTGGGAAAGGACTTTTAACAGAAGCAGGTTGTTACTGTCTGTAGTACTTTAATGGATATAGACAGACATCAGGCTATACCACCAACAGTTGGGGTCCTAGAAACTTTTAAAATAAAGACCTATTTTTATTTTTTGAGTGTGAGTATTTTGCCTCTGTGTACATAGATGTGTGTGCCCCCACGTGTGTATGGGTGTGCCTGTTGCCTACAGAGTCAAGAGGGTGCTGGATTTCCTTGAACAGCCAGGTGGGTGCTGGGAACCCAGACCTTCTGTAAGAGCAGCCAGTGTTTTTAACCTCTGGGCCACCCCAAGCCTATCTATATGTTACATGGGGATCTCTTCATGTTGTATTTGCTTGCTGTTTATTGGGGGTGTTTTTTTTTTTTTTTTTTTTTTTTTTGGTTTTGCGAAGGAGGAGGTGGGGTAATGACAACAGGTCTTACACAGCCCCATCCAGCTTCAACAAACTATTGCCCTACCTCCAGTATCACTAATGCTGAGATTACTGCTACCACATTACCCTCTCACGCTGCAGCTTTGTTTTGTGAGTGTGTGTTTTGGTTTGGTTTTTGTTTTAGGGGAAGGGTTGAGACAGGGCTTCTATTTGTGTGTTCCTGACATCCTGGAATTCACTCTGTAGACCAGGCTGGCCTCGAACTACAAGAGATCCACCTGCCTCTGTCTCCCACATTCTGGGATTAAAGGTGTTTACCATCACCTCTGGGCCTCAGGTAGCTGTTGGGTTACCTGGACGAACGATTGCCATTTTCCCCATGGAACTGATTTCCTGGCAGTAGGATGCACATTATGACAATGTGGTTTAGGTAACAAGTTGTTCGAGTTACATTTCTTCTTTTTTTCCACTCATCTAAAAGAATGGATGAAATTGAGTCCTGTGCTTACTCAGCAAGAACTCTTCCCCACTGAACCATCTCTCTATATTCCCTTCTTGACATTTGAGGGTGTGATAAAGGAGACCAAATTAAACACTACCATGCTGTTTTCTTGTCAAAATGGTAAAAATGTAAGTTGAGGCCTCTTAAGTTTCACAGTTATGGAATTACATATTTATCTATGTATTGGGGGAGACTTTTTAAAAGGCGAAAGAGTTATACGATCTGAAGAGAAACTAGAGTATGGGGAGACTTTTTAAAAAAAAAGAAACTTCTGATTACAGTTTTTATATACTATACTGGCTAGTTTTACATAACCTTATAATTCTTATATAAGGTTAATGGGTCTGGGGAGGTGGCTAAATGCTTAGGAGTACTTGCTGCTCTTGCAAAGGACCTGGGTTCAGTTCTGAACACTCAAATGTTGCCTCACAACTATCAGCAGCTCCAGTTCCAGGGTATCTCTGGACCTTCATAGACATCGGACACATTGGCCTGTTCATGCATGCAAGCAAACACACATATACATAATAAATTAGAAAAGAAAGTAAAGCTGGTGATAGAAAATTCTTTCCTTGGGCTAAAGTAGGTCTGTAGGAAGGTCTTGGTGGTTTAGAGTAATTTACCTGTGCGGGGCAGCCACTGCCAGAGAGTACACAAGTAGAACCATGGTTATTCATGCCGACAACCAGAGAAACGGGGATTTTAGAATGCAGCACTCTGTTTTGTCATTAGCGTTTCAGAGTTAGAGAAAGTTGGTTTGTTTCTTTTTATGCTCTACTAAACTCATAGTCAGGTGGAGGGTGCTTTAGAAACTGGTTGAGAGGTCAGGGAGACTGTACAGTAGGTGCTTCCACACACTTACAGTGGTTCTTTCAGGGCCCCACTTGAATCAACTGTGCTGGACTGTTTTTGTGGTCTAAAAGGCAACGTCCTGTCCTGTTCCAACCTCCAAATTTCAGCCCCCCTCTTCTGTCTCTCTGTCTCCCTCCCTCCTCTTGCTCCCTCTCCACCTCCACCTCTAGCTTCTCCTCCCCAGGTTTCTTTCTCTATGAGACTAGGCTGTCCTTGAACTCAGAGCTCTGCCTGCCTCTGACTCCTGAGTGCATCACCACACCCAGCTGGATTCTTTGGGATTCTCTGAGGAAGGTAATTATGGCTTCTGCAGAGAAAGTTTTTAGTTACTTCCTCCCACTTGTAACGCTTGTTTACTAGTTAGGGCTTCTATCAGTTTAGAGGGCACTCTTGCTTGTTCCAGTGCATAAATGGCCGAAACCTCTAGTCCTCAGTGTTAAGGAGGTCTTACGAACATTGGGGAAAAAAAATCACTTGAGGATCACAGATGCAGGGTTATGGAAGATGGGATAAGCTAGTATTCAAAGAAATCTTAGCTATAATACCCTTAGTGTCCCTGGGTCTGACCAACTTACTTGATGCACTGGGGTGTTAGGCATATGGTCTGCAGATGCTGGATTTAGGTTGGCATCCCTGGATTGCAGTAGAATATTGTACTTTTTTTTCTTTTTCTTTTTTTAAAAATAAAAGCAAGTTGGCTGTCTAAGGTTGACAGCTTTGTTTTTTGTTTTTTGTTCTTGTTTCCCTAGACAGGGTTTCTTCGTATTGTAGCTCTGGCTATCCTGGAACTCCCTTTGTAGACCAGGCTGGCCTCAAACTCACAGAGATCTGCCTGCCTCTGCCTCCCAAGTGCTGGCATTAGAGGCCTGTGCCACCACACCTGGCAGGTATAATTTAACTGAATAATTTGTTCCTTGGACTGTTGTTCCCTTTCTTGAAACCTGTAGTATCAGAATAGGAAGTTGTAAACAACAGAAGTAAAAGTATGGTGTTGAATGCTTTTGGAGTTGCCATGCTGTTTTTTTCTAAATGGTCTTTGTGGCATGGAACCTGCTTGCCCACCTCTCTGACCATGACTGCCATATCGCTTCACCGCTCTGCGCTTAGAGTCCCACGGTCCTATAAAAGGAACTTTATTTGCCTGTTTCAATTGTCTTGGAAGCTTACTGCCTCCTCCTGCTAACCTAGGCTGGCTGGTTGAACTCAGCTGTTCTGGCTCAAGTTCCTCTCCCGGCTGACTTATTCAAGCTGGCTTTTCTCTCAGCCACTGAATTGCTGTTTGTCCTCAAACTACAGCAGTCTTTTTCTAGTCTTCTGGCTGTCTTCATCTGAGTTAGTTCTCTCTCTGCAATCTCTATCTCTACTACTATCCCAGTAAAACTACCTCTCAGTCACTCTGCATTGCCCTTTAAGTAGCTCTCCCTGCCCCCCCCCCCCTTTCTCGGGAAGAGTTGGGCGTATCTTATTCTGCAAATCTTTTCTGCCACTCAATAGACATTACTTTCAAGCATAGATGCTTCCTTCTACAAACTATCTTTACCTACCTTCATTGTTGGGATTAGAGACATGTACCACCACCCCTGGAACTAAGGTTTTCTTTACCTGAAATGTGTTCGATACCAGGCTGGTCTTGCACTCAGATCTGCTTGCCTCTGTCTTCTGGATTAAGCCTGTTTGTACTCCAGCCGGATATGACTTCTTGCCAGACAGCCATGTTTTGAATTAAATTTTTCTTCATGGTCCAACAGTGGCTCAGCCTACCAAGGAGCTTAGATGTCACCTGGGCCCTAGAGCCCCAGGCTCTGAGGAGATCAGAATTGTGTTCTTCTTGCATTAGTCCTGGCATCCAGTCATCATTTATAGCATTCTTCCCTGGGAATCTGGCACAGGAGCTGCAGAAATTGGTTGAGTCTGCCCTTGTAAACACAAGCCTGCTGTAGATTGTTAGTTGTCTTTGATACATTGAGAAAGCTTCTCCAAAAATAGTGGAAAGAGGGTGGGGGTGACTATCATTAGATTTTCAGGCCAGGCTTTTTTTTTTCTTTTTTCCTTTTTTCTTTTTTCTTTTTTCTTTTTTGAGACAAGGTTTCTCTGTGTAATAGTCTTGGCTATCCTGGAACTCTCTTTGTAGACCAGGCTAGCCTCGAACTCACAGAGGTCCATCTGCCTCTGCCTCCTGATTGCTGGGACTAAAGGCGTGTGCTACTACGCCCAGCTCGTTCAGGCTATTTCTTTACCATCCTGACCACACTTCTATTCTCCTTGCTTTCTAGCCAGCAAGATAGCTAGTTGTATTCCAGTTTTGTTTAGAACTGATAATAAAAATGCCTTCCTGTCTTCTCATTTCCATGTTTGCTTTGGACTGGACAAAATAGTGGATCTAAGTAGTGTACTCACCAAGATGTACCCACTGCATTGCATTGGGGCTCGCCAGGCTAGAGACTTGATCCTCCATTGAACTGCATATTTAGATCTTTATCAGTTACAGCCTCAGAAACCGGGGGGGGGGGGGGGGCGGGACAAAATTACACTTAGTCATATTCATAAGTTAAAGATTCACAAGTCTACAGTGAAGACTTACAGAGTTTTGTTTGGTGTGTCTGGTATGGCTCTATTTCTTAATTGTTTTTGATTGTGCAGTGGTTCAGAGTCATGGCTTTAAGGTTAATTAGGGAAGGTTTTGAAAATGTAACGCTGAGTACTCACTAGGGACCACTTTATTGAAGTATCAAAAACTATAAAGGTGTTCTAGACACTGCTGGCTGTGTGGTTCTGTGTATTGCTGCTTTCTGCTCTTACCCTGGTCAGGAGCTCAGTTGTAAACCCAAACCCACACAGTCTGTGAGGCAAGATACACATCATGGGTAAGTTGCTTTCTCTAGATGTGCTTGACTCCAGGAAGAAACTTGGAGTTGTGGGTGTTGAGGGGGCACATTTTTATAAATGTCTTAGAATGAAAAGGAAACAAAAAAACACAAAAGATGTTGTGTTGCAGAAGGAGGGAGCTGTATGGGCTCTGTGAATTCAGGCTCTCTAGGGTAGAACTGAAGACTGGAGGCACAGAATATGGTGGCCCTGCATGGATACTTGAGTCAGATTTGCCTAGATTCTTACATGCATTGGAAAATCTTTTCTCTTAGGCTTAAGGTATTCATTTGGGTGGTGTTCTGGGTTGTGCCTGCACTGCTTTATCATTAAAAGGTTGTAAATTTGTGCTGGATTTAATAAGATTTTTCTTTTTCGGCACCCATAGTACGTTTCTTCACCTGAACGTCTAATGCATTTTGATGCCATTTCTATGGCAACCAGTGAACTCCAAGGGAGCAGATTCTATTTTTGTATCTAGCACAAGATTAGTGAAGGCACATCTAAAATTCTATTGTATGTCAGAGCTGCTTTTTGAAGAGAATTGAGCTCATTCAGTACAAATTATTTTTTCATTAACTGTATAGCTTGACTGGCCTGGGACTCTCACAGATCTCCCTTCCTTTGCCTCCTAAGTACTGGGATTAAAGGCACAAGTTCAGGTCTGGATAGCACAAAGTTTTAATGTTGACTACTGTATATTTTTTGTTTTCTGGGTTCTTATTGTTGTTGTGTGACCATATGGTTTTTCTATGCCGGCCCTTTCTCTGAATAATGACACGGAGACCTGTTATTCTTATGACCTTAGGGCACTATAACTGGGCTAGGCTAATACTGGCCTGGCCTATGTCCCACCATGGGGCCCTGTTACCTGTCATCTTAGTTTCATTCTGGCACCCGCGTTACCAGTGGTGCCTCCCTTCTCTCTAGTCCCCACCTGAGACCCTCTCTTTCTGGTCCCGGAACGCCCATCTAAATGCACCAGCCCAGCTTTTGGCCTTTCAGCTCTCTATTTGCCAAATCAGAAGGTGATGAAAAACAATGTTTGACCAAGAGAGCCAACCTACCAGAGGCCTGTGGAGTTTGAAGCACCAACCAAGGACCATGCACATACTGGTCCTAGGTCCTCTACGTAGATGTAACCGATAGGGGCAGCTCAGTCTTCTGGGTCCACTAGAAAGGGAAGTAGGGGGAGGGGGTTATATATGACATGAACTCTGTTGCCTACTTTTCACTTCCCCCGATGGGACTGCCTTTCCAGGCCACAGGGGAAAGGGTGACTGGGAGTAGAGGAGGGAGGAGGGGGTTATGACATGAGATGTAAAATGAATAAATAAATTAATAAAAAGAAAGGAAACAACCTCTTAAGATACTAAAACTGGAGATGCTTCATAATAATGACAATACCAATGTCCAGCCAGTAATCAGATCTCTGTTGCCGGAACAGAAATTAGCATTCGAATACACAGAGCACAAAGACATCATCACTCCCAACATTGTTGTGTGTCTCCCACGTGTATATATAGGGTTTCTCTGTGTATTGCTTGTCCTGGAACTTGCTTTGTAGACCAGGCAGCCCTTGAATTTAGAGGTTTGCCTGCCTCCCACGTGCTGGGATTAAAAGTATAGGCCACCACCTCCTGGCTTGTATATATGTTACACACACACACTTTTTCTACACGTATGTCCTCCACAAAAGAACATCAGATCTCCTAGGAACTGGAGTTAACAAGACAGTTGTGACCACCTGATGTGGGTACTGGGAACTGAACCTGGATCCTCTGGGAGAGCATCCAGTGCTTTTAACCTCAGCCATTTTCCAACCTGTTTGTTGTTTGTTCATTCATTAATGTTGTTTTTTTGCTTACTTTAATTCCAAATAGATCCTCAGTAAAATCATTAATGATTTTATTCTCAGAGTATACAGATTTTGGCGGATTGAGTGTGGTGGTACACACCTCTCAAAACTAAGGATTAGAGGGGATATATAGCTCGATGGTAAAACACTTGTCTTCTATACCTATAGCCTGGAATCCCATCTGTAATACAGCAGAGGGTGCAAAAGAGGAGAAAACACATTTTGCCTCCCAAATTCTGGGGTTAAAGAACCGTGCCATGCTCAGAAGGGCACCTGTTTTTTAACTTGTGTTACTTCAAAACCCAAAATTTCCCAAGAACTAAAAAATGTGCCTACTTCTTACCACCATTTGTTCTCTGTTTCAGGGAGCTTTTCTTAACCTAAGCCTGGTTCTGCTGAGGTTACTGTGCCACCCTGTGAGGTTGACTTCTGTCAGGAAGTCGGGACCCAGTTATAAGTGGTACTCCAGGGTCTCCATAAGCCACATCTGCCCTAGCTTCTTTCTGTTTTTCTAGCTTTGTCAGGTTTAGCTTGGAACAGTTTAGAGTCAGGAAAAATGCTTTTTTATTTTCAGGTTGGAGGCCTGAAAACAAATGACCTAAGCTCGGAGTTTATTCTTTTGAGATGGGGTCTCATGTAGCTGAGGCTGCCCTTGAACTCCATCTCCATGTGTGCAACACCAGCCAAAACCCAAGTTTTCTACTGGAATTATTTGGAAATAACACTTCATGATTGGCTTCTGGCTTAGGCATCAGTTGATTGAACCTAGAGTGTAAATGACAGAGGTGTGAGGGTAGAGTAAGAGAGAGCTAGCAAAGGCAGGCTGAGGCAGAACACTGGAGACGATCTTTGTTAAATTTCATATGCATTTGCTGTTCTGCCTGAGGTGTCAGCTCCCCTGCAACTAGAGTTCCAGGCAGCCGTGAGCCGCCGTGTGGGGCTGGGGCTGGAGAACCTGGGTCCTCTGCATTAGCAGCCAGAGCTCGTAACTGCTGAGCCATCGCCCCAGCCCTACACTGGAAGCATTTCTGATATTTGGGTTGCTTTCTTTTAAGTTGTTATGGACAGAGGGGTTTATTGGGGCTGGGGGGCGGGGTGCATGCATGTTGGAGTTGCTTTGACAAAGATGGACACTCTCACAGTATTCTTTGCCTGTCTCTGGAGGGCCTGTGATTTTCCTATTCCCTAAGCAGAGGATTCTGTAAGCATGTTTTTCAGCAATAGAAGAACTCATTCACAGACCGGTATACTCAGAGGTCTGCCTTCTTCCATCTGCTGGAGAAGGTGCCTTAATTTCCCTGCCCTTGGTACTACTCTGAGGGGGTCCTGAATGTCCTCTCACTTATGACAGTACTGGCTCATGTAGAACAAGCTGCACAGCTATTATGATGAGAACAGGGGATACTATAAAGCTCACACATTTCTGTACCTGCCTGGGGAAGCCACCTAAGGGTGTGAAGAGCTTAGCACAGCATATTTATTTGTTAGACTCTGTAAACTCTTTTATAGGTTAATTGGTCATCCCTTTTACTGTAGTGTATTTTTCTTGTTATAAGATTTTCCTTCAGTCTCAGCTCTGTTTGAGAGTCTTTTATGTACCTTACTTTTCCTATTTCATATTTCATGCTTTCCTGCTTCCCCCTTTGTATGTACTGTTTGGTTCTCGAAGAACAAGCTTGCTTCCCCCTACTTCTCTAAGTTGATAACAGCTTAAGACCGTATGGCCCTACCTGCCTCCTCTAACTTGCTGTGCTGTGTTCCTTTTAGTCCTGATGTTTGAGAATCCAGTCCATTCCAGGCTTTTAAGTTATTTTTAAGTCTTACCCAATCTTTTTTCTCCTCTTTTGGAGGGTATGTTCACTAGGGATTGAAACTAGGGCTTTATACAGAATAAACATGTGCTCTACACTGATTTATACCCTTAGCACCTCCTTCCCCTTTGTGGTTTTGTTTGTTCCTGTAGGAGCCTCTATGCTAAACTTGTTTCCTTCTCCTCTATAAGGCTCTTAAAGAGTTAGTGAGATGCCTACCCCAAGTAAGGTAACTAGCTGGGCAGAGTGCTGGTCCTGTGGGATCAGGGTCTTTAGTCCCCTCAGTTCCTTTCACTTTAGACGAGAAAAATCTCATCAGACTTAGGAAATCAAAGGCAGCACTCAGCCTTAGACCAGCAGCCAAGGCTGTTTTCATTGTGCTTGTTTTTCTTTTTGAGACAGGGTTTCTCTGTGTAGCCCTGGCTGTCCTGGAACTCTTTGTAGACCAGGCTGGCCTTGAACTCAGAGATCCACCTGCCTCTGCTGGGATTACAGGCCTGCACCTCTGTGCCTGGCTCATTCATTGGGATTATTTTTATGCTGGCTTTTTGTTCTAACACCTAATGCTGGATTTTAAGGTAGGGACATTGTTTTTCTTTCTCTTCCCAAGCCCCCTTTTGGATTTTAGAAACAAGATTTCTCTGTATAGTCTTGGCTGTTATAGACTCACTTAGTAGACCTGCCTGCCTCTGCCTCTCTTAGTGCTAGGATACAGGTGTGCTTCACCCTACCCAGCTACTTTTGTTTTCTTTTTTTTTTGAGAGGGTCTCACATGTAGCCAAGGCTGGCTTTAAATCTAGGAACTTCATAGCTCAGCCTCTAGGGTATTAGGATTACATGCATGTACCCCAGTGGTTTTTGGCAGCTTTCAAAACAGTAAGAAAGACTTGTCATCAGTTAAAATTTTGCCATGTTTATACTTTGTTTTCTATGAGGTTTTGCTATGTTGCCTAGGCTGGCCTTTTATTTTCTAGTTTTAGAGATCCCCTTTATCCTCGGCCTCTAAAGTAAGTAGTTCAGACTACCCCATGTGTCACCATGCCTCTTTTAATTCACACCTTCCCCCCGAAGGAGGAGTTAGATGTGGTATTTTTTCAAAATTTTCACTTCTTTTTAAGAATAAGGGCATGAGGCTGGGGATATGGCTCAGTGGATAAAGCACTTTCTCTGCAAACATGTCCTCATCCTTGAAAGTTGGGATCTCAGAAACTCAGAAACACCAAGGGAGCAGAGGCAGGATCACCAGGTAAGTTAGCTAGTAAGACTAGGTGGTCACCAAGCCCTGAGTTCAATAGAGAGATTCTGTCTCAGTAAAGTTGAATCAAGGAAGATATCCAGTATCAAACTTGAGGCCCGCAGGCACATATCACACACATATGTCTATCTGCATGCATGCTAAAATAAAACAATGAGGGCATTCATGTTGGATGTGTTGGTGCATGCTTGTAATCTGGTACTTAGAAGGCAGAACGATATGATCATGAATACAAGGCTGGCCTGGGCAACCTTGTCTCAGAAGACAAGCAGGGCATTCTTTTGTAATCAGGGATACAAATGGATATTTATACCCATGTAGCAGCATGATTGGCAATAGCTATACAAACTGTATAAAGAGTGGTGGTGGACTGAGGAGATGGCCCAGTGGCTAAGAGCGCTGGCTGCTCTAACAGAGGACGCCTGTTTGGTTCCTACCACCCACATGGTGGCTTACAACCATCTGTACTCTAGTTCCATGGGGTTAGATTCCTTCTTCTGACCTCTTCCGTCACCAGGCATGCATGTAGTATACATATATACATGTTAGC
Organism: Acomys minous; assembly: GCF_964271855.1. Lineage (NCBI taxonomy): Eukaryota > Metazoa > Chordata > Mammalia > Rodentia > Muridae > Acomys > Acomys minous. Next base: position 81,633,809 of record NC_140497.1, on the reverse strand, counting down.
AAAACACTAATACACATTTAAAAAGAAATCCAAGTGTTCAGAAACTGGATGGACATATAAGTAAAGTGTGATTTGTGTGTACAGTCAACCTTAAAGTTGGGAAGAAAGGACTTTTGAAATATGCTGTAATGTATGTCCTGTTAAATGAAATAAGCCATGAAGTTCCACTTAAGTGAGGCCTCTAGAGACAGAAAGGTAGTTAATTGGTTGCCAGGAATGAAATCATGAAAGCAAGGAGTTAGTGTTTTATGGATGCAGGATGGAAAAAGTTAGAGAGATGTGTGTGGTATGGTACTTACATAGTAACATGAATGTACCTAAAGCTTTTAGTTCAGTTGATTTTTTTGTTTTGTTTTTAATGAGAGGTAGGTCAACATAATGATGGTTAATGCTCTGTGGAGGCTAAGGTAGGAGGATCATTTCAAGGCCATATTTGACTGCTGTATACCAATAAGCTCTATAAAAGGGTAAGGAGAGCTGACTGGCAGCTCACATCTTTAATCCCAGGGCTTGAGATCTGAGTTTTCACCAGCTGGTCTACATAGTGAGTGCTAGACCAGCCAGGGCTATGAAATGAGACCCCAATTCAAAACCAACCAACCATCCAAACAAACAAGTAAACAAAACCAACCAACCAAACAAACAAAAAACCCCAAAAAACTCAATGAAATTTGGGCCCTTGTTCTTTTAGCACCACAGTAGTTTATTTTATTTTATTTAACTTTAATCTATGTACATTGGTGTGAGGGTGTCAGATCTTGGAGTTAACAGACAGTTGTGAGTTGCCATGTGGGTGTTGGGAATTGAACCCAGGTCCTTCCGAAGAGCAGGCAGTGAGCCACCTCTTCTTTTAAGTAAGCATTCTGGCATAGCACTGTTACTCCACCAAGTGCTAAGTTCATGGAAAGCAGAGACTCAGTTATGTCTGGTGTGCCTCTTACTCAAACCTAGGTATAAAGATCTTTTTAACAACACCCCCCCCCCCATATTGGAAGGGGGAAAACAGAACAAAAAACCCACCAGGTTTTTTTCAGTGTGAATAGGTACAGTCATTCACAGACCTGCCACCACATACACTTTTTTCTCTTGTTCATACATGTGTCTGTGTACATCTGTAACTAACATCATCTGAATTTTTTATTTTTTAACAAACTTAATAGCTAGGAGTAGTGGCACAGACCTTTAATCCCAGCTCTTGGGAGGCAGTGGCAGATGAGTCTCTGAATTTGAAGCCAGCCTGGTCTCCAGAGTGAGTTCCAGGGGAGCCAGGGATACACAGAGAAACCCTGTCTATGAAGGAGAAAACAAAACCAAAACCAAAATTTTATTTATATTTGACATATTTATGTATGACATTTCCCATTCCCATTCTCTTCAAAAAGTCTAGAAATTTGTGAAACAGGACCTGCAAACTGGTCCTTAAGCCAATTGGCATTTTACTCCACTGTGGCTGGGTTTACCTGTTTTCTTGTCTCTGGTTGCTTTTCACATTGTGGTAACAGAAGAATGGGTTGTTTTAAGAGACCTGTGTCTGTCCTGCACAGCTTACATTATTTACTCTGTTAGTTCAGCAATATTGATCATGTCCATATCAGTGTTTGCTTTGCTTTGCTTTTTTTTGGAGGGTTTCCAGACAAGGTTAGCCTTGGCTGTCCTGGATTCACTTTGTAGAAGACCATGTTGGCCTTGAATTCACAGAGATCTGCCTGCCTCTTACCTCCAGAGCGCTGGGGTTAAAGGTGTGTGCCACCACGCCTGGCTTACTGCAAGTTTCTTACAGAAACGCTTTAAATCTTTACTTCCAGATTGTAGTTGTCACCACCATGATGTAACCTATATGCAACAGTTTAGCATTTTTATCGTACACTTGCTGCTTGTCCCTCCAGCTTGCTGGCATCTTTTATAGAGAAGAGGGAGAAATTCAACTTTCTCATACTCCCAGTGTGGTTGGCTTGCCTATTGCTTGCTAAAGGAAAAGCACTAGGACTGGAGTTGGTAGGGCTGTAGTCAGCCCTGGGCCTGGCTTCTGTTCTTCCTGGCTGGAAGATCTTTGTTGGCCCATGTTCCCTCCAGTGGAGGCGACAGAACTAGAGTGTTTCTCACATTCCCTTAGCAAAAAGGCTGGCTTATCTCCACCTTCACTCATCTGGTTCTAGGGAAGATACAGGGTCTGCAGTACTGCAGAGTCTGAGGTAATGGAGTCTAATTTGTCATGTGGGGGGGCGGCCAGGATGTGTACAAACTGAGCAAAAAAGGATTAAGGTTTCTAAGAGCTACCTTGGCATACAGCCACTGGCCTGGCTCCAGGCGGTACAGTCTGGCTCATGATATAAGCCCTGTTCTCACCAGCTGCAAGAACCAGTCAGATGGAAAAGTAATCCTGTTTGTGCTTCCCCACTGACACAGATTGCACAATGAAACAGTGCTGTCGTCATGACTGTGAAGTAGCCATTGCTGTAGGACCAGGAGACGAATGGGCTTTCTTATATCCTTGTATAATCAGTATTTCAGGAAAGATATTCCTAGGACAGGGTAAGCTGCAACTTGCCTAGTAACGAGAAATCACTTGTGTGTTTGGTTTTTGTGTTTTCTTTTTGAGATTGTAATATGATTACATCATTTTGACATTCACTTTTCTCCCTGTAGTCCCTCCCCTATACTTCTCCTTGGTTTATTTCAGATTCTTGTGCTTTAAAAAGTTGATTGCTTACATGCATATATTACATACATATATATTTCCAAATATAAATATAACCTACTCAATATATGCCAATTTACTTTTATGTTTTCAGGGCCACCATTTGGTATTGGATAAACAATTGGTGTCCTTTTCCCTGGGGAAGACCATTTGTCCCACTATCAGCATTTCTTAGTTGCCTGTCGTTGTCTGTGTAGGGTTGAGGCATTGTGACCTCCTGTCCACCATCTACTTTAGCATGCCCTTTGTTCTTGTTTAGCTCATGTTTAGGCTGTCACATTGCTGAACCATTGTGGGTATACTTCTGACATTACTAGGAGACAGTCTCACAGCAAGCTTCCTGGTCTTCTAGCTCTTAGAATCTTCTGCCACCTCTTCCACAATGTTCCATGAGCTCTAGGTGGAGGAGTGTTTAGAGTGTAGTTAAGGATTATGCTGGTTTAGTCAGTATCTCCTCCCAGATCTATGACTTAACTAGCCCAAGCATAATTTCTCTCCTGTTGGACAAGTCTTGAATACAATTATAGAGCTGGCTATTGGTTACCACCACGGTATGTGTACTGTGCCTGCCAGTCATGTGTTTTATAGGAGTTTTGGGGTTACCTTCTAGTAACGTGAAAAGCTAGCTCTCAATGAAGAGGCATTCAGATTAGTTCCAGTTCATGGGACTCTAGGCCCCATGTCTGAAGTGCATGCTGTCATTAGCAATAGGGACTTGCCTTCCACCTCTCCAGAGCAACCCAGGGCACAGGAATTTCATGCATGTTTGGAAGTCTCTTAAATAACCATAATGAACAACTTAAAAGAGGGCTTCTTTTGCCTGGTGTTGGAGTTTTTGTTAGATGGTCTTGGGCTCTAGGAGGGATTATAGTCAGCCCAGGTGACAAAATTTTATTTAAACGATTTATGTGTATTTTATATATAGATATGTGTATTATATTTTTTAAACTGACTTAATTGTGTGATTCCTTATGCATTTTTGTTTTTTGTTATTTTGAGACAGGGTTTCTCTGTGTAGCCTTGGCTGTCCTGGGCTCACTCTCTAGACCAGGCTGACCTTGAACTCAAGAGAGATACTACTGCCTCTGCCTCCTGGGATTAAAGGCATGCACAACTACTCCCAGCTTCCTTAAGACTGCTGTTATTTTACCCTCCTTATATATTTTTTCATCCTCCCTCCCTCAGTACTCCCCACCCCCACACACATTTAGCAGATCAGATCACTTGGACCCTGCTACTCACCACTCTATTGTTCCCCTAACTCTTTACCCTCCCAATGGTTCCTTTCCTGCTTTCCTGATTTTTGCAGTTACTCCAAAATATGTACTCACATCTGAAAATTTGGCACTAGGAACCTCCAATGAGAGAAATGATGAGATGTTTGTCTTTCTGGGTCTGGGCTGCCTTACTCAATATGATCTTTGTTCCACTCATTTACCTGCAAAGTCCTTGTTTTACTTTTCTTAATTATTTTTGCCAATATCAGTGTCCCCTACCTTGACTCTTGTCATTGCCTCAAATGCTTTATGCAAGTACCTTATACTCATAGAAAGGTGCTCTCCCACGCCTTAAGGATAGGCATGAATTTGTTTTTTGGTGTTTTGTTTTTTGAGACAGGATTTTTCTGTGTAGCTTTGGCTGTCCTAGACTTGCTTTGTAGACCAGGTTGGCCTCGAACTCACAGTGATCCACCTGCCTTTGCCTGCTGGGCTTACAGGCATGTGCCACCACGCCTGGCATTTGAATGTATTTTTTCTATGGGCGTTGGGTGCTACATTGGCCAGCAGAAAACAAGTTTAAGCTATGTCCTCCTTTCAGGCCTCTTCTTATACCCCAAGCTTCATTAGGAAATTGTGCTTCAGATTTTGCCTATAATGATATCCAAGTCTCCTTGCAAACAGATGGCCAATTACCACAAGGTGTCTCAGTTCTGATTTTTTTACTGGTGGGTGAAAATATTTGGAGATAGTGCTATTAGAAATCTATCTGATTTGATGGGGCTGGAGAGATGGTTCAGCGGTTAAGAGCACTGGCTGCTTTTCCAAAGATCCTAAGTTCAATTCCCAGCAAGCACGTGGCGGCTCGCAGCCTTCTATAATGAGATCTGGTGCCCTCTTCTGGCGTGCAGGTGTATGTAAGCAGAACACTGTATACATACATAATAAATAAGTAAATCTTTTTTAAAAAGGGGGGGGGAGGCTGGGCGGCGGTGGTGGTGGCGGCGGCGGGCGCATGCCTTTAATCCTAGCACTTGGGAGGCAGAGGCTGGTGGATCGCTGTGAGTTCAAGGACTACAAAGTGAGTCTAGGACAGCTAAGGCTACCCAGAGAAACCCAGTCTTGAAAAACCCCCCCAAAAAGGGGGGGGGGAAGAAAAAAGAAATCTGACTTGAGGGGGCTGGATGTCTGCTCTTCCAGAGATCTTGAGTTCAGTTTCCAGCAACCATATGGTGTTTCACAAACCATCTATAATGTGATCTGATGTCCCCCTTCTGGTATGCAGGGGGGGGGGGTCGCGCTGGCTCTTTGAGTCATGTGATACTTTGATACCTCTATGGTGCAGGCAGGCTTGCTGAGGAATGAGGTGTTGTGCTGTCAGCCAAGTCAGAAGCTCATGGTTGTTGCTCCAGTGCTTGATGAGGCTAGTTTGGATTAGAGCACACCAAGCACACACTACTGTACATGACCTCCATTTGACTTCTGTGTTGTCATGGGTATCACAGTGAAGATGATGATTCCACTCCTTGACCTGTGAGGTTGCTGTGAGGATTAATTAAACTAATACAGATCAAGTTTATAATACAGAGCATAGGGCGTCATCAGACCTAGAAGTGGGGTTTTTTTCTAGGCTCTAGGGCAGATTATGCAGCACTGTCTGTCTGTCTGTCTGTCTTTCTTCCCTTTCCTTTGTGTGTGTTTTTGTTTTGTTTGTTAGGCTTTTTGTTTGTTTTTGTTTTGTTTTTGCTTTTTTGAGACAGGGTTTCTCTCTGTAGCCCTGGCTGTCCTGGACTCACTCTAGACCTTGAACTCACAGAGATCCACCAGCACTGAGTACTGGGATTACAGGCGTGCACCACTGCACCCAGCTCAGTAATGACTTTCAGTTATCTAGTGCTCATAATTGTTCCTTACCTCCCTAGCATTTTGCTGCCTCTGTGTTATAATTACAAGAAAGAGGAAAGCCTGAAGGGACAGGGCAGAATTAAGGAGGGGTGACTGGGCTTAGGGGACTAAGAGGCCGGAACCTGATCAGGAACAAAATATGGCTGGTCACAACCTACTAGGTTTACTGAACTTCTTGGTAATGATCATAACTGGCAACAACTGTACAGTAGCCATTGGGATATATATATATATATTCTGTACCAGGTGTTTTTAAAGTAGTCTTAACACTATTTTAAGAGGCAAGATGGTATCAAAGAATGTCCTTAAGAAGAGGGCATGGTGCACGTTTGTAATCCCAGCACTTGGGAGGCAGAGGCAGGAGGAAGCATTCTTAATCATAAATTGGTGAACTTTGGGAATGTGTGTATATATATATTTTCCATTAATTCATTATGAATATATCAATATTTATACCTTTTAATTCAGAACACACATATAAATTCATAGCATCTTTAAAAATGTCAGGGTTGGACTTGTGGAATCAGCTTAAAAGTTAATTATCCAAGCACGGCCAGCGTTCAGATCCCTCCCAAATCCCCCCCCCCCAAAACGTACATATGTGGTAGAGGGGCACAGTGGCCACGGGCAGGTTGGCTACCAAGACTTGACTAGTCAGTGAGCTCTAGGCTTGATGGAGAGATTTTTGTCTCAGTGAAGTAAGGTAGACGAGCAATTGATGATAATTCTCAACTGAGTGCTTCCACCTGCAGGCACAGTGTACACTCGTTGTACATATTCAAGCACATGGATATGCCAGTGTGTGAAAATGGGGAAGGGCAATCTCAGCCTTTCCACATGCACTCAGGCCTAAGGGAGCACTCATGGGTTCTGTTTATTAGAAACAACCAAGCTGCTAATGCCCCACAGCTCTGTGGTTGAAAAAAATAATGTTTTTGAAGGGAGAAATACTTTATGTAATTATAGTTAATGACTGTCTCTCTTAAGCACTGTATACTAAGTATAACCTCTCAGATTTAGAACCACTGTGATTTCCCCTTTTATATTGATTTTTTTTGTGTGTGATACTTGCCCCCCCCTTTTTTTTTCCTTTTTTTCTTTTTTCTTTTTAACAGCAACGGTGAGATGTTAAGTTTTGGAAATTAACAGCACCATTGAAAGGAATATACTAGAGCCTAATAAGTGATCAATTGCATCGTATTAATAGTGTTTTCAGTGCCCTTTTCACTTTAACATGATGGTATCTTGGGACACCTTGGCATTATTAGCACCACACTGTCCACTCTTGTTTCATCTTCCCCCTTATTTCTCTAAACTCAAAACAGATTATTTCAGGCTTTCTTCTGGAACATATTCAGAATCATGGCATCCACTGGGGTCCTGAAGCATTTTAGAGTTGAAAACAACAGGAATTCTAACTATTATTCACCTTTTTCTAACCTTGGGAAATGGGGGCTTCTTCCACTTGGTCAGAATGGAAGTAGAAAGGGGAACAACATTTCTTTGACCCTTAGATAGGAAAGTTGGCCTAAATAGTTGTCTTAACTGTCAGATTATTAGCTACCCTTGTGTTTGTTTTTCATAGATGCTGGTGTCTCTCGTCTATATCAGTGTCTCTGTTGTCACTGCTGATCAGACCTATTTCTGCTTACCTCACTGTAGGAGCACATGTAGTGTGCCTTGTCATTAGTACAGTATCTTCTCTCCCTATCTATGGCCAGAGCAGTAGCCCAATTTTTGATGGTATTGGCCTCAAGTGTTGCTTAATCAACTCAGAAAAATGCCATGCCAGGTGCTAAATACCCCAGGCTGCCAATGAGACACACTGGCTAAGTACCTGACTGAGTCTGGCAGATACCACATGAGTGCTGCTTTTTCAGAGCCACAGTAACAGTCTTCTGTGTGAAAGAATGAAAATGATTTCAAGACTCAAGTTTGTAAATATGAGTGCTAAGGGTTTACTGGAAGTCACAGGTGAAGAAGGTCAAGGAAGCATCAGGTGCTGGGCAGGATGTATGTGTGCGTGTGTACACAAGAAACGAAAGGTGTGAACGTGACAGGGATGCCAATAGTCATATTGTGGACCATAGATGGTTTGTGTGAGTCCAATAAGGATGACATTAAAGGGAGAATTTACCAAGGAAAGTTGAATGGATATCTCTGCTCTAGGGCAATCACCGGGCCTCATTTTTTTGGAGCTGCTCTGTTCTGGTTGTCTCCTCACACCCCTGTTGTTTTTTTGTTTTGTTTCTGTTTGGGCGGGTAGATGTCACTGCAGTAGGAGTGGATTCTTGAAGTTCCCAGAGCCTCAGTTTCCATTGTTATATATGAGAATATTAACAGTATTGTGGTGGATGAGGATGACAGTTGTGGGCTGTCCTGTCCCTCAGCTTTAGCCTCCCTGCCCACCACTTGCTTACCTGGCAGATGCTTAGTACATAGCATCGGAAGGAGATGGAGAATATATGTGTTGGGTTTGGTTTTGTTTTTGAGGCAGTTGTGTGTTCCCAGTTGGCATCAAGCTCATGATCTTGCCTCACCCTTAAGTTTTGGGCTTATAAGCATGCCCTAAGCTTTCTAGGAGAAACCTGATTGTGACAACCAATCTGGAGGTTTGTCCTTTAGCTTCAATGGACAGTCACATTGTCTATGTGTCTCTTTAAAAGAAAGAAACCAGCATAGTCCGTGATAATGCTAGACTAAGGCAGTGTTTCAACATGCTTACACCTTCCACTGAAGGTGTTGCAGGGATTGCCACATCTTGGTCCTGAAGCCATGGCTCACCTGTGTCTTCACTTATGGTGTGCATTCCACAAGTTGCATGGCTGCTTCATCACCAACCCCATCAGACTTATGTGAAGAAGATGCACATTTAGTTTCAGCTCTTGGTACCCTGCGCTATCTCAAATGCTATGCTGAAGAGATAAAAGACAAGGCTTTACATCCATAAAGCACTTCCTTATCCACTTCATGAAAATACTCGTTTTGAACTGGGGATCAGAGTGGGACAGGTTGCTACTCCTTCAGCTGTGGTTTATTTAGAAACCTTAGTTTGTTTCGTTGGAATAGTTAGATAGACTAAATAAGCAGTAACTTCTTAAAAGATTTCTTTCCTCAGTAAACATGTATTATTTGAGTTACCCAGAAAAAGTAGTAAATGTGAAGCTATCCAAAGCCAGGTGAGTAGGTTTTACCTTGCTGTTCTTCCCGGTGTAGCTCTGGCCTAAATAGAAATATTGATTTGACTTTATGCTTCATAAGGCACATAAGAAACAAGGGTTTACATTATCTTATCCCGTCACACAACCAGCATCCTTACAGATGTATAGGTGGGGAAAGGGTCATGCAGGCTTATGAAACACCTTTTCCCTTTGTGAAGTACGTAGTTCCCGGTGGCTTCACTTGCTCCTGATGAGCTCTTACTCCAAGTTCTCTGCCCCTAGTTGTTGGTAATACCTATCTTTTGTGCTTAGATGGTCAGTCTTTTTATTTATTTATTTATTTATTTATTTATTTATTTTTATTTGACAGGGTTTCTCTGTGTAGCTTTGACTGTCCTGGACTCACTTTGTAGTCCAGGCTGGCCTCGAACTCACAGCGATCCGCCTGCCTCTGCCTCCCGAGTGCCGGGATTAAAGGTATACGCCACCACGCCTGGCTCTTTTTATTTTACTTATTTATTTTTTTCCCTTTTCTTTTTTGGTGGTACTAGGATTATATACATCAATGCATGGTAGGCATGTATTCTACCATTAAGATATATCCACCTAGCTCCCTTCTTATTTTTTATTTTGAGACACAATCTGACTGAGTTGTTCAGACAGGTCTTAAACTTGGAAGGTCTTAAATCTTCCTCAGTCTCTCCTCCCCAAGCTCAGCTAGATGTTCAGTCTGATTACTAGGGCCCTTTTACTTGGAGAGTGGGGTAGCTCTCTCAGACATTCTGACCAGTGAATGCCAATGGAACATGATCTTTGGAGTCTGCAGACACTTGTTTCTCGTGTGGCTCACATGCTGTCTGGTCTCTGATGGGATTGTTTTCTTTCTGTGTAGAGTACCTGGTGAAGAATGTGATGGGATCACTAGCATGTCGACAGAGAGCGGCCCTGGGACGAGATTGAGAAATCTGCCAGTAATGGGGGATGGACTAGAAACCTCCCAAATGTCTACAACGCAGGCCCAGGCCCAACCGCAGCCAGCAAATGCAGCCAGCACCAATCCTCCACCCCCAGAGACTTCTAACCCTAATAAGCCCAAGAGGCAGACCAACCAACTGCAATATCTGCTCAGAGTGGTGCTAAAGACACTATGGAAACACCAGTTTGCGTGGCCTTTCCAGCAGCCTGTGGATGCCGTCAAGCTGAACCTCCCTGTGAGTAGCTGGCCAGGGCCTATGGCTACTACCACCCTCAGTTTCTCCTGGTAGGCAGATTCTGCAGAAGGGTGGAGGTGGGTTTGGACACCTGGTAAGAACTCTGAATACCAGTATCAACATTGGCCTTTCAGTATTTCGTTGTAGTAGTTCTGAAAATCAAACAGGAAAAGAAAAAGAGGAAGCCATAACTGGCTTAGATATACACTGATTTCTTAGTTAATTTGGGGCCCCAGGAAAGTTGTATAGAGAGAGATTAAAACAGGATGAGCTAAAAATCAAGAGGTCCAACTAGTACTCCAAGCCTTTTCCTTTCTCAGCTGTGACTGATCAGCCTGTGCAGAGAGGGGCCTGATTTACTGCAACAGCAGTTACTTGCAGCACTACCAAAGCACTGCCAAGCTGATGCAGGTAGAAGAGTATCTTCTCAGGAGCAAGTACACAAGACATGTCCCTGTCTTGAAAACCACAGTTGTGCTGAGCGGTGGTGGCGCACGCCTTTAATCACAGTACTTGGGAGGCAGTGGCAGGTGGAGCGCTGTGAGTTCGAGGCCAGCTGGTCTATGAAGTGAGTCCAGGACAGCCAAGGCTACACAGAGAAACCTGTCTCAAAAAAAGAAAAGGAAAGAAAGAAAGAAAACCACAGTTGTGCTGTTGTGTCTTCTGGCCTTAATAGACAAGACATCTGAGTAATGAACTTGGTAGAAAGTGGTGTGTGTCGGGGGTGGGGTGGGGTGCAGTAATGCCCACCATTAACTAAGATAAGTAATGCAAGCAGCTAGCGGTGGGGGCTTGCAGGTCCCTCAGGAGGCTGTTTGAGGAGATTAATGGCACTAGTGTATAGCACGGATATGCAGCATGGTTGGAAAAACTGACCATTCTTTTGCTGTAAAGAAACATCATGACCAAGGCAGCTTATAAGAGAAAGTATTTAATTGAAGACTTGTTTACAGTTTCTGAGGATTTGGTTAGTTCATGACCATCATGGCTGGGAGTGTGGTGGCAGGTAGTTATGGTGTTGGCATAGTAGCTAAGAGCTTACAGCCTTATCTGCAAGATGAAGGCAGACAGAGTGAGACTTACCAGGCCAGGTGTATGCTTTGGAAACCTCAAAGCCCACCTCTAGTGACATACAGCCCTAAACAGTCTACCAGCTAAGGACCAAGTATTCCCATATATGAGTTATTCTCAGTAGATCACCACAGCAACATTCTTAGATCAAATAGGATTTAAAGAGCGGGGGTTGGGGGGGTAGGGGGAGTGGAAGACAGGAGTTTCCAAACTTTGAGAAGAGGGGAGCGAGGCCTTATTGAAGAGACCAAAAATCACCAGCAAACCCACAGTCGCTAGATTTCTACAGCAGAGAAAACAAGATTAAAAAAAGGATGAGTCTCACACGATCATCCCGCTGGCTGTTTAAAAAATCATTAATAGATCTTTTAGTAGATCTATTAAATAAATCATTTAATAGAAAGATTTGACATAGAAGTCAAAACCAGAACTGTGATTTTGTGAAGGTTATGGTGAGGATTTGAAGCTGCTATTTGAGCAGACTTGGATTTGTAGGGAAAGTATGTCTAGGCTAGAATAGAATATCCACTTTCTATAGAAAGATACAACAGGGGCATGAAGGGTCAAAGGTCAAGATAGGACATTCCTAAGGGACTCAGGTGAGGTCACAGGAACATGCTGGGGTTCCTAAGGGGCTTGGGTGAGGTTACAGGAATACCCTGGCTAGTACCTATATGATAGGTGAGGCCTGGCTTTTAAAAACTGTCAAGTGCAGAGGCTGGAACTGGGTCAAATTTCTCCTCTCCCGGACATTGTGAATCCTGCTCCTCTGCCAACTTTGATGTCATCTTTAGCAGACTTTTTCAAATAAAAGGATGGGGTCTCACGGGTCCCAGACTGGCCTTGAACTTGTTACATAGTCAGATCTGGCCTTTGAACGCCATATCCTCCTACTTTTATGTCCTAAGTTCTAGAATTGCAGGTGTTCACTCCCACTGATTTTCTGTCTTCAAAGAAAGGTTGCTGGACAAGAATGATCTCAAGACCCTTAATCTGAGTAGATCTGGTGGCATAAGAGCTCATACTTTTCAGGATCTATTAGCCACCTTCCAGGTTCCCCTTTGTAATTTCTGGGGCCTCGTGTCTTCACATGCATTTTGACCCCTTGTCCTACTTTAAACTCATTGCCTTAACTCTCGTTTCCTTTCCGCCAGCATTCTTTCATCCCACTGCTCTTCTGCTTGCCCTTTACTGTTGTCTGTTTGCCTTTGAGCCACCGACACACCAGCCAGTACAGATTTAAACACTGTTGTCAGAGAGTTTTGTCAACAGAATAAACTCTATCTAGATTTCCACAGGGATTAGTTTGTTATTACCTCTCCTAGGAAGGGAGGAGGCAGAGTATGAAATAGGTTAGGAAGTCTGATTATGAGTTGTCTTTTGGCCTGGGCTACATGCATATGTAGTCTTGACCAGAGCAAGGCCATCTGCACATGACTTCTTTTACGTAGGCAGTATTGGCCTTTTCTTTATTTCTGAGTGTCAGCTCAGCTCAAAACCTCTTTGCCCATTTTAATTTTGAGACAGTCCCTTGATGCTTTCCTATGTCCCTCTATCCCCAAGAACTACGTTTTAAAAGGTGGTGTGGTTTCCCTAATACTTAGAATAAAAAGATGTTTTTAACACCCCAAAAGAGAAGGGGAGTTTATAAGTCCCCACCCCTACCTGAGGAGATAATGGTGATTGATGGCTGCTGTGGGAGAGGAGAGTCAGTTTTCTTTGGGCATATGTTTACTGGGAGGTTGCTGGTGATGCTCCTAATAGTCTCACTCATGTATATACAGGCAGCACTAATATGACTCAGTGGGATATTTAAGAAGGACAAGGGGGCCTGGATGAGGGGATTGAGGGATAAAGGCACATAATGATCAAAATACATTGTGTGAGGTTTTTTGTTGTTTTGTTTGGTAAAAAGGAAAGTATTTGATTTCTCCCTCCCCCCCCCCCCCCCCATGATGACAACCTGTTAGCTTGTACATTTTCCCCTCTACATTGCCGTTTAGTGTTTAGGAATCTGTCCTTTACCCACTTTACCTTCAGTTCCTCAATGACAACATGGAAAATTCTTTGACTGTGGAGTTACAAGGCATGAGAGGTGCTCACATGCCCGAATAGCCTGTCCAGCATGACTGCTAAGGTGACACTGGCCTTCTTTGATCTCTCTGCTCCTCAGGATTACTATAAGATCATTAAAACACCCATGGATATGGGAACAATAAAGAAGCGCTTGGAAAACAACTATTACTGGAATGCTCAGGAATGTATCCAGGACTTCAACACTATGTTTACAAATTGTTACATCTACAACAAGGTGAGATGTGGGGGGCAGGGGTCCAGTGCCCTGCTTGGGAAGGAAGGGAACAAAAAGTGGGGATGTTTGTCAGGAACCTAAGGGCAGGGTTGCTGGGAGCAGTTGGGCTGTAAGTATCATAGCAAGAAACTCCCAGAGGTAGAGTAATGGGACCTGTAATTGTGCCTAGGACTGGGTGTTTCGGGGGGTGGGGGCAGGGGGACCTTATCTTTGTTAACCTGAAGCGCCTGCCTCTAGTATCCTTGGGGTTGTTAGTTCTTGAGCATGTCTAGTAGAGAGCATAATGAGGACAGACGACGCCAGTGGTCTATTGGGATGATGTAGATTGTCAGGTAAAAGCCTGTGCAACTAGAGTCTTGCAGGAGTGTGCTCAGTCACAAACCTTGATGTGAGAGGGTACAGTGGGGCTAGCTGCAGATCCTAGCTGTTCTGTGGGTCACAGTCTCCTGGAACTGTGGACATGGCCATAAAATTGAATGTCCCCCTGGTCTTACATATAGACCCATGGGTCACTTCCCAACCCCGTAGCCAAACCTTTCGGCTCGGCTGTGCCATGAAGCCAGATCATTTGTTTACAGTTCAGACCACAGATGTGATTAAAACCAACCCTTTCAAATAGAACGACTCTGGAGGGAGACACTATACAGAACTCAGCTTTTGACCTCTGCTCGTGTAGTGGGTAAAATTGCCCAGAAGAGATGGGTAGGTGAGTTTCTTGAAGTTTACTGTGTTTTGTAAAGCCTTAGTTCTCACCACTTAGGAGGTACCAAACTGTACAGACTAGGCCCTCAGTTTAGAGCTGAAACGGGGACAGCATGTTCTGGACATAGTGACAGAGTGGGGGTCCATTAGGTAATGTGATACAGGCTTTGTCCTGACCCCACTGAGCTGCTGTTGGGGTACATTGGGGAGCACTGTTGAAACCCTGAAAAGTATTCATCACAAGAAATGCTTTGTAATTTGAATATTTCTAGTGATTTCACTTGAGTTGTATCTGAAGAAATCCCAAAGTAATCCAGTTAGGAGATTGACTGAGTTGGTAGGTACATAAGGCATAAGGATGGTTTCTTGGTGCTTAAAACTGAAGGGAGATACAGGTGGACAGCTCTTGTTAAGAATACCTAACATAGGTAGCATAACCGTTGTGGCCCCCTGGAGTCCAGATCATGGAAGGAGTCTGGGTACAATGCTCCATGTGATGGGACATGGGGGTGGCTTTGGTGTCCTATCCACAAAAAATGGGAAGAGGGGGCCTTCCAGCTCTACCCCACCTGTTTCCTCATTCAGCCTGGAGATGACATCGTCTTAATGGCAGAAGCTCTGGAGAAGCTCTTCTTGCAAAAAATCAATGAACTGCCCACAGAAGAAACTGAGATAATGATAGTCCAGGCAAAAGGAAGAGGACGAGGGAGGAAAGAAACAGGTAGAGTACTTGAAATAACAAGTAAATCAGCTGTGTTCCTCCCTCATATTTATCAGGGTGCTAGGGATCACTGGGAGTCGGGTGGTGACAGTAAATATTTCAGTGCTGTTGTTTGAACAGTATGCGATTAGTTTCAGTTTTAGCTGTGCTCCCAGGGAGGGGTCCCATGGATCTGAAGGTCTCCTCTGGACAGAAGTCATTGAGCCTGGAGTAGTTGATAGACTTAGGTACAAAAGAAAGCATGACTTTTTCAAGCACTTTGGTGTTTAAATTCTTCACCTTTAGTGCTGAAGATGCTATTTTATTTATTTATTTATTTATTTATTTATTTATTTATTGCTTTTTCTCTCAACTTTATTATTTATTTTGCAGTGCTAAAGCTCAGATCTAGCACTACTCACATAGTTAGACAAATATTTCACCATTGAGCTTGAGCTCCAACCCTGCTTTTCTATTTTAGAATAAAAATTTTTAATCTGACAAGTTATTGTTACTGGTGTCCCAATCCTAAAGCCTTAAGATTTGTTATCTGAATTGCCTTAATGCACTATGTCAGTCGTGTTCACCTCTGATGCTCATTCATCTGAAGCCGATTACTTCTTGTCTGTGTGTATGTCCTGCCTCCCAGTTCCCACCTGCACCACCACTGACAAAACTCTAGTAGCCATCTGGCAGATTGCTATTAACAGGTATCCTTTTATGGCTCTGAGCTGCAAAAGGGTGACAGTTTTCAGGTAGTTTCTGGATGTTAGTTATTTGCTTCTTTGAAGAGATGCATTTAGCCTGGCCTCCCTCCTTGCTGTGAAGTGGCAAAGACACAGGACCGCTGAATCCGGTGTAGCCAGTCATTCACATGCATGTTCCTACTCCCTTCCCCGCTCTCCCTCCCTCCTCCTTTCCTCTCCCTCCCTCTCTACTTCTCTCTCTGTCCTTCCTTCCTCACTCTTTTAGACAGGGCCTTTGTGTTAACTTAAGACTCAAGATTCTCGTGTCTCTTGAGTATTGGTGCCACATGCATGAACTACTATTTAAAACCAGGCCACTCTTTTGGCAATTATACTATTAACTCACATCCCTTACTCATGCATGCAGAGCCTACACCTCTCTTTCCAGGATTAGTGGTTTGGATTATTTGCACATGGGGTGGGCATGGGAATGTCTTCTCTATCCATCCCAGAAGCCCAGACTTGGGTATCTAGAGAGAGAAAACTGGGAAACTCAGTAGAACCTCCCTCCTTGCCCCTTATATCTGGGCACTGCTCTAGGACAGCCTACAGATGCAGAGTGCTTTTTGCTTATATCTCTTTCCCCCTTTTCTCTCCCTCCCCCTCTTTCCTGCCAAGACAGGGTTTCTCTGTGTAATCCTGGCTGTCCTGGATGTGCTTTGTAGACCAGGCTGGCATCAAACTCAGAGATCCGTCTGCCTCTGTCTCCCCGAGTGCTGGGATTACAGGTGTGTGCCACCACGCCCAGCTTTGTCCTTTTTTCTAACACAGGGTTTTTTATTTACATAGCCCAGGCTGGCCCCAAATCCTCAATCCTTGTACCCTGGCCTGCTCACTGCCGAGATTACAGGCTTTAAAGACTTGCTTGTATAGGGTATTGTCTGCCCTGTTTCCATGGCATTCAGTGTGCATGCAAAGGATGTGGCAGTATGGGGTATGGGCCCTAGACCACCAGCTCACCTTTGAACTGTAGTTATAAACCTTTTTATGCTTTGTGTTGGGAGTACAGCTGCAAGGAAACAACCTGGTTAGTCACGAAAGGCCACAACTCTCCACTTAGTCTCCAGTGACTCTGAGAATTGAGGTCATGCTAGTTTTCAGAAACCTTTCAAGGTTGGCTGCTGCTAGATCTTGCCAAAAGCACTCTATGGGTAACACTTCAGGGACTGAGGATAGCTGTTTGAATTTCCCAAAGAACATTTTTTTTTTTTATTTACATGTGCAACCTGCTGCTAACACTAACCCTCAGCATATAGGTTTCCTACTTTTTAAGCTTAGGCTTCCCTTCTTACAGCAGCCTGTGAAGAGTTGCCGCCAGGACACCTCAGGAAATGTAGTACGGTATGCTGCTGCCCTCTCAACCCTGGGCACATGAGGATAAGTTTCGTGTACAGTGATATCCGGAGTATTCAGAATAGTCTAAAGTACATGTACTATACAAATATATATTGATGTTTTATCAGAGTCAGCCAGTGTGTGCTAGCATACCCTCTTTTAATCACCTATCTTTTTTATGATTGGTAGGGACAGCAAAGCCTGGTGTGCCCACGGTACCAAACACAACTCAAGCATCAACTTCTCCGCAGACCCAGACGCCTCAGCAGAACCCTCCTCCACCTGTGCAGGCCACAACTCATCCCTTTCCTGCTGTCACCCCAGACCTCATAGCCCAGCCTCCTGTCATGACAATGGTGCCCCCCCAGCCACTTCAGACACCTCCACCAGTACCCCCCCAGCCACAACCACCACCTGCTCCAGCTCCACAGCCTGTGCAGAGCCACCCACCCATCATTGCAACCACCCCACAGCCTCTGAAGGTGAGCATCCTGGGCACTGGTGGACTGCTGCCATTAGAGACGGGCTTGCAAGAGAAAAATAGCTTCTCTTAGTTGTTTCTTCTACGGGCTGTATGGTCAAGGGCCTGGTATTAAGCAGGAAACTTCTTAAGGGGGTTCTGTGGCTTCTAAGGGAGCAAATACTATATTTGGTTTGTGCTTTTCTCATGTTGCTGCTTGGTCCTATGCCAGCTGTGGAAAACAGTGATGCGACAGGGTCTCCGTGCAGTTAACTTTGGGCCTGTCGTGAGTGTTGGGATCCTAGTCAGGGCTTGGTTTCAGAGGTGATCCTGAAGAGCAGCTGTACCAGCCAGAGCCTCTGATTGAGACTTTTGTGCCTGTGCCCATGGCAGACAAAGAAAGGGGTGAAGAGGAAAGCAGATACCACCACCCCCACCACCATCGACCCCATTCATGAGCCGCCCTCACTGGCCCCAGAGCCCAAGACCACCAAGTTGGGTCCTCGGCGGGAGAGCAGCAGGCCTGTGAAGCCCCCAAAGAAGGATGTACCAGACTCACAGCAGCACCCAGCACCAGAGAAGAGTAGCAAGATCTCTGAGCAGCTAAAGTGTTGCAGTGGCATCCTCAAGGAGATGTTTGCCAAGAAACATGCTGCCTATGCCTGGCCCTTCTACAAGCCTGTGGACGTGGAGGCACTGGGTCTGCATGACTACTGTGACATCATTAAACACCCCATGGACATGAGCACAATCAAGGTTAGCGACCAGACCCCTGATATCCCCTAGACCAGTAAATCTAATACAATCCCAGCTGCCCCCTGCAGTGCATTGTTGAAGTGCACACTAACCTAGTGTACTTGGCCACTTTGGTTTCTGGTAGTAGTTCTGCCTCTTTCCTTGGTGTAAGGAGATGCAAGATGGGGCCTCTCTTAATGCCCCCTTGTATTTCTTTGCAGCTGGCAGATGCTCTAGGAGACTCTGGATGCTCTGGGCTCAGTGTGATTGGGAAGGCTTTGCTGTTTTCACTGTAGGAGATACGGCACTATGAATATCGTCACCAAAGTATTTTAATGCCTTTTGTGATTTTTCTCCTTTTGGAAGTAAAATAACATTGCTCAAACAGGAGACAATGCTGTGTCCAGCTTCTATTCTGTTTTGTACCCTCAATATAAGTTAAGTACATTCAAGATCAGAACTGGACCCAGTCTTACTTTATCTTCTCATTAGTTCTGACATAATCTCTTCTGGGATTCTGTGTGTTCAGTTTCCCTTTAGACATCGTAGTGACCTTAGTAGGTAAGCAAGTTTGGTACTAACAGGTCATTCTCCAGCCCTGAAACTTGGCAGTGTCTTCTTGTTCATGCTGAGAACTGGAGTGATGACCTATTGCTCCCTTTTTGTCCCCATATTCCATATCCTTGCCTGGAATAAACTGAGAGCCACTGAGAGACTACTATTTTCCCACAGGTACCCATCTCTGTAGACAGACAGACTGACAGATGGACAGATAGACACCCACACATACATATACCCTTCCCTTATTAAAACACAGACAGACATGGCTAACTAGGCCCTATCTTGTATTTACAGTCTAAACTAGAGTCCCGTGAGTACAGAGATGCCCAGGAATTTGGTGCTGATGTCCGATTGATGTTCTCCAACTGCTACAAGTACAACCCCCCTGACCATGAAGTGGTAGCCATGGCTCGAAAACTCCAGGTGAGACTCCAAGAAGAGTAGGCCAGACCTTGTATGGGCTTTGGCAGATAGTAATACTGTGACTTCACTCATAATAATGCTGTGGGGCTTGGGAGGAGGTTGAGTTTTTCCATTTGTTTTGGGTTTTTTCATTTGTTTAGTTTTGAGACAGGGTTTTTCTTGTGTAGGCTTGGCTATCCTGGAACTCTTACTATAGACCAGGCTGACATCTAACTCAGAGATCCCTCTGCACAGCTCCTCCAAACAGCATATGTAAATTACTCTAATGCATATGTACATTTTAAGTCAGGGTTGTTAAAATAGAGTGGCTGGGTTTTTGTCCCACTGAAAGTCTTTCTTTCTCCTCCTCCACCCATATTCTGCTACTCTGCCTGAAAAAGCATGTGTGTAGTGCCTGGACCCAGTTTCTTCAAAATCGACCTGTCTTTAGTAGGTGGAGGGCACGCCATCAGGTTTAGACATCTCGACTGACATTGTTGTAGCCACACGTGAGCCAGACTAGTGGGATATTTTCCCACCAACTGTGGAAGCCTTTATTTGACAGTTTAGCTGCAAAGTGGCTATTTATATGTAGGTCTGTGTGACCATGGTCCCTAGCAGATTTAGTTCTCAGTCTCTGCCTTGAAAATCAGAATAAATGTGTGAACTGTTTCATCTGTTTATGGACAGGATCTCATACTGTAGCCCAGGCAGGCCTCAAACTCAGTATTCCTCTTGAATCAGCCTCCCCAGTGCTGGGATTGCAGTTAGGAGCCACCACAGCTGCCCCACCCCCACCCCATCCCCAGCAACCTGGAGGAAGCTTTTTTTATTTTAAAGAAAAGGATATACATACTTAAATTTATAGTGTTTAGGTTTTGTTATATTTGTTTGTTTATTGGCTTTTAAAAAAAGTGATCAGTGTGGTTGAAATTGGAGACTAAAGTCAACATTTAATACCTTTATGACCTGCCTTTTACTTGTTCTTTTCAATTTTATTTTTACTTATGTGTCTCGCTATGTGTATGGAATCTCATAGAGACCAGAAGAGGACATCGGATGCCTTGGATTTGGAGTTAAAGGGGAGTTATGAACTGCCTGACATGGGTGCTGGGAACTGAACTTAAAACCTGTAAGGTGCAAGTGCTCTTAACCACTGAGCCATCTCTCCAGCCCCCAGACCTGCCTTTCAAAGGAAATATCATAATTCCCAGCCATTTCCTCCTTAGTCTGTGGGTTGCTAATGCTCTTAGGTCAGTGGTCTGTAGACTGAGCAACCTACTATTATGAAGCACAGGTATGTTAATTGTGGGACTCAATGCTTCCTTGGATCTGCTTACATAGCATTCTCTAGGTGCTTCTAGGGTAGAGGATTGCAAAGCTTTTGGTGACCCATTTGTTGGTCTTTGTCATACAGAGCTCACTTGAACCTCAGTGATTTTTCTGCCTCCATACTGTTCTGTTAGCTTCACTAATGTGCCACACAATAAGCTAGCA
This sequence comes from Acomys minous, assembly GCF_964271855.1. Lineage (NCBI taxonomy): Eukaryota > Metazoa > Chordata > Mammalia > Rodentia > Muridae > Acomys > Acomys minous. The sequence continues at coordinate 81,613,097 of NC_140497.1, read as the reverse complement.
TCTTCTTTCACCAGAGTTTAGGCACTTCTGTCATTTGGCTTCTAATGATGTGTTGCCTTCAGTTCAGAGAACTTGTCAGATTGAAGGGTAACTTGATAGGATTGAATATTCTCTTTGTTGTTAGGGTTGACTTGGATCTTAAAATACAAATGCATGTTCAGATTAGAAGGATTTTTTTTTTTTTTTAAGTTTGGTTTGTTTTACATTTATTTGTTGATATGTCTGTGCCTGGTGCTTGTGGAGTCCAGAAGAGGGTAGCAGATCCACTAGACTGCCTGCTGCCTTGTAGGTGTTAGGGACAAAGCCTGAATCCCCTGCTAGAATTTCCCTTAGTTTTGTTTTCTCTGACATGCACTGGGGTCTAGTGTTCCCTTTCCTGTTTGGTGTTATCTGTCCTTCAGCTTCATAAAGAAGGCAGCTACTTTACCATTTATGCTTGTCTTTACCAGTCTTTATCTGGAATTCAGGCTTTCACATTTCGCTACAGATTTTTAAAAGCTGTATCCTATTTATTAATTTATTTGAAAAGAGAGTCTCGTTATGTATCTCTGGCTAGCTCCACCTCTGCATTCTGCGTGCTGGGATTAAATAGGCTCCACAGTACCCCACTGACTGCAGTTCTTAAACAGGGCCACCAAGTGGCAGTGCTTTCAGACTTGGATCTTAGAATCCCTTCTCCTCCTCACCTTCTTGAGAAGACAGCGTAGTGTTTGCCCATGGTGCCCAGATTTGATATCTGTGCCCTTTTTGCCGCCATTGTGAAAACCTCAAAGTTCACATCAGTTACTTGCCAGCAGGGGAAAATGCTATTCTAAACTACTTTATTAAAAAAGGGAAAGAAAAGAACGTATCTAGCGCTTTCTTTCTTTCTGCATCTAATTTTTCCTGTTCTCCTGGCACCTCCCTCTTACAGATTCTACTTCTCTGAAGATTTTTGTTTTGGTGTTTGTTTTAAAAGTTTTCTTTTGTATACCTTTCTCTTAGTGAGTGAATCTGTCCAAGCATGACATTTTTATTATTATGATCACCAAGCTATCTGTCTCTGCATTGACTTGATAACAAGCTTTACTTAATGAGAGGGTTTAGTCCACTTGAGCAGGAGTAGGAGGTGTTTCTGAGAGTAGTAGTACCTTTTGCTAGGGGAGTTTGTGTTTGGGAAGGTAGTGTGTTTGTGGCATCTTTGGGTTTTGCATTCTTTTTCTACAATGCCCCTCTATCAGAATGTTGTAAGTAGTTAGAGAGAAGGACATGAAACTTTCACCCTTCTTATTTCTTTAAGAGGTATTGAAGGGCTGGGCCCAGTGGCTCACGCCTGTAATCCCAGCACTCAGGGAGGCAGAGGCAGGCTGACTTCTGTGAATTCGAGACCAGCCTGGTCTACAAAGCAAGTCCAGGACAGCCAAGGCCACACAAAGAACCATACCACCACCACAAAAAAAAAAAGAAAGAAAGAAAGAAAAAAGAAAAAAAAAGTGCTTTCTGTGCATCATGAGGACTAGAGTTTGGATCTCAGAACTTATGCAATAAGCCAGACATCCTGCACATGATTATAACCTTAAGTTGGAGGGGGCATGGAGAAAGTAGGATTACCAGCCTTTTTTAGCTTCTTAACCTTGCCAAAAACATGAGCCCAGGTTCTTAGCGAGACCCTTTCTCAAAGCAGTAGGTGAATGATAAAGGACACCTGATGCCCTCTTCTCCTCTCCAAGTGTATATGGTCACACAGACACACAAAAACAAATTTTAAAAAAAGGTGTGTTGCTACCAAATTAAGTTCCTTAATTAGGCTATGCTGCAGGATTAGAATTTACTTGGAAAAGTTATATAGAAAAGCACCCACTTCATTTTTCCCTCATACTCTCCTTAATTTTGGGCATTTTGGAGACCTGTGTTTAGCCTGGCAGTGAGTGATGCCAAGCGACTCTAGTCTTGGAGTGTTTCCAGGGCTGCTAGATAGCCTACCCTTTATTTTTATTCTCTGTTCAAAGTCAGAAAATTTATAGTGATATGGTTAAGCCATGTGTTTACTGGGCGTTAGTTTGTTGAGGGGTGGTTACAAATTCAGGGCGGTTGCAATTGTTTTCATAGGGAGAAAGAAACTATAAAGCACATTTAGATGCTTTGTGTCCCAGAGACAGGCAGGTTTGGACTGTTTGGACACTGTGGCTTCCTAGCATCTGAGAGTACTGAAAGAACTTTTATGTTTTCTTTATGTATCGCCTGGGCTAAGTAAGGCTGCTTAGTTATTACACAGACACAAGTAATTGCTCTATCTACATGGGACTGACCTACGACCTCTGTATATATCTTACAGTTGGGTAGCTTTGTCTTACTGTGGGACTCCCAACAGTGGGAGGAGGGGCTGTCTCTAACTCTTTCGCCAGCTTCTAACCCTTTCCCTTATACTGGGTTGCCTTTTCTCGCCTTAATAGGAGGAGAGGTACGTAGTCTTTTTTGGAGAAAGGGTTTCTCTGTGTAGCCTTGTCCATCCTGGGCTCCCTTTGTAGACCAGGCTGGCTGGCCTTAAACTCACAGAGATCCACCTGCCTCTGCACCCCAAGTGCTAGGATTAAAGCCATGTGCCACCACTGCCTAGCATAGGAGGGAAGGTACCTAGTCTTACTGCAGCTTGATATGCTATGTTTGGTTGATTTCCATAAGAGGCCTGCCCTTTTCTGAAGAGAAATGGAGGAGTGAATGGGGATGGGCAGAGGAGAGGTGGGGGAGAGGAGGAAAGAGAAACTGTGGTTGGCGGGGGAGGGTTGGCAATGACAACGACGACGATGATGATGATGATGATGATGCTTGCTCTAAAAGCCATTGAGCTGTGATGAACAGAGGAGAGACATAGACATCAAGTTTTAGGGCAGGTCGTAACTGAACCTACCTTTAGATGTTGTCAACCCAACCAGAGGTCTGAGAGTTAGATTTCTCTGACGGGTGTTAGCATCCCCCGCCTGTGTTCTCTTCTCCTGGACTCAGTTGTCTTTCTGAGGTCCTACACACCTTCTCCAGTTCCTCCCAGTTCTTTCTGCTCCCTTGTGTTTCTCCCTTAGTACAGCTTTGTGTTCACTAATGGTCCAGGTTCCCACTGGACTCTAGGTTCTTTAAAGTAGGAAGCCTTAGCAAGATTGTCTTCCCATAGCTCTGTGTTGCAGTTATTATATCTGTATGGCCCAGGAAGCCAATAATGACACAGTGAGACTGAAGTGGAATTCAAAGCTGCAAGCACTACGCTGGGCAGAATCTAAACTGCTACTAACCTACCAGTAAACTAAAATAAACCACTCTAATTCTATGTCCTCGTAACCTACTAGAACCCAGTTAACTTGCCAATCTCATTCTCCTAGGCAGCTTCTCTCCACTCTCAACTCCCTGCCCCTCCCCCTCCTCTCCTGGAAGCCCAGCCTTCCACTTCCTGTCCTTCTGCCCAGCTGACTGGCTAAACAGCACTTTATTGACAACTGCTACATCCAGAAGGCGTTCCTCCACAGCTCTATTTTCCTCATGTCTCTACCTCTATTAAGGCAGGACTCTTGTGTACCACAAAAAGAAAAGGGTGGGTCATATCCTTTATCCTCATATCCTGGACACATTTTGGAAACCAGGACATCTATCCTTGCTCGATGATACTCTCATCTCAACCTGCTTCCTGTCTAGTATTCCTTGCTGCTTGTTCTTGTCTTTGGGCAAGTCAGAACACTTAGAGAATGGAAGGAGCCTCACCGTGTTATCCACCCCACTCACATCAGGACAGCCAATTTAGAAAAAAAAATGGAGATGTCCTTACAGTAAAAGGTATTTCAAAGCTGGCCCAGGAAGGGTGGATGATATATAGGACCTGAAACAGCTTCCAATCGAGCCTTCCCTGTGTTCTTAGAAGGAGAATTGGTCACTTCCTTTACAAAATCCTGGCACTTCTCAGGCACACTTCATTCACTATATTGCTCTGTTCTGCTTTACCATAGGCCTGGTCTTACAGAAACCCATGGCGCTGGCTGCTTTTTAGGGGGCCATGGCCTATCTACATCAAAGATACTGAGTAATGGATTGAGCCTCTCTGCCACATAATAGGTGTTAATAGAAGTCTTAGTTGTTCCAATAGGGACTTCCACTTTGGTGTGGAGCCCCTTTCTTTCCTGGTCCTCCATCTTGTCAGGTGTTAGTCACCTCCTCCTCTTGTGTATATTTGTCAGAGCTCTGCTCTAAGGATTTATTTCAGAATAAGTAAATTAGTGCAGGGCTGCTGTTTGCCGGTTGAAGATAGTTTTTGTGAGTGTGTGATGTTTGGGATTCTGGGGTCTTTTCAGAAGATGTATAAATACTAGAGTCCCAATAGGTGGGTGGCTAGTTGATTGGATGCTGTTGTTTATGGTGTGTCAGGTAGTCATAAAGTAAAGAAACAAGAAGAAATGAGATATCCTGGCACCAAAGATTAAACTTGCCCAAAGGAACTTGATCCCCCTAATCATCAGGAAGTAGTCTGATAATCCCTTTCCCGGTCCCCTTTATTCTTTCTCTCCTATCTGGTGTTAGAGGGTTGAAAGGGAAGAAGAAAAGGGGAGAGAAGGGTTGAAGAGAGAAAGGAACCCACAAAGTAGCAAACGCCATCTCCATATGCATGTCTCTCCTCCTCTTAATTTCTCCAGATTCACACTTCATTTTATTTTATTCTTAAAGTATATATAAAGAAATCTTTCTGGGAAGCCAGACTTAGTTTTTACACATCTGTTCTGTGAGTCATCATTGGATTGGCTGTGGAGTCCCTACCACAGGGAGGGTTTAACAGTTGGTTGGCTGCATGTGACTTGATTCCTAAGAGCACATGCAGGAGCTGTTGCTCCATGAGTTCTGTAACTGCGTGTAGCTGTCAGCTGATCTCAAGAGTCTCTTGAAGTGGGTTCCTGTGCCTAGAATCCCTGTGGCTTTTGCTCTGGTTGCCTGTACCTCACAAGGTACTCCTTCCCTAAGCCTGTCATAAGCACCATACATCAGAGCCAGCATTGCTGCCTGAGCCAGGGGCTTGCGTCTGCTTGGACCACTCTGAGTAGGAGGGAGGCAGATGCAGAAAAAAATGCACTATGTCGGGAATCCTCAACTCAGAGCCAGTGTCAGTATTGTTCCTCTATGTGGAAGTCCAGCAAACCGTTCTTCTGTCAGAGAACTACAGACCTGACAGGAGATTCACAGGCATGTTTTCTGGGGGTTTGTGCTAGTATACTATAGCTTAATAAGCACCTTCAAACTCAAGTTAGAATACAAGGTGTTGTTATTTTGCCTTGGTCATTGTTTCCTCCAGGGAGTGAGTGTCTAGCTGCAGCAAGACTGGTTGTAGTGTCATGTGGGGTGGGGGAGGGTGAAGGCAGAGAGAGATGTACTTATATATAGCTTCCTGTTGGTTTGATCCCAGGGGCTCCAGAGGCTGAGCACCCTGATAGGAATTGCTTTTTCTCCCCAGGATGTGTTTGAAATGCGCTTTGCCAAGATGCCTGATGAGCCTGAAGAGCCAGTTGTTACGGTGTCCTCCCCTGCAGTGCCACCCCCTACAAAGGTGGTGGCTCCACCTTCATCTAGTGACAGCAGCAGTGATAGTTCCTCAGACAGTGACAGTTCCACTGACGACTCCGAGGAAGAGCGAGCCCAGCGGCTGGCTGAGCTCCAGGAGCAGGTGAGGGAACCTGTGGTTCTATGCCCAGAAGCCAGGGTGGTCTCTCAGAGTTTTCAAGACTACGTCTCCAAAGATTCCCTCGTGGCATTTCCTTTTTACTTACTCAATGACATCTTAATCCTATCAATGTATATGCTGTGTGCTTTGAATAGGAGTGAGGTATGGACATTTCAGGATCCTGGAGCTACCTGCCTACATCATCTTACCCCAGTGCTTCAGTGTACTCTTTACCAGCCCTTTAGAAACCTTCCTTCCTGGAAACACCCTGCCACTAAGATAGCCAGGAGATTTAGCATCTGTCAGCCTGGGCAGTTCCTCTGTTGTGGAGGACTGCAGCAGCAGTCCTTGGAAATCAGGGAGTGGATGGTATGCACTTCAGGGGTCTCATTAATGTGGCAGGTCTATCCTCGGCTTCTCCCATACCCACAGCCTGACGCTCAAGCACACGTTGTTCACGTGATACAGAGCTATCCTCCAGAGTCTAGGTGGTGAGAACATTCAGTTCTGGTTGTGGGCAAATTGGTTTGCTTTTGAGACAGGTTGCCATTGTGTAGCCCTGGCTGGCTGGAACTCACAGATCCACCTACTTCTGCCTCCCAAATATGGGAAAGGGGTTGATGATAGGCCTATGCCATTATACCTGTCCTGGTTGTGATTTTTTTTTCCCCTCCTGTTTGCTCCACAGCTCAAAGCCGTGCATGAGCAGCTTGCAGCCCTCTCACAGCCCCAGCAGAACAAACCAAAGAAAAAAGAAAAGGACAAGAAGGAAAAGAAGAAGGAAAAGCACAAAAAGAAAGAGGAAGTGGAGGAAAATAAGAAAAGCAAAACCAAGGAACTTCCTCCCAAAAAGACAAAGAAAAATAACAGCAACAGCAATGTGAGGTCCGCGCTTCCCAATATTTCCATTTTTGGGAGTGGTGATCCCCAAAACCCTTTAGTAGAGAGGAAGACCATCTTTTCGCTGCAGTCAGCAGTCTGGGTTGGTGCCCTGTCATAAACACTGAGCTCTTCCTTCTTGAGTAGCTTTGGTAGCTCAGCATGTTTAGGAGAGGGGCTGCAGGAGGCCATTGTGCAGCTATAGCTCCTGCAGCTGCCAGAGTTGACAGCTGCTTATTCTAATAGCAAGTAGTCTTAAGTTTCATTTCCTGTGTGTGTGGGAAGCCAGACAGGACCCCCCCCCCCCCAACGCCTACCCCAACCACATACATTCTGAGGGATGTGTGCACAGTTTCTTTAGGGAACCCATTTTTATCTGTCATCATGATCCCTTCATAGCAAGAAGGAACCAGCACCCATGAAGAACAAGCCGCCTCCTACGTATGAATCAGAGGAAGAGGACAAGTGTAAGCCCATGTCCTATGAGGAGAAACGGCAGCTAAGTCTAGACATCAACAAACTTCCTGGTGAGAAGCTAGGCCGTGTAGTACACATCATCCAGTCGAGAGAGCCATCACTTAAGAATTCCAACCCTGATGAGATTGAAATTGATTTTGAGACCCTGAAACCGTCCACACTTCGAGAGTTGGAGCGCTATGTCACCTCCTGTTTGCGAAAGAAAAGGAAACCTCAAGGTATTCTTGAGAACTCTTGGAATAGGGGTCCTTCCCATGGAAACCCTTAGTTAGCCTTCAGCACCTGACGAGTGAAGCCTCACTTACACCCCACACACAATTAAGAATTGCGCGGAGGGCCAGGAGAGATGGCTCAGAGGTTAAGAGCACTGAGTTCAATTCCCAGCTACCACATGGTGGTTCACAACCATCTATAATGCAGTCTGATGCCCTTTTCTGGCCTGCAGGTGTACATACAGCCAGAGCACTATATACATAATAAATAAATAAATAAATATTTTTTAAAAAAATTGCGTGGAAACCCCAAGAATGACAATACAGTGGACTCTGGATTGTCATGCCTTTCTGAACCTCTTTGGCAGCTGGTGAGAGCTACCTGAACCTTGCTTTAAGCAACAGCTGTTTTTATCTCTGGTTGCTAGCTGTACACTCTTCACCAAAAGTGATCTCCCACCTTTGTTGATGTTAGGCCAAGAGGAAAGCATATCCGGGTGTCCTAGGGATATGTGTACTGATGTTAGTTCATTACTGAGCCCCACTTTGCTAGCAGGGGTAATGCCTACCCCATCCCTGCCAATAGTTTTCCAAACATCTCTTCTATCTTTTTTATATATGCCTCATATTGGCTTGTAATTTCCCCCCTTATTACTAGAGGGATTGGCTTAGAATGTATGTCAAAGTTTTTTGTTTTTTGTTTTTTTTTTTTTAATCCTACTTTCCTGTCAAAGAGTAACTTCTAGGTCCTTAGAACTGTCCTCTGAATCTGAAGTTCAGTAGCATCACTTGGGCTTTACTCTTTCAACTAAACAGGAACTGGGAGAACTCTAGTGGTCTTTGCTTGTTTTGGTGTGCTCTGTACACAATACCCCCTCTATGAAAAATACCTTCTCATCCAAAGCTGCCAGGATATTGTATGAAGAAATTTTTCTCTGCCTTGTCTTCTAAATCCATGAGAAATCATTCAGAGGCTATTACAAGAGATTCATGAGGCCTTGAAATTGTAGCACAAAGCCACGTTTCAGTTAGTGAGTAGTAGGCTACCAGTGAGAACCATGGAACTACTTACTTGGAGCCGGGTTGGTAGTAGTTGTCAGAAGTGGCCTGTAAGCCTGCAGGGTACAGACTTCCCACTGGGCACTTGATAGTATGCTGTGGCTAACAGTAGCTGCCTGGGTTGGTGTCCTTCCTGATACAGTTCTGTTGTTTGGGTTGCAGCTGAAAAAGCTGATGTGACTGCTGGTTCTTCCAAGATGAAGGGCTTCTCATCTTCTGAGTCGGAGAGCACCAGTGAATCCAGCTCCTCTGACAGTGAAGACTCGGAAACAGGTTAGCTGATTCCTGTCTAAGTATCTTATCAAGCTACCCCACTCAACTTTGGTATTATCTCAGTCCTTTGTCCAGGTTGTTCAAGAGCCCAGAGTTGGTAGTCTCTGAGAACAGCCTGGGCCCTTCTGTCTACCCATCCACCATGTTAAATTTTCTCCTTGCAGGGTGGCAAGACACCCTGTGTAACAGCACTCTATTCTGTCCATGTGGGTAGGTGCAGAGTTTGAGGACTGCAGGTGTTGGAGTCCCATTAACCTTGGGTTGGATGCCCCCTCCCCCACTCCCCTTCTCATATTTTGGCATTACAGTTGGCGTGGAAACAATTCTGGCCACATTTTTATCACAATAGAGCCAAGCCACCTGCATAATCAGTCTGCTTTGAGCTCTGTTATCTGTAGCCTGAGCTGTAAACTCTGAGAACTGCTGTTTTCTACTTCTTCTTAATGTGTTCACTGCTGTTTTGTGTTGGCTCTTCCCAGATCTGCTCTAACTACATGCCCGCTGGGACATGTATGTTCTGCTCTTCTACTGATGTCTACTTGTGCCCTGTGGGCTTGTATAATGGTGTTCAATTTCTATGTTTGTTCTGAGCACCAGTTGCAGAGCTGCAGATGCAAGTAGATGGTAATAGTGGGAGCAGGTGCTCACATTGACCTCAAGGTAAAGATAGGGAAGAAGGCATCGTGTACCTGGGTTGCCTGACATGTGGCTCATATGAGTGACATTACCCTTGGGCAGAGTGGGTCCCATCAGCTGAGCAGATAAGTTACAGTCTACCAGGAGCCAGCCCTGGGGCCTTAAATGGGCTAGGATGTGTGAGATCTAGAGTGGAAAGTGGGTCTGAGGACGGAAAGGCTCCTGGCAGTCTTCACAGATCTAGAATAATGAGCTGATTGTGCCAAGCAAGGTCAAGGCTCCCTTACAACAACTAAGATGAGCTTTGTTGCTTCAGACTGTAAACACAGGTCCACCTCTGCTCAGAGAAACTAGGAGCTACGGGGAGGAAGCATTTTTGTGGGCCATGGAGTAGGCTTGGGCCTTTCCAGGTTTTTTGATGACCAATGTAATTAGAAGGGAAATATAATCTGTTAGTAAATGTGTGTCCTGCATTTGTCCCACATGGACTGCAGAAGTTGGCTGGTCTCGATAGCCTCCCCTATCATCATTCTCTGCCCTTTTCATTCTAAAACCCCTCGTTTTGCTTTCCCATGAACCAGTAGGTGGAGCTGCAGCCTAGGCCTGCTGGGAAGGGCTGGCCCTGAGCCATTCTTGCTTTGAACTGGGGCCACTGCCTTCAGCAGGGTAAACGGGGTGAATAGATGTATTCTTAGGGCTACATTAACATTCTTGGTGGCTACTGACTTTTCACTTTCATTGCCAGCCAAGCTTCAGACTTGCCTTTCCTCTGGGTTTTTTGTGCCTCCTGTGTTTTCCAGATCGTTCCATCTAAGATTTTGCAGCCTTGTTTTTTAAGAATTAAAGTAAGATCAAAAGACCATCCCAGAGTCTGACCCTGACCTGATGCTGACTTAGCTTACTTCTGGGATATTGGGGACTCAAAACACACACACACACACACACACACACACACACACACACACACACACACACACAGTTCCCACAACTGTCTTCCTATGGTCCCATAGGAGTGCCCTGCTTCTTTCCCTGGTGGCTGTCATAATGACATTTCCAGCAGCTTTTTGCTACTGTTATAGAGGTTTTTTTCCCCCGCCTCCCCCCCCCCCCCATAGGCCACCTTCCTTAAGTAGAAAGCTTGTGCAACAAGTAATCTGATAGTCCTGGGAACAGGGTGATATTTAAAGTCATGGATCTGCTAACCTGCAGACTTCTAGGCCTTGGCCATCTGCTTGACCATTTGTCCCTCCCTTGTTGCAGATGATTTCCTTTCCGTTTTTGCTTTGCTGCCTCTCTCTTGTCTTCATTCAGGCCACTAGTATTGCCAATGGAGTAGTAGGTTTTTGTTTCCTACTGTGTGCAGAGTGCTAAGTTGTGAGGCTGTTGAAAATACTGCACAGGAAGTACCTGCTGAGAGTTTGTTGCAGATCTCCAGATGGGACATGCAGAAGGGCACAAACACACATGGACACACCAGTAAAGGGCACACCAGTAAAACATAGCTTTTGTCTCCTTATGCCACACAGGCACCGCACTTTGTGGTGTGTAGTTCAGGGATGGGCAGATTCTCTAGCAGGGTTCAGGAAGCTCAGCTGCCCCAACCTCCGTGACAAGTTACTGGTAGTTCTTTCTGCCTTGGCAGGAGAGTGGGATAGGGATGCGGTTGACACTGAAGGCGTTTAACTTTGGTCTTTGGGTCTAGTTATGTTTTCCTTGTTCTTTTCTATTGAATTGAAGCTATTTTTGTCCTTTGTACTATGGGTCAGTTCTACTGGCATGACCCCAGGGACACAAATCTCGTAAAGAAACTTAAAGCGGCACTCAGTAGGGGCTGGGACGGTGTATAGGAAGCTCCTCTGCGTACATGGCAGGGATGCTCAGCGTTCGTGCACACTGTAGGGTAGAGTGTTTTACTAGCTGGGTTCCAGCTCCTATTACTCATTTTCTGTAACAGCACCAATGGCTATTCTTGACGCCAATCTTGAGCCCAGCTATTTGTTGTTGGCTTGTTTTGTTTCCCAACGCGTCTGGAACTGCTTGGGGGTTCGGTGTTTGAATAAGGCCCAGGTGCTACCTCTCTTCACCATCTAGGAAGTCTTCAGACCTGGGTGAGGCAAGTTGGAGTAAGATACTGTGGCTCTTTTTTCCCCATTACCCTCCCAGCTGTGGCCACCAGCATACGATCAAGTGAATTGTCATTTGAGGTAAAGGAGGTCCTAAGACTCTGTTTCAGTTCTTTCATCATATTGCTAACACTTAGTTCTCCTCACATTTTCCTCAGGTCTCTGTGGGCATGGGTGGCTACATAGTTTATGTACTCCCTCTCTGAGCCACCCTTAGAGTGCACCTCAGCTACCCAGCTGGAATGCATTTGGAGCAGTACGGTGAGAAGGGAAGGCTCTGGTTCTGTGGCCTGTTCATGCAAGAGCACAGTCCAGCTATTTTAGTCTTATTTCCTTTTCCCAGGATTGGAGCATGTGGGTGTTCCTAAATAGCTCCAGAGTAAAGAGGAATGCATGGTGTTTTGGAAAGGCTGGAGCTGGGAAGTGCAGACAGAGGCCATGAGACACTCTAGAGGCTCTAATCAGGAAGCCCGCCTCAGCTCCCTGGCCCCAGGATCTTTGAGACATAAGACTCCTTCAAGTCTTATCTCAGGGCTATGGTGGTCCTGCTGCTAGAATTGCTTAAGAAAGGGGTAAGACCTCTCGAGTACAAAAATATGCAGAGCCAGGTGACACCTTCAAGAAGCCCAGGAGTTTGGAGGGATTGGGGTTTCACTGGGGTGAGGGCCAGCCTTCTGGAATGTGGCCTACAGTAAGAGGCTATGTGGGCGGGGTTTTCCCAGGCATGTTCTGGGACTAGGGATTGTAACATTTATAATTCCAGCAGAGGCGCCGCCACTCTGCTACATGTGGGAACCAGTCCAAGCCCCTCTCTGGACCAGAAGCCATATTGGATATTCTGAAAAAGGATGGAAAAGACAAGGCCTTTTCTCTTTGGCCTTTCCCTCCCCTCAGCAATTGTTATCATCAAATTCCCTTTTCTTTTCTTTCTTTTTTTGTTTTTGTTTGTTTGTTTGTTTGTTTGTTTGTTTCAAGACAGGGTCTCTCTGTGTTAGCCTTGGCTGTCCTGAACTCGTAGACCAAGCTGGCCTTGAACTCACAGCGATCCGCCTGCCTCTGCCTCCCATGTGCTGGGATTAAAGGCGTGCGCCACCTCGTCCAGCTCAAATCCCCTTTTCATAGTTTCTACTTTGGTTTTGGAGATGCAGAGATAGAGATGACTCTGTTCTTTGCCTACCTCCTTTGTTGAGGGCTTTACCTACCTGACGACACTGTGAGAAAGGGTTGGTATTTTCTGAGGAACGATTGACTAGCTGGTGACTGGTAACTTTGACATACCTGACTGCTGAAATCACTCACGGGCACCTCTCACATTCAAGACAGACTTTAGGGGTAAAGAAAATACCAGTATAACAGGGCACACGGAGCTAATTAGCAGAATCAGTTCTGTTTAGAAGTGCAGACAGGCTTCAAGCAGTTTTAGAGACTTGTACATAAACTACTAGCATTTCTGTGGTATAGATTTATCCGTCCTACTGAGGCAGGGATGGGGCTGGTTTCCAACACAGTTCTCTTGTGCCCTTTTAGTCACTAGGGTACAGAAGCTGGCTCAATCTGCAATTCTTCTGTTCTTGTAACTTGAACGGTACATTCCACACCATTCTCTCACACTGGTTTCTTTCTCCCTCTACGTAGGTCCTGCCTAATCATTGGACACGGACTCTTAATAAAACGGTCTTCAGTTCCAGATTCCTTCCCAGCGAGCTATAGCTTAAGTCCATTTTCTTCTGTGAAAGGGACAGGACTCCATCAAGTTATCGAATTGCTCAGAGCCCTGGGCCTGTCCCCCGGGGTGGATTAGTCATGTCCAGCAGCACACCTAGTCTCACCTTCAGGAAGGCTGCCTGCCTGGCCTGCTGCCTGGCCTCTCTGTACAAAGACTGCCTGGCTATCCTGCCCGGCCCCCCTGGTCATCTGGGGTCTTCTGGGTGGGTGACATCTCCTAGAGGGTGGTGATAAGCCTCCTCTCTGCATACACGTGGTGCTGCTCTATGTATGAAGCCTGATCACAGTGTGTTTCCTTTCTCCGTCCCTTCCATCTTTTTCTGAGACTCCAGACCTTGCAGACTTTAGCCCAGCAAAGATCTAATCACCCTGAGGGCGAACATGTGGGATCTTTAAAGGCCAGCTGGGCTCCCAAAGGCTATGTGGGGCCACCCTGGTTGGCTTGATTAGCTGGAGGCCATGACCAGCTTTAGCTGACCCATAGCCTCCTGAATTCTCCTTGAGTCTCCATTGTCCCCATAGAGGACTAAAAGCTTAAGTGGCCCAGCAGGCATTTCCCAAGTTCCTTGGTCTTTCCTCAAGTCACATAAGAAAAATACCCTCCAAGGCTGCTGGTGAGGGGCATACAGGCACATTAGGCCCCACAGCCAAGCTGGGTCAGATCTGGGAAGTAGGTAAAAAGGAGATCATGAGTACTTGTGAGTTGCCTACAGCGCCTCTCCAAGCTCCGTTGCCATCATGACCATCCTCATCTTCAGCTTCCTATAACGACAACACTATTGGGGTAGAACAGGCAAGAGTGTGTCATATCACCCAAAGCTGTCCAGAAACAAACTGAAATAATGCTGGGGTTTGTTTTGTTTTTTGTTTGTTTGTTTGGTTGGTTTGGTTTTTTTGTTCGTTTCCTGCCTGAAAACAAGTACTGGTCCTTGCCCCTTTTTGATCATAAATCTAGCATCTTACCAGAAAACTTCCTAACATAAAAAGACCTCTGAGGAATTGCGTCTTTATTTTAGTGGGCTCTTTCTGTCCTTTTCTCCTTTAAAATGCACTTTTACATATTTCTGAGAGGACTGTTTTCTTGGAGCCTGCCATCCCCTGGGTCTAAAAGCAGTCTAAGGTGGTGCTCTGCCCCTTGCCAGATTTCGGGATCCTTGGGCTGCTTGCTGCCCTGTACCTGACTAAGGCCATCTAGTGTCACCCTCCTCCCTCCACCCACATGGTAATGCTGCTGAGTTCCTAGGCCATTCCAAGTCCCTCTGTGCTGTCTAGCTTTAAGTTAGTTCCTTTTGCCAAACAGACTATTTTGAGCTGCCCTTTGGCCTGTGCCTGACGTGTTCCCAATGAACTTGGCTTGGCTGGGACTAGAGGGAAGGGAGACTTCTTGCCCAGATTCCCACAGGACAGTTGGGAAGCTGTTGGCACTATCTTTCTGGGAAGATTTGCTATCTTGGACCAAATGGCAGCCTACATTCCCACAGTGTCTTGGCTGTGTGCCACCTCTGCCCCTCCCTACACCCTCTCTACACACGTGCATGCATACAGGACAGATGGTCCTGTATAGTACTCTCTGCTGTCCAGAATCCCATTTCTGCCTATGTGGGCCTTCTGTGTGGCAGGAACACTCAGGATCTGTTGAACTTGAAAGATCTTTAGACTTAAACTATCAATTGTACTTGGTGCCCTGGGAACACAGCCAGAAAGGACAGTGTCCCACCTGCTCTTCCTTGTTGGTGGTTTTCTGTTTCTAGGCAATGGGAGGTTCAAGGTGTGTGTGTGGGGGGGGGGTGCACTAAGCTTCGTGTACCAGCTGACTATGGGGTCCTGTCTGGGAGACAGCCAAGACAGTGGAGGGCTCCTCCTCTGATTGCCCTGCCCTTAAATCTCTGTCTCCTTCATTCAAGTGGGACTGGCTGGAGTGAAAGAAATCAGTGTTTAAATCAGATTTTTACTTTGTACAATACCATCCTATGTAAAGATGAAACTTGTGTTGGAGTTTAAGATTGTTATGGAATAAAGATCACACAGTATTTGAGGCCATCTTCATGTAGCCCTTTCTAGAGAGTTTTGTGGGGGGTGGGGGGTGGAGGGCCGTCTGGGGCTGGTATGTCATGAAGCTGTTCATTTACTGTCTTGTCTTCTTACTGGTAACCCAACAGCAGGCTTGGGCCACAGGACTGCCTCACATTACATTTCAGGTCCACTAGCCTCACCTGGGCCCACCTTCACTTCCACTCTGAAGATGAGTCCCAGAATACTCCTGGGACCTTTGTAGTGCCGTTGAGCTACCTCATAGAACAGGCGGCAGCCCCCCCCCCCCACTCCCACCCTCCCCACACATCTTACCACTCACTTTAGCATTTGGTTAGCACCTCCAAGGGTTTTTTCAGGTCACGTATGACACAGTGGTTCAGCTTCATCTCTTAGCTTCTCTATGCTGAGAACCCCTTAAGAGTGTACTCAGCATTTGTTTTGAGTAGCTCACCCCAAGTCCCTGTCTCTCCTGCCCCACTTTACCTTTTTACACCGGAAGTGCTATAATAGAGGAGCCTGTCCACTAGCTGTCCCAGCCTCCCTGTCTCTTTCTCCCAATACTGAATTAGTGGGTGTCTAGCCTTTGTGTGTCCCCTGTCATACAAGTCCTTCTGATGTGAGGGCTCCAGCTAGTGCTGCTTCCACACTCAAAACAGCCAAATGGCATTTTCCCCCAATACCCCAAGTCTTCCCAACAACCCGCTTTTGGATGTCTTCATTGTAAGAACCAAACTTCTTCTTGTGACCCAAGGAGATGTGAGAGCTCTGATCCTGGCATCCAAATTAGGGTCAGCCTTGGGTTTCCATGTGCTGGGTGTCCTCACTTGCGCCCCTTTGCCATTTGTGGGAGGACGTGTTTGTGGCTGCTGATGTCTAGATTTGTGTCATGTCAGTCCTGCGTGGAGTGGTGAGCTCCTGCCAGGTAGCAGAGGGCCCTGTGTTTCACAGTAGCTTGGCACAGCTAAGAGCAGACGGAGGTGGCCTGGACACTAGCATCAAGAACTGATGTTCTGACAAGGTGCCTTGGGGGAAGCCAAAGCAAAGATACAAAGTGACTTTTGGTGACAGGAATCTGAAAGGCTCTGTACCATGGGCCCAGCCTCCAACCTGATGAATGACAGTTGTATTGTTTGTCAACCCTGGAGTACTTCCTGGGTCTTACCCTTCTTCTGGAATACCCAGTTGGTAAAACAGCCTTAGAAACGCTCAGGGTAGATAGAGATAGAGGTATGCACCTAGGCTTTAACCAGCCTCACAGAGGTAAACACACGAAGCACCAGACCTTCAGCTCTTTGAAGAGCCAAGGCACATATGCCTTCTTTCTGTAGCATACTGACAGTTCCAGAGAAGGAACATCATTGGCATCTGTCTTGCCCAAGGAAGAGAAGGGGCCAGGGCCATCTTTTTGGCAGTGAGCATCTGCCCTGTTTGTTCCTGGTCATTTTGGGGAGGCCATCCTGCTTCCTTACTCCTAAAAGGATTCTCACTCAGCAGCACTTTCCTTGCCCACTCTGAGGCAAGTACTTCAGTAATATATTCTGCCAGAGCCTCTAAATTACTGACTCACCTTTTTTAATGGAGCCTTGTTCTCAAACATCCAATGGGGTCATTGTAGACATTCTGAGTTATTCTACAACATATAGCAGGTTAGAATCCAGAGTGTGCTAACACTTAACACCCAAGATACGACTTGTGAAATGGGGATGTATAAGCTAAGGCCGCCATAGCTTAGATCCTGATATAGCTAGGGCCTTGTGCTTTACTTGTGCCTGTGGTCTAAAGCTTGCTAAGGCGTTTTTTCAGGCACAGGTCCCTAGGATAGCTGCAGGCAGATGGATAAGTGACACTCCATTTATCTTTTTCTTCCTGTGATGGCACAATTCAGGTGCATTTTCAATGTTACCAGCCCTTGTCCTGAATGCCCTATGTCATTGTCCTCTTGCATCCGAGGCCAATTGATGATCTCTCCCTCAGAGTCTCACTTCCTTTTCTTTTCTCTGCAGAGATGGCTCCTAAGTCAAAAAAGAAGGGGCATCCTGGGAGGGACCAAAAAAAGGTATGTGCATTGGGGGTGTCTTCTTAGGTGACAGCTGGCCACTCAGCTGAGAGGGTACTGTGGGTCTGACCCAGGCTGGTTTCCCCTATCTGACATCAGCCTTGGGTGTCTCTCTGTCTGCCTGCAGCATCACCATCATCACCATCAACAGATGCAGCCAGCCCCGGCTCCTGTGCCCCAGCAGCCGCCCCCACCTCCACAGCAGCCTCCTCCACCCCCACCTCCACAGCAACAACAACAGCCCCCACCCCCTCCACCACCACCCTCCATGCCTCAGCAGACTGCCCCAGCGATGAAGTCCTCGCCCCCGCCCTTCATCACTGCCCAAGTCCCCGTCCTGGAACCACAGCTACCAGGCAGTGTCTTTGACCCTATTGGTCACTTCACCCAGCCCATCTTGCACCTGCCGCAGCCGGAGCTGCCTCCTCACCTGCCCCAGCCTCCTGAGCACAGCACTCCACCCCATCTCAACCAGCATGCTGTGGTCTCTCCTCCAGGTGAGCCATGGCTGTCTTCTCCCTCTGCCACCTTCGTTCTACCGCATCATGGCCTGTTACTCTAGGCAGCCTGTTAGCTTCAGTAATCAAGTCAGTAGCTTCTCTGGGACTTGACTGGCATGTTAGAAGATTGTAGCTTAAATCTCTGGGGCCAGGCATTAAGGTAGATTAGAAAAGATTGAGCCTGTCTGCAGCTCTTGGTTTAGGGCATGGAAGAGACATACTCATTCTCACAGTTACTCCTGTGGAACTTGAACAAGATGGATGGGGATGGAGAGATAGAGAAGTGGGTGCTCACCCTCTTAGCAATTTGATGAAAGTCTGGGAGTAGTAAGACCTGAATAAGGTCTGCCCAGGGAACAAGAGGAAGGGTTAGGGACAGAGTGTGTGTATGTCAGGGTGACTGTAAGGAACCTACCTCTTGGAGGGCTTTCTGAAAGCTGTCTTTATTCTACTATTTGTGGAAGCTTAGGGAGAGCGGGGAAAGAAAAGAAGGCAGTCACTGTAGTTTAGACAAAGTCAGGGTAGAACAGAAAAACCAGTCCAGAATCATAGATAAGCAACTAAGGCCTCACTTCCATATTTTTTGTCATTCCAGCCTTGCACAATGCACTGCCCCAGCAACCATCTCGGCCCAGCAACCGAGCTGCTGCTCTGCCTCCAAAGCCTACCCGACCCCCAGCTGTGTCCCCTGCCCTGGCCCAGCCCCCCCTGCTCCCACAGCCACCCATGTCTCAGCCCCCCCAAGTGCTGCTGGAGGATGAAGAGCCACCTGCCCCACCCCTCACCTCCATGCAGATGCAGTTGTACCTACAACAGCTGCAGAAGGTGCAGCCCCCCACACCGCTACTCCCTTCCGTGAAGGTGCAGTCCCAACCCCCACCTCCTTTGCCCCCTCCACCCCACCCTTCTGTGCAGCAGCAGCAGCTCCAGCAGCAGCCCCCACCACCTCCACCGCCCCAGCCCCAGCCACCACCCCAGCAACAACACCAACCCCCACCACGGCCAGTTCACTTGCCATCCATGCCCTTTTCTGCTCACATCCAGCAGCCCCCACCCCCCACAGGACAGCAGCCTACCCACCCACCCCCAGGACAGCAGCCACCCCCACCACAGCCTGCCAAGCCTCAGCAAGTCATTCAGCATCACCCTTCACCCCGGCACCACAAGTCAGACCCCTACTCAGCCAGTAAGTCGTTTCTGTTCTTGTACTCTGGGGAGTCTGGAGCTGGGCTTCGTGTCTTATTGTGACAAAGCAGTGTTAGTTGTGTTTCAGGCTTCTTTGGGTTCAAAGCCAAACCCTGTAGGCACTATGTAGTTGGAGTATCACCGCCCCTCCTTTGTATTATCTGCTTTGCTCACAAGCAGAAGTAGCCCAGAAAAAGACTTCCCTTGACCTTAATTCCTGCTAAACGGGAGCCAGCAGCCAGTTAAGGCACCAGATCTACCCATTCAGGGCCAGGGTGGGTAGATTTCCTGGAGGTGACATGGGGTAAGCAGGTTGGGAATCAGAATAGTTTGGGGTGTAGTCAGTCTCTATACTGAGCTCCAAAAGACTCGGGTAGCATTGCATGGACCATGTTGGGGAATAGGACTCAGAAGCAGAATTGACTCAGGAACACTCCCTGTCTGCAGCCTAGTGCAGACCTTTCATTCTCCATCGGGGTTGTTTAGTTAGGCCTTTCACCTTTTCTTTTTTTTTCTTTTCTTTAATATGTATACAGTATTTTGCCTGCAGGCCAGAATAGGGCACCAGATCTCATTATAGATGTTATGAGCCACCATGTGGTTTCTGGGAATTGAACTCGGGACCTCTGCAAGAGCAGTCAGCAGAAGCACTCTTAACCTCTGAGCCATCTCTCCAGCCCCGGCCTTTCACCTTTCTTGCACACTTGGCTTTGAAATGTTGGTAACCAAAATGCTGTAGCCATCCTTGGCTAAAAAGTGTGCCATTCAAAGCTTACCGTAACATTTTACAGTAAGAGTTGAGGGCCAGGGTGGGGTTCTTGGGCTCAGCACTGTACATAAACAACGCAGTCTGCTTTAAGGTTGAACTAAAGTGCTGCCTACAAATTGAGTACCAAAACAAGGCTGTGACTGCTCCTAGACTCAACACAAGCTGCCAGGTGGCAAGTGAATTGTTGGTTGCATGCCCTGAGCGGAAGGCAGCTGTTGGTTTTCTCTGGGAAAAACCAGAGTTGGACATGACCACCCATGCAGCTATGCTGTTCTCACCCTGTGGAAAGAAGGTGGTGAATAGGGGAGTCAGGAACTTTAGGTCACCCAGGCCAGCAGCCTAAGGTCTCTGTCCATACTTTCCCTTAGAATCTTCAGGGGCCCACCCAAGCTCCTGTAATTTGGGGACATAAGGAGCCATATGGGATGGAACCTAGCTGGTGGCTCATGGGGCCAAAAGCCAAGTTGTCAGAGACGCAGTTGGGTACCATCCCTGAAATGCTAAGCCACCAGTGGAACCATAGGCAAGAGAGTCTTCTGGTGTCCAGGTCAGCCTCATCAGGTACTTTTAACATCATTGACACAGACGGCAGATTGTCGTAGACGTTTACCTGTGAACCACAGACAAGTGGAAACAGGGTGGTAGCTTCCAAAGGAGGAAGAAAAATCAAAATCTGTCAGAACTCACTCTACTGGATTTTGGTACTAGCCCAACAGTAGAGCCAAGGGTCTGCCATATATAAAATATTCTGGTCTTTAGGTCTGCCAAAATAAATATTTTAGACTGGACTGAAGGGTATATTGATGAAGTATCTGTGTAAGAGTTTTATGGGACCCAGCACTCGGGAGGCAGAGGCAGGCGGATCTCTGTGAGTTCAAGCCCAGCCTGGTCTACAAAGTGAGTCTAGGACAGCCAGAAACTGTCTTCCCCCACCCCTGAGAGAGAGAAAGAGGAGGGGGGGAGGGAGACGGAGACAGAGAGAGGTATCCATCCTGTGCTAGCATAGTGGCTTAAAAGTGGAACCCAGGGGGCTAGAGAGATGGCTCAGAGGTTAAGAACACTGTCTGCTCTTCCAGAGGTCCTGAGTTCAATTCACAGCAACTGTTCACAGCCCTCTTTAGTGTGATCTGATGCCCTCTTATGGCCTGCACATGTACATGCAGGAAGAGCACTGTATACATAATAATAAATAAAAAACAATTTTTTAAAAGGGGGTCTGGGCTGTAGCTAGCTGAGCTATAACAGGTGGCAAGGCTCCTTTCTGGCTAGATTTAAATAGAGAGCAAACTATGGGAATAGGTAAGACTTGGCTTTTCCATTTCCCGAGGCCAGAGGCTCTGACTCATTCATAATACTCGGGTACAGTTGAGTGTCAAAATTCAATGTTCTGCTTTGTTTGCTTGCTAGCAAAGAACTTCTTGGGACTCTTCTAACTGGGTGCTTAGGTGGTCCCCTAACTTCCTTATTCCTGTTGGTTAGATGCCGGAAGTAGACTCACTGTGAGCTCTGAAAACTATTGTGCTTGCTGTCCAAATAGAGGTCAGTCTCAAGTTTTCCTACATTCAGTAGGATGAGCAGGCTGAGCTAGGAAACAGCATTGGGAGCAGTCTACCTTCACTCGAGTCTGAGCAGTCCATTTCCTCTGCAGCCACCCAGCCTACAAGGAAACAAAGTAGATTATCTAGTTGAGTCTTCAGAATTTATTGATGTACCTTTGAATAACCCAGGTTTAACTTCAGAGCCTTTTGAGGGTGCTTTTATAAAAGCTCTGGCATCCAGACCCCACATGACGTCTAAGGTGGCCGGTGTGTGTTTAACAAAGCTTCCTGGGAAATGCTGAGGTGCAAAAGGATCAAACTCTGGGACTTAGCACTTCAGGAACAGGCTCCATATGTTGGGGCTAAGGGATAATCCATCCCTTGAGGTAGGAACGTCGTGTCCTTAACAGGTATTGTGGGTCTCCATTCTTCCAGCTTTTTTTGGACCATGTGATACTCTGTGTATAGCCTGACTTTCCTCTCATTACTGTTTTCTCAAGGCCCAAGTGGCTCAGGGCTAGTGGCCTATACAGCAGCCCTCTGACACAGTCTTTGTCTGGTCTCCTAGGTCACCTTCGTGAAGCTCCCTCTCCGCTTATGATACATTCCCCTCAGATGCCACAGTTCCAGAGCCTGACCCATCAGTCTCCACCCCAGCAAAATGTCCAGCCTAAGAAGCAGGTAAAGGGCAGGGCTGAGCCACAGCCTCCAGGGCCAGTCATGGGCCGAGGCCAGGGATGCCCACCTGCCTCACCGGCTGCCGTACCTATGCTGTCCCAGGAGCTGCGCCCACCCTCAGTCGTCCAGCCTCAGCCCCTGGTGGTAGTAAAAGAGGAGAAGATTCACTCACCAATCATCCGCAGTGAGCCTTTCAGCACCTCACTTCGACCAGAGCCCCCCAAGCACCCAGAGAGCATCAAAGCCCCAGTCCACCTGCCGCAGCGTGAGTGTTCTCCCTGCCTGCCCCTGGGACTTGGGTCCCAGGCCCATGTTGGTAGTGATCTGAGCCACACTTTCCAGGGGGCCCAGACCCACATACTGCTTATAAATTCTAGGGCCTGAGATGAAGCCTGTAGATGTAGGGAGGCCTGTGATCCGGCCCCCAGAGCAGAGTGCACCCCCACCAGGGGCCCCTGACAAGGATAAACAGAAACAGGAGCCAAAAACACCAGTGGCACCTAAAAAGGTAAGGGTAGTAGGTGCCTTAAGTGCTCTGAGGTACTCTTCTCGTGAAGATTGCTTTGGTGGGCATAAACTTCTGCCATATCCTGTGCAGCGGGTCCTCACCTGGCCCTCAACCTCTGCCTATATAGGACCTGAAAATCAAGAACATGGGCTCCTGGGCCAGCCTAGTACAGAAGCATCCGACAACCCCATCCTCCACAGCCAAGTCCTCAAGTGACAGCTTCGAGCATTTCCGCCGTGCTGCTCGGGAGAAGGAGGAGCGGGAAAAGGCCCTGAAGGCTCAGGCTGAGCATGCAGAGAAGGAGAAGGAGCGGCTGAGGCAGGAGCGCATGAGGTGGGCTGGGGTCCATGCAGGGCACTGGGGCTCCCAGGGCCATACTGGGCTCCAGGCTGACCTGGGGCCCCGCTCTGCCCAGGAGCCGAGAGGATGAGGATGCGCTGGAACAGGCACGTCGAGCCCATGAGGAGGCACGACGGCGCCAGGAGCAGCAGCAGCAGAGGCAGGAGCAACAGCAACAGCAGCAGCAGCAGCAGCAGCAGCAGGCAGCTGCTGTGGCCGCTGCTGCTGCCCCTCAGGCCCAGAGCTCCCAGCCCCAGTCTATGCTGGACCAACAAAGGGAGTTGGCCCGAAAACGAGAGCAGGAACGGAGGCGCAGGGAGGCAGTGAGTAGAGGGACTTGGTGGGAACTTTTGGGCGGAAGATGCTGGGAGTACAGGTCCTAAGGACCTAGGGAGGGAGGGTAGGCAGTGAACCCAGGCCTGTTGGTCTACACCAGCCTGGTCTGATGAGTTCGCTGACACCTGGATTTGAAAAGGTCCAGGGTGGGTCTAAGAGAACAGCAGGTGGAAGCTGTGCACAGCAATAATGGGGAGCAGGTAGAGCAGAGTACCTCAAACTCACTTCTTCCTCCTTCTTCCCCTCTAGATGGCAGCTACGATTGACATGAATTTCCAGAGTGATCTTTTGTCAATATTTGAAGAGAATCTTTTCTGAGAGCACCTAGGTGACTTCTGACTTTTTCTGGCAAAAATATTGACTCTCCATAGTGTTAGGGGCGGCAGTGGAGGCAGTAGCAGTGGCCAGGGATGTCTCTGGGCCTGGCTCTCCTGCATGCTATGCCCGGGGCAGGCCTGACGGGCAGCTGAGGATCACAGAGCCCATCTGCCTTACAGCCAGCCGGACAGACGTCCTACCACATGCCACCCCCTCAGAGGACGTCAGCTCAGCGCTCACCTCAATACAAGTCAGGTGCCGGCTGGACCCAAGGCCTGCGTCCCCGCATGCGGGGCAGAGGCCCTTCTCTGCGCCAAATGTCTACACAGTATACACAGGATATTGTTGCTGCCGCCACCGTGACTGGTTTTCTGTCTCTGAGAACATGACGTTTGTGACGTCCTACTCATTGGAGTCCTTCACACCCCAGCCATCGCTGCCCACCACCAGGAGGCTAGGGCAAGCCTGTATGGACTGGAGCAGCAAGGCACTGGCCCACCCCTTGCTGGCACTGACTTTGCCTTGAACAGACCCTCTCCCCTCCCCCCACAAGCCTTTAATTGAGAGCCGCTCTCTATAAGTGTTCGCTTGTGCAAAAGGGAATAGTGCCATGGAAGTGTGTGTTTGTCCATGGCAATTCAGATAGAGGTGACTGTTCACATGTATGGACAGACCTTACCTGGGGAGTAAGGCCACCAACCAAAGTCAGTTCCTTCCCACCTGTTTCTGATTTTGTTTTTTCCTATATATATATATATTTTTTGTTGTTGTTGTTGAATTCTGTTTTATTTTTAATTCTCCCTTCTCTTTCAAACACAGTGGCACTGCTTATCTCCAAATGGTGTGATCGTCTCCTCATTGAGCGGCAGCTCCCACTGCGCTGTGGGTAGTGTGTGACTGTGGCTGTACTGTATAGTGAACATAGTTGGCATATCTTTGTTTGAAGTTTGTTGGTGACTCCACCAAACTGGTGTAAAAAAACAAAACAAAACAACAACAAAAAAGAGAAGAAAAAAAAATCCACACACACAAAAAAAAACCACCCATACAAAAAAATCCTGCTTGTATTCAGTTTCAAACTTTTATTAGTCTTATTTTTAATTATAAAACCAGAAAGCTGTAATTTCTTTTCCCGCACCCCCATATGTGTTGGCTTCTTTGTTTTTTAATGTCAAATCTGTTTTTACCAAGAAAGGGAGAGCCTGGGGATGAGGTGGGCTTCAGGCACTGCAAGGCTGCAGACTCCCCACCCAGCACTGGTCAGACCAGTGGGCTGTACCTTCCTTCCTATTGTTATTTTTTTGTTTTGTTTTGTTTTAAAATTGGAGCCCCTGATGAGGTTACATGTGCCATGAGAACCCACTCTACACCACAGTGCTGGTGCCTCGGTGTTGGCCAAACTCTGGAGTCACTGACTGGTTTGACTTTCATATGGTGAATATGCATTTGGTCTGTACTGATCATGGAATAAACACATCTCTCTTTTATAATGTTGGTGTCTCCCTGACATTTCTTTGTGTACCAGCTAGGTATTACAGTTTGCTTAGGCTAAGCCCAGTTCCCCAGCACCTTTGCATAAGATTTATCAACAGTGGCCACAGAGCGCTTCTCTTGCCTATCCTGGGCAGGAGCTGTTTGGGCTCAGTGTTCCCCCCAAGCTGTAACAGGGAGCCAGACACCCTGTAAATAAATTACCTGCACTGGATGGTGAAAAGGACCCAGTGAAATACTGGCCAATATCCAGACCACACTCTTCCTGAAAGCCCTCCTCCATCCCAGTCCCCGCGCTCACACAAGGCCCTGGGCCGCTTTCCCTACCATTCTTGCCTCTACCTAACTCCGTATTTGATTTAAGCTCAGGGTTACCCAGATACTCTTAGGTAGGTGTACATTCCCTCCAAATAGGGTCTTTGTGTCCCCACAGATGAACACATTTCCACTGAGAAAGCCCAGAGGTGGCTTCCCTGCCTTGTGCCAACCTGTTCGCTTATGCCCGAGCCACAAGGCATGGGTGACAATGAAGACCAGTCTCTAGGATGCAAGATAAACAACATGTATGCAAAGACAATTGACTGAAATATTTCTAGCACTGTTAACCTGTATTTCCCAACCCTCAACCAGAAAAGGCCAAACTTGGCAGTGAGCCAGTGTTCACCATGTCGTCTTCAAGTTCCTGCCACACTCTAAGCATTTCATAAGCTACGGTGCGGGAACAAGGACACTTTGTTCCGTTGAGGTTTCTCCCACCACATCCCTCCGTCATGTTTCTCTCTTATTTACATAGTTCCCCGTTCTGGACCCCACTTCTGAGCTGGGGAAATTGTTTCATCTATACCTTGTTGCTCGAGATTTGAATGCCCTCCACACTTGCCTGATGGGTGTGTTCCTCTAACTGGGTTGTAATTAGAACTGGGATCTAGTTTCTCTGACCATTTTCAAATCCTGCAGTACTAGACATTTTAGTCCTATACAAGATTAAGGTGTGTACAAGCCCCCACTGTACTGTATGCACGGGTCGCTTGGCCAATACTTATGTCAGTGAATCTGAGACACTTGTATTAAAATACTTTAGACATTTGTAGAAGGGAATTCGTAGACTTTTCACTTATATACTAATGGGGGTTTTTTTTTGTGCAGTTCTCATTGCAAAAATAAACATTTGTACTGAATATAAAAATTATCCTCCTGTGGTTACTGATGTCTTTTTGAGTGTAGAATTGGAAAATGGAGGTGAGTTGGGGGTTAGGGATAAGACTGTATAGTGGAGTTAATAGACGGAAAGTTATTAGATGCCCTTAGCCAAAAAACCTAGTTAGAGGCTCAGGAGAGATCCTGGGAATTCCATATTTATTCCAGATAATTGATTTTATGGAATGTTAAAGAAGCCAAAGTTAGCTGAGTGTGGCGGTGGTGGTTCACATTTATAATCCCAACACTGAGGAGGGGTGGAGGCAGAACCGTGAGTAGGTGGCCGGCCCTGCCTCCCCCTCCCCAAGCAATGCTGATTAATCATGCAAGGAAGGAGATGGTTAAGTCTAAAAAGGACAATAAAGGCAGTGTAATTCAAAGGCATTGTTTACTGAAATGTGAATGGCCATTCACCATGGGTTTAATTATGGTCCTTGAACAGAATAAATATACTGTTCAGCAGTATCCTGTTTGATAATAGAAAGACATATAACTGGAAAGTGGGACAGGAGATAGTAGGAGATGAGTAGTGTTTAAAGTTAGAGGCAACCAATAGAGAAGTGAGGGAAGAAAGCCAGGTGAGGGGTGATATGAGTGACCTGATAATACGCCAAGATGGTCCGTATGTAAGTTGTCACTTAGGAATGTGGCCCAGCTGGAACAGTGCTTGCCTGGCATGCATGAGGTTCTGGGTTCCATCTCAGCATCACATGAACCAAACACGATGATGCATCCCTGTAATTCTAACCCTCAAGAGGACCAGAAGTTAATAATCCGTTATAGAAAGGGTTGAGACCAGCCCTAGGGTACATGAGATCCTGTCTCAAAGAACCAGCCACTCAGCCAGGGACAGGGCTTCTCAGGAGGCACAAGAGGATCCCGAGCAGCGTAGGAAGCAAGATCCTGTCTCAAAAATTTGGATATAGTTGGCCCATGTCTTAATTTCATCAAACCAGAAGAGGAGGCCAGTTCCAGGCCACCCTGAACTACAGAGTTAAGTCAGTCTCAAACAAAATAATAGGGGTGATTGTTTCCCCTGCCTTTTATTGGAAATAGATTTTCTCATAATGATATATCCTGATTATAGCTTCCCCTCCCTCTAGTCCTCTCAGTACCTCCCCTCTGGATCCATTTCCTTTCAGTCTCATTAGAAAAGAAACAGGCTTCTTAAAAAAAAAAAAAAAAAAAAAAAAAAAAAAAAAAAAAAAAAAAACAAGCATGGCAAAGTAAAATATAGTAGATAAAAGCCATCACACTGAGGCTGAGCAAGGCAACTCAACAGAAGGAAAAAGAGCTCCAAGAACAGGCACATCTTTAATCTCAGCATTCGGGAGGCATCGACAGGTGGATCTCTTGAGTTTAAGGCCAGCCTGGTCTACAAAGCGAGTTCCAGGACTACTCAGAGAAAACTCGTCTCAAGCAAACAACAGGCTGAAGACTAGAAGCAGAGTACCTGGTCCACACCCATGGAGGCGCTGTGTTTGCTGCTTCAGTCTCTGAGTTCATGTAAGCCTGGCTTTGTTGGTTTAGAGGGCCTTGTTCTTTTGGTGTTTTCCATTCCCTCTGGCTCCTATACTCTTTCCACTTCCTCTTCCTCTGGGTTCCCTGAGCTCTGAGGGGGTAGAATTTGATGGTTATGTGTTTGCTCTTGTGGAATGGGCCTTAAAATCAGTTATTGGCTGACAAGTTCTGTGCCACCATTGCACTAGCATATCTTGCAAGCAGGATAGATTGTAGGTCAGAGATTGTGGCTGGGTTGGTGTTTATGTTTCTCCTTTTGGCGGCCTGCAGAGTACCTTCATGCACCAAAGGCACTAGAATGTAGGGATGAAAGTTCTAGGTAGGCACCCGCTTTACTCTCCACGTTCAGTGAGTTGTGTGAGTGTTGTCTTCTGCGGTGGGGTCTCACTGTCAGTTTGTGAAGAGCAGCCCATTGTCTTAGCAACAGTCTGGGTTGTTTGTGGATTTTTTTTTTTTCATGGAACCCCCTTGGCCTCAAACTCACAGCGATCCACCTGCCTCTGCCTCCTGAGTGCTGGGATTAAAGGCGTGCACCACCACACCCGGCTTGTGATGTCATTTTCTTAAACAGCTGAATAATAATAATAATTTTTAAAGACATTTATTTGTGCATTGTGTATATAAGCACTCTATTTACATGTGCGTCTGCATGACAGAAAAGAGAGCTCATTACAGGTGGTTGTGAACCACCATGTGGTTGCTGGGAATTGAACTCAGGCTCTCTTAACTGCTGAGCCATCTCCCCAGCCCAAATGTTTAAGCTTTCTTTTTCTTTCTTTCTTTCTTTTTCTTTTTCTTTTTTTTTTTTTTTTGTTCTTTTCTTAGTGGGGGTTGGGAATTGAATCCGGGTCCTCTGGAAGAGCAGTCAGTGCCTTTAACCACTGAGCCATCTCTCCAGCCTTTATCTACCTACCTACCTATCCATCTATCTACCTATCTATTTATTTTGAGACAAGGTTTCTCTGTGAAGCCTTAGCTGTCCTGGACTTGCTTTGTAGACCAGACTAGCCTTGAACTCACAGAGATGCACTTGCCTTTGCCTTCCTGAGTGCTGGGACTATAGGCATGTACCACTGCACCAGCTTTTATAATAATTTTTTTAAGGCTAAGGGTGAAGCCAGGCATGGTGGCGCACGCCTTTAATCGCAGCACCGGGAGGTAGAGGCAGGCGGATCTCTGTGAGTTCAAGGCCAGCTTGGTCTAAAAAGTGAGTCCAGGACAGCCAGGGCTACAGAAAGAGACCTTGTCTCAAAAAAACCAAAACAAACAAAAAGGCTGAGGGTGAAACTCCCTGCTGAAGTGCTTACCCTGCATGTGCAAGGCTCTGGGTTCAGTCACTTGTACTGAAATAATAGAAGCAGCTACAGAAGGCGACCTCCCTAAATACCTAATATTTCTCTAGATACCTAACTAACCACCAGAAGAGATTTGAAATTTTGCCAGTAGCCTCAGAGTTGGGTGCAGATTGCTGCTTCTATGTTGCCCTGGATTGCTGCAAAGCCAGATGTATGGCTTCAGTCAGAATGACCTCACTCCCACATTTCAGGTTCATACTCTACATGCCAAGATTGCTACAAGGGTTAAATAATGGGTGTCCCTAAAATAGTCAAGGATCTTGGGAGAGGTTGCAAAAGAAGCTGGCTTCTTGTTGAGACACAACCCCTTGACGTTATCCTCCATCAGCATCCTGGGCATTTCCTGCTTCCTCTTTCAACCAGAGTCCCAGGGACGCAGTCTGCCCATGCCAGCTCCAGTTTCCAAGTCTGACCTATTCTTCAGGAGGCAGGGTCGGCCCTGGTTGACTACCACCTATAGAGAGAGCCTGGACCTCAATACTGGCAAGTTAGTACTTAGGGCCCCAGCTGTTGCTTAGAAATCAGTGGCAGCTGCTGTCCAATTACAGTTCGTGTAATTGGATTAGAACAAACCTTCTAAGCCAACTAGAGGAGAGGATACGGGGTTAGAACCAGGGCCAGTTAAAGCGATGATGGGTCACATTCTGGCCAGGGGAAGATCGCGGCCCTCCAGTTCGGGGAGCACTCAGTGATACTCCTGCTGCCCACACCTGCCTTCCATTTCTGGGGTTGGCCCAGCTCCAGCTCCAGAGCAAACTCCAGTCCTTGGGTCGAGCTTCTACGCAAGCTAACAAGTGCAGCCTCAGTCTTTCTCATCCAAATACAGGCTCCACCCAATTCCCTTCCACCTTCATAAGCCACACCCCTCTCCCTTGCCCACCGTCTAGGCTAAATTGAATCCATCTACTCTGCAGTGGTGGCTGGCGCACGCCTTTAATCCCAGCACTCGGGAGGCAGAGGCAGGCGGATCACTATGAGTTCGAGGCCAGCCTGGTCTACAAAGTGAGTCCAGGACAGCCAAGGCTACACAGGGAAACCCTGTCTCGAAAAACCAAAAAAAGAATCCATCTACTCTGAATATGCCATGCCCCTTGGCTCAAAGCTCCACCCATCTCACAGGGTGCCTCCCCGTGTTCCCCCAGGCTTCCCCGCTCTCCTTCCTTAGAGCCTTGCCAGTCGTTGTTTATTTTTTTCTATGTAGCTCTGGCTAGCCTAGAACTTATTATCTAAATTAGCTGGCCTCAAACTCAGAGATCCACCTGCCTCTGTTTCCCAAGTGCTGAGATCAAAGCACCTAGGGGTGCACATCTGCCTCATGCGTGTGAACAGAGGACCGTTTATGAGAATCAATTCTCTTCTTCCACTGTGTGCTTCCCTGGGATCAAGCTTAGGTAGCCAGGTGTGATGCCAAGTGCCCTTACCTGCTGAGCCACTCTGAGACCCTGAACGGCGCCACCTGCTACGGGAATCATTTTAATTACCTGTCCCCGTCTTAAACTCCATCCAAGATGTCCTAGGGCTCTGCTCCAAACTTTCCTCCAAAGTTCCTCCCCAACCACAGAAACTAAGTCCTCGCAGGCTCCACCCCTCATCCGCCCCCACCCCCTACCCCATCCTTAAGTGTGTCTCTTTCCGCCCAGGTGGTTTACCTGACACTTTAGAGTGAGTCATGTGCGGTTGCTGTACCTGCCCGAGCCGCTCATCTGTTTCTTCAGCGGATCCCGCGGACCCCGACAGCACGGTGGGATCCCAAAACAAAGGTGGTGGGCTGCCAGCGCCAGCGCCAGCACCGGTGGGCCAGTCTTCTGACCACAGCTCTGTCGTCATCCCGGAGCAAGAGACTATGCCGGAGTTTGTGGTGACTGCGCTGCTGGCGCCCTCGCGCCTCTCGCTGAAGCTGCTGCGCGCCTTGGTGATGAGCCTGGTGTACTTGGCTGCCTTGGTGGCCGCGGCTGTCTATAGCTGCATCGCGTTCACCAACCTCCTCTGCCACCCTCGCCGAGGCTGCTGCGGTCGCCAGCGGTTGTCGGCGGAGCCAGAGTGCCTGAGAGATCCCACGCTGGGCGAGCACTGCTTTCTGACCCTCAGGGTGAGTATTCTGGCGGCAGGTTTCATGGGGGGTGGGTGCTGATTGAAGAAAAGGCGGCTGAAATATCGAATCCAAGTCGTCCTTGGGGGCTCAAGTCTAGGGAGGAAGCTCCTTTACTTCGCCTTGGCTCTTACTTAAATTGGGCCCTCCCGCAGAGTTCCGGCCTGCGTCTGCACTATGTCTCTGCTGGTCATGGCAACGGACCCCTCATGCTATTTCTGCATGGCTTCCCAGAGAACTGGTAAGTCTGGGTCCGTGGATCCTGGTGCTCACTGGACTAGGGAAAGGTAGAGTTCTGACTATGAGGTACTTAAGGAATGGGAACCCCGACAGGGTTGTGTAGTACTGGGCGTACAGCGCATATAGAGCCCAGATGGTGTGCAAAGGGGCAGAGATACTGACCCGGAGGGCTCATTGTCCCTCTGGAGAGACAGAACAAGGAAGCTAATGAAGATGAGGTAGCCTTTGGCCTCTCTGCCTGGGGTTTCTATTTCCTTCCTAAGAAGTCCAGAGGAGAGAGGTGGGGCGGCACAAGGAGGTGCTTCCTGCAGATGTTGACTCAACTCCCGACTCCCTCGCCTGACAGGTTCTCCTGGCGCTACCAGCTGCGGGAGTTCCAGGGCCGTTTCCATGTAGTGGCTGTAGACCTGCGTGGCTATGCCCCCTCTGATGCTCCAAAGGATGTGGACAGTTACACCATTGGCCTGCTGTTGGCTGATATCAGGGATATCATCCTAGGCCTGGGTATGAGCCGTTGCCCAACTCAGGAGAGGCCTCTCCGATCCTGTATATACTTACCTCATCTTTTGGGACCTATTCCTTTGTTTGTTTGTTTGTTTTGTTTTTTCGAGACAGGGTTTCTCTGTGTAGCCTTGGCTGTCCTGGACTCACTTTGTAGACCAGGCTGGCCTCAAACTCACAGCGATCCACCTGCCTCTGCCTCCTGAGCACTGGGATTAAAGGCGTGCGCCACCGCGGCTTGGGACCTCTTCCTAATACTTCTACCCTCATACCTACTACATCTTACACCGTTGTGTCTGTCCCTGTCCTCCACCCAGGGTACTCCAAGTGCGTCCTCGTGAGCCACGACTGGGGGGCTGCCATCGCCTGGGATTTCTCCATCTACTTCCCGTCCATGGTGGAACGGATGGTCGTGGTTAGTGCACCTCCCATGTCGGTGTTCCAAGGTGTGTTGGGATATGCCTACATGCCAGCATAGTCATCTGTGACTTTACACCGTGTCAGGGACTGAGCTAAATCATAGCACTCTTAGGAATAGCCTACGTTTTTGAGCACTTTCAGGTTGGAAGTGAGTATAACAAAACTCTTCACACTAGGGCTGGGGTGGAGCTAGGTGCTCGGACACCTGTTTAGTAGAGTAGAGGGGCCTGAGTGTGAAAGAGAGAGAAGGAGAGAGAGAAGGAGAGGAAGGAAGGGAAAGCCCACGTCAGGAATATTTCTGACTTTGTATTTTCTTTTCTTTTGGAGTGTTCACACACATAATCAGATAGATATCATGTTGCTAGAGCCTAAGTCTAAGCCTGAAATTAATTTATGCTTCCTACATACTTTCTATATATAGACTAAATAGACTGAAAGAAATTAATGCAATCATTTTGGTGATTTTGTGTATGAAGAAAAGTTTGTGGAGTTGGCTATACTAGTGTACACCTATTAATATGAGCCCTTGAGGGCCAGGGTCAGGAGAGATGGCTTCAGCAGTGGAGGGCACTTGCTATTCAAAGAACCCAAGCATGAGTCCTAGGGCCCACATGGTAGCTCACATTCACCTGGCTGGGGCTCCTTTTCCTAAAGATCTAAATGTCCTCATCTGGCCTCTATGGATACCAGGCACACACATGGTATAAATACATACATGTAGACAATAATACACATTAATAAAAAATAATTAAATCTAAAAAGAAGTCAGGTAGACTGGGCATGGTGGCGCAAGTCTTTAATCCCAGCATTTGGGAGGCAGAGGCAGGTGGATCTCTGTGAGTTTGAGGCCAGCCTGGTCTACAAAGAGAGCCCAGGACAGCCAAGGCTACACAGAGAAACCCTGTCTCAAAAAAATCAACCAACCAACCAACCAACCAACAAACAAACAAAAAGTCAGGCATCATGGCATATGCCTTTAATCCCAGCACTCAAGACACAGAGACAGGTGGATCTCCATGAGTATGAGGCTAACCTGGTCTACAAAAAGCAAATAAACAAACAAACAAAACCTGAACCAAACCAAAACATGAGTAAGTCTTTAAAAAAAAATTTCCTACTGAGGCAAGAGGATCACGAGTTAGAGGCCAACCTGGTCTATAGTGCAAGATCCTGTCTGAAACAAACATCACACACACACACACACACACACACACACACACACACACACATGCACGCATGCACGCACGCACGCTCAGAGGAGTGTATATTGAATCTTCAGAGTCAGCTGTGGAGTTTTCCACTTGTAGCACTATAATAGCTAACACTCAAATTTTCGTCAAGGCATAGTGGCCCTTACTTTGCTTTTGGGAGGCAAAAGCAGGCAAATCTCTGAATTTGAGCTCAGCTTGGTCTACAGAGTGAGTTTCTAGTTAGTCAGGGCAACACAGTGAGACCCTGTCTCCAAAATATAAAACCATTCAGATTTTGGAGCATTTAAATGTTTTGGATGATGGTGTCAACCTCTGTGTTCCAGTTGCCTATAATAGGCTTGCATACAAGTCACTATACAGGGCTTTTTGGCTTATGAAACTGCTGTTAGCTTCATGTTTCAGTTGAGTGAAACCGAGGCAAAGGAAATGGTGTCTGCCTTCTCTCTCTCTCTCTCTCTCTCTTTCTCTCTCTCTCTCTCTCTCTCTCTCTCTCTCTCTCTCTCTCTCTCTGTCTCTCTGTCTCTGTCTCTGTCTCTCTCTCTCTCTCTCTCCTTACCTTTTTGGAGACAAAAGTCTCACTATGTAGCCTTAGTTGGCCCGGAGTTTGCTATATCTACCAGGCTGGCCTCAGACTCATAGAGAGACCTCTGCCTCTGCCTCCTGAATCCTAGAATCAAAGGCATGTGCCTCTATACCCAGCATTGACAGCAAAGATACAAACAACTAATAAACCACACTATGATAGAAGCAGATGCACTCTTTGACTATGGAATGTCTTTTGTCATTTGACCTTTATTTATTGGTTAGTTTGCTTGGGGGCAGAGGGGGAGGTAATAGAATCCAGACCCTCAACATTGCTAATCACTTACTATATCATTGAACTACACCCCATACCTTACCTGAATAGCATTGTAATCTTCACTGTGTTCAACATCCATCTCCTTCTATGCCTATCTGCAGGAGCCTAGTATACAGTAGGTGTTCAATAAATGTCTACTACCTGAAGCACAGGGAATGTATCCAGGCCTAAGCAGGGGAGGCCTGCTGGTGTCTTGGGGGGGCACCCAGGAGCTGTAGAGGGAGCTAGCACCATTCTTTTTTTTTTTTTTTCCCTGAGACAGGGTTTCTCTGTGTAACCCTGGCTGTCCTGGAGCTTGCTCTGTAGACCAGGCTGTTCTTAAACTCAGAGATAGTGCTGGCATTAAAGGTGTGCACCCTCACCCCAGTAAGTTATTTTTTGTTAGATATTTATATGCATGTATCGTGTGTGTGTGTGTGTGTGTGTGTGTGTGTGTGTGTGTGTGTGTGTGTGTGTGTATGCACGCACACATGCCATGGAAGCCAGAAGAGAGCATTAGAGCCCATGCGGCTAGTCACAGGCCATTGTGTGCCACACAACGTGGGTGCTGGGAAGCAAACTTAGGGTTTCTGGAGGAGCAGCAAGCACTTTAAACACCCGCTGTCTTTCCAGTCTTTAACTTGTTCTGTAGATCCAAAGACAGCGTGGCAAGGGGGCATTCGGCCAGAGTGGAGTCGTTGTCTTCCCGGAAGGACAGGCAGTAGCGGTGTCCTAGAGGCCTGTGTGCCTGAGCTGGGCGTATAGGAACGTAGGAGAATAGGGCCACCCCAAACCCCAACCTCACATCCTTTCCCCTCTTCCCAGAATACGCAATCCGCCACATCGGCCAGTTATTCCGATCAAACTACATCTTCCTGTTCCAGCTTCCGTGGCTGCCAGAGAAGCTGTTGGCTATGTCCAACTTCCAGGTGCAGTGAGGAGGGTTGAGGTCTAGCAATGGGGAACAGCCGGCCGGCCAGCTGGGGTTGGGCAGGCCCGGACACAGAAACCAGCGCACTGTTGTGTACACCCAGATTCTAAGATCCATGTTCACCCACCGCAAGAACGGCATCCCGCAGCTGGCTCCTTGGGAACTTGAAGCTTTGCTTTATCCCTTCTTACAACCGGGAGGCCTCACTGGGCCCCTCAACTACTACCGGAACCTGTTCAGGTAAGGTTGTATTCAGGAGAGAAGCTCAGGAGAGTGGCTGGCAAAGGGAAAGAGGGTAACCATTCTTTCTGTATACTTGTCTGTCTTGGCCACAGGAACTTCCCCCTGGAGCCCCAGGAACTGTCAACACCCACACTGCTGTTGTGGGGTGAGAAAGACCCCGCCTTCCAGCAGGGGCTGGTGGAAGCCATCAGCAGCCGCTTTGTGCCGGGCCGGCTGGAGAGCCACATCCTGCCAGGCAGTGGGCACTGGATTCCACAGAGCCATCCCCAGGAGATGCATCAGTACATGTGGGCCTTTCTGCAAGACCTGCTGGCCTAGTAGCCCCTGTCCACCAGCCCAACAGGTACATGACATTGCAGAAGCATATATCCCCTGTCCTTGTGTACCTGGGAGTTTTGCATATGGGGTGGACTCCCAGCGCACCCACAGCAAATGGCCCCTGAGTTCCACACAGAAGCATCTGTGGGTATGTATCTTGCCTCGCACATAGCATGGGTGTTTGCATGTATGAGCAATCACTTTGGCTCTGGCGAGCCGGGTGTGCCTCTCCTTCGTGGAGGTAGATGCTGGGACTGTCTTGCCTTTCTTTACCAGAGGCCCCTGCCCCCAATGGCTGCACAGACCACACATTCTAACTGTTCTGCCTTGTTTTCCAACCCCCCACCCCCCAGTCTGCAGCTTAAGTCTTCCCCAATATGACATACAATATTCATGAGTTCTAACCCATGGTTAATACTTCAATTTAAATGTTAACTAGCTAAAGTGAACCACTATGAAAAATGCGGTGCCAGGGCTGGAGAGATGGCTCAGTGGTTAAGAGCACTGTCTGAAAAAAAAAAAAAAAAAAAAAGAAGAGCACTGTCTGCTCTTCCTAAGGACCTGGGTTCAACCCAAGCACCCATATGACAACTCACAACTGTAACTCCAGTTCTGAGGGATCTGACACCTACATACCAATGCACCTAAAATAAAACTAAAATAAAAATCTTTTTTAAAATAAGAAAAAGAAGGGCCAGGCATGGTGGCGCACGCCTTTAATCTCAGCACTTGGGAGGCAGAGGCAGGCGGATCTCTGTGAGTTCAAGGCCAGCCTGGTCTACAAAGCTAGTCCAGGGCAGCCAAGGCTACACAGAGAAACTCAGTCTTGAAAAACCAAAGAGAGAGAGAGAGAGAGAGAGAGAGAGAGAGAGAGAGAGAGAGAGAAAATACAGTGCCTGTGAAGCTGGCAGGAAAGCTTAGTGGGTAAGACCTCTTGTTGCTTTTGTAGTGTTCAAGTCTCAGCACCCACATGGACTTTCAAAGCCACCATAAATCCATGTCCAGGGGATCTGACACCCTCTTCTGGCATATAGACATGCACACTGTATACACACACACATGCAAGCAAAACACTCCTACACATTAAAAAAAAAATTAAATAAAGAATTTTGTTTTGTTTTTTGAGACAAGGTCTCTCTGTGTAGCCCTGGCTGCCTTGGATGGACCTCATTCTGTAGACCAGGTTGGCCTCGAACTGACAGAGACCTGCCTGTCTCTGCCTGCCAAGTACTAGGACTAAAGGCATGCACCACCACCACCACCCAGAAAAAAAAAATTATTTCTTACTGGGCAGTGGTGGCAAATGCCATTGCTGCTGGAAGCGTTAAGGAATGTCAGTACTGCTTTACACAGGTGCTACAGATCAACAACGTCATCCACAATGGCCGGGTGGTGGGCATACTCAAAGCTGCCAAGCCCCTCTCTGTGTGCTGGCATCGCTTGTGATGATCCTATGTATGTCAAGTTGGTAGAGGCGCTTTGTGCTGAGCACCAGGTCAGCCTAAGGTTGATGAAGACAAGAAGCTGGGGGATGGGAAGGCCTCAAAATTGAGGGAGCGGGGAAGCCAGGTAAAGTGCCTAAGTGCAGTTGTGCAGTGCTTAAGGACTATGGTAACGATCTGAACCTAAGGATGTCATTGAAGGGCACTTCAAATGCGAAATAATAATAATAAAAAAACATAATTTTTGGCTCATTTTCTTAAAACAAACAAACACCAAAGAATGAGGTGCCTTTCTGCTGCTTATCAGTCACCTCACCAAGCAACGACCTTCACAGGAAACCAGGCGAGTGAGTCCAGGCTCAGGGCAGCTCCCAATGATCCTCCTGTCCATCAGGATCAAACGCAAGTCAGGTCAAATTCTCTCTTCTCAACCTGTCTCAGCTCCCCAGGGAAATAACTCTCGATTCTCTTAGAAAGCCGGGCATGCTTGGGGCTGGAGAGATGGCTCAGTGCTTACGAGCACTGGCTGCTCTTCCAGAGGTCCTGAGTTCAATTCCCAGCAAACACATGGTGGCTCACAACCATCTGTAATATGATCTGATGCCCTCTTCTGGCCTGCAGGGGTACATGAGGCAGAACACTGTATACATAATAAGAAAGAAAGAAAGAAAGAAAAGAAAGAAAGCTGGGCATGCTTGACTCAGCACAGGAAAGGAAAGCACAGCACTGGACGTCTAGGAGGAGGCACAATTTCTCCACAGGTAAAGTGCTTGCCACTAAGCATGAAGACTTCAATCTCTGAGGCTCACATGACAGAAGGAAAGGTCAGAACTGATTCCCACATCTGGTTCTCTGACTGCCACATTTGCTTCATAACACACACACACACACACACACACACACACACACACACACACACACACGCACACACTCAAACACACGTGCGCACAAAAATGTGCACATACACACTCACACACACATACATACACACACATGCACATGTGCATGCACACACATACACACACACACACACACACACACAAAACACAAATAGGCATCTGAGGCCTCCAAGTGCCAGCTTTTAGAATCTCCTGCTCCAACTTAGCCTTTTTTTTCTCCTGGTGTTGAACTGGAGTTACAGGTGTGTGCTACCATATCTGGCTTAGCCAAGTGTCTGCTGAGTGTCTAAAGGCCTGTTGACCCAACATCCAAATGATGGGGTTAAAAATAGAGAGGGAGGGCCTGGAGAGGTGGTTCAGGAGTTAAGAGCAGTTAACTGGCTGCTCTTCCAAACGACCTGGGTTCAATTCCCAGCACCCACAGGGCAGCTCACAATGGTCTGTAATTCCTGTTTCAGTGGATCTGACATCCTTACACACACATACATGCAGTCAAAACACTAATGTACATATAATAAAAATAAATAAATTATTAAACACAATAG
This sequence comes from Acomys minous, assembly GCF_964271855.1. Lineage (NCBI taxonomy): Eukaryota > Metazoa > Chordata > Mammalia > Rodentia > Muridae > Acomys > Acomys minous. The sequence goes on along the minus strand of NC_140497.1, from coordinate 81,574,546 downwards.
GAGTATTTAAAAGAGAGAGAGAAGCTGGGTATGGTGGCACATGCCTTTAATCCCAACACTTGGGAGGAAGAGGCAGGTGGATCTCTGTGAGTTCCAGGACAGCCAAAGCTACACAGAGAGACCCTGCCCCGAAACAAAACAAAACAAACCCACCAACCAACCAGCAACAACAAAACCCCAAAAAACAAAGAGAGAGAGAGAGAGAGAGAGAGAGAGAGAGAGAGAGAGAGAGAGAGATATGGAGAGAGAGACCTGGGCATGGTAGGTGGGGCACACTTTGTAATCTCTGTACAGCGGAGGCTATGGCAAAAAGATCGCAGGTTTGTGGCCAGCTTGAGCAACAGAGTGAGGATGAAACCAGTTTAAGCTACAGAGAAAGACCCAGTCTCAGAAGAATACTAAACAAGTGTGAGGTGGACCAGCAGCTCCAGACTTGTCATAATAGTTGTAATAATTTCATTGCCTAGTCTTTCACAATTAATTAACTGATGTATTTATTTATTTTGAAGGGTCTTACTATGTAGTCTGACATTGACTATGTAGACCAGGCTGACTTGGAACTCACAGAGATTCGGTTGCCTCTGGCTCACCAGTACTGGGGAGTAAAGGCGCACACCAAGGGCTGGAGTGATGGCTCTGTGGCTAAGAGCACCGGAAACTCTTCCAGAGGACCTGGGTTCAACACCTAACTCCTATGGAGTCCACAATTGTCTGCAACTCCAGTTTGACGTAACCCGACACTCTCACATAGACATACGTGCAGGCAAAACTCTGATGCACATAAAATAAGATTAAAAAAAAAAAAGGAACATACTACTGTTCCTGGCTATTTACTGCATTGTTGTTTTTTTATTTTTACTTATTTATTTTGAGACAGGATCTCACTATCCTGTCTGGCCTCAAACTCATAGAGATCCACCTGACACTGCCTCCTAAGTGCTGGGATTAAAAAAAAAAAAAAAAAAAAAAGGAGGGGCCCCCATGCTCAGCTATTGTTTTTAGTGTGTATAAGTGTGTACACATGTATGTCTGCTGCCTCAGAGGGGGACATCAGGCACCTTGGAGCTGCAGTTACAGAGGATGGTGAATCTTTGTGTGGGTCCTGGGATGTTAGGTCCTCTGTAAGAGCAAAGGTGCTCCCGGGTGCTGGATTTACAGTGTGCACTACCGTTAACTAGTGTTCTTTGCTGTTTTATACTTTTATATAGGTTTTTGAGAGAGTTTCCCCCTCTCTATGTAGCCCAGGCTGTCCTGGAACTCAGAGATCCTTCTGCCTCTGCCACTTGGGTGCTGGGACTAAAGGCTTATGCCACCACTACCTGGCCCATTTATTTTTATTTTTATTTTTTAATTTTAATTCACTCTGTGGTTTCTGGGGATTGAACTCAAGTCTATTGATTTTGGCAGCATGGAGCCACCTCACTGGCCTTCTCTTCTTTTAAAAATTGCATTTGATTTGTTTATTTCATGTGTGTTGGGGGCAGAGGGAGACGGGTTGTACAGGTGGGATGTCATGGGACAGCTTGTAAGAGTTGGATCTTTGTGTCCTGGGACCAGAACTCAGAACATCAGTCTTGGTGACACGTACCTTTAACCACTGAACCGTCTCCCCTTCCCTCTTTTCTAAAAAATTGTTTTATTTATTTGTTGTATGTGCTGTATTGTATAGTATGTGCTGTACTGTGTAGTGTGTTCTGTAGTAGTGTGTGCTGTAGTGTGTAGTGTGTGCTGTAGTGTGTAGTGTGTGCTGTAGTGTGTAGTATGTGCTGTAGTGTGTAGTGTGTAGTGTGTGCTGTATTGTGTAGTGTGTGCTGTAGTGTGTAGTGTGTGCTGTAGTGTGTAGTATGTGCTGTAGTGTGTAGTGTGTGCTGTATTGTGTAGTGTGTGCTGTATTGTGTAGTGTGTGCTGTAGTGTGTAGTGTGTGCTGTATTGTGTAGTGTGTGCTGTATTGTGTAGTGTGTGCTGTAGTGTGTAGTGTGTGCTGTATTGTGTAGTGTGTGCTGTAGTGTGTAGTGTGTGCTGTAGTGTGTAGTATGTGCTGTATTGTGTAGTGTGTGCTGTAGTGTGTAGTGTGTGCTGTAGTGTGTAGTATGTGCTGTAGTGTGTAGTGTGTGCTGTAGTGTGAAGTGTGTGCTGTAGTGTGTAGTGTGTACTGTAGTGTGTAGTATGTGCTGTAGTGTGTAGTGTGTGCTGTATTGTGTAGTGTGTGCTGTAGTGTGTAGTGTGTGCTGTAGTGTGTAGTGTGTGCTGTAGTGTGTAGTGTGTGCTGTAGTGTGAAGTGTGTGCTGTAGTGTGTAGTGTGTGCTGTAGTGTGTAGTGTGTGCTGTAGTGTGTAGTGTGTGCTGTAGTGTGTAGTGTGTGCTGTAGTGTGAAGTGTGTGCTGTAGTGTGAAGTGTGTGCTGTAGTGTGTAGTGTGTGCTGTAGTGTGTAGTGTGTGCTGTAGTGTGAAGTGTGTGCTGTAGTGTGTAGTGTGTGCTGTAGTGTGTAGTGTGTGCTGTAGTGTGTAGTGTGTGCTGTAGTGTGTGGTGTGTGCTGTATTGTGAAGTGTGTGCTGTAGTGTGAAGTGTGTGCTGTAGTGTGTAGTGTGTGCTGTAGTGTGTAGTGTGTGCTGTAGTGTGTAGTGTGTGCTGTAGTGTGTAGTGTGTGCTGTAGTGTGTAGTGTGTGCTGTAGTGTGTAATGTGTGCTGTAGTGTGTAATGTGTGCTATAGTGCTTCATTTACTGTGCGTGCTGCGGTGCTACAGTGCTCGTTGTGGAAGTCAGAAGAAAAGCGTGCAAAAGTTCATTCTCTCCTTCTACTAGGTGGGTCGCTGTGATGAGCATTAGGACTTGAGCTCGCAGCAGAGCCTTTGCCGGATGGGCCGCCCTGCTGGCACCCATCACGCTCACGTCTGCTTATTCCCTATGAACAATAGGATCCCCTGTAGCACAAGGGCTGGTGGGACCTGAAAAACGCCTTCTATTCTAGCAAGAGCTACCACTCTCTGGCCTCTCTTGTCAGTCAGGGGGGCCATCTTAGAATTCTGGAGTTCACGGGGGGGGGGGGGGGGGGGATAGGAGGCTCTGCCAGTGACAACTCAGATAAGGCCTCACTGAGGACACAGTCCTCCTTGGGGAGAGCAAGGATGGATGCACTTTTCCCAGGAGTGGGAAACAGGCATGTAGAAGGTCCGAAAAGGAAGCAAGTTCAGGCATTAGAAAGAGGAGGAGGCCAGTCACTGCTCCCAGCCCGTCAGGGGCTGCAAGCAGGCTGTCAAAGGGAGCCGGGGAGATTTTTTTAGCAGAGGAAGGACATGGCTTGCATTTTGAAGAGCTGCCTGTGGCGGCTGGACTGTTCATGCAAGAATGCGTGTGGAGAGACAGGAATGGACTTTCTCAGACTGTAGGGGGGTGGGGAGCAGGGAGCGGGGACAGAAGACACACGACCCCTAGGGCCGGGCAGGGCCTACACACACTATAGGCGGGACCAAGGCCTTCCTCCTGTAGGAGGGGCTCTCAGAGCCGAGAGTGGAAGTCTGGGTGGAGAAAATCTTAGGCCACCAGATAAGGACCCAGGCCAAGGTGATGTGTCCACTGCTGGTTGCTAGGGTGACGGGAGAAGGGTTGATGGTTGACCAGAAGGAGATAGTGGTTGTCTGGGTGACTAGAGAGGCCCAGGCAAAGGCTGACTACAGGCCTTGGACAGTGGCTGGGACCGTTGCCAGGGCAACCAGAAGGCTCTGCCTTCAGTCTGTTTGTCTGTTCACCAGCCCCCTTCAACCCCCACCCCCCACCCCCAGCACGAGGTGGGTGGAACAAGGGAGAGGGAGCAGGCAGAGGAAGGGTCCTCTGAAGGAGGGGTCATATTCCTTGGGCAGAGTCCTCTGGTCCAGGTCGGGCTTCCCTAGCCTGAGCCAGTCAATAGGGGTGTGAGGTCCTTCTGACCCGGGACACCTAGAGTATGCATCGCTTTGGGCAGGAGGGGAGGGCTGGGTTCTCTTATGCCCTTGCCTCCAGCCCACTTTCCATCCGTCCATCTGTCATTCGTTCATTCGCCCATGCATTCACTCACCCATTTATTCACTCATCGTCAGTCCATGCCTCACTAGTCGAGCACCATCAGCCCTGCCCCAGAGAAGGGGCAGAGATATGGGCAGGCCCCAGTGGAATAAGTAACTGGGCAGGACGGTGGCCTGGTAGCAGGAAGAGAAGGGAGGCTGCCTTGAGGAGGCAGACACTGCGGGTCATGGTGGCGCACGGCTTTAATCCCAGCACTCCAGAGGCAGAGGCAGGCGGATCTCTGTGAGTTCGAGGCCAGCCTGGTCTACAAAGTGAGTCCAGGACAGCCAGGGCTACACAGAGAAACCCTGTCTCAGGAAAAAAAAATAGAAGAAGAAGAAGGAGGAGGAGGAGGAGGAGGAGGAGGAGAAAGAGAAGGAGAAGGAGAAGGAGAAGGAGAAGGAGAAGAAGAAGAAGAAGAAGAAGAAGAAGAAGAAGAAGAAGAAGAAGAAGAAGAAATCACTGAGGTGAACCTTGAGGGGAAGATGTGTTCCACCCCAGGAGTATTTCTTTCATGCTGATTTATCATGTCCTCTGGACTGGAGGATTGGGCTAAGATGACTTGGGGTTGTAAAGGACTTCAACATACCCGCAAGGGAGGGGACTGGACAAATCTGTAAGCGGACCATTGTTAGGGGGCAAGGTGTGAGGGGGCGAATGGGAGGTGGGTGGAGACAGAGAGAGCGAGGCAGGCTGAACTGAGATAGACTGGTTAAGTCTAGGCAGAGGGAGACGCGTGGCCAGGGAAAGTTCAGACGCGGCTCAGAGGTCTGGACTTGGAGCAGGGATCTAGAAACATCCTACGGGTTAAATGACAGAGACAGCCTTAGCATGTGCTGGGAGAGAGAGGGAAGGCGTAGAGTACTGAAGCTGGGGTATCTCCTCATAGGAAGGAGGACCCCAATATCTAGGAAGAGAAAAAAGAAGCCCACCGGGCTAGTGTGCACATTTCTCTCCCCCGGCAATGGAAACGGGGCGTAGTGTTAAAAGAAGGCTTGTGTAGACTGAGGGTGAGAGCCGAGCATGCAGACTCCCGTAGATCCCAGAGAGCTGAACTTCTTCCCCCACGGAGAAGGAGGAAAACAGGAAGGCTAGACAGAGCTGGCTGCCTGAGGGAAGCCGAGCAGGGACCTTTCTGAAGCTGGTGGGTGGGCAGAGGGTGGAGGAAAACATCAGGGCCCTCTGACTAGGCACGGGAAAGGAAGGATGTCAGCAGAGCCAACAGACAGCCTTATGCCCACAGGCTCTTTGGTTAAGGGTTATGGCCAGCTGAGTGACACCACAGGGGAGTCTTTCTCTCTTCTGAAGTCATCTACAGTTATCCGTCAGCGGTTCCATTTGTCTAACCCGTCCGTGGAAAGCATAGGCTGGACAAGGGAAGGGGGGTGGTGTGGTAGGAGGTGGTAATGCAGGCTGGACAGGTGACAGATGAGCATGAGTTGTGTGAACGGAGATGCAGCCCGTGGCTAAGGAGGAAGAACATCCTACAGCCTTTTTCTGTTCATTTGACTTTCAGTGTGTGTGTGTGTGTGTGTGTGTGTGTGTGTGTGTGTGTGCACACGTGCATGTACGATGTGTGTGCATGCCTGTGCCATGGCACGGATATGAAGGTCAGAGGATAGCTTTGTGAAATGGCTTCTCCCACCTTACTGTGAGCGCTGGGCATTGAACCCATGCAGCCAGGCTTGTGTAGGGAGCGCCTTTACCTGCCAGTCCCTCACTTTCAATTTTGTCTTTTAAATGTTTATTTATTTGTTTTGTTTATTGAGTCTTCTATGTAGCTTAGCCTGGCCTCAAACACACAGCCTCAACTTCCCAAACTCAGGGATCATGTCCAGCTCCTCTAGGCTTTAAAACAAACAAACAAACAAACAAATACTTATTTCATTTATATGTATGGCCCAGTTTGTGTGCAGCTGTGTCAGTTTATGTGCATTTTGTATGTGCAGGCTTTTAAGAATTATATCTTAGCTGGGCGTGGTGGCACACGCCTTTAATCCCAGCATTCAGGAGGCAGAGGCAGGCAGATCGCTGTGAGTTCGAGGACAGCCTGGTCTACAAAGCAAGTCCAGGATGGCCAAGGCTACACAGAGAAACCCTGTCTCAAACAAACAAACACACAAAAAAAATGTATCTTTTGGAGGCTAGAGAGATAGCTCTGTGGTTAAGAGCATATATTGCTATTTCAGAGGACCTGAGTTTGATTCCCAGAACTCATATTAGGGACTTCACAAACTTACCTCTAACTCCAGAGAATCTGAAACCTTCTTCAGGTTCTGTGGGCACCTGTAGATACATGTGCACAAAACAACACACACACACATACACACACACATACACACACACACACACACACACACACACACACACACACACTTTCAAAAGAGGGTTTCTCTGCGTAGCCTTGGCTGTCCTGAACTCGTTTTGTAGACCAGGTTAGCCCCCAAACTCACAGAGATATGCCTGCTTCTGCTTCCAAAAGTGCTGAGATTTCAGGTGTGCACAACCATGCCTAACTTAAAGTAAGTATTTTACATGTGTGGGGTCCTTCTGGAAAGGTCAAAGTCTGATGCTTCCAGATAGCCTCTGAGCTGGGTATATAGTGACAACATCCCCTTTCTCAGCTGGGTCCCCTCTTGGAACCCTAAAAATTCTAAGAGGCATCACATAGCCCTCCGGAAAGATTACAGGCCCAATCCTTTCCTGATAGAACCTGTTCAGCAAGTACCTGGGGACTCCTGGAAATACCCAATCCTACGCTAAGGAGATATTAGTCTTAAACAAATGACCTTTAATCGTACCTAGAAGTTTTTCCCCCATCCATTGGATAATTAAGTACTCTATTTTCCTTTTTTGTGATAGAACCCCATGCTACTGTACCACTGCATGTAGATTAAATATCCTGGCACCCCTAGCCTCAGTTAATCAGACATAGCCAGCCTCAAATCCCTCCCTGCTGCCCAAGGTTTATAAATAAAGGTTGGGCTGGCTGGCTGACTGGCTCTCGAGTGATCGTGCCATCCCTCTGGCGTGACTGGCTAAGATTCCGTTTATTCTGGGGGGAGAATTGCCACTGGATACCCAAGGCTTGACTGCCAGGCAAGGCAGAGATGGCAGAGCTGCCTTGGCAGCCAATGAAGCCCTCTCCATCGCTGCCAGCTCGGTGCAGACCGCAGGTGAAGCACCGCTGGGCCTGCATCTCACCGAACCCCACTGCCATCCTGTTTTGAACACCCACTTGCTTCCTCTGCGTGCCTAGCACAGCAGCTTGATAAAGAACTGCAACACTTTTGGTAGCCTCACAGGCTTAAGGAGGTCGTGAGTTTCCACTGCTATCTGATACCAGAATCTCATTCTAAAAGAGCTAAACTGTGACACCTGGTGGGAAATCATTTCCATCTCCTCTGGTGAGACCAGGAGCCTTACCTAGTGCATGGGTCTCACCTTAAAGTGCTCTAAGCTGTTCCTGAGAGAAACGGGACCTTTGATCTTGAGGTCCCTCTGGTCTCATTGGGAAGCAAGCAGTGCCTGGACCAACCCACTGGACCTAGGGAACCCTGGCCACCCACCTGACACTGAACAACATCAATGTATTTTTTTTTTTCCGAGACCAGGTTTCCTGGGTAGCCTTGGCTGCCCTAGACTCACTTTGTAGACCAGGCTGGCCTTGAACTCACAGCAATCTGCCTGCCTCTGCCTCCCGAGTGCTGGGATTAAAAGGTGTGCACCACCATGCCTGGCATAAATGTTATCTTTTAAACCATTTAAACTGTTTACAGTGATAGGAATCGAGCCAAGAGTCGCACAGCTCTGCCACTGATCTCCACACAGGGAAGCAATCTTCCTTCTTTCTCTAAAGCAGGAGGAAAGGGTGGAAGGGCACAGAGGAAGGAGAGGTGACACGCCCTCTTTCTCTTGCCAAAGCTGCTACAGCAGTAGTTTATCTCCTCCTCTCCATCCCATCCTCCTCCCGCCCAAAGCCCCACCCCCACCTCCCTTCTTCTGATCCAATGGGGATCGAGGTATCTGAATCCAGACAAGGGCTCTCTCCTGGTGGTTTACACATTCCAACTCCCGGCTTCTGACTCATTCAGTTGACAGTTACTAGGGTTGGGAGGGGACAGCGGGGGGGGGGGGGGGGGGAGGTAAGGGTAGCTCAGTGGCAAACGCTTGCCCTGTATATGTACAGCCTTAGGTTCTCACTCCAGCACCCCACTAAATAAGACAATTATTTTCCCATTTGTGCATTAGACTGTATGGTAGTCAGTAGGGGTTCGGCACTGAGGGCAGGAAGCCCACAGAGCTCATAGTCTGATGGTGGCCCTCGCAGGGTCACATGGACGATCTGGAGCCCTGAGGAGAAGGCCACGGCCCGACAAGAAGACAGGACTTGGGCGAGAGATGACTCAGTGGTTAAGAGTGCTGGCTGCTCTTCCAGAGGTCCTGAGTTCAGTTCCCAGCAACCACATGATAGCTCACACCCATCTATAACGTGATCTGATGCCCTCTTCTGGCATGCAGGTGTACATGCGGGCAGAGCACTGTATAAATAATACATAAATTCATCTTTAAAAAAAAAAAAAAGATGGGACTTTTCAGAATGATCTGTTTCCAAGGTCACTGTCTCACATTAAAGCTCATCATATCTCAATGGGTTTTTTGGTTTTTTGTTTGTTTGTTTGTTTTCTTTGCCCCTCTAGGCACTAAGGATTGAACCTAAAGCCTCACGCATCTTAGGCAAATCTTCTGTTACTGAGCTATTTGCTCAGACCCTCTGTATTTATTTTTTATATTTGTTTGTTTGTTTGAGACAGGGTTTTACTGTGTAGCCCTAGCTGTCCTGAACTCCCTTTTGTAGACGAGGCTGGTCTTGAACTCACAGAGATCTGCCTGCCTCTGCCTCCCCAAGTGCTAAATTATAGGAGTGTGCTACTGTGTCTGGCTAACCTTTTAATTTTTGAAACAGCGGCTTATTAAGTTGTACAGGTTAGCTTCCTCAGTGCTTGGATTTCTGGTATGCATTATCATGTCTGGCTGCAATTGTTTTTACTATCTTGTTTCATTCATTTTTTATTTTATTATTTATTTATTTATTTTTGAGACAGAGTTTCTCTGTGTAGTCTTGGCTGTCCTGGACTCATTTTGTAGACCAGGCTGGCCTTGAACTCACAGCTACTCACCTGCCTCTGCCTCCCGAGTGCTGGGATTAAAGGCGTGCGCCACCATACCCGGCACTCATTCATTTTTATTTTTTATTTTTTTTCCTCCTTTATTAATTTATTCTTGTTACATCTCAATGGTTATCCCATCCCTTGAATCCTCCCATTCTTCCCTCCCTCCCAATTTCCCCTTATTCCCCTCCCCTATGACTGTTCCTGAGGGGGATTACCTCCCCCTCTATATGCTCATAGGGTATCAAGTCTCTTCTTGGTAACTTGCTGTCCTTCCTCTGATTGCCACCAGGTCTCCCCCTCCAGGGGACATGGTCAAAGGTGAGGCACCAGAGTATGTGAGAAAGTCATATCCCACTCTCCACTCTACTGTGGGGAGTGTTCTGTCCATTGGCTAGATCTGGGTAGGGGCTTAAGGTTTACCGCCTGTATTGTCCTTGGCTGGTGCCTTAGTTTGAGCGGGACCCCTGGGCCCAAATCTGCCTATCATAATGTTCTACTTGTAGGCTTCTAGGACCCTCTGGGTCCTTCTACTTTGCCTTTCTCCCATGATTCTCTCATCTAGAGTCCCACTAGAATGTCCTCTCCTCTGTCTCAGTTTCCTGGTAACTCATTCATTTTTAAAAATTTTAATTTTATGTGCATTGATGTTTTGCTTGTACGTATGTCTGTGTGAGGGAGTTGGATCCTCTGAAACTGGAGTTATAGACAGTTGTGAGCTGCTATGTAGGTGCTAGGTATTGAACCCGGGTCCTCTGGGAGAGCAGACAGTGCTCTTAACCACTGAGCCATCTCTCCAGCTCCCTTATTCATTTATTTTTATGTGTATGTTTTGCCTGATTGTCTGTATGTGAACCACATGCATGTAGGTGCTCTTGGGTGATAGGCCACCCTGGCACTGGAGTTATAGGCAGTTGTAAGCTGCCATGTAGGGGCTAGGAACTGAACTCAGGTCCTCTGCAAGAGGAAGATGTGATATCAACTGCTGAGCCATCTCTCCCAGGCTTCCTCTGTCTTTTGTTTCTTCTTGTTTGTTTGTTTTTGGAGATAGTATCTCACCATGCAGCCTTGGCTGTCCTGGAACTCTATGTAGACCAGGCTGGCTTTGAACTCAGTGTTCTGCTTGCTTTTGCCTCCTGAATGCTAGGACTAAAGGTGTACACCAGCATGTGGGGCTCCTCTCTGCCCTTTTAAATATATACATATTTAAATATATGTGTGTATTTGAGATTTATTTTTTATTATGTATACAGTGCTCTGCCTGCATGTACACCTGCAGGCCAGAAGAGGGCACTATATCACATTATAGATGGCTGTGAGACACCATGTGGTTGCTGGGAATTGAACTCAGGACTTTTGGAAGAGCAGCCTGTGCTCTTAACCTCTGAGCCATCTCTCTAGTCCTCCCCCCCCCCTACTTTAAATGTATTTATTTTTTGTTTCTATTTATATTTTGGGGACCAAACACAAGGCAATACTATACCTATGAGCCACATTTCTAGCTATTTGTTTGCTCGGTTATGTGTGGCTTAGTTGTTTTTTTTTTTTTCCAACTTTACACAAGCTAAGGTTATCTTGGAAGAGGGAGCCTCAGTTGAGAAAATGCTCCATCAGACTGGCCTGTAGGCAAGGCTGCAAGGCATTTTCTTGATTAATGATCAATGTGGGAGGGCTCAGCCCATTGTGGCAGGTGCCACTCCTGGGAATGCGGTCTTGAGTTGCATAAAAGAGGAAGATGAGGAAGCCGTGAAAAGCAAGTCAGTAAACAGCATTCTCCTGTGGTCTCTGCTTCAGGTCCTGCCTCTAGGTTCCTGCCTTGGCTTCCGTGATGTCGGACTGCGCCACGAGATGAAATAAACCTGTTTCCTTCCAAGTGGCTGTTGGTTTTGGTGTTTTTATCACATCAATAGAAAGCAAAACTAAGGGGCTGGAGAGATGGCTCAGTAGTTAGGAGCACAGGCTGTTCTTCCAGAGGACCCGGGTTCAATTCCCAGCACCCACATGGCAGCTGACAACTGTCTGTAACTCTAGTGCCAGATGATCTGGCAGCATCAAACAGACATGCAGGCAAAACATTAATGTACATAAAAATAAGTAAATCTTAAAAAAAAAAAAAAAGGAAGACCGCAAACTAAGATAAGGGTCTTTGTTGTTTGGGCACAGGGTGTCACTCTGTAGGCCAGGTTGCTCTTGAATTCACTGTCCTTCTGCTTGCCCTGAGGGCTGTGGTTGCAGGCATCTGCCACTATGCCCAGCATCTCTGTTCCCAGCATCTCTGTTCCTGTCTATCTCTCATTAGAGGAACTGGCATAAGCCCTAGTCGGGCTGGGTGTATTGCCTAGAATCCTAGTAATTGGAAAGCTGAGGGAAGAAGAATCAAGTGTTCAAGTCCAGCCTGGGCTACATGTCAAAACCTTGTCTCAAAACAAACAAACAAACAAACAAACAAACAAAAACCCAAACAAACAGGGTTGGGGTGTAGGTCAGTTGGTACAGTGATTTGCTTAGCGGACATAAAGTCTTGGATTTTATCCCCAGCACTGCATAAAATGGGTGTGTTGTTACACCCCTGTAATCCCAGCACTTGGGGGTGAGGGTCGGGGAGGGGGGTAGAGGCAGGAGGAACAGGAAAGCAGGGCCATCTCTGGCTATACAGTGAGTGAGTGAGCCCAAAGTCAGCCTAGAGTACCTCAGAACCTGTCTCAAAAGCAAACAAATAAATAGGCCTGGTAAGATAGCTCAGCAAGTACTTGTCACTAGGCTGAGGACCTGGGTCAGTTCTGAGAATCTACGTGATAGGAGATGACCAACTTCCTGCAAGTTGTTCTTTGACCTACACACACACACACACACACATACACACACACACACACACACACACACACACACACACACACACACACACACACACAGCTCTTGTCTCTCTACATCACACTGGGCTCTCATGGTACCCTTTCTGGGTGTGAGGCCCTAGCTCAAGAGTCGACACAGAGGGCGGTCTGGGGAGGAAAGACTGAGGGCACGTTCTCAGGTTCCTAGTCAGCGTGCCTACAGCTGTGTCTTTGGCCTGGTCCCAGGTCCTAAGTCCCCAGGGACTGAGCTCATGGAAGAGAAACGTAGTCCATAGTCCGTAGCCAAGGCAGCCAGCAGGGTCAGGGGAGGAGGAAGCGCTTGAGCGTCCACACCATACAGGTCTGAGCAGCCAAAGGCGGCAAAGCTGTGGGAATGACCACTGAGCCAGTCCTGTGTGCCCTTGAGACCCCGGAACCTTCCGCTATAGCTAGAGAAGGGGCAGCAGGGATTTGACGCCGATGGAGACTCTTCTTTCTGTCCAATTCCTGTTTTGTAGGTCTGTCTTCCTTTAGTCTCCTCTTGCCCCGCGTCATCTTCACTCGATGTGCTCACAATTTCCTGTGGAACAGGAGCTGCGGGATTAACAGATTCCTTGGGTGCTTTCTGAAGCGGGTGACAGCTTTTACTGGCATCCTAACCCCTCTGGTCACTTCCTGTGTTGATGATATAAAAATAAGATGCCAGTCAACAGATACTATATTATATGGAGTTTATTAACTGAGCATGGGGAGAGGAGGAAGGGAGAGAGGAGAAAGAGAGAGAGGCAGAGGGAGGGAGGGACAGAGGGAGGGGGGGGTGAGGTGGGTCTGTCTTCTTATATATTGGGCAGGGCCACGCCCAGTGGGAGGTCGGCAATGACGTCATAGGTAGGCTGACTGAAGCAGAATCCTAACACCTGGTTTGTACTTATTCCTTGTTGGGGGCCCTCGGGGACACTCATCTTTCATCTGATTCTCAAAAAACAAAAAAGCAAACAAACAACAACAGCAACCGTACAAACAAAGCCCGCCCTCCCCTCAGTTTCCTGTGGGAAGGCTGTGGCCACAGAGGGAGGTAGAGACATCCCCACCCACTTCTGAACAAGGCTGAATCATAGGGCGAGAGCTCAGGGGTGGGAGAAGACTTCAAAGTGGGCGGGGAGGAAGCACTTCCTGGAGATGGATTCTTTCTTTTAAAAGTATTTCTTCCTCCTCCTCCTCCTCCTCTTCCTCCTCCTCCTCCTCCATGTGGTGTATGTATGTGTGTGTGTGTGTGTGTGTGTGTGTGTGTGTGTGTGTGTGTGTGTGTGTGTGTGTTTGTTTATACCTGAACTCAGAGAGACCCACCTGTCTCTGCCTCCCAAGTGCTGGGATTAAAGGAGTGCACCCCCCCCCACCCCCACCGCCTGGGTTTTTTCTTTTTACCTTGAACTTTTGATCCTGCTGTCTCCACCTCCAGAGTGCTAGAATTAGGTGTCACCACCATACTTAGTTTTCTTTCTGTTTTTTTTTAATTAATTTTTTTGAGATTTTGTTTACTTTTATTTCATTTATATGGATATTTTGCCTGTGTGCATGTCTGTGCACCATGCGTGCAGTACCCACAGAGTTCAGAAGAGGGCATTTTGGATCCTCTGAGACTAGAGTTGCAGTTAGTTGTGAATTACTGTGTGGGTACTGGGACTCAAATCTGTGTCCTCTGGAAGAACAGTCGTTGCTCTTAAGCACTGAGCCATCTCTCCAGCTTCACACTGCACTCAGCTCCATGTGACTTTCTAGGAATCAACCCAATGCTCCATATATATGAGATAATAATCCTACCAACTGAGTTACATCCCCAGCCTCCTGCTTTTATTTACTTACCATGTGGCCTAGGCTGGCTTGGAATTTATAATCCTCCTGTTTCAATCTCTTGAGCATTGGAATTACAGGAGTGTGCCGCCATGCCTGGCTTTAAGAGTTCATTTAAAAAAAAAAAAAAGGAGAGGCCGAGTGTGGTGGTGCACACTTTTAATGCCAGCACTCGGGAGGCAGAGGCAGGGGGATCTCTGTGAGTTCGAGGCCAGCTTGGTCTACAATGTGAGTCCAGGACAGCCAAGGCTACATAGGGAAACCCTGTCTGGGAAAAAAAAAAAAGGTTTATTATTTGTACAGTATTCTGCCCAAATGTGAGCCTGCAGGCCCGAGGAAGGCACCAGATCTCATATAGATTGTGAGCCACCATGTGGTTGATGGGAATTGAACCATGACCTTTGGAAGAACAGTGCCCTTAACCTCTGAGCCATCTCTCTAGCCCTTTAAGACTGCATTTTAAAAACATTTGTTGTGAGTCAGTTCCTGCCTGGAGAGGAAGCCAAAGAGGCCTCCCATCCCAGACAGAGAGAAAAATCTGGGCCAGGGCCATGAAAGTGCAGGCCTGGCTTTCTTTCTTTCTTTCATTCTTTTTTTTTTTTTTAAGATTTGTTTATTTATTATGCATACAGACTTCTGATTGCTTGTAAACCTGCACACCAGAAGAGGGCACCAGATCTCATTATAGATGGTTATGAGCCATCATATGGTTGCTGGAAATTGAACTCAAGGACCTCTGAAAGAGAAGACAATGCTCTTAACCACTTAGCCATCTCTCCAGCCCAAGCCTGCCTTTCAAACCAGAACCTTGCAAGAGAGTTTGATACAATAAAGAAAGTGTTTTTTAAGAGATATGGCTTAGTGTCAGACCAGGTGACTTGAGTTTTATTCCCAGAACCCACAGAGGAGAAAGAGAGAGCAGACTTTCAAGTTGTCCTCTGACCTCTATACACATGTGGCAAATGCACGTGCATTACATCTCACATACGCAAAGTAAATAAAATGTAATTTAGAGCCAGGCGGTGGTGGCACACGCCTTTAATCCTAGCACTTAGGAGGCAGAGGCAGGTGGATGGCTCTGAGTCCAGCCTGGTCTACAAAGTGAGTCCAGGACAGCCAAGGCTACACAGAGAAACTCTGTCTCGAAAAAACAAAAAACAAACAAGACAAACAAAAAATGCAATTTAGATGTACTTTTATTAATGTTGATCATGGGTGTCAGTGTTTAGAATTTATGCATGGAGGCTGGAGAGATGGTTGAGAGGTTAAGAGCACCGGCTCTTCTTCCAAAGGTCCTGAGTTCAGTTCCCAGCATCCACATGGTGACAACCATCTATAATGTAATCTGATGCCCTCTTCTGGCCTGCAGGTGTACATGCAGGCAGAGCACTGTAAATATAATAATAAATAAGTAAACCTTAAAAAAAAAAAGAATTTATGCATGGGACTGCAA
This sequence comes from Acomys minous, assembly GCF_964271855.1. Lineage (NCBI taxonomy): Eukaryota > Metazoa > Chordata > Mammalia > Rodentia > Muridae > Acomys > Acomys minous. The sequence goes on along the minus strand of NC_140497.1, from coordinate 81,559,202 downwards.
TTGTCAGTCAGATTACCCAGATTTGGAGTTACTGGCAGTTGTGAGCATCCTATCATGGGTGCTGTGAATCCAGCTTGGGTCCTCTGCAAGAACAGTAGTGTTCTTAACCCCTGAGCTATCTCTCTAGCACCAATAAGATGTAAAAAAAATTGTTTTGTTTTGTTTTCCTAGACAGGGTCTCTCTGTGTAGCTTTGGATGGCCTGGAACTCTGTCTGTAGACCAGTCCTGTTGCTGCCTCCTGAGTGCTGGCCTTAAAGGCATGTGCCACCACCACCAATGGGCATTAAAAAAAAATTTTTTTTAACGGGTGTTGCTAGAGAGGACTGCACAACAGGATGGGGAGGCGGGGCTTGGATTTCCTCCTGGGCTCATAGCAGTGGAAGAACTTGAGCTGCACCTGCCCAGGCTGATTAAAGTGACACAGCTGAGTCAGTTGACAGGCAGTTGACTCAGCACACTGCAGTGAATTGGCCTACCCTCCGTCTTATGCAACATTTCTTTTCTTTGTCTAACTTTTACTCCTTCCTTATCCCTCCCTTGCAATCCACATGGCCTGGAGTCCCTTAGACCCCAGTTCAAATCTGATCTCTTGATGCCAGGGATGTAGCTAATTGGTACAGCTGGTTGCCTGGCATGCACCAATCAGGTCCTGGGTTCCATCTTCAGAACTGGAAAAAAACAAAACAAAAACAACAACAACAACAAAATCAAACTAGTGACATGTCAGATATAGTGGCACACACCTTTAATCCCAGCTCCTAGGAGGCAGAGGCAGGCAGATCTCTGTGAGTTCGAGGCCAGCCTGGTCCTACAGATTTGAGTTCCAGGACAGCTAGGGCTCTGTAGAGAGACCCTGTCTCAAAATAACAAACCAACCAACCAAACAAACAAAAAAAAAACTAATGACAGCAATAGGGCTGGTGAGATGGCTCAGGGGATAAAGACCCTTGCCAGGCAAACCAGGTGACCTGATTTCAATCCACAGAACCCACTCAAAGGAAGAGGAGAAGCTATGCCGAGAATCTATGTCACTAAGCTACCCTTTGACGCCACACTTTATGAAATATATGAACTCTCTCTCTCTCTCTCTCTCTCTCTCTCTCTCTCTCTCTCTCTCTCTCTCTCTCTCTCTCACACACACACACACACACACACACATACACACACCCAGAGCAAACTCAGCTCTTTTACAGAGCATCCATGAAATCATGTGTTTTGTCAAAGTTATTCAGCTTCATCCATAAGCGAGGCTCTTCTCCCATACAAGGGGCAGAGCCATGAAAGGGAAGTGGCAGCAGCCTGGAGGGCAGTTCTGACACCAGCCTCTAACTGGTCACCCAGCTTTCCCTTTTACTTCTTTATGCTTTCCTTTCTCATTTACATCCCCTTTCAGTTTCCATCGCTTCCTCCTATTGCAGCCTTTAAAAGTCACCTCAGGGGGATTGAAAGAGATTGTGTGATCACACTCATGCCTACCCCATGTTTCAGGGCCTACCTTGCTCATGTGAAGCCTTGTGTTCAATCTCTGGTAAATAAATAATAATTTATTTAAAGCAGGAAGATCAGTTAGTCTTTAAAAAATGTTTCAAATGGGCTGGAGAGATGGCTCTTCCAGAGGTCCCGAGTTCAATTCCCAGCTACCACCGGGTGGCTCAGAACCTTCAGTACAGATATCTGATGCCCACTTCTGGCATACAGGTATAAATGCAGGTAGAGCGCTCATACATAAAATAAATAAAGAAATCTTAAAAACAAACAAGAATGTTTTAAATGTCTATTTGCTTGGTGTGTGTGTGTGTGTGTGTGTGTGTGTGTGTGTGTGTGTGTGTGAATTCTCATCTACCATGTGGGTTTAGAATCAAACTCAGGTTATCAGGTTTGGCTCTGAGCCATCTTTAGTCCTCAGTATTTTATTCCATATAAATAGAATGCTGGACTTGGTTGCCTCTTTTTCTTTTTTTGAGGGTACGCACTGAGACCAGGTCTCCATACGTACCCTTTAGTGGCCTGGAACTCACTCTGTATGCCAGGGATCAAAATCAGGTTACCAGCTCTGGGAACAGGTGCCTTGATCTGATGAGCCATCTTACTAGCCCCCATTTTTGGTTTTTGAGAGAGCATCTCATGTTCTAAGCAGGCCTGGCATTCCCTACTTAGGTGCAGATGACCTTGAGTGTCTGTGTCCCTCATGTGCTGTGATGACAGGCATGTGGCACTGTGACTGCTTTTTGTTTTTAAACTGTGGTGGTAGGGATCCGACCCAGGACTTTGTGCACAATAAGCAAGCACTGCAGTAACTAAGCAACATCCCTGGCCTTCGAAGATTATTTAAGAAGACCAGCCTGGGCAATGCAGTTAAGTCCTTCCCATCTCAAAACAAATAAACAAATAAAATTAAAATTGTAGTTGAGGACTTAGCTCAGTGCAAAGACACTTGCCCGGCAAATATAAAATCTTTTTGACAGATCACAGCGCTTCCAAATCAACTTCTTCTTCTTCTTCTTCTTCTTCTTCTTCTTCTTCTTCTTCTTCTTCTTCTTCTTCTTCTCCTTCTCCTTCTCCTTCTCCTTCTCCTTCTCTTTCTTCTTCTTCTTCTTCTTCTTCTTCTTCTTCTTCTTCTTCTTCTTCTTCTTCTGTCTTCTTCTTCTTCTTTCTCTTCTTTTTGTTTTTTGAGACAGGGTTTCTCTGTGTAGCCTTGGCTATCCTGGAGTCACTTGGTAGACCAGGCTGGCCTCGAACTCACATTGATCTCTCTGTCTCCCGTGATTAAAGGCAGGTGCCACCATACCTGGTTAGAACTTTCAAATTTTACGAAAAAAAAAAAAAAAAAAAAGAAAGAAAAGAAAAGCCATGGCGTGTTGTGCTGGCACATGCCTTTAATTCCAGCAATGAGGAAGCAAAGGCGGGCAGTTCTCTCTGAGTTCCAGGTCAGCCTGCCCTACAGAGTGAGTTCTAGGTCACTCAAAAGTACATATTGAGACCCTGTCTCCAGGCACACCCTCAAAAAAGGGAAAAGGCATAAAGGTCAGGATTCTATTTATATGGACTACCAGGGCCAGGAGAGATGGCGCAGAGCCAAACCTGATGGCCTGAGTTTGATTCCAATCCCACATGGAAGATGAGGGGAATCGACTCCTACAAGTTGTCCTCTGACCTCCACACAGACGCTGGGCACGCCCACGCCCAGGAATAAGTGAAATAAAATTATAGAAAATAAGCATCCAAAGCAATCAGAGCCATAGATGCAGGAAGCAGATTCGTAGTTGTTAGAAGCTGGTGGCAGGGAGAGGAAGGTGGCTGCTGGTGAACCAAGACCCTTTTCCCAGGATAATGGAATGTCTTGGGGCTAGAGAGGCCATAATTACTCAAAACTGAGAATATATTAAGTGGCACTGAACTGTCAGCATCAAAATGGCAAACAGGTAAATTTAATAGGTAAATTTACGTAGTGTAAATTATACCTCACCTTGAAATTAAAAAATCCAGAATCGGGTGTGGTAGTACACATTGTTAATCCCAGCACTTCATAGGCTAGAGCAGTTGGGTCTCTGTGAGTTTAAGGCTGGCCTGATCTACACAGCCAGTCCCAGGCCGGCAAGTTCTATATAGTAAAATTATGTATTAACAAAACAAAACGAAACTGCCTAAAACACTAATATAACTAAGACAAACATCCCCCACCCCCCCAAAAAAACCAAGCAAGCAAACAAAACAAAACAAAAACCCTACAAAACAAATCAAAAGAAATCACCAATAAGTGCAAAAATCCAGTGGGCAAAAGTTTAATGGGCACCAGGACATTTAGAGCCTCAGAATATCTCCTTTTGGTATAACTACTTGTTATTGTGGAAGATACCGTGTGTCTTAGTGTCTTATTGCTGTAAAAAGACACCAGTAAGCACGGCAACCTCTTATAAAGAAAAACATGTAATTGGGGCTGGGTCACAGTTTCAGAGGTTTAATCCATTAGCATCATGGCAAGAAAGATGGTGGTGTGAAGACACATATGGTGCTGGAGGAGGAGATGAAAGTTCCACATCTTGATCCAAAGGTAGCAGAAGGAGACTGTGTGCCACACTGGCAGTGGCTTGCGTAAAGGAGACCTCAATTCCCACCTGTACAGTGACACATGTTCTCCAACAAGGCCACACCTATCTCCCACTAGTGCTGTGGGCCACGCGGTCAAACACATGAATTCATGGGAGCCATTCCTATTCAAACCACCACGTCATGGATGGCAGCACATGCCTACAGTCTCAGTGCTAGGGAGGTAGAGTCAGATTCAAGAGTTCAAGGTCAGCCTGGGCTACACTGTGAGTTCACTGGGTAGCCTGAGCTCCATACAAAGACCCTGTCTCAAAACACCAAGGGCTGGGGAATGTAGTTTAGTGGTAGAACATTTAGTCAGCATACTCGGAGGCCCTAGGCAGTATCTCAGCACTGCAAAATTAATGAATTAGTAAACAAAACATTGAGGAAGAAATAATGAAGAGGTAGAAAAACTTCACCAATTGTGCCCAATTAAAGTTTAATGTCTGCCGGGTGTGGTGGCGCACGCGCTCGCAAACACACACACACACACACACACACACACACACACACACACACGGGAAGTATGTATTTTCTTTTTGGCTTTTTTGAATAGGGTTTATCTGTATAGTAGCCCTGGCTGTCCTGGATTTGCTTTGTAGACCAGGCTGGCCTTGAACTCACAGCTGCCTCTGTCTACTGCTGGGATTAAAGGCGTGCACCACCATGCCTGGCAATCAAATAAATCTTTAAAAAAAAAAAAATCCCTGGCTGTCCTGGAACTTGTTATGTAGACCAGGCCGGCCTTGAATTCATAGAGATCTATCTGCCTCTGCCTGGTGAGAAGGTATATGTTATGACACCCTGCCCAGTTAAAAAAATACATTTATTTATTGTGTGTCCAGTGTTGTCGAGGGCATGTGTTCCACTTGTAGAGGACAAAGGACACTTGCGGGTGTTGGTTCTCTCCTTCCAGCACATGGGTGTCTGTGTATGCCTCCCCAGGGTTCTACGGTCTCCCAGGGCTGAGGATGTCCAAGACCAGCTTCCCCTTCCCTCTCTCGAGATTCCCCCCTGGATGGGGCTTTGGACCTCTAGAGTTTTCACTCTTACGCATAGAGGGGGCTTTTAGAAGCCTTTGCAAGTTGACTGGTAGTAAAATTAATGACAACGAAAACCTAGGTCTAACAGTAAAACCGTGTAGGGTGTGTAGTGTGTAGTGAGCCAGGAGCTGGTGTGGACCTTTAAGACGTTTTTTATCTTATTTATTTCCTGTGTATATATGTGTGTGTGTGTGTGTGTGTGTGTGTGTGTGTGTGTGTGTGTGGTGCATGTACCATAGGAAGCATGTGGCAGCCAGAAGACAATTTGTGTGTGTTGGTTCTTTCATTCTACCATGGGCGTCCCAGGAATTGAACTCAGGTCTTCATGATTTGCAGCAAGTACCTTTCCCTCTTCGGAAGACCTCTGTGATCAGCACACTTAGGAGAAAAGGAGGTTGTTTCCTAGGAGACCTGCGCACAGGCACATGAAACTCACGTGCATGCGACTCCTGGCCAGAGTGTAAACGCTGCCCTATGTTTACGGCCCGATGGGGCCCCGAGTTTTGAGCTGATTGATGTTAGTGTCCCTACGAAACTTCTGCATGAGTTTGTATGTGTGGAGAGGCTGCTAACGTGGTTAGCAGCCTCTCTAGACCTAGGTTTGGAGGGTTTGGAGATCGGGGGTGGGGTGGGGTGGGGCGGTTGCGTTTGTGTCCTGGATGTGTATATATGGCCTGGCTTTGGTTGTGTGCTGGAGGATGAGGATGGTGCGTTCATGAGTTGAGTGCCTGTCATGCCACGCAGGTTAGGCCGGCATCTCTCGTGGCCGACGTGAGAGTACTAAGGTCCGCAGGTCCCAGGCTAGGCGGGTACAGGGTAGGACCCCAGGAGGCCGGGCAGGGGGCGGGGGCGCTAAGGGCCGGCCCCAGGGCGGGGCGAGCCTCCCAGGGCTGGGGGCGGGGCGGCCCGGCAGCTTCACTTTGGCGAAGTTGGCGGCGCGGAGGCTGGCCCGGGACGCGCCCGGAGCCCTGGGAAAGAGGGAGGAGGGAAGAGGGAGGAGGGAGGAGGGAGGGTCGCGCCCGGCCGCCATGGGGCTGGGGGCCCGGGGCCGCCTCCACCGTCTTCGCCTGATGGCCCTGCCACCGCCACCACCGCCCATGCGGGCGCTGTCCCTGCTGCTGCTGCTAGCGGGGCCGGGGGCTGCAGGTGAGGGGATCAGGGACTTGGAGGGTGGGACTGGGGCTGCAGGGGCGGGGGAGCACAAAACTCCCTAAGTTTGGGACTTAGAGGAACTTTAAGTCCAGGACTAGAGCCGGGGCAGAGGTGCAGGACCTGGGGGCTGCATGCCAGTCACGGGGCGCGCAGAGATTCGTGATGGGAAGGCAGGGCCCTAGAAGCTGAAGGAATCGAGACCCTTGAATGAACCTGGAATCCGAGACTAGTAGCTCGAGATGTGGGTGGGAGTCTGGGGTTGAAATTTGGAGGCGAGGTGTACCAACAGTTTCAGGCTCACCCCATCCTATCCTGCCCGGAGTCCTGGGAAGTTTAGGATAGGGGCTCAAGAACCCCTAAGGCCTAGGACCACTTGCACAAAAGCGCCTCCCCTACCCCAGGCAGGCGGGGGTGGGTGGGGGTGGGGGTGGTGGAGAGGAGGGGGCGCGAAGTTCTAGGAGCTCTGAACTCGGCGAAAACTTCTCAGGCCGGAGAGCTGCAAGACCCGGCGCTGAAATGCGAGGAGCCGGAGCCGGAGCTCCTGCGGCGCTCGCGCCCCCTCCCCCACGTGCCGCTGGCTCCCTCTTCTGCCTACTGGGGTCCCGCAATCTCGGGGTCCCGCAATCTCAGGATCCCACATCTGTGCGGGAGGGAAGAAGGGGCGAGGCCCACGTGCTCCCCTTCGGCTTCTGGGCCCCCTCCCTGAGGCCGGAGCCCTCCCCAGCAGGTCTGGGGCCCCCGCCCCTCCTTCTCCACTTTTCGCTCCCCTCCCCCGCTCGGGACAATGGCTGCGCCGTCTAGACACCCCCTCCCCCCGGCCGGCCTCGCGCTTTCTTTGCCAGACAAAGCGGGACCCACTGAGGGCCAGAGAGGGGACTGAGGGGGCGCCCCCACCCCTGCCCCGGGAGGCCTGATCAACGGGGGAGGGGCATAGAACGTTGGCCCGGGCCAGGGGTTCTAGTGCGCCCATGGAGGCACTCAGTGCTGGGCCTGTTGAGAGTTGGTGAGAATTGCATAGAGGGACAGGCGTCCCTAGCCTAGCCTCTAGGCTCAGCAAGGCAGGACTGGGCAGGAACCGCCGCCGCCCCCGCAGGGGCCAGTGCAGACTCATGGCCTGTCACACATAGAGAGGTGCAAATGTGCATGTGTGCAGGTTTAGCACACTCACAGATGCACACTTGGCACACACAAGACACTTCTACGTGTTCGCTGCTCACATGTGCATTCATACAGTCAAATACGATCACACACGCATAGGTCACTCAAGACTTCTGGTATGCATTCATAGGTGCCAACCCAGACATACCCGTGGCCACCGAGCTGTATGCTTGAATAACGCTATTCATATGGGTAGGTGCACAGGGCATGCCGCTTGTGTGCATATGGATGGAATACACGGCTATTCTGTTCACGGATACCAGCATGGTAGCATGCCCATGCGCTTTCACTATTAGCCCCACAGTGGCCTAATAATACTCTCAAGTCCTTACACAGACTGACACACAAATCCACAGGTACACACACACACACACACACACACACACACACATACACACAAACACGGCTCACATAGTTGTGTTTTTCACTGCACCGCTTCCGGTGCGGTGTCCCCCAAAATGAATAGGCTCACTCTCTCAGTGTCTCTCTCCTTTCGGTTTGTATCTGCGCCCCCCCCCACCCCCGTTTCCCAATTCGGCCCCTTTGCCTTCTCTCCGTGAAGAACACAGCTTCTACAGGGGCCTACACCTGCCTGAGCACATAATTCCTCCACTAGCTCCGACCTGGCTACACCTCTCACCCATCTGACAAGACTGCCACGCCCAAGAGGGATACAGCCCTGAGGGAGGGATGGGGACACTGGACAGGGCAGCACACGTCTTGCCCCAGCTGGCTTTCCCTTACACTTACACATCCGATCCATCTAGCACCCAAAGCCATCTCTCTGCTGCTGTCGTTGGTTACTCTTTGGGGCCCACGCTTTGCTTACTCTTTCAAGTGCTATCAGGGACTGTAGGCCCAGAGGCTCAACATTCCCTGCTTCCTCCGTCAAGTCCAAGACATGGGCTTGAACCTGCAGCCTCTGTTTAGCCCACAACACCTCCACTTCCTACTCGGTGCCTCCTTTCTAGTAAGCATGTCCTAGTCAGGGCAACTTCCTGAGCCCCCACATCTGGCACATAGTGAAAGTCAACTCCTCCTCCTTCCCACCCACCCCTGCCTTGTGGTTCCCAAGGCTTGAGTTGGCAGGGACAGCTGCAGCCCCAACAGCTGGAGCTGGACCGGAGGGGGGGGCGTGGGAACTGTAGATCGGGGGGCCTCTCAGTACCCACAGAGATACCCTCCTAGCCCAATGCAGCTGTTGCCTGGCAGACAGGAGAAGAGGGTTTGGGGTTCTGGGTGTCTTGTCTTCTGACCTCCCCACCTTCTTTTGCCCCCCCCCCTACAGCCCCTCCTTGTCTGGATGGAAGCCCATGTGCAAACGGAGGTCGGTGCACTCAGCAGCCCTCCCGGGAGGCTGCCTGCCTGTGAGTGTCTGGCCCAGTGCCATCAGTGGGCCCTGCATGGGGAGGGAATCCGTCCTCTTCTTCTGTCTCTGAGTCTCTTGGGGCATGCTGGTATCACTTCCTCCATGTGTGTGGCTTGGGTAACCTCTTGTGTTTCCCTACTGGGAATCAGAGAGAGAGAGAGTTAAGACTAGAGGCTCTTGAGTCGCTCTGGCCTGGGTTCAAATCTCACATCACGTTGCTAAGTGGCTGAGACTTAAACCGTTAAGTCACAGTATTCTGGAATGGAAAATTGATTTCCGAGGCCAATGACAGTGGCTTGACAGCAGTGGCGCAATCCATAGCCTCCCGTATCTCAGAATGTAGGCCGCTGTATTAGAGTCCTGTTTTATTGTGCTCTGGTTTCTGTGACCTTGTGTTAGTCACTTTTCTGAACCTCACTGCAGCTGTGAAATAAGTATGCTTTCCCTGGAGTATGACTGTGAAGGTGCCCAATGATTATTTGTTCAGTAATACAAGGAAACACAGAGGGAAGAAGAGCAGGGCTTGGGAAAGAGCTAACAGGTGGCAGACAGAGCTTTGGATTCGGGGGCACCTGGAGCAAAGTGCTGGGGAGACCTTCTGAGCCACTTTTGCATCTGGAATGGCTTTTCTTTCATGAGGTTGGCTGTGAAGATTTGAAAAGAACCCTTAACTGGGTGGTTTACACTTGTATTTCCCAGCAGAAGCAGGAGGATTGCCTTTAGTTGGAGGCCAGTGTGCACTACACACTGAGTCCTAGGAATGAGACGTCTCAAAAATGTTTTCATTTTGTTTCCAAAGGCCACGGGCCCAGTGAGATAGCTTAGCAGGTAAAGGCTCTTGCTGCCAAGCTTGGCAATCTGAGTTAAAATCCTGGGGACCAAAAAGGTGGAAGACGGGAACCAACCTTGGCAAGCTGTTCTTTTACCTCCACACCAATACATACACAAACAAATGTAAAAAAAAAAAATGTATTAAAAAATAAGATAGACGTTTGAAACTCTTTGGAGGTTGGAGATGTTCAGTGGTGTTTGCCCAGTGTTTACAAGGCTCTAGGTTGGAGGGGACGACCTTAAGGTTTGTGCGGTTACTGGGCTTGTTTTCTTTTTAATAGTAATTGCAGTCCATCCAGCAGCTATGAATTAGTTCATCAATGTGTTCATTTACTCAATACCGTGCGGACTAGCCAGTGGGGCAGTCTCAAGCTAGGAGGGGCCAGGATGACTTTCGATTATAGAAAAGCCTCCTTTGAAATTTACACTGGCAGATAAACTCAAGTGGCTGGAACCCCAGTTAACTTCATTTAGGGATTACTGGTCGAGGGGCATCCTGAGGCTGGAAGGCCAGTGTGTGCCCTCACTTGGAAGCAGTCGCTTGGAAGAAAGGCTGAGCCGCTTAGCGGGCGCCTGCGCAGTGTAACAAAAAAAAAAAAAAAAAAAAAAAAAAGTCTGGACTACTGCCGACAGGTGAATACGCCCGAGGCCGTACCGCCTCTCGACAGGTGAATCACCGGCTCTCGCGGCCTCCGGGAGCCCGGATTGCGCGGAGTGGAGCCCGCTCAGGCTCCGGAGTAGATCTTTTGGGGGGACCTCAGCCTATGTCCCCCTTATCCTCTTATCCTCCAACCCTCTCCTTCAGTTTCTCAAATCCTCCTGTCTTTTTAGGAGTGACTTCCCAAATGTCAGTTTCTCCCACCGACCCACCCTGCCCCCCAAAGTCTCCCTTCTCGAAGAAGGCTCCGGAGCTCTTTGTCGCTTGGTCCTTGTCTGTCTTGCTGGTCGCTTCTCTCTTTGGAAGCCGCTCCCCCACAACCCCGCTATGTTCCCGTCACCCCCCCCCCCCCACCAAGCTTAGGCCGCGGGGCGGGGCGCGGGGGCCCCCGCTGGAACCGGCCCGACCGGTCGGCGGGGGCGCGGGGCGCAGAGCGTGGGAACCCGCCCGCGGCGCAGGGAGGGGGCCGCGCCCAGCCTGGCGTTGATACCCGCGGTTCCCAGCGCCCTGCACGTAGCGCCCCCTCCTGGCGCCTAAGCGTCGCCGCCCTGCAGGTCTTTGGGTAGGGGACCTCCCCTAGGTCCCCCCTCAAAGCATCATCCCCCTGGCTTCGAACGATACCCACATCCCTCCCGGGCTGAGCTTCGACTTGTTTAGCTGGGACTGGAATTCGGGGGGAATATTGTAGGGTGACGCTAAGAACTGAGTCACCTGCTTTGAGTTCTGCCCTTGGCACTTGGGACAAGACGGAGCTAGGGGATCTGCGGCGCTTGGAGCCAGAAGGGTAGGGTGGAGGAGAGGAGGGTTGAGGTAGGGATGACGTAGGCTGTGTCCTTGCAGAGCCAGGACCTTTTGACTTTTCCAATCCCCCTCCATAGCCCTCCTCACTTCTGTCCCTGGGAAAACTGCAAGCTTAAAGCTGTCTTCCAATTCTTGTTTTCTTACACTCAGGACTACCTTGGTGGGTTTGGGGAAGGGGCTGCAGACTGCAGGGCCGAACTGCCCTTGCCAAGCCCCACCCAATCCGTGCGTGGAGAGTTGCTTGTGCTTGGGAGAAAGGAGTTTAGGGTTTGTGGCTATCTGCCGCCTGTCCATGTGAGTGAGAGTTTCCCATAAACGCGTGGGAGGCTGTGGCTTGGTGTCTGTGTTTGCCAGGCCAGTATGCCCAGTTGAATGTGTCAATGTGGTTTCTGGGTCTTTTTCTGGGTGTGTCTGCCTCCTGGAGTCGGAGGCTTTTCGTCTGTTGTTCCCACTACCTGGAATGCCCTTCCCCCACATCACCTTTTTTTTTTTTTAAACCTTCTTTAGTGTGTGAAAATGTAACATCCACTCATTCCAACACCCATAGGCTGGTTGTGAGTGTCCTGTGGTTGCTGTAACAAATTACCACAAACAGGGTTGGCTTAAAACAATAGAAATGTACTCTGGAAAATCCTGGAGGGCGTTGCTGTAACTGGCTTTCTCTATAGCTGGTCCAGGGGGAAGGCTCTCTTACGTTGATGGCTGCTGCCCCACCCTTTTCTCTGCCTTTGCCTGCACACGACCTTTCTTCTCTGTTTTCCAAATCGGTCAGTTTCTATCTCCTTCTCTTTCCCCCTCTTCTCTCGCGACCCCGACTTTCCCCTCTCTTGTGTACTAGGAATGGAACTCATGCTGTGAAAGAGCTGCTGCTGGGCCACATCCCTAGCCTTTGTCTTCTAAAGATGCTGGTATGTCCGGGCCGGTGAACGGACACACCTAGTGCTTTTGCAGAGACCCCAAGTGTGATTCCCAGCACTCATATGGTTACCCACCTTAACTCCAGCTCCGGGGGTTCTGATGCTCTCTTCTGGCCTCTGAGTCCACTGTACTCAGGCCCACACGTGCCCACACACAGCCACACACACATATACACGTAAGTAAATACACAGGGGCTGGAAAATGGCTCTACAGCTAAGAGCACTTAGTGGTCTTTCAGAAGACCTGTGTTTGGTTCCCGGAACCTGTCTAGTGGCTCACAACCACGCTGAGTGTCAGTGCCCTCTTCAGACCTCTGTGGGCACCAAGGATGCACATTGTGCACATGCATACATGCAGAAAAAAAAAACCACACTCATTCATATAAAAGTAAAATAAAGAAATCTTAATAAAACAAAACAGCTGCCGAGCCAGGCGTGGTGGTGCACGCATTTAATCCCACCCAGCACTTAGGGAGGCAGAGGCAGGCAGATTGATGTGAGTTTGAGGCCAGATTGGTCTACAAAGGGAATTGAGGACAGCCAAGACTACATAAACTCTGTCTTGAAAAACAAACCTACTAGCTGGACGGTGGTGGCGCACACCTTTAATCCCAGCACTCGGGAGGCAGAGGCAGGCGGATCACTGGGAGTTCGAGGCCAGCCTGGTCCACAGAGTGAGTGCAGGACAGCCAAGACTACACAGAGAAACCCTGTCTCGGGGGGGTGGTGGTGGTGGTGGGGGAGTAAAACCAACCTACCTACCTACCAACCAAACAACCAACAAACAACCAACTAAAAAAACCAGCTGCCATTTGAGATGGCTTGAATAATCCAAAGTGAACTTGTGTTGACATTCTTCACAATTACATTGGCAAAAATTCTTTTTCCTTCTCTCTTCTTGTGCTGGGAATTGAACCTAGGGCATCGTGTATCCTAGGCAAGACTAAACCACTGAGCTTTAGTCCAAGTCCTCTTGTTATTTGTTTTATATATATATATATGTATATATATATATGTATATATATATATGTATATATATACATATATATATACATATACATATATGTATATATATTCTTTTTCTTTTTCTTTTTTGAGACACAGTCTCATGTAGTCAAGGCTAGCCTCCGACTTGCAATGTGGCTAAGGCTGTCTTTGAACTCCTTACTGTCCTGCTTACTCCTCCCTACTGTCAGGTTTGTGTACGCCACCTTGCCTGGCCCATCTCCTTTTTTAAAGAACTAAGGCGATAGTCACAGATCCTGGGCCATGGGCACGCTCTTCAGCGAGTACCGCATCCTTCACAAGCCTCGTGGCTTATACAAGCTATTGCTGGCGTGTTTCATATTAATGTGTTACTTGTCCGTGTTTTCTTTGCCTGACCCAGCTGTGAGGACCAAGAGGGTAAGAGTCACTTTTATTTTGTTTGCTGCTGTGTTTTAGTAGGTAGTAGGTGTCAATAATATTTGTCAGAATAAGTGGGTGTGGCTTGGGAGTGGTGGCACTCACCTTTAAGCCCAGCACAGGTACGTGAACTTCTGTGAGTTCAAGGCTAGCCAGGGGTACATAGTAAAACCCCATCTGGAAGGAAGGAAGGAAGGAAGGAAGAAAGGAAGGAAGGAAGGAAACTGATGTGTTTGACAGTTTGGCAAGTGTGCTGTTTAGTGAGTGTGTCTTGTGTTACCTGTTTGGCATTTATACTGTCCCCACCACATATTTCTTCCCACAGGTGCCTGCCAGGCTGGGTAGGTGAGCGATGCCAACTGGAAGACCCTTGCCACTCAGGCCCCTGTGCTGGCCGGGGCGTCTGCCAGAGTTCAGTGGTGGCGGGCACTGCTCGCTTCTCCTGTCGCTGTCCCCGTGGCTTCCGAGGTGAAGGGGTGGGCTTGGAATGGGAACCCATGACAGGCAAGGATGTGGTCAGTCCCAAGCTCACCCTCTCCTGGTCCTTCCAGGCCCAGACTGCTCCCTACCAGACCCCTGCCTCAGCAGCCCTTGTGCTCATGGTGCCCGCTGCTCAGTGGGGTCGGACGGCCGATTCGTCTGTTCCTGCCCACCCGGCTACCAGGGTCGCAGCTGTCGAAGTGACATAGATGAGTGCCGAGCTGGTGGCTCTTGCCGCCACGGAGGTACCTGCCTCAACACACCTGGATCCTTCCGCTGCCAGTGTCCTCTTGGCTATACTGGGCTGCTGTGTGAGAACCCCACAGTGCCCTGTGCTCCTTCCCCCTGTCGAAACGGTGGCACCTGTAGGCAGAGTGGTGATGCCACTTATGACTGTGCTTGCCTTCCTGGTGAGTACATGGTACCCAGGGGAGGCACCTGGGGACAATAAGTGAGCCCCCTGTGACCACTGTTACCTTGTCCTCCCCTGCTAGGCTTTGAGGGCCAGAACTGTGAAATCAACGTGGATGACTGCCCTGGACATCGGTGTCTCAATGGGGGAACGTGTGTGGATGGTGTCAATACGTACAACTGCCAGTGCCCTCCTGAGTGGACAGGTGGGCATCAGGGCTGCAGGGAGTGGGGGGGGGAGGGGGCTGACCTGGGGGGGGGGCGGCACATGCGCGACACAGACTAGTACGTCTTTGTGCCCTAGGCCAGTTCTGCACAGAGGATGTGGATGAGTGTCAGCTGCAGCCCAATGCCTGTCACAATGGAGGCACCTGCTTCAACCTCCTGGGTGGCCACAGCTGTGTGTGTGTCAATGGCTGGACGGGTGAGAGCTGCAGTCAGAATATTGATGATTGCGCTACAGCTGTGTGCTTCCATGGGGCCACCTGCCATGACCGGGTGGCCTCTTTCTACTGTGCCTGCCCTATGGGCAAGACAGGTGAGTGGCCGTTTTCTTTGTAGGCAACAGAGTGCGCATCTGATGGTTTCAGAGTGAAAGGTGAAGGCAGACTCTGATTTGAGTACAGCAAGACTGTGGTGGGGCTGGGGGTGTTTCTTTTTCTTTTTTTTGTTTAAGATTTATTGATTATGTATACAGTACACATTAAATCAAATTATAGATGGTTATGAGCTACCATGTGGTTACTGGGACTTGAACTCAGGTCCTTTGGAAGAGCAGTCAGTGCTCTTAACCTCTGAGCCATCTCTCCAGTCCCCCCACCCCCACCTCCCCCAAGTTATTTTCAAATGGTTTAGAAGAAGCAGATCAGCAGATGAACAATAGTGAACCAAGTATTCCATATGTGAAACATACCCTGTGTGTTTCAATTTTGTTCATGACAAATGGCTTAAAAATAAAAACAAATGCTAAATACACTGCTGGGTGACATAAGCAAGAAACAGGAAGCAAGGGATGGGCCAGCAAGATGCTCAGTGGGTAAGGTGCTCGCTGAGTAAGCCTGCCAGCCTGAGTTTCACCGTCCTGGGGTCCGTTCCCAGTACCAACCATCTTCCTCAAATGCTAGGTGGGTGGGAACTTTGGGCCAACCTGGGGACCAACTCTTGATCTCTGTTTACCTGTCTGTTCTCAGGCCTCTTGTGTCATCTGGATGATGCGTGTGTCAGCAACCCCTGCCATGAGGATGCTATCTGTGACACAAACCCTGTGAGTGGTCGGGCCATCTGCACCTGCCCACCGGGTTTCACTGGAGGGGCGTGCGACCAGGATGTGGACGAGTGCTCTATTGGTGAGAAGGGCACCTTCCGGAAATGAGCCTGAGAACAGGAAGGGGTGGGGGGCCACGGTTGGCCATGCCCATACTGGTTGTGCCCCCATTCCGCAGGCGCTAACCCTTGCGAACATCTGGGTCGGTGCGTGAACACACAGGGCTCATTCTTGTGCCAATGTGGACGTGGCTACACTGGACCTCGATGTGAGACTGATGTCAATGAGTGTCTATCCGGGCCCTGCCGCAACCAGGCCACATGTCTCGACCGAATTGGCCAGTTCACTTGCATCTGCATGGCAGGTGGGTGGTGGGTGTGCCTTGGGTGGGTCCTGAAGGCCAAGGGGTGGAATTTGGTTTATTTTTATGTACTTAGGGAAAAAAAAAGCTAGGGACCAGGCGTGGTGGCGCACGTCTTTAATCCCAGCACTCACTTGGGAGGCAGAGGCAGCCAGATCACTGTGAGTTCAAGGCCAGCCTGGTCTACAAATCGAGTCCAGGATAGCCAAGGCTACACAGAGAAACCCTGTCTCGAAAAACCAAAACCAAAACCAAAACCAAAACCAAAAAAAGCTAGGTATGGAGGCACAGGCCTGCAATCCCAGCCCTTGTGAGGCAGGGGCAGGCTCATTTTTGTGAGTTTGAGGCCAGTCAGGTCTACATGGTGAGTTTCAGGATGAGTGGGATTAGAAAGTGAGACCCTGTCTCAATAAAATATAAAATAAAATAAAATGGGCTAGAGAGATAGCTTAGTGGTTAAAAGTACTTCCTGCTTTTCTAGAAGACTGAGTTGGGTTCCCAGCACCCATATGGGGCAGTTCACAACTGCCTGTAACTCCAGCTCTAGGGCATCCTCTGCCCTCTTTTGGCCTCTGAAGATACCCATGTGTGCAACACACACACACACACACACACACAAAATTTTTTTAAAGCCTGTTGTAGTGGCACATATTTTTAATACATAGGGAACAGCAGTCCAGCCAGGGCTAAAGACTGAGACCCTATTTGAAACTCAGTATGTAGAGCAGGCTGGCCTTGAACTCACAGAGCTCTACCTGCCTCTGGTTCCTAAATACTGGATTGAAAAGCATGTGCTTTTTGTGCCTAGTAAATATATATATATTCTGTTCTGGCCCTGCACCTACCATATATATATATATATATATTTTTTTTTTAATTGGTTCCTCTCTCTCTTTCATGTGTTTGCGTGTGTGTGTGTGTGTGTGTGTGTGTGTGTGTGTGTGTGTGTGTGTGTGCTTGTATAGATGAGTGAATGGTGTGAGCTTGGTCATGAGAGGACAGGCTTGGCTTTCTACTTTTTTTTTTTTTGTCTTTTCGAGACAGGGTTTCTCTGTGTAGCCGTGGCTGTCCTGGACTCGTTTGTAGACCAGGCTGGCCTCGAACTCACAGCGATCTGCCTGCCTCTGTCTCCCGAGTGCTGGGATTAAAGGCCTGCGCCACCACGCCCTGCTGGCTTTCAACTTTTAAACCAAGACTGGGTTTAAAGTGATGCTTCCTGGCTGGAGAGAGGGAGAGAGTTCTGTGCTTTTGGGTGAAACCTTGTAACCCTGGATAAGGCAGGCGCAGGGCCAGAGCAGAACATTGCAGGGATAACATTGAAGGGAGCCCTATAAACTTTAGTCCACGCCTGTAATTCCAATGCTGGAGTAGCTGAAGCAGCAGAGTCATTAGTTCGAGGCCAGCCCAAAGAACTTAGCGAGAACCAATCGCCAGCAAAACAACAACAGAATCAAAAGCCCTGAAACTAAAGTGAAAAAGACCTTCTGAGGGGAACTTCCAATGCCCCGTGCCCTCCCCTTCCAGGCTTCACGGGGACCTACTGTGAAGTGGACATCGATGAATGTCAGAGCAGTCCTTGTGTCAATGGTGGCATCTGCAAGGATCGAGTTAATGGCTTCAGCTGCACCTGCCCATCAGGTGAGGACCCGGGGGCAGGGAGCCTGGCCTGTCAGATGGTGCCAGCTTTGAAACAAGAAAGGAATTAGCTAATTAAATACATAATTTTTTTTTTTTGCATGTATGTGGGCTCTCTCCTTCCACTGTATACATCTTGGGAATTGAACTCAGGTGGTCAGGGTCGGCTGGCAAGCGCCTTTATCTTCTGAGCTGTCTCCCTGGCCTAGTCTGCATTGAAATTGACTTAAGGCAAAAAAGCAAAGGGGGTTTCCCACTCAAATGAGGCAGGGCTTAACTATTTGTGTTACCTTTCACCCGCCATCCACTTCCAGGATTCAGTGGGTCCACATGCCAGCTGGATGTGGACGAATGCGCAAGCACGCCCTGCCGGAATGGTGCCAAGTGTGTGGACCAGCCTGACGGCTATGAGTGTCGCTGTGCAGAGGGTGAGGGTGTGGGGCATGAGGCTGTGGCAGGAACCAGAAGGTGGGCTGGCGGGCTGACGGGTATCAAGGACCAATGACACACGTGGGGATAGCCTCAGAGCAGGGTTTAATGAGGCCAGGAAAGGACCAGCAACAGCGGGGGTATGAAGCTGACGTAGAGGTAGGCAAAGGTCTTGGCAGGGTGTAGTTGGCAGTGGGACTTAAAGGGGGAGGTTCTGTGCCAGGGGCAGAGCTTGGAGCTGCGTGGAATGGAGACCAGGTAGGGATGAGGCCTGAAAGCTGAGCTAGAATTGGGCTGAGACTGTGACCATGGGCAAGTGGGTGGACTCTGACGTCCTGTTCTTGCAGGCTTTGAGGGCACTCTGTGTGAGCGAAATGTGGACGACTGCTCTCCGGACCCCTGCCACCATGGGAGTTGTGTCGACGGCATTGCTAGCTTCTCGTGTGCTTGTGCCCCAGGCTACACGGGCATACGCTGTGAGAGCCAGGTGGATGAATGCCGCAGCCAGCCTTGCCGCTACGGGGGCAAATGTCTAGATTTGGTGGACAAGTACCTCTGCCGCTGTCTTCCTGGAACCACAGGTGGGGTTTGGGGCTGGGCTATGACAGGAACAGTACTTGTGAGGTATGTGTGTGTGTGTGTGTGTGTGTGTGTGTGTGTGTGTGTGTTTGTGCATGTCCATGATGAGTTTGCGAGTGGTCCTTGGCAATAGCGCAGCTGCTCCTTGCCGTGTCTCTCTCCCTGCAGGTGTGAACTGTGAAGTCAACATTGATGATTGTGCCAGCAACCCCTGTACATTTGGAGTCTGCCGTGATGGCATCAACCGCTACGATTGTGTCTGTCAACCTGGATTCACAGGTGGGGGCAGGTGGCTGCCGTGGAGGGGGTGGGCCTTGTAAGACAGGGATTAAGCCACAGGTCTCTTTTGGGTGGGTTTTCTTTTTTGGTTTTTTGAGACAGGGTTTCTCTGTGTAGCCCTGATTGTCCTGGACTCACTTTGTAGACCAGGCTGGCCTTGAATTCACAGAGATCAGCCTGCCTCTGCCTCCCAAGTGCTGGGCTTAAAGGTGTGCGCCACCATGCCGGGCTCTGGGTGGGTTTTCTTATCTAGCCTTAGGTTCTTGGTCACTGAAGCAATATTGGGTGTGGGTTCCATCCTGTGGAGTGGACCTTAAGTCAAATCAGATATTGGTTGGTTACTCCCTTAAGCTTTGCGCCACCACTGCACTAGCACATCCTGAAGACAGGAAACCACTGTAGATAAAAAAAAAAATCTGTGGCTAGGTTGGTATGTACGTTTCTCTTTTGGTAGCATGCAGAGTACTTTCCTGTCCCAAAGACCCTAGGACACAGAAGGCTCTGTGTGGTCACAGGTTTGACTTTTCCATGTTTAATGAGTCTCACAGCCTACTTTTAACTCCAGTCCCAGGAATCTGACACCCTCAGCACCAGCTTTCATGGGCACCAGGCACACATCACAATGCACCAACATACATGCAAGTGCTCACATAAAATAAATAAGTAATACATGTTTTTAAAAGCAGAGAAAGAAAGAAGAGATGGAGGGAGGGAGGGAGGAGAGAGAGAGAGAGAGAGAGAGAGAGAGAGAGAGAGAGAGAGAGAGAGAGAATGAACACAATGACCCTATCTTGTGGTACCCTGCACTTGGATGGAGTTGTCGCCTTGTCAGCAGAATGAGGTCCTCATATAGAGACACAGCTGTGTGATATAGAGCAAGGTGCATCTCCTCCTGAAGTCAGCACCACTGTCTTTGATCTGGAATAAAGTTGCCTGTAAATTTCTCAGGGCCCCTCTGCAATGTGGAGATCAACGAGTGTGCATCCAGCCCATGTGGAGAGGGTGGCTCCTGTGTGGACGGGGAAAATGGCTTCCGCTGCCTCTGCCCACCTGGCTCCCTGCCTCCACTCTGCTTACCTGCAAACCATCCTTGTGCCCACAAGCCCTGCGGCCACGGAGTCTGCCATGACGCACCTGGCGGGTGAGGCCCCTCCCCAGTTCCTGACTCCTCTTGTCCTGTCTCTCCCATCGCCTGCCACACCTGACTGCCTCCCCCAACCAGGTTCCGCTGTGTGTGTGAGCCCGGTTGGAGTGGCCCCCGCTGCACCCAGAGCCTGGCTCCAGATGCTTGTGAGTCCCAGCCCTGCCAGGCTGGTGGCACCTGCACTAGTGATGGAACAGCCTTCCGCTGCACCTGTCCCCCCGGATTCCAGGGTGTGTTCCTCCCCAGGGCTTCTGATACCCTTGTTTCTCATTTTTTTTTTTAAAAAGTGTTGCTTACTTCTTTTTGTCCCGTGTGTCCTGTGTGTAGAGGCTGTAGCTGCCATCCTTTATCATTTTACTTATTCCTTTGAGGCAGGGTCTCTCCCTGAACTTGGGGTTTGTGCTTTCTTGGATAGGCTGGAAGCCAGTGAGCCCCCGTGGACCTCCTGTTTCCTTCCAAATTACAGCTGGGGTTATAGTTTGTTATATAGATGTTAGGGTCTGAGCTCTGGTCCTCATGATTGGGGGTGAGGGGCTTTTAACTCCTGGACCATCTGTCCAGCCCCTACTGTCCATCATCATCATCATCATCATCTTCTTCTTCCTCCTCCTCCTCCCCCCTCCCCCTCTTCCCTTCCTCCCTCCCCCTCTTCCTCCACTTTCTCTTCTCTGTCTGTCTGTCTGTCTGTCACGGTGGGGACTTTAGGATGGGGGAGATGGGAGTAGTGAGTCTTTTAAGACTAAACCCGGCCTGTTCCCTTCAGGCCGTCAGTGTGAGGTGCTCTCCCCCTGCACGCCAAGCCTCTGTGAGCATGGAGGCCACTGTGAGTCTGATCCTGGCCAGCTGACTGTCTGCTCCTGTCCCCCAGGCTGGCAAGGTACACCAGTGTTCTCCTCTCCCCCCACCCCCTGCTTTTCCCCTCCTTTCTTCCTTCTTCCTCTTCCCTTACTCCATATTGGGTGATGCTAGGGAGCCCAAAGAGGACCCACCCCTGCTCTGCCTTCGAAGGTCCTTCATTCTGGGAAAAGACTACCGGATCCAGATATTTCACAGCCTGGATAAGAGGAGGCTATATGGGGCTGAGGATGCTGGGATACCTGAGCTTTGATGAACAGCTTTTTGAAGAAGTGACTTCAGAGTGTGTAGTCACCAGCTGAAGAGATAGGCAGAGCCTAGTTCAGGAGTGGCATGTGCCAAGTGCCCAGGGCAACTTGTATTTGTCCTTCCTTGCCTCAGCCTGCAGCTTCTCCTTGAGCTGCAGGCATCCTCAGTGCCCACCTTACCCCGTAACCTTAACTGCCTCCCCTCTCACCTCCAGGCCCACGATGTCAGCAGGATGTGGACGAATGTGCTGAGGCTTCACCCTGCGGCCCCCGTGGTACCTGCACCAACCTGCCAGGGAGCTTCCGGTGCATCTGCCACGGGGGATACACTGGCCCCTTCTGTGATCAGGACGTTGACGACTGTGACCCCAGTAAGTACACAGGGAGCCTTGGGGGCGCTTCTGCAGGGAACCCACCCATCAAGTCATCCTATGTACCTGGCACTGTGGTGTTGTTCCCTCACAGATGTTATTCTCCTGTATGAGCGCCTTAGTTCTGTCCCCAGAACCACCAAATAAATAAGCAGCGGGCTGGTGGTATGATTCCACTTGCCTCTGAGCCTGATGACCCGAGTTCAATCCTACAATGCTGTCTTCTGACTCTACATGAATGCCATATGTACACACACACACACACACACACACACACCCATGCACACCCATACAATGATAATAATAGTAATCCAAAAATGTAATGAAAAGTTAAAAATATGTTTTATGTCAGCCAATATAGAGATATTTTCATTTCTACTTATAAGCCTTCAAAAATTTGTATTTTGCTCGATGTATTTTACATTTGTAGCTTATCTTGTTTGGACTGGCAGCTATAGCAAGGGCCCATTAAGCTTATGGGGCTAGTAGTGGCTACACTGGTCACGAGAGGCCTGTGCCGAGCTCATGAATCACAGCAGGCAGTGTTAGGACATATATTCCTTGGTACTTTGAGATTGGATTCCAGACTCTATGGGTACTTAGATCCCTTGTTATCAAATGACTTAATGTTTGCAAATAACCTCTGTGTATCCTCCCAGAGAATTTATTTGTTTTGTTTTTGAGGCAAGGTTTCTCTGTGTAGCCTTGGCTGTTCTAGACTCACTTTGTAGACCAGGCTGGCCTCGAACTCACATCAGTCTGCCTGCCTCTGCCTCCCGAGTGCTGGGATTAAAGGTGTGCGCCACCAAGCCTGGCTCTCAGAGAATTTAAATCATCTCTAGATAAGTTTTTATTTAAAGCTTTTACATTTAATTATATAACAACAACAACAACAATAATAGGTTTTTTGAGACAGGGTTTCTCTGTATAACCACGCTGGCTGTCCCAGAACTCACTTTGTAGACCAGGCTGGCCTCAAACTCATAGAGATCTGCCTGCCTCTGCCTCCTGAATGCTGGGATTAAAGGCATGCACTACCATTCCTGACTACATTTACTTACTCTTATTGTGTGTATGGGTGTGGGTGTGTAAGTGCCATGTGTATAGGTCATGGGACAGTTTTTGGGGATTCTGTTCTTTTACCTTGTGGGACCTAGGGCTCCCAAACTCAGGATGTCAGGCTTGCTGGCAGGTACCTTTAACCATGCTGAGCCACCTCACCAACCTAGACTTCCATTTTGAATTTAAATTGTTGTATGTATGTATGTATGTATGTATGTATGTATGTATGTATGGTGTGTGTGTGTGCACATGCATGTGTGTGCATGCACACATGCTGCTTTGGATGCGTGGAGGCCAAAGGACGACTTGCAGGGGTTGGTTCTCTCCTTCCACCATGTGGGTTTCAGGGATTGAACTCAGGCAGGCAGTCATGTGTAGCAAGCACCCTTAACCTGCTAAGCCACCTCACTGTAACAAGCACAATGTACATGCCACGTATGTGTTTCTTTTTTTTTTTTTTTTTTTTTTTTTTTTTGGTTTTTCGAGACAGAGTCTCTCTGTGTAGCCTTGGCTGTCCTGGACTCACTTTGTAGACCAGGCTGGCCTCGAACTCACAGCGATCCGCCTGCCTCTGCCTCCCAAGTGCTGGGATTAAAGGCGTGCGCCACCACGCCCGGCCCCACGTATGTGTTTCTTATACTCAATTGTTTAGGGAATGACAAGAAAAAAAGTGTGCATGTTCGATCTTATGCAATCTCTGACGTTCACTAGTTTTCATCTGCTGGTTGAACCTACAGATTGGGCCAGCTCTATAGATCAAAGAGGCTTTTTAAAATAAAATTTTTAAAATTTATTTATTTATGTCTGTTGCACAGGTGTGCCATGGCATTCATGTGGAGATCAGAGGACAAGTTGGAGGGGGAGGTTTGACCACAGAAGGCGACAAACTTTGGTCTCTGACCAAGAGTGTCCCTTGCAGGCTGGGTGTGGTGGTGCACACCTGTAATTTCAGCACTCAGGAGGCAGACAGCATATAGGCTCATCTCGGAGTCTGAGGCCAGCCTAGTCTACATAGTAAACTCCAGGCCAGTCATGGCTATTAGTAAGACCCTGGTTCAAAAACAAGCAAGCAAACTAAAAGGGCTTTCCCCTCTGTCTTCTTCCTGAGTGTTTCCCCTGTGTGATGCCCAGCTAGGTAAGGGGCACCCAAGGAATGACTGGGTTTCCTTCTTGCTCTCTGCAGACCCGTGCCTCAATGGTGGGTCCTGCCAGGATGGTGTGGGCTCCTTTTCCTGCTCCTGCCTCCCTGGCTTTGCTGGCCCTCGCTGTGCTCGGGATGTGGATGAGTGTCTGAGCAGTCCCTGTGGACCCGGCACCTGCACTGACCATGTGGCCTCCTTCACCTGTGCCTGTCCGCCTGGTTATGGAGGCTTCCACTGTGAGAGTGACCTGCAAGACTGCAGCCCCAGGTGGGTGGGGCATGGTGCCTGTGATGGAATGGGGACCAGAGAGAGGGCTTCACTGGGCTTGGAGTCTGTCTGAGGGGTCGAATGACGAGTGCACGTGGCTGAAGAGAGGCCGAGGCTGGTTGGAAGTTACAGACTCCAGTCCTTGTGAGGCCCAGACTGAGGCAGGGTCCGTAGTGAAAGAATCAGGTGAGATCTTCACAAGGCTATAGCATGCCGAGGGCAGCGAGAGTCAGCAACTGGGAAGCACTTAAATCCGGGAGGGTCGGGGCGGTCTTCCAAGTGGTGGAGCTTAACCTTCTTGTCCTACCCTCTAGTTCCTGTTTCAATGGAGGGACCTGCGTAGATGGCGTGAATTCCTTCAGCTGTCTGTGTCACCCTGGCTACACAGGCACCCACTGCCAATATGAGGCAGACCCCTGCCTCTCCCGGCCCTGTCTGCACGGGGGCACCTGCCATCCCACCCACCCAGGGTTTCAATGCACCTGCCGGGAGGGCTTTGCTGGGAGTCAGTGTCAGGTGGGTGGTGTCTGAGGTCCTGGGGGAAGAGTCTAGAAATAAAGTGGGGGCTTGTGGGGGCATCTCTCCCAGCACTGACCTTGAGGGTTTCTTTTGCAGAACCCAGTGGATTGGTGCAGCCAGGCACCCTGTCAGAATGGCGGTCGCTGTGTCCAGCCTGGGGCCTACTGCGTTTGTGTCCCTGGGTGGAGTGGCCGCCTGTGTGACATACGAAGCCTACCCTGCAGGGAGGCTGCATCCCAGATGGGTGAGGGGAGCGCGTGGTGCGTGTGGGGGCTTGACGGGTGGCACGCACCTCTTGCTGGTATAAGGCCAGTGGGGTTGTCACACGACACATGGGTCCAGTGAAGTGTGTGGCTCAGTATGTGCGTGGCTGCAGACTAGCTGGCCAGGATGGCGGTTGTATCTACCACGGTGGGACGGCTGGAATGGTGCACGTGACTGAGCTGGTAGAGGCATCGCCGTGTGCTGCGGGAGGAGGCCAGGCCAGCTGACAAGGTTGCCTGAGAGCCCTTTGGAGTGTGGAGGAGACACTAGGGATTGATGACAGCAGGGGTGTTGGGTGTATGTATGACGTAGGCCGGAAGAGGGAAGGATGCATAGCCACCCCTGGGCCTGATGTCACTCTCTGCTTCTCAGGGGTGCGGTTGGAGCAGCTGTGTCAGGCAGGTGGACAGTGCATAGACAAAGACCACTCGCACTACTGTGTGTGTCCAGAGGGCCGCACAGGTAGTCACTGTGAACGGGAGGTGGACCCCTGCACAGCCCAGCCCTGCCAGCATGGGGGCACCTGCCGTGGCTACATGGGGG
The DNA here is from genome assembly GCF_964271855.1 of Acomys minous. Lineage (NCBI taxonomy): Eukaryota > Metazoa > Chordata > Mammalia > Rodentia > Muridae > Acomys > Acomys minous. The sequence continues at coordinate 81,533,926 of NC_140497.1, read as the reverse complement.
GCTATGTGTGTGAGGTAAGTGGATCTTAGGGAGAAGGGAGAGGAGCCAATTCGGTGTGTTTCTTTGTCCTGCGCGAGCTCCCCCCCTCCCCCCCAGCAATATTTCATGTGTGGTAGATTAGCACTCTGTAAAACTGAGCTTCATCCCTTGTCTGCATATCATGTTTTGTTTGTTTGTTTGTTGTTTTGTTTTTTTTTTGAGACAGGGTTTCTCTGTGTAGCCTTGCCTGTCCTGGACTTGCTTTCATACACCAGGCTGGCCTTGAACTCACAGCGATCTACCTGCCTCTGCCTCCCAAGTGCTGAGATTAAAGGCGTGCTCCATCACACCCGGTGCATGTCTTGTTTGTAATTTTTTTTTCATTAGTTTTTTGAGCCATGGTCTCTTTATATAGCCCTGGCTGTCCTAGAATTTGCTATATAGTCCAAGCTGGCCTCCAACTCACAGAGATCTGTCTGCCTCTGGCTCTCAGGTACTAAAGGCAGGCATGCGCCACCATATCTGTCTGCGTGTCTTTCTAGTCTTTCCTCCTCCCTTTCCTCCCTCCTCCTCCTTCTCCTTTTTTGTGTTCCCCAGAGTCTCACTATGTAGCTCCGGCTGGAGCTAATAAAGATGTATCTGCTTCTACTTCGTGAGTGCTGGGATTAAAGGAGTGCGCAACCAGCCAGGCAGCCATCTCTCTCTCTCTCTCTCTCTCTCTCTCTCTCTCTCTCTTTTTCCTCTTATGGATATATGTCTGTGTATGTGCACTGGGCGCACACAGGAGTGTGTGTGCAGAGGCTAAAGGAAGACATCAGGTGTCCCCCTCTGTCACTCTGCTCTGTCCCCTTGAGGTTCTCTCACTGAACCTCAAGTTAGGCTGGTAGCTAGTGAGCCCCAGTGATCCTCCTGTTGTTGTGTGTCATGGCCCCCACCACGTAAGCAGCTGGGTACTGGCACACAAGACCACAGCTGGCTGGGGTGCTGGGGATTTGAACTCGAGTTCTCACGCTTGTACAGCAAGTACTCTTACCCACTGAACCGCCTGCCCTTTCAGCTCCACAGCCTCATGTCTTTGTGGGTGGATTTGGGCATGCTTGTGGGGGCTTCTGTCTTCAGTGCTGTGTCTCTCTGTGGGGTTAGAGTGACTTGTCAGTGTCTCTGTCTGGATGTGTGATTTGGGGTACCTGGGTATTTTCCTGGGAGCATATGTCAGTCTGTCCTGAGTGTGCTGGTGGCCTTCCCAGTCTCACTCGGACCAAAAGCCACTTGAGGGAGGAAAGGGTTTACTTCAGATTACCAGTCACAGGCCATCACTGAGGGATGCCATGGAAGGTGCTCAAGGCAGGGAGTGAAAGGCCTGAACGGAAGCAGAGAGCACAGAGGGATGCTGCTTACTGCCTTGCTTCCTTTAGATTGCTCAGCTGCCTTTCTTATACAGCTCAGGCCCACCTGCCCAGGGGGATGGGGTCACCCAGAGTGGGCTAGGTCCTCCCACGTCAATCAGCAGTCAGGAAAATAGCCCACAGACATGCTACAAGCCAATCAGAAGGAGGCAAGTTCTCAAGCGAGAGCCCCTCTTCCCAGACCAAAATAAATAAATAAATAATAATAAATAAATAAATAAATAAAAATAGCAAACACAGTGTTTCCTTGTCTGGGGTAAGTCTACCCTCTGTACTGGCTGGGTGGCTGAAGGTCTATGTGTGTCCTTTTGTTCTGGGATTCTGGGTCCTCACAGCTATGCCTAGGCACGTCCGTGTTCCCCAGGGCTGAGTGAATTCCTCTCTTCCTCAACGCAGTGTCCAGCTGGCTATTCCGGTGACAGTTGCGAGGACGATGTGGATGAATGTGCCTCTCAGCCCTGCCAGCATGGGGGCTCCTGTATTGACCTTGTGGCCCGCTATCTCTGTTCCTGTCCCCCCGGCACACTGGGTACGTCAAGGCCAGGGTTAGGGAGACAGGATGAAAGGCTGTCTCTGGCCTCCACTGACCGCTTTCCCATCCCCTAGGAGTTCTCTGTGAGATTAACGAGGACGACTGTGGCCCAGGCCCATCCTTGGACTCGGGTCTCCGGTGCCTGCACAATGGCACCTGCGTGGACCTGGTGGGTGGCTTCCGCTGTGACTGTCCCCCAGGATACACAGGTCTGCACTGCGAGGCGGACATCAATGAGTGTCGCCCAGGTACCTGCCATGCGGCACATACCAGGGACTGCTTGCAAGATCCAGGTGGCCACTTCCGCTGCCTCTGCCATCCTGGCTTCACAGGTCAGTATGACACATGCACACTGCCCAGGAACCTGACTGTGTTTGATCTGCTGGGGTGGTTGAGCTTCCTGCATCTGCTTCTTCAGGACCTCGCTGTCAGACTGCCCTGTCCCCTTGTGAGTCCCAGCCTTGTCAGCATGGAGGCCAGTGCCGTTCCAGCACAGTCCGTGGTGGTGGGCTGACCTTCACCTGTCACTGTGTCCAGGTAGGTGTTGAGTGGTGGTGGTGGTGGTGGGGGGGGGCTTGGGGAAGGAGAAGGGTAGTTCTATAAGGGAAAAGTGGAAGGCAAAAGGCTTCTGAGAGATGCTGAATTATTGTTTGGAGTGTCTGACTTAATGAAATTGTAGCTTGCCCATTTGGCCTCCTAGGAAAGGCATGGCTTCTTTTTAAAGTGAGGTCATTAGAGGGAAGGGGAGGTTGCTGGAATCGGAGAGATTTGGGGTGGGGTGGGGGTCATCATTTCTCAAGTTTTAACCTTCACTTTTTTTTTTTTTCCTCTTTTGGTTCCCTCATCCCATCACTAGCCATTCTGGGGTATGCGTTGTGAGAGGGTGGCACGGACCTGCCGAGAGCTGCAGTGCCCAGTGGGTATCCCATGCCAGCAGACGGCCCGCGGGCCACGCTGTGCTTGCCCTCCTGGCCTGTCCGGGCCCTCCTGCCGGGTCTCTAGGGCATCACCCTCAGGAGCTACTAACGCTAGCTGTGCAGCCTCCCCTTGTCTGCACGGGGGCTCGTGCCTGCCTGTACAGAGTGCCCCTTTCTTCCGCTGTGTATGCGCTCCGGGTTGGGCTGGCCCTCGTTGCGAGACCCCTTCCACAGACCTTGAAGTCCCGGAGGAGCCACGGTGCCCGCGAGCCGCTTGCCAGGCCAAGCGAGGGGACCAGAACTGCGACCGCGAGTGCAACAGCCCCGGCTGTGGCTGGGACGGAGGTGACTGCTCTCTGAGCGTAGACGACCCCTGGCGGCAGTGTGAGGCACTGCAGTGCTGGCGTCTCTTCAACAACAGCCAGTGCGACCCAGCCTGCAGCTCTCCAGCCTGCCTCTATGACAACTTCGACTGCTACTCTGGTGGCCGAGAACGCACCTGCAAGTGAGCATCCCCCCTCTTCCCCCCCCCCGAACCCCCCCCCCGAACCCCCTCCAGACTCCGCCCCTCTGTCCATCTATATGGTGCACTGTTTGCTGTCAGTGCATCTTTGGACTGTCTAGTGGGCTGTCCCTTCATTGTTCACACCTGCTCCCACCGGGACACTTGTAGTTTCATCTACCCGCTTCTATCTATGTGCCTCCTCACTGACCATTTATATTTTCATCTACATATCTTGCGCATTTGCTTCTGTCTGCCTGCAGTTACGTGTTCCGTTTGTCCACACTTAAGACTTGTTCATATGTCTTGCTTAAAAAAAATTTTTTTAATTAAACTGGGTATAGTTGCTCAGACATTTAATCCCAGTGCTTGGGAGGCAGAGGCAGGCAGATTGCTGTATGAACTGGAGGGTGGCCTGGTCTACATAGTGGGTTCCAGGCCATCCAAGGCTACACAGTGAGACCCTGTCTCAAAAACCAGAAGGCAAAACATTTACTTATTTGCGTGCATGTCTGGGGAGGTCAGAGAACCACCTTGTAGGAGTCTACCCGTTGCTTTCACACTGTGGGTCCTAGGCCATCCGTATGTCCACCTCTGTACCTTTTCTTGTCCGTCCGTCTGTCTGATTGTTAGTTTAGTCTGTTCTGTGTGTGCCATCTGTCTTTGTTCCTTTGCTCTACTTGCTCACCCATCGGCCTTTTCTTCTGGTCATTCCCCCCTGTCCGGTGGATTCTCTGTCTCCCTCCGTGTGCCTGCCATCTCCTTGTTCCCCTGTCTGTCCCATCTCCTTGCTCTGTCCCGTACGTTTTGTATCTCTGCCTCCTCTTGTGCGGCCCTCTGTTTGTCTGGGATCTTCTTCTACCTTTGTCTCCTTATTTCCTTTTTCAACGTTAAAGTTTATTTTATGTACAGGAGGGCCCTGTCTGTATGAAGGCCTGCAGGCCAGAAGAGGGCATCAGGTCCCATTGTACATGGTTGTGAGATAGCGTGTGGGTGCTGGGGATTGGAGGACCCAGGGGTCCTGGAAGAGCAGCCAGTGCTCTTAGCTGCTGAGCCATCACTCCAGCCCTCCTTTGTCGCCATATTAGCTTCCATTTCACCCTTCCCCTTCCTCATAGCACCACAGTCACCCCGGCCCTGCCATTCCTCAGATGCCCTACACTCGCTTCCCTGGGAATGCTTCGCTTACTCCTACTGGCTGGACTGTCCTTTCCCTAAGAAGCTCCTCCCACTTCCTTCAGGCCTTTGCTTAGATGGCGTTATCTACACTGTTAACTACTCCTAGGCAACACCCCCCCCCAGCATTTCCCTTGCTTCCTAGTATTTAACTCCAAATAGTACTGTGTGTATGTTTATATTTACCATTTACTGCCACCTAATGGAAATGTCTCCTATGACATCTGTCTCCACCCACAAGGAGGCCAGTCCTTCTGGGGCACCGCGGATTTGTGGGAGGGACCCTCGTGCCTATGAAAGTACGCAGCACGAGCTCAGTTACTCGTTGATAATATTGATACCCAGGCTGAGCATCCCTAATCCCAAACCCGAAACCCTGGGTTGTGCGGAGCATGGGCATGATGCCACAGTGGGAAAATCCTACCTTTGACCTCATGGACAAATTGCAGTCAAAAGTCAGGCACAGGCTGGGCTGGGCTGGGCTGGGATGTAGCTCAGTGGCAAAGTACCTGCCTGGATGGCACGAGGCCCTTGGTTTGATCCCCGGCATGGGAAATAAAACAACCCCAAACTCAGGCACACTAAACATATATAGTTACTTTTGGGCCTGTGCTTTTCTGTGTTTACACTGGGGCCTCATCTCTGAGGTGCCTTATGTAAACTGCGTATAGAGGGCCGGGGATGCAGCTCAGCCTAAGATGCTCAGAGCCCTGGCTTTGGTCCCAGGCACCACCTAAACTGTGAGAGCAGCTCTCAGCAGGAGGATAAGCTCCAGATCACCCTCAGCTACACAGATTTATTTATTAAAAAAACAAAACAAAACAAAACAAGACAGGGTCTCACTATGTATCCCTGCCTGGCCAGGAATTGGCTATGTAGATCAGGCTGGCCCTAAGCTCACAAAGACATCTTTGTCTCTGCTTCTGGAGTACTGGGATTAGAGGGGTGTGTCACGATGTCTGGCTAACACAGGGAGCTTGAAGCCACCCTGAGATGCATGAAATCTTATGTTAAAGTATTTGTAAGGTATCGCGGGGGCAGGAGAGGTCTACTCTTCCAGAGGTCCTGAGTTCAATTCTCAGCATATGGTGGCTCACAACCATCTATACTGGTATCTGATGCCCTCTTCTGGCATGCAGGTGTACATGCAGGCAGAGTGCACCAAAGTAAATAAATAAATACATCTTTGTGCCACAAGTGGTGGTGGCTCAGGCCTTTGATCCCAGCACTTGGGAGGCAGAGGCAGGCTAATCTCTGTGAGTTCGAGGCCAGCGTGGTCTACAGAGTGAGTTCAAGAAAAACCCCTATCTTGGAGAAAAATAAAAAAGGTATTGCATTTCCTTGTGTATATAAGATTTAAGGATGTATGCAAACATTCTAAAAACCCAAATTAATTCGAACTCTGAAATAGTTTTAGTCCTAAGTATTTTCAAATCAGGAACCCAGAACCTGTGCTTAGGCAGCCAGTGACTGCGTTTGCAGAAAGCCTGACCTATGCAAGAACATTCTAAGCCCCACCCCCAACCCCTGTGCAAGCACTGGCCAGTGCTGTTCTTTACCGTGTGTGTATTTAGGTGGCCAGGGCAATTTCTTGACTTTACGCTCTCTGTCCACAGCCCCGTGTACGAGAAGTACTGCGCCGACCACTTTGCAGATGGCCGCTGTGACCAGGGCTGCAACACTGAGGAGTGCGGCTGGGACGGGCTGGACTGTGCCAGGGAGGTCCCGGCCCTTCTGGCACGAGGAGTTCTGGTTCTCACCGTTCTTCTGCCGCCTGAAGAGCTGCTGCGCTCCAGCGCTGACTTCCTGCAGCGGCTCAGCGCTATTCTGCGCACTTCGCTGCGCTTCCGCCTGGATGCACACGGCCAGGCCATGGTCTTCCCCTACCACAGGCCGAGCCCTGTCTCCAAATCCAGGGTGCAGCGCGAGCTGGGTCCGGAGGTGATCGGGTGAGTAACTGTGGGCCAGGGCTCCGTACAGTGGGCAGGGAACTCGTGACCCAGACCTTGTGTGTGTTTCAGGCTTCTTAGCTGAGAGCGCTCCTTGGCAATGCGTCTTCCCCAGCACCTCTGTTGTGGGTGGTGGTGTGCCCATCAAATGCAGGTGACAGCACCTCCTAGCGGTGACAATGAGAAATGTCTCCAGATAAGAGAGTGTCCCTTGGGAGAGAGTAGGGAGGCTACAGGATGGGACAAAATCGCACCTCAGGTCTAGCGCTACTAGGTGGGTATTTTGTCTTGTTTTTGGTTTGGTTTGGTTTTTGACACAGGGTTTCTCTGTGTAGCTCTGGCTGTCCTGGACTCACTTTGTAGACCAGGCTGACCTCCAACTCACAGTGACCTGCACCTGCCTCTGCCTCCCTGAGTGCTGGGATTATAAACATATGCCATCACGCCGGACTCTTTTTTTTTTTTTTTTTCCGAGACAGGGTTTGGGTGCCCTAGACTGACTTTGTAGACTAGACTGGCCTCAAACTCACAGAGATCCGCCTGCCTTTGCTTCCCAGAATGCTGGGGTTACAGGTGTGTGCCACCGTGCCTGGTCATGTGTGCGTTTAGCTTTAATTAAGCTGGTCCTGGTGGTGCTGTAGACCAGCCTGGTCTACAAAGTCAGTCCAGGATAGCCAAGGCTACACGGAGAAACCCTGTCTCACCCCCCCCCCTTCCCCAAGTATTTATTATTGTGTGTATGATGTATGTGTGTATATGCCCAAGTGCCACGACACTCATGCTGCTGCAGGTATGTAGAGGTTAGAGAACAGTTGTGCGCTGTCAGTTCTCTCTTAAATCTTTGTGTCATTGCTAGCTCTTCAGATAAGGTTGCCGGGCTTGTATGGTAAGCACTTTGCTCACTGGGATGTTTTGCTTTGCTAGTCTAGTCATCTTCTTCTTCTTCTTCTTCTTCTTCTTCTTCTTCTTCTTCTTCTTCTTCGTCGTCGTCGTCGTCGTCCTCCTCCTCCTCCTCCTCCTCCTCCTCCTCCTCCTCCTCCTCCTCCTTCTTCCTTGTTTTGTTTGTATTTTATAGGCAGTGGCCTGAAATTCGCTCTGTAGCCCAGGTTGGCTTTGAACTCATGACCCGCCTATCTTGGCCCTCCCCATTACTAGAATTACAGGCATAGACTATCACCCTTGACACTCTTTCTCTCTCTCTCTCTCTCTCTCTCTCTCTCTCTCTCTCTCTCTTCCTCTTCCTTTCCCTCTTCCCATCTTGTGAAAGTTAAAGAACTCACTGGTGACCTGGTTAAGGGGAGTCTCAAGTGGGAGAGGCATTTGTCGAGGGTGGACCGGGGCCTGACGATTGGGCCCTGACAAGGGAAAGGATACTGTGGTTTGCACGGTCTGATTGGATGCAGCCAGAAGTGGAGGAGATGGGTGAGGTAGTGCATGATGTGCCTCTTGGGCTAAAGTGGCTTAGTGATGAGGACACAGGGTGAAAAACAGAGGGCACGTTGGAGCTTGCTATCCTTAGGGGGTCTCGAGATATGGGGAGGGGACACCCCCGGGAGATGACTGAGGGCTGAAGACAGATACACAGCAGCTGGGTATTGGAGGTCATTGGAAGGCAAGAAGAGAGATTCAAGGAAGCAGGAGAGAAGGAAATGAGGACTCCGGTGCACAGAGACCTGAGGATTGAGGGACTTTAGAGCATAGCTTCAGTGGTAGGTAGAATTGGATTGCTGTGAGTTCGATGCCAGCTTGGTCAACAAAGTGAGTGCAGGACAGCCAAGGCTACACACAGAAACCTTGTCTTGAAAAACCGAGATAGAGGAGAAAGCTTCAGAGAAGCCATGACGTGGGTAGACTGTCCCAGCAAGCGGCTATATCAACAGGCTCCACCAGGGGGGAAGGAAGACATTGAATTCCCAGCTTTGAGGCGCCAGTGCCCAGCAAGGCCTGTTGTTAGAGACCAGCTGGTTGGATACCCGCTGGGAGCTGGGTGGGTGGTGGACGCGTGGAGAGTGGGGACGGCGGAAGTAGCTCTGCGAGCTCTGGTGTCTAGGATGCTATAGGCAACTGTTGAGCCTCTGGGCCCCCTCTGCTCTGTTCCCACAGCTCGGTAGTGATGCTGGAGATTGACAACCGCCTCTGTCTGCAGTCACCTGAGAATGACCACTGCTTCCCTGATGCCCAGAGCGCTGCTGACTACCTTGGAGCCTTGTCAGCAGTGGAGCGGCTCGATTTCCCATACCCGCTTCGGGATGTGCGAGGTGAGGAGGGGAGAGGAGCACTAGAGCTTGTGGCTCCAGAGAGTGGTTGAGCCCTAGATTACCGTCGAAGCCCTGTGAGGAAAAGCCCATCTGCTGGCTTGAAGCCCAGCCTGATGACTGTAGTCCTGTCCCATAGATAAGCCAACCCATGGGTAAGAGCCACTCAAACCTGAAACCTTACCTTTAGCCCTGCTCCTTGGCTAAAGCCCCGCTTCTTAGCTAGCGTCACTCACGACTGAAACACCAGCCGGTTGTTCCTGCCCTGCTACTTGGCTGAAGGCTCATCTGTGGTTTTCCTTCCTACAGGAGAGCCGCTGGAGCCTCCAGAGCAGAGCGTGCCGCTGCTGCCGCTGCTGGTGGCGGGAGCCGTCTTTCTACTGGTCATCTTCGTCTTGGGTGTCATGGTGGCCAGGCGCAAGCGGGAACACAGCACCCTCTGGTTCCCTGAGGGCTTTGCATTACACAAGGACATAGCAGCTGGCCACAAGGGCCGGAGGGAGCCTGTGGGACAGGATGCACTGGGCATGAAGTGAGAAACTTATCTATATGCCCAACTATGGGGCCCTTGCAAGCTCTGGTCATGTTCTAACCCCTGACCCTAACCTGATTTTAACTGCAGACTCCACCTGTGACTTCCATGTTAATCATCTTGACCTGTGACTCCGTGCTCCCTGGTTTCTGACCCTTGACCTTATTTTCTGTTTCTATCCATTTCCTGACTCATGTCTTTCCTTGACCCTATCTGGAACTAGCCACACAGAGGTCATCCTGATTCGTTCTCACATGACTGCTGACCGCAGGACTTGGTCATCATCTCATCTGTCCCTGTATCCTTGATGTTCCTGTAATCAGCTCTGGCTTCAGCTCACCTGTCCCTTCGTCATCAGCTCAGACCCTGGTTTCCATCCAATCCACTGTCAGTTCCTCTGTAATCCTCAAGCCCAGGCCCTCCAGCTTGACTTATCCCCCAATACCTATAACCATATTCTGGTTAATGCTTCCCTATGATTCCCAGACCCCTGATTCCTCATCGTGACATTTTTCAATCCTGGTCATCCATCCCATTTGTCATGAGAGGAGCTCTCTCTTCTGTGACCTTTGACGCTATCCTCTACGCCCTGCAGCTTGCCTCACGTAGCCTCACCTATATCCATGTTCCGTTGTGTGTGGCGCCCCTGACTCTGAGTTCACCGCGAGGGTCAGGTTGCCTGGGGCTTGAGGGATGGCTCGGGGCTCCAGGTGATTCCTGAGCAGGTGTGAAAACCAGAGTTTGGGTCCCTAACTGCTCAGTGGGCATGGCAGCCTGCCTTGGAAGGTGGACTCCTGATCCCTAGAGCAGACTGACCAGTGAGACTAGTTGTACCAATGAGCTCTTGATTTGACTGAGAGACCTTGCCTCAATGACCAGGACTGAAGAGAGAGACTGAAGACGATTCTCACTTATCAGCCCCAGCCCTGCACACCTGCATGCACACCTGCGCACCCAAAACACACAGGCACACGCAGATGGAAAAAAGAAAACATCTTGATCGCCACCTGCCACTTCATCTCTTTCCTTCTATCCCTCATTGGAATCTTTGTCAACAACCCAAGACCCTCCTCACTTCCCTGCCTCGGTGACCTCTGCTTGACTCGAATCCTGAGTCTCTTCTCCCAGGTCTCTAGTGCACGTTCTCACGCCCTTTTCTTCCTGTTTTTCCCCAAGGAGCATGGCCAGGGGTGAGAGTCTGATGGGGGAGGTGGCCACGGACTGGATGGACTCAGAGTGCCCGGAGGCCAAGCGACTGAAGGTACTGCCTGCTTCTCCGACTCTTTCCCTGAAGGGTCCCAGGTTGGGACTCCCTGGTCAGCTGGAGAGCTCAGGGAAGTCTCTGTTTTCCCTACTGCCACAGCTCCAGACAATTGCCACGTCTATGTTACCACTTCTTTTTGGTTTTTCGAGACAGGGTTTCTCTGTGTGGCCCTGGATGTCCTGGTACTCACTCTGTAGACCAGGCTGACCTCAGACTCAGAGGTCCGCCTGCCTCTGCCCCCTGAGTGCTGGGATTAAAGGCGTGCACCACCCATATCCAGCTCCTCGTTTTCTTCTTAATGTGGCTCTGTTGCCTTGTTAGGAGGAACAGAGATTGGCCGTGGGTCCCCAGATGGATAGGGGTTCCCCTCTCTGTCTGGTTCTTCCTCACATAGATTCCTGATCCCAGGCCTGCCTAGGTCACCCTAGAGCGGTGGCTCTTAACCTGGGGGTTGTGTGTGAGCCCTTTGTGGGGTGAGACTACCCTTTCACAGGGGGTCACTTAAGACCATCAGAAAACATAGAGTTTTACATTATGATTCATAATAGTAGCAAAAGTACAGCTATGAAGTAGCAACGAAAGTAATTTTATAGTTGAGGGGTCACGACACCGTGAGGAAGTAGAGGGAACACTCTGGTCTACAGAGTGACTGCTTTTTCTGGTCTTTGTCCAGCATGCCCAGCCTGAAAGTGTCCCCTGCTGGTCTTGGGTTGGTAAAGTGCTGAGGTCCTGAGCTTGATCCCTAGAACCTACAAACCAGCAAATTCCTAGCTAGCTTAGCTTCGTGGCAAGTTCCTTGTCAGTGAGACCCTGACTCAAAAAAAAAAAAAGGACAGGGTAGGGCAGTGGTGGCGCACGCCCCTAATTCCAGCACTCTGTGAGTCTGAGGCCAGCCCAAGAAACCCGGTCTCAAACAACAATAGCAGCAGCAGCAGCAGCAGCAACAAAAGATGGGAGGTTCTTTGGCTTTCATATACATGGAGACACACACACACACACACACACACACACACACACACACACACACACACACACACACTATTGATGGCTGGATATAAGGAGGAAGTCATCCTTCCTAACCCTCTACAGCAGCTGGGATTACAGGCTTGTGTCATGGCGTCCAGCCTCCATATATCTTTCACTAGGGACCTGTAGTTCCCAGAGTAGGAGAACCGCAGTTAATTTTTAAAAAAATTTTAAACACTTTGCCCTTTTTACTTACTTATATTTATTTTCAAAAACTGGAAGCTGGAACGATGTCTCAACAATTAAACGCTGGCTGCTCTCCTAGAGAACCCTTGTTTAATTCCCAGCACTCACACAGTGGCTTACAAATATCTTTAAGTCCAGTTCCAGCAGATGGGATATGATGCCTTCTTTCTGGTCTTTGAAGGCATCAGGCATGCGTGTGACACAGAGACATTCAAGCACAACACCCATGCACATAGTTTAAAGCACATTAAAAAAAATCGCATTTTATATATTTCATGTATGTATGGGTACAGGCACCACAGTGTTTGTGTGGGGGCCAGAGGACAACTTGGAAGTTAATACCACGTGAGTCCCCTGTGCTCAAATCGTGTCATCAGGCTTAGCAGCAAGTGTGCTTACCCGCCTCCGCCTCTGCCTTCCAAGTGCTAGTGGTATTAAAAGTGTCACCACCATGCCCAGTGTTTCTCCTCCTCCTCTTCCTCCTCTGCCTCCTCTTCCTCCTCTTCCTTCTCCTCCTCTTCTTCCTCTTCCTCCTCCTCCTCTTCCTCCTCCTCCTCTGCCTCCTCTTCCTCCTCCTCTTCCTCTTGTCCTAATATGTAGGACAGATTGGCTGCAGACTATCCTTCTGCCTCAGCTTCATGAGTGCTGGAGTAAAAGAGTGTGCCTCCATGACAGCTCTATTGTGTTAATTAAAAATTTTACATTTATTTATTACTTATCTTTGTGTGTGTGGAGGTCAGAGGACAACTTGTGGGAGTTATTCTCTTTTTCCACTGTGTGGGTTCCAGGGGTCAAACTCAGGGCATCAGGCTTGGTGGTGAATTATCTTTTTTGATAATTTAATTAAAAATATATGGTTTTTTTCTTTTTAAAATATTTATTAGTTTGTTTTTCTCTGAACAAGGTTTTTCTGTGTGGCCCTGGCTGTCCTGGAACTCTCTCTGTAGACTAGGCTGGCCTGAAATTCAGAGATCCTGAGTGCTGGGATCAAAGGCGTGCACCACCACAGCCGGCTAAATATTTATTTTTGTGTATATGTATACATGTTTGTGTGTGTGGGCACATGTGTGCCATGGCAGTGTGTGGAGGGTCACATCTAATCTGCAAGTACATTTACCTGCTGAGCTCTTTTCCCAAGTCCATTTGTTTTTTAGAGACGGTGGTTGTCAACTGTCTCCTACACCTGGATACAGCTCCATCAACAACACCCGTGGGACTTCCCGCCCCCTTTCTGGTACTGCCTCTCCCACCACCAAGTGGGAGACCAGAGCATGCATCTGTGTCCCTCCAGGTAGAGGAGCCAGGCATGGCAGCTGACGAGCCTGTGGACTGTCGCCAGTGGACCCAACACCACCTGGTTGCTGCTGACATCCGGGTGGCACCAGCCATGGCCCTGACTCCACCTCAGGGTGATGCAGATGCTGATGGCATGGATGTCAACGTACGTGGCCCCGGTGAGTGTCCCTCCCCAAAGAGGGCCCTTGTTGGTCCTACCTGTGAGAGATCACATATGGGGCTGTGTTCTGGGAGTGCCTGGTGTGTGTGTGTGCGTGTGTGCATGTGTGTGTGTGTGTGTGTGTGTGTGTGTGAAGCCAGATTTCAGGTTGTAAGTAATAAGAACCCAGTGCAAAGCAGCTCAAGTAAAATAGAACGTAAGCTGGCATGTAACTGAAAACCTTGAAGGAATTTGGATCCTGAACTTTTTTTTTAAAAATGAGATTGAGAATTTCTCTTTTCTTCTTTTCTTTTCTTTATTATTTCTTCCCTCCCTCCCTCCCTTTCTTCCTTTTTTTTTCTTTTTGTTTTCAAGATTGGGTTTCTCTGTGCTGCCCTGGCTGTCATTCTATGGGTCAGGCTAGCCTTGAACCCAGAGATCTGCCTGCTTCTGACTCTTGAGTGCTGGGTTAAAGGCGTGTGCCACTACCTCCCAGCTCACTCTTTTTTCTTTCTTTCTTCCCCGCCTCTCCCTCCTTCATTCCCTTCCTCCCTTCCTTCTCCTTCTCCTCCTCTTCCTCCTCCTCCTCCTCCTTCTTCTTGGAACAGGATTTTACTATGTAGCCCTGGCTGGCATGGAGCTCATTCCATAGATGTGGTTGTGAACTAAAGAAATCCTCCTGCCTCTGCCCCCCAAGTGCTAGAATTAAATGTGTGTGCCACTACTCTCACGTTTATTTAAAAATCACACCCATTTGTGTACTAGTGCACTCAGAAGTCAGAGGACGCTTTGCTGCAGTCGCTTATTTCCTGTCACAGTCTGGTCCTAGGCTAGAGTCCAGGCGAGCTGGTTTGGTGGCAGGAACCTTTCCCCGCCAAGCTCCTGGATCCTGGATGTTTGATTTCGCCCGCCCCCTTCCCCCTAACTTAGCTCCAGCTGTACAACTTGTTGGGAAAGTCTCAGAGTAGTTCTGGCTGGGCAGACAAGAACCATATACTTGTCAATGGGCCAGTCAATATAGCTAGGGGCTAAAATATGCAGAGAAACCAGTGCCTGTCTGGTCTAAGTGGGGCTTGCTACTGGGGAATGCGTGAAAAGTAAAACCAGGGGAAATGGTACCTTTCCCTTTATTCTAAATGCTCTGCTTTTGGGATAAATCACATAATCTTTGTGGGGTGGCTTTGCAGTTGGGAGAGTTTACGTCTGTCTTGAGGTGCTGTGTGTCCCACTTGGTGTCTAGTATGCCCCAGGAAGACCCCCTATGCCTGTGACACCCTCCTGGTCCCTGCAGATGGCTTCACCCCACTTATGCTGGCCTCCTTCTGTGGGGGAGCCTTGGAGCCGATGCCAGCAGAGGAGGATGAGGCGGATGACACATCAGCCAGCATTATATCAGATCTGATCTGCCAGGGGGCCCAGCTTGGGGCACGAACTGACCGCACGGGCGAGACCGCTCTGCACTTGGCTGCCCGCTATGCCCGTGCGGATGCAGCCAAGCGGCTGCTGGATGCTGGGGCAGACACCAACGCCCAGGACCATTCGGGCCGGACCCCTCTGCACACGGCAGTGACAGCGGATGCCCAGGGTGTCTTCCAGGTGAGACAGGCCTGTCTCTTCAGACTGTAGAGCTACTGGGTGGGCATCAAGACATACCTTGGTTTGAACCCTGGTCCGTTTTGCAAAGCTTGTTTTGGCATCTGGAAATAGAAATATTTGGGACACATTGCTTGTCAAGAGTAGGTAGTGCCTGACCTAGATTTTTTTTCCCCCAAAACAATGTTTCTCTGTGTAGCCCTGGCTGTCCTGGAACTCACTCTGTAGACAAGGCTGGCTGTGAACTCACAGAAATCTTCTTGCCTCTGCCTCCCGAATGCTGGGATTAAAGGCATATGCCACCACCAGATTTTTTTTTTTACATATCTTTAAAATTACATTTTGTGTGGAGTGTGTGTGTGTGTGTGTGTGTGCATGTGTGTGTATGCTCATGTGCCACAGTACAGGTGGAGGCCAGAGGATAACTTTTTTTTTTTTAAGGATTTATTTATTTATTATGTATACAGTATTCTGCCTACATGTGTGCCTGCAGTCCAGAAGAGGGCACCAGATCTCATTATAGATGGTTATGAGCCACCATGTGGTTGCTGGGAATCGAACTCAGGACCTCTGGAATAGCAGTCAGTGCTCTTATCCACTGAGCCATCTCTCCGGCCCCTAGAGGATAACTTTTAAGAGTTGGTTCCTTCCTATCATGTAGACCCTGAGGATCAATTAAACTCAGGTCTCCAGGCTTGGCAGCAAGCCCTTACCTGCTGAGCCATCTCTCCGGCCCTCTGAGATTTTTCTACTTGTAGCATCAGTTGTTCTGCCCTTTCATTTTCAGTCAGTGAAATATTTGATGAAGTACATGATGCCCAGCTCTGTTCCCCCCACCCCCCCACCCCCCAGGTAGTCTTGTGTATGCCTAGGTTACTATTGAGCATGTAATCCTTATGACTCAGTGCCCTCAAATGCTGCGGTCCCACACTACCATTCCTACTTAGAAACGGCCTCTCTTCTCCTCACTGGGGCTAGAACCATGGCCTGCTCATGCTAGGCAGATGCTGTACTGCTGAGCTGCGTCCTCAGTTTGCTCAACTGTAGACTGACTGTTTTGATGGCCTGGGTACCCTACACTCTGCTGTTTAGCAGGTTAGGGTTTTTAAACGCATTGTTTTGCCTGGGTATGGTGGCACATGCTTTTAATTGTAGCAGTCAGGAGGCAGAGGCAGAGGCAGGTGGATCTCTGAGTTTGAGGCCAGCCTACGTAGTTGAGTTCCAAGACAGCCAGAGCTGCATAGTGAGATCCTGCCTAGACAGAAACAAAGATCCATTGTTTTTCTTAATTTAGTATACAGAGAGTGATGTGTTTTATTATGGCATTACTTTTTATTTTCGTTTTGAGATTTTTGTGTAAGTGCTGGTATGTGTATGTGTGTGAGTGTGTGTGTGTGTGTGAGTGTGTGTTGCATTGTGTGTGGCTTGTGCGTGATTGTGTGGCCTATGTGCGGCTGTGTGTGCTCATGCGTGGGCTCATGCAGAAGCCAGGAGGTAGATGGTGGATGTCCCACTCTGTTGTCCTCCATCTTTTTCTTTGGAGACAGCATCCATCACTGAACCTGGAGTTAGGCTGGTGGCCAGCAAGTTCTCTTGATCTTCCTGTCTTCTCCTGGGGTGACAGGCACACATAGCTAAGTCTGGCTTTTTGCAAGGGATCTGAAGTCAGGTCCTTGTCCACTGAGCCATCTCTCTAGCCGCCTGTTATTTAAGTCCATTGTGAACGAGGATATTATTGACTTACAATGTGCTTAGCAGGAATCACCCCACTTCAAGTCCAGATGTATCTGCAGCTCATGGGTTCCAAGGCTGTGGGGTTCGGGGCCCTCAGGCGCTGCCGTAATACGTAGCCTCTGCTCTTGCGCGACGTCCTACCATGGCTTTTGCTGTTGTTAGATTCTCATCAGGAACCGATCCACTGACCTGGATGCCCGTATGGCAGACGGCTCTACTGCCCTGATCCTGGCGGCCCGCCTGGCCGTGGAGGGCATGGTGGAAGAGCTCATTGCCAGCCATGCTGATGTCAATGCAGTGGATGAGCTGGGTAAGTGCTCAGAAAGCGATGGGCGGAGCCCGTGGGTGCTTCTGCCCTCTTAAAGTGAACTCACACCTGTGCAGACACCGAGCATACGCTCAGGTAATGCACATCAAGGCTCCCACATGGATGGAACAGGACCCATAGGGTGCCTCTAGTTCAGAAAAAAAATGTGGGTTCCCCATAGTCCTTATTTCTCCTTCTTCTCCCCTCTTTTGCCCTCCCCTCCCCTCCCCCTTCTTGACTCTGTCCCCTCCTCCCGTACAGCCTACCTCTCCTTTCTTCCCCCCCCTCCTCCTAGTCTTCGTTATAGAGTTCAAATAGTTGATCAAAGCTGAAGTACTTGCCTTTGAGTCTGGCTTACTTCACTTACTGCGATGGCCTCCAGTTCTGTTGGTTTCTTGAAAACGGCGTCATCTGACTCCATTTTGAGACAGGGTCTCATGCAACCTAGGTTTGCCTCCGACTCACTACGTAGCCAAAGATCCTCCTGCCTCTGTTTCCCAACTTAGTAGGCATTGGCCACTGTACCTAGCTCGATTTGCTTTTTTTGCTTTGGCTGAGTAACACTCCGTTGTACGAGGTATTGATGGGCACCTCAGCTGATTCCATCGTGTGACTGCTGTAAATAGCACTGTGGGTGCTGCAGTTGGCATGGGTGTACAGGTGTCTCTATTGTATGCTGACTCAGATTTCTGGGTACAGACCCAGGAGCCCAGGAGTGCCATTAGTGGACCATAGGGTAGTTCTACCTTTACCTTTTTGAGGACCCTCTGTAGTGTCCTCTGTAGTGTCCTCTGCAGTGTCCTCTGTAGTGTCCTCTGTAGTGTCCGCGCCTATTGCATTCCCATCAACACTTCATGCCAGGTGTCCATCTTTGTCACTCTCTGCCTATTTTTGTTAGTTCGTTTTGCTTTTTGAGACAGTCTCACTCTGACGCGGCGGCGGCAGCCAGTCTGGAACGAACTCACTCTGTAGACCAGGCTGGCCTCAGACTCACAGAGATCCACTTCTGTCCTCACACCCAGCTTCTCTCCCTATGCTTTGAGGCAAGGTGTCTCCCTGGACCCAGATATCACATTTCTCAGTTGGGCTGGAAGTCACTTAGTCCCAGTGATCCACCTGTTTCTACTTTCCACCCCCAGCTGGGGTTACAGGTACACACAGGACACTCAGCTCCTTGGGCATTAAGATCTGAACTCAGGGCAAGATGATTTTTGCAACAAGTGGTCTTAACCACCGAGCCACCTCTCCAGCCTCCAATCTTCCCTGTTTTTTTTTTTGTTTTTTGTTTTTTTTTTGGTTTTTCGAGATAGAGTCTCTCTGTGTAGCCTTGGCTGTCCTGGGCTCGCTTTGTAGACCAGGCTGGCCTCGAACACACAGCGATCCACCTGCCTCTGCCTCCCAAGTGCTGGGATTAAAGGCGTGCGCCACCACGCCCGGCCTCAATCTTCCCTGTTTAAAAGATTCATTTTTATCCAGTTATGGTGGCACATGCCTATGGAAGGAGTGTAGACAATATCCCAGGTGAAGGCAGTCTAGGCGGGTCTTGCCAACACACGCCTTTGATTCTAGCACTCGGGAGGTAGAGCCAGGTGGATCTCTGAGTTTGAGGCCAGCCTGCTTCATAGAGTGAGTCCCAGGACAGCCAGGACCAACCAGAGAAACCCTGTTTCAGAAAACAAAACAAATCAAAAATTCATTATTATTTTTTTCTATGTGTTTGTGTAAGATATATGTATATAGGAGTGTATGTATGCCCACAGAGGCCAGGAAAGAACATCGAGTTCCTTGTAGTGGGAGTTGCAGGTGTTTGAGTCACATGATCCAAGTTATTTCAGACTAGAGTGATGGCTTAGTGGTTAAAGAACACCGACTGCTCTTCCAGAAAACCTGGTTCGGTTCCCAGCAACCACAGAGTGGTTCACAGTTGTGTGTAATTCCAGGGGCTGGGGATCTGATGTCCTTTCTGGCCTCTGTGGACACTAGGCACACACATGGTGCACGCACATGCATGCGAGCAAAACATCCCCACACATTAAAAAAAAAAAGTTTACACACTCGAGTTTTCATGACAAAAGAGCACATGCTTTTAGGCACTGAGCCACCTCTCCAGCCCACGATGGCATCCTTGGAAGAGTAAGTTTCAGTTTTGGGGATGAGTTATTTATTTTGTTGTTGTTGTTGAAAATCCCTCTTATATGTGGGTTTTGGAGCTAAAAACTCAGGTCTTCAGGTGCGTGCTATGAGTCCCTTTGCCCACTGAGCTATCTTGCTGGCTCTTGCTGGTTCTTAATGCATTTTACACACACCCTCAGGCAGAGGGCACTCCTTGTGAGAGTTCTATAGACCTGCATGTACCGGACCTAGCCACATGAGCTGATGCTCAGGGCATGCCTGGAACTGTCCTTCCTGTTGCCAGGCCGTTTGCTAGACATTTCTGCCTGTCCTGTCCTGTCCTAGGAAACCTGACATGAACCCGGATGGGATGTTTCTCTCTCTACAGGAAAATCAGCCTTACACTGGGCTGCAGCTGTGAACAACATGGAAGCCACCTTGGCTCTGCTGAAAAATGGAGCCAACAAGGACATGCAGGACAGCAAGGTGAGCCTGTGGGGCCAGCCCAGCACTGCCACAGCCCCTGTATGTGACACCACAGCAGGGTCAGGGATAAGCCTTTTGGGGCATCCATCTTGTCTGCGGTCAGCTTTCAGGAGTGGGATTCTGGCCTAAAAGCTCTGACAGATTCTCAGGGAAAGGGAAGTGTTAGGGAGATTGTCAAAAACAACAAATAAACAAACAGACAGACAGACAAACTTGCCAAAGGGCTGGTCCACAATCTCTTTTATTTTGTTACATTTATTTATCACATATGTTTGTGTGCACTTGCCACAGCAAGTGTGTGGAGGTCAGAAGTCTTTCTTTTTGAGACTGGCTTTGTACCCCAGGTTGGCCTTGAACTTGCAATTCTCATGTTTCTGCTGCCTAAATGCTGGTTTATGTTGTCATGCCTGGCTGTTTTTTTCAATGATGCATTTTTCAATTGTGTGTGTGTGTCTTTTTGTCTGTGTGTATATGTATCTGTGTGTATTTATGTTTGTGTGTTTATCTGTCTTTGTGTGTGTGCACAAGTCTGAATGTGCATGCCTGTATATATCTATGTGTTATGTATGTGTGTCTGTCTCTGTGCATCTGAGTATATGTGTGTATGTATATCTCTGTGTGTGTATGTCTATGTGCATCTGTGTGTTTATCTATGTATGTGTGCATCTGTATGTGTATATATGTGTGTGTCTATGTGTCTGTATATGTATATCTGTGTGCATCTGTGTGTGTGTGTATGTATGTATGTATGTATGTATGTATGTATGTGTGTATCTCTGTGTGTGTATGTATGTGTACGTATGTCAGTATGTATCCATGTGTGTGTTTGTATGTCTGTGCATCTCTGTGTGTATATGTATGTCTATGTGCATCTGTGTGTGTGTGTCTCTGTGTGCATCTGTGTATGTGTCTGTTTGTCTGTGTGCATCTATGTGTGTGTCTGTGAGCGTGTGTGTGTGTGTGTGTGTGTGTGTGTGTGTGTGTGTGTGTGTGTAGATATGTAGCTATGAGCTGCAGGTTCCCTGAGGTCAGAAGAGTTTGTTGAATCCCCTCGGAACTGCAGTTCCAGGCAGTTGTGAGCTGCCTGTGTGGGCATCAGGGATGGAGCTGAAGTGACCAGGCTTGGTGACAAATGTGTTTACCCACTGTGCTATCTCGTCAGTCTTTGTTTCCTTTTCTTTTTGAGACTGGGTCTTTCTGGTTACTTTAGCAGAAGCTGGCCTCAAACTCCTGGTGAGTCTTCTGCCTCAGCCTCCCAAGTGCTGGGATTATAGGCTTGAGTTACCACACATGTGGCTTTTTGGTCTCTCTCTCTCTCTCTCTCTCTCTCTCTCTCTCTCTCTCTCTCTCTCTCTCTCTCTCTTTCCCCCTCCCTTCCTCCCGCCCTCCTTCCCTCTCTCCCTCCTCTCTCTCTATCTTTCTAAGACAAAGACTCACTATGTAGACAAGGCTAGCCTGGAACTGGAACTCATAGAGACTCACTTGCCTTTGTCTCCTGGCTGTTACACCTGGCTTTTTAAATATTTTACAAACCATTGCATCAGCATGTGGTTTATTGCGATGACTGGAGGTTTTGGTGCCCTTTTACGTTTTGTGCCTAAGGTAAGTCCTGGCCAGCTGTACTTGTGGCAAGGATGTGGTTGAGAGGAGAGCTTATTTCTTCCACGGAGCTGGCATCCGAACCCAGTTCCATCCATCCTCAGGGTTTCAACTCGTTCTCAGCCTGCCCTAGGGATTAGAAACCTAGATGTTGGCCAGAGTGACTGACGTCTGTGGGTTCTGCCCCTCCCTTACCCCAGGAGGAGACTCCACTGTTCCTGGCCGCCCGTGAGGGCAGCTTTGAGGCTGCAAAGCTGCTGCTGGACCATTTTGCCAATCGGGAGATCACAGATCACTTGGACAGGCTGCCCCGGGATGTGGCCCAGGAGCGGCTGCACCAGGACATCGTGCGGTTGCTGGACCAGCCCAGTGGCCCCCGCAGTCCCCCGGGTCCCCACGGTTTGGGGCCATTGCTCTGCCCCCCAGGGGCCTTCCTTCCCGGCCTCAAGGCAGTGCAGTCTGGGACCAAGAAGAGCAGAAGACCACCTGGCAAGTCGGGGTTAGGGCCTCAGGGAACCCGGGGTCGGGGCAAAAAGCTGACGCTGGCCTGCCCAGGCCCCCTGGCAGACAGCTCTGTCACACTGTCGCCTGTGGACTCTCTGGACTCCCCAAGGCCTTTTGGTGGGCCCCCTGCTTCCCCTGGAGGCTTCCCCCTGGAAGGTCCCTATGCTACCACGGCCACTGCGGTGTCCTTGGCACAGCTTGGTGCAAGTCGGGCGGGCCCTCTGGGGCGCCAGCCTCCCGGGGGCTGTGTGCTCAACCTGGGTCTCCTCAACCCTGTGGCTGTTCCCCTCGACTGGGCCCGGCTGCCTCCACCTGCCCCTCCAGGGCCCTCATTCCTGCTGCCCTTAGCTCCAGGACCCCAGCTGCTCAACCCGGGGACCCCAGTTTCTCCTCAGGAGCGGCCCCCACCCTATCTGGCAGCCCCAGGACATGGAGAAGAATATCCAGCCGCAGGGACCCACAGCAGCCCCACCAAGGCCCGCTTCCTGCGGGTTCCCAGCGAGCACCCTTATTTGACCCCATCTCCCGAGTCCCCCGAGCACTGGGCCAGCCCATCCCCTCCCTCCCTCTCAGACTGGTCCGACTCAACGCCTAGCCCAGCAACTGGCAGCGGTGCCACAGCAGCTGGAGCCCTGCCTGCTCAGCCACACCCCATGTCCGTTCCCTCCCTCCCTCAGTCCCAGACCCAGCTGGGGTCCCAGCCAGAAGTCACCCCCAAGAGGCAGGTGATGGCCTAAAGTTCTTGGATCTTGGAGGGGAGTTGAAGTGACACCACTCCTGGCTTCTCTCTCCCTCCCTTTTACTCTTATTCTCGTCCCTTTCTCTCTGCACCAGCCTTCTTGCACCTCTCTGTCTTGTGTGACCAAGCTGGTCACCAGCCCAGACCTCCAGGCTTCCTTTATTTATAATGGGTAGGGGCTGACCTACTATCACCTCGGCCCTCTAAGGGGTCTGGGACCTCCTTGTGATCTCTCTGCCTGTTTCCACCCCTCCCTGCTTCCTTCCTTCCTTCCTTCCTTCCTTCCTTCCTTCCTTCCTTCCTTCTTTCTTTCTTTTTCTGCTTCTCATTTTCTCGCACTCCAACATGAGTGAATTATTATTTTTCTTTTTTTTTTTTTACATTTTGTATAGAGACAAATTCATTTAAACAAACATTATTATTATTATTTTTTACAAAATATATATATGGAGTTGCTCCCTTCCCCCGCTGTAAATTCCTCCAGCGCCCCCATGGGGCTGAGTCTGTGGGCCCATTTGGCCAATCCGGACTCTGTGTACCGAGTACACAGACATGACTAGGGTCCCGTCCGTGTACTGAGTATGCGGCCCTGGTATGTACCAAGTAGCCAGCCTTGGGCACACCCTCCCCTGGGGGTTAGGGGACACTTGGGAGCCTCCTTCCCCACCCTCCTTCCTCACTTCATTGCATTCCAGATAAGACTTGTAGACTCACTAGGAAAGGGTCTTTCCCACCCAAAGCCCCAACTCCAGGCCCCCTTCCCAGAGCCCGGCTCACCTGGTAGGGCCTGGCGGGTGTCAGGGGAGATGTGTTTCGTAAGCATTCCACTTGTACTTGTAAATACAGGGGAAAGTGGGAGTGGCACTCCCTCTTCCTGTCATTCCCTTGGCTCAGCCTCACTGCCTGATAGAAAATGTATTTAGGCTGTTTTTTATAATATGGCACCTGGTCACAGTCCATTGTAGCTAAATTCCCAGGTCCTGCATTATACAACCCTCACCTCCTCAGTTCCCTCACCACCTAATAAAGGAATAGTTAACACTCAGTGTCTTTGATTTCTGCGTGAGGTCCAAAAGTGGGCATCTCTGGGCCTCTGTCTCCACAGGACTAACTTGAACTCTTATCTTGGGGCAAAGTCATGTATGTGGTTTGCCAATCCACCTTTCATTCCTTTTTGGCGAAGTGCCTAGCTTCATTTCTGTTGCTTTAAACAAACATTTAACAACAACAACAACAACAACAACAACAAAAAGCAATTTAGAGGAGAGAGGCCTTTATGCCCGCTGCAGTCCTTCACTGTGAGGAAGGCCAGGCAGGAACTTAAAACAGCCAGTCACAACACAGTCAAGAGCAGAGAGAAGTGAATGTGTATACACTTGCTTGTTTGTGCTCAGCTGGATTGCACACTCTTACACAGTTCAGAAACCCTTGTTTAGGGAATGGTGCCACCCACAGTAGGCTGGGCTTTTCCACATCAACTGAGGTAATTAAGACAGTCCCCTAAAAACATGCTCTCACCCAAACCTGATGTAGACAACTTCCCAGGTGATGTGTAGGGTCAGTCAAGTCAAAATGAACCATCACACTAGGTTGTTCAGGGCTGGTCTGATGTATTTTGATGCTAATTACAGCTTGCTGTCTCTATGACCCAACTTTTGCTTAATAAAAAGCCAGTCCACCTGGGCAGGGCAGGAGATAGGTGTGGCTAGGGGAGAGAGAAATTCTGAGAAGAAGAAAGACCACCAGGAGGAGGAAGGAGAGAGACCTAAAGTGAAGAGAGGAAGGCTGCCAGGGTTAGCTGGAGGAAAAGCACATGACACGTAGATGGAGAATCCAGCCCAGATGAAGAACATTAACAAGTATATGGGATTATAGAGGAGAGGTAACGTGATAGAAGTTATTAGAAATGGATGGCATGGGATTGAGACAGGGATTCCATTCCTGCCCCACTATGAGAGGTGGTTTAGAGGATTGATATCTGCCCTGCCCCAGGTTAACTAAGACTATTTTAAAATGTAACAAGTGTTTTGTGTCTTAATTGATTGCTAGCTGGGCCTACAGATAATACAGATAATACAGATAATTTTAAAAACAATACCAGGTGATTCCAAGTTTTGGCTCTTAGGTGGATGTCTGTCTTTAGACAAACCAATAGAGTGCCTTGCTTGAGAACCTTCCTTTATTCTTTAAAAAAAATATTATTATAATCGTTATTGTGTTTGTTGTTTTGAGACAGGGTAGCCCTGTGTAGCCCTGGCTGTCCTGGACTTCCATCTATAAACCAGGCTGGCCACCTGCATCTGCCTTCAGAGTGCTGGGATTAAAGACATGGGCCACCATACCTGGCTTTCTTGATGATGATGGTGGTGGTGGTGGTGGTGGTGGTGATGGTGATGATGGTGGTGGCAGTGGTGATGATGATGATGGTGATGTGTGTGGATGTGTGTGGGCAGAAGTGTGACACACGAGCATGTGGAAGTCAGAGGACAACATTTAGGAGCTGGCTCTCTCCGTCCATTGGGGTGTAGGGAGCAAACTGAGATGGTCAGGCTTTCTAGGCAAACACTTTCACCTGCTGAGCCATCTCAATTACCTGAGGAAAAAATTGTAAAAGTATGTGTTTTGCTATAAATTTATTTATTCATTCTTTTATTTGTGTATACGAACCTGAGGGGACACACATGGGGGCTTTGGGGGGGGCATGGGAGTCATGTGAAGGGCACAGGGCACATTTTGGGAGTCAGTTTTTTCCTTCTGTCATGTGAGTTCTGGAGATGAACTCATTCATGTCCTCAGGCTTGGTGGCAAGTGCCTTTACCACCACAAAGCATTTCTTACCAGCCATCCAGACAGACAAGTTTCTTTTCCTTCTTTCTTATTCTCTCTGTGTGTTTTATTTAATATTTATTAATTATTATTATTTTCTTTTGAGGCAGGATTTCTCTGTGTAGCTTTGGCTGCCTTGGAACTCACTTTGTAGACCAGGCTGGCCTTGAAACCAGTTTCTTAACTGGTGTTTTTTGTTTGATGTGGAGTGTTACTTATATAGCCCAGGCTAGACTTTAACTCATTCTTCTGCCTTAACCTCCCTGGTGCTGTGAGTACAGGCACAATCCACCATGCCCTATCCATGGTATCTTTTAAGATCATAGGAAGAGAAAGAAAAAAATGGTGAAATTGAGATGTGGCTCAGTGGTAGAGCATTTGCCTGGCATGCACCATGTACTGGGTTCCTGGGGAAACTGGTAGTCAATTTGGATTAGAGGGCACCTTTTTTTCCTTCTGTGGGTTTTTGTTTTTGAGGATTTTTACACCATAGCTCAAGACGGCGTGGAACTTACAATGCAGCCTAAGTTGGCCTTGGGTGCTTGCTCTTTCTGTATTGCTCTTTCTGTATTAGCCATTTTGCCGATTGTTTTTTGTCAATGACACAAATCTAGACCTGTCTGGGCAGAGGACTCTTGGCTGAGACACGGCCTTCATTAGACTGGCCTGCAGCATGTTTGTGGGCTCATCTCCTTGACCAATGAAGGATTCAGGAAGGCTGAGCTTATAGCGGGCCGTGCCAGCCCTACGCAGGTCATCCTGGGTTGTATGAGTAACCAAGCTAAAGAAGCCAGGAGGAGCACGTCAGCAAGCAATGCTCATCTATGGTCTCTGTTTCCATTCCCGCCTCCTGGTTTCTGCCCTGACTTCCCTTTATGATGGCGTATAAGCCATAAGGTGGAAGTACATTTTTTTTTTCTGCCCCAAGTTACTTTGGGTCATGGTGTTTATCCCAGCAATAGAAAGCAAACTGAGATGGCCTCCCAAGTGCTACGAGTACGGATGGGAGTTGCTATGGCTGTCCTCCTTGCAGATTTTAAAAGAAACGCTTCTCTTCTGTAGGGATGGAACTCAGGGTGCATGCTAGGTATGTGTTCTCCCACTGATTGTACCCCCGCCCCCTTGCACTAGTGGGAGGTACGAGTGGGTGCTGAGGATCAGACAGATGATGAAGCAGACATGTAATTGTGGAGGGAACACACAGGGACAATTGGGACCACCTGCACTGTTAGGTCCTAAGTGCCCGATGCTGGCTTTGCATGAAGCTCGCTCTGGAGGCAATCCTGCATGCACGTTAACAAATACTATTTTCTTTTTACATATACATCTTTGCTGAGTTTCAGTATCTTTTCTTAAAAATTTGTTTTGATTTTTATGTGCCTTGGTGTTTTGCCTGAACATGTGTCTCTGTGAGAGTGTGGGGTCCCTTGGAGCTGGAGTTAACAGACAGTTGTAAGCTGCCATGTGGGTGCTGGGAATTGAACCTGGGTCTCTCAGAAGGGCAGCCAGCCAGTGCTCTTAACTGCTCCAGCCCCAGGTTTCTGTATCTTTTAAAAAAATGTTTTTGGCATTTATTATTTATTTATTTTGTGGGGTAGGGAAATGGGGAGCAGCACAGGCATGTGGAGATCAGAGGACAGAGGTCAGAGGTCAGAGGTCTCTGGAACCTGGTGATGGGGCTCAGACGACCAGTCTTGAAAACAAGTATCTTTATTTGTAGGCTCAATTTTCTTAACCAATATATTTTATTAACAACTTAGTGACTGAGCATACGTCACTTATAACCCGACTAACCAAAACTATAGGAAACGAGGATTAATGGACACAATAACAAAACCTTAAGGATATCAGTTCCGAGGAACGATTCTCTGGGCTTGAGCCGCAGGATTTCTTCTGCTGGAACCTGGGGTAACCAGAACCCAGAACCTCAGCAGGAGCCGGAGCCCCGAAGTCTTCCCTCAAGTGGTTCTCTCTAGGAGTGTCTTGAAGTGCAGCGATGAACAGCCAAAACTATCCCAAGTCTCCAAAAAGCCCCGCCTCCAGTTCTGGGCTCATTTATATATCTCCTCCCAGAGTCTGTTCGCAGGATCTTCTCAGCTGGAAACAATCAAGCTCCTGCACGAGGTGGTTGCTCTTCTAGTGAATTAACCTCACCTGTTCTCTCACAAGACCGTTCCGATCCCGCACTTGGGATCCTAAAAATCAGCTTTATCTCTCCTTCATTTATCCACTAACCCATCTCGCCACGCCTTTCTTTCCACCATATTGCACTTGGTGAAAACTCAGGCCATCAGGCATAGTGGCAAGTGCCTTCACCTCCTAGAATCATTTTGCCAGCCCTGGGTTTCTATAGCTTGTGAATGAAAAGGTGGCCTTGTGTTTACACTGGATCCTCTAAGTAAGTGAGATAGTTGGTGTGTGTGTGTGTGTGTGTGTGTGTGTGTGTGTGTGTGTGTGTGCTGAAAAGGGCTTGCTGAGGGTTGAATAGAAGGCCTTATACACGCTAGGCAAGTATTCTACAACCGAGCTCGATCCCCAGACCTATAATTTGAACCTTATTGGAATCTTTAAAATCTCCTCTCTCCCTCTTTCTCTGTAGTTTGTGTGTTGGGGTGGGGGCACGTATGCACCATACATGCCACACTGCACATGTGAGAGGCCAGCAGAGAGCCTCAAGTGTCAGTTCTCACTTTCTGTCTCATTTGAGACAGAGTCTTTTCTTCACCACTTCATAAACAAGGCTAGCTTGCTGAAAAGCTTCTAGATATTTCCACGTCTCTGCCTCCCGACTCACTGTAAGAGTGCTGGCTTCACAGGCATGCTAAGGCTTTACAAGGGTCCTGGGGAGTTAAAGTCAGGCACATTAATGTCTACTACCGCCCTCTGTTGGCTGGTGTGTTCTTGGTTGTACGCCTCAGGAAAGAGTTGATTAGTTCATAAAATAAACAGAAGACTTGGCTGAGCAGTTCAAGTGAATTGAATGAGGGCTCAACTTTCCTTTGTCTCTCTAGCGTTTCTCTTGCCTTCGCTCTCTCAGTGTGCCCAGCTCGATCGTCTGCTCTCAACCCCATATACCTCCAGCTCGTCTCTGTGTTAGCAAAATGAATGGAAGTGATAAGTTGCACTCTGTAAAGCAGAGAGAAACTTCTAGTCTTGGGATTGACATTCCATTGATTTCAACTGGGTCAGGTTCCTCAGCACTTTCTACATTTGGGGGTCGGAACATCCTTTACTGGGTACTGTAAGATTTTTTTTAACACATGTCTGGTTCGATGATCACTAAAACTATCCTCGACCCCTGACAGCGAGGCAGTGGGAGGCGGGACCATCTGCTCTAACTAATGCCTATGGCAGTGGGACATGGGAGATGAAAATTAGGAGTGGGATAATTTTTTTTTTTTGAGACAGGGTTTCTCTGTGTAGCCTTGGCTGTTCTGGAATTCTATAGACTAGGCTGGCCTCGAACTCACAGAGCTCTCTGCTTACCTCTGCCTCCCCAATGCTGGGATTAAAAGGTGTGTGCTGCCACTGCCAAGCAGGAGTGGGATAACTGTAAAGGTGGGTAGGTTTGTAGAAGAGTGAATTTTTTTTTCAATTCATGTACTTTAGTATATGTATGTGTCTGAGTATGTGCAGGATGGGTGTACACCTGTATATGCATGTATGTGAAGGTTTGTGTCATGTGCCTTCCTCTATCCTCCCCAGATAATCTCTTACTGAAACCGGGGCTTGAGACTTTCTTCTAACCTGGGTGGCCCCAGTGAGCCCCAGGATCTGTTTGGTTCTGCCCTGTAGAGCTAAAGTTACACATGCCCATACCCAGATTTTGCATGGAATCTGGGGGTCTGAACCCAGGCATTCATTCTTACAGCAAGTGCTTTGCCAGCTGAGCTATCTTCCCAGCTCTGGCTTTTTTTTTATTTCTAAAATTTTTATTTTATTAATTGCTTAGGTCAAAATACAAAGTAATGGGCCCTAGGTGGTGGTCCTGGGTTCTGTAAGAAAG
This sequence comes from Acomys minous, assembly GCF_964271855.1. Lineage (NCBI taxonomy): Eukaryota > Metazoa > Chordata > Mammalia > Rodentia > Muridae > Acomys > Acomys minous. The sequence goes on along the minus strand of NC_140497.1, from coordinate 81,504,861 downwards.
CAGGATGAGTAACTCAACTCATGAGGAGCAAGGCAGTAAGCAGCACTCCTCCATGGCCTCTGCATCAGCTCCTGCCTCCAGGTTCCTGTCCTGCTTGAGTTCCTGTCCTGACTTCTTCCAATGGTGAATAGCAATACAGAAGGATAAACCAAACAAGCCCTTTCCTCCCCGAGTTGCTTTGGTTATTTTGTTTCATCACAGCAATAGAAACCCTAACTAAGGCATACATATGCATGCATGTATGTGCACACACACACACACACACACACACACACACACACACACACACATAGGAGGAGGTGGTTGTTGCACATCTGCAACTAGTACTCAAGGTGGAGGGAGGAGTATCCTGAGTTTGAGGCTAACTTTGGCTACATATAAAGACAATGTCTCAAAAGCAAAACAAACAGAAATCACAAGAGCAAACGGCTACAACAAAGATGAGAGCGCACTTTTAAAATGAGACCCCTCCCCTCTCTGCATCTGTCCATCAGTTCAACCCATGAGTCAGAGCCCTCAGGATCCCATAATTTTTCAAGGGCCCTGCCTTTGAAGGCTGCTGCGCAGGGGGCCAAGCCCGCACCATGAGAGCCTTTTCAGGGTGTTTAAGATAAAAGAGATGTGCGGGAATAGCCTTCAACAAACCAGAGCACGGCAGTTTTGACACACATATCCCAGTCTCCCTGCCCTCCATAAGGGTCATTTTGAGGCTGGTCCACAGTCCTTGGATGGAAGTACATCCTTTGACCAGCCGGGCGTGGTGGCGCACGCCTGTAATCCCAGCACTCGGGAGGCAGAGGCAGGCGGATCGCTGTGAGTTCAAGGTCAGCCTGGTCTACAAAGCGAGTCCAGGACAGCCAAGGCTACACAGACAAACCCTGTCTCGAAAAAACAAAACAAAACAAAAAAAAAAAGGAAGTACATCCTTTGAGAGTGAATCACACTTGTTCTTGGAGGCAACCTACTCTTCCTTTGGAGTTATTTTTGCATCTCTCTCTCTCTCTCTCTCTCTCTCTCTCTCTCTCTCTCTCCCCACCCCCAAGAGTTTCATGCAGCCCAGGCTGGACTCGAATTGAGTATGTAGCCAAGGCTGGCCGAGAACTCCTAATTGAAATGATTTCTCTAAGTAGAATTCCCTGTATTTGAACCCTTGGCCCAAAGAAACCCACCTTTACCTGATCATGGTGGCACCTGCCAGGATGCAGAGGCAGGCAAATTGATGTGAGTTCGAGGACAGCCTGGTCTACAAAGCGAGTCCAGGACAGTGAAGAGAAACACTCTCTCAACCAACCAACCAACCTATAGTGAGTGAGACACACACACACACACACACACACACGAGAGAGAGAGAGAGAGAGAGAGAGAGAGAGAGAGAGAGAGAGAGAGAGAGAAAGAGAGAGAGAGAGAGAGAGAGAGAGAGAGAGAGAGAGAAAGAGAGAGAGAGAGAGAAGAAAGAAGTTTTACTGACAACCAAGATCCTAATGCCTTTAATTAAGAAACACACTTATGTGTTGACCCAGAAAACCAGATATAAACACACAATTCAAGTTACAATCATCTTAATTTTTAAAAAAGATTTATTTGTATTTTATGTGCATGAGTATTTTGCTGCATGTATGTGTATGTTCTGTGTGCATGCCTAATGCTCACAGAGGTTCCAGGATTCCAGGGAACTGGAATTAACAAATAAGTTAAGAGCCATCTTATGGGTGATAGAAATGAACTCAAGTCCTCTGCAAGAGCAGCAAGTGCTCTTAACTGTAGGACCAAACAAATCTTTCCAAACTCAAGTTCCATCTTCCTGAAAGCTAAAAGTGCCTAGTCCAGCAGAAGTGAAAACATAGGGACCAGCAGTCCTCATCTGGAGCCCATGAAATCTGCAGCCAATAAAAGTCCCAGGACAGTGATTACCTGCAGGGGTTACCTGTGGGTGCTGAGTTCAGGGACCTGCCAGGGTCACCCTCATTGTGACAGCCAGAGACCCACGGTCCTTCCTGAGAAGTGTGGGAGGGCAGAGAGCCCCTTCCTTGCTGCTTCTAGCTCTCACCATAGAAGATTCTGTAAGTGTGTTTCTTACAGCACATCACAGATTCTTCAGGACCTCACAAACTCAACCCCAAATGCACTCAGACACCTTTGAAACAAGTTCCATGGAAGGACGTCACTACTCAGACAATCTGAGGACTTTTCCCTCCCTCCACTCAGGTTCAGATGGGCAGGTGGCTTCTGCAACCACAAGGTGACTCACCATGGCCAGGAGAGGCTCTCACGTCTCTCTGAGCATCCCTTTCTGACATCTCTCCCATCCTAGGGAGGGAGGGACTGAGGACCCACATTCTCAGTTTCTGGGGTCCCTGGAGCTGCTGTCCCAGAGGTTCTGCAGTCACTAACAAGCCCCCTAGGACCAGGCTGTGTGCTATGAGAAGTTCTCTCTCCTGGAACCAGAGACCCCAGGGTCTTCTCCCCTCAGCACCCAACCCTGAGCCTCAGAGTAGGGAAGGATTAATTGGAATCTTCCTTTGGGGTTCAGCAGTTACAAGGGCCTCCCTCACTCTATCAGTGCTCCTGATGATCTGCAAGGGTCAAGGCTGCTTCCCAAAGACCCTGCCTTTGTGGGAGGAAGGAGTAGATGACTCAATGTTGTTAAGTTGTTTAGGACTAATTTAGGGTACCACAGCCTCCACATGTCTGCTCTTTCTAGCTGGTTTTTAGTCACTAAACATCTTAGTTAGGGTTTTATTGCTGCGAAGAGACACCATGATCACAACAATGCTTATAAAGGGCAACATTTGATTGGTACTGGTTTACACTTCAGAAGTTTAGTTCGTTAGCATTGCAGGCACCCACCAAGACCTTGTGCAGCCAGACATGGTGCCGGAGAGGTAGCTGAGAGTTCTACATCTGAATCAGCAGGCAGCAGGAAAAGAGAGTGAAGCTAGGCTTGGCTTGAGCATTTGAAACCTCAACAGTCACCCTCTCTTCCAACGGACACACTTCCTCCAACAAGGCCACATCTATGCCTACAAGGCCACACCTTCAATAATGCCACGCCCTGTCTCTGGTGGACATTTTCATCCAGGGTCTCCCCAACTTCTCCCCATGCCCCCAGAACCATGCTAGCTAATCTTGTGATCTGCTGCAGCTGACTGCATGGAGCACCACCACCACTGCCACCCCCTGACCATCCTCTGCACTGGCTCTAGAATTCTAGACTCTGGCTGGCCAGCACTTGCTGTTCTGGCTCACCATTGCCCTCACAGCAAAGCTTAAAACTTCCCACCTTTTCTTGCTTCTGTTGAGGTTTACTTCCAATACTTTGAAAGTGATATTGCAGGCTGTTTAGGATAAATCAGTTATACAAGTTAATTGTTAGTTGATCAAATCATGGTCATATCAATTACTAGTTTATTATTATTTTTTTCGAGACAGGGTTTCTCTGTGTATCTTTGACTATCCTGGACTCGCTTTGTAGACCAGGCTGGCCTCAAACTCACAGCAATCCTCCTGCCTCTGCCTCCCAAGTGCTGGGATTAAAGGTGTATGTCACCACTGCCCGGCATTACTAGTCTATTTTTCTCACAAGGATATACATCTTAGGTGCAACAGATAGATATGATTCTATAGAAAAATAAGGTAAAATAGTTAGATAAGGTCTTTAAAAGCCTCAGAGACATACAGAATATGGCATTTAAAAGTGTTTTTATTATTTTAAAGATTCATTGACAATGAGACAGGTTAACTCCTGACAATACCCAGCCTACCTCAAAGAGGATGATGAGCATCAAAGAACCTCCTTATGGAGTTGGCTTCAAATATGGCAAACAAGCCACAGGGCAAAATGTTCTCATTTCTACCACAGACAGAATTCTTCCTAAAAAAAAAAAAAAAAAAAAAAAAAAAGGCAAGCTTGGATGCAGGCCAAAGTCTGCCAAGACAGGGTAAGCAAATCGCCCCCCCCCCCCAAAAAAAAATAGTTCCTGTCTCACAAATATGCCTGTCAGATATATTGGACCAGAAGGCTGAAGATGATGCTCCAATTTTATAGATAGTCTTGGGTGACTTCTCAGGTAGCAAATTGTCTCTGTCATCTTCTCATTTGGGAAGCTACTAACCTTCATTGCCTGTATACTCAGGTAGTCAATTTTATTCCTTCTCAAGTCTCTGATGGGGTTGAAGACCAGATAGTTTAGTTTTACAATTAAGCTTAGTTGTTTAGGGGTTAAGATGTTTTTAGGTCTAGATAGATGCTTTAAGTTGATAATGCCGAGATATGATAGATATTGATTTACATTCAGAATTCTAGATGCAACAAGATAGGAAAGCTGTTTTCTTCAAGGTTGCCAAATACAAATATACAAAACACTAAGAATGTAACATTTATATAATTCCTGATTGTTTCATGGTTCTTCTTGCTATAGGTAGTTTATTGTGTATATGTGTAATAATATAAAAGTATATGTAAAAAATTGAAACAAAAACAAACAAACAAAAAACTTTCCATCTTGGGCTGGGGAGATAACCTAGCTGAGATGCTGTTCTTCCAGAGGACCCGAGTTTAACTCCCAATACCCGTGTTAAAAGTACAGCTCCAGGAAATCCAATGTTCTGTCTCCTTCCTTTGTCTGAAATATGGCTCCAGCTCCACTCAAACCTGATTCATCCTTTTTTTTTTTAGATTAATAATAAGGTGAAACTTGAATGTGATAATGCATTCATGACAGCACAACACTGGAGAAACTGAGGCAGGAGGATTACTATGAGTTTGAGACAAGTCTGTGCTCCAGAGTGAGACTCTTAAGGAAAACAAAAACAAAAACAAAAACAAAAACAAAAAAACCCAAAATCAATAATGGGCCAGCCAGTAGTGGTTCACACCTTTGATCCCTATACTCCAGAGGCAAGAGGGCTTGGATCTCTTTCAGTTGAAGTCCAGATGTTTAGTGACTAAAAACTAGCTAGAAAGAACAGACATGTGGAGGCTGTGGTACCCTAATTTAGTCCTGAACAACTTAACAACGTTGAGTCATCTACTCCTTCCTCCCACAAAGGCAGGGTCTTTGGGAAGCAGCCTTGACCCTTGAAGATCATCAGGAGCACTGATAGAGTGAGGGAGGCCCTTGTACCTGCTGTCCCCAAAGGAAGATTCCAATTAATCCTTCCCTACTCTGAGGCTCAGGGTTGGGTGCTGGGGGAGAAGACCCTGGGGTCTCTGGTTCCAGGAGAGAGAACTTCTCATAGCACACAGCCTGGTCCTGGGGGGCTTGTTAGTGACTGCAGAGCCTCTGGGACAGCAGCTCCAGGGACCCCAGAAAGTGAGAGTGTGGGTCCTCAGTCCCTCCCTCCCTAGGAAGGGAGAGATGTCAGAAAGGGATGCTCAGAGCGACGTGAGAGCCTCTCCTGGCCATGGTGAGTCACCTTGTGGTTGCAGAAGCCACCTGCCCATCTGAACCTGAGTGGAGGGAGGGAAAAGTCCTCAGATTGTCTGAGTAGTGACGTCCTTCCATGGAGCTTGTTTCAAAGGTGTCTGAGTGCATTTGGGGTTGAGTTTGTGGGGTCCCAAAGAATCTGTGATGTGCTTAGAAGGGAAGAGGAGGGAGCCCTCTCCAGCTCTGAGGGATGCTGACACAGAACCCTGGGGCCACAGGTGGTGGTGAGACAAAGAGATGGGTGGGCCTGGGTGTGTAGCCCAGAGCTACATGGATACACACACACACAGATACACACACAGACACAGACACACACAGACACACACACAGACACACACAGACACACACAGACACACACAGACACACACACACACACACACACACACACACAGAATTTCGTATGGTAAGAGCTAGAAGGAAGAGGCTCCAGCCTTGGGGGTTTCTGATGAGAAGAAATAGGCAAGAAGGGACCAAACCTTCTCCTCAGCACTCCTGGCTCTCTGCCCTCCCACATTTTTCAGGAAGGACTGTGGGTCTCTGGCTGTCACAGTGAGGGTGACCCTGGCAGGTCCCTGAACTCAGCACCCACAGATAACCCCTGCAGGTAATCACTGTTCTGGGACTTTTATTGAGTGCAGATTTCATGGGCTCCACGTGAGCAGATGAAGATTGCTAGTCCCGTCAAGTGACTCCTTGGACTAGGTACTCTTTTTATATTATAGGTGGGAACAGGCATCTGGCCCTGTGCTTTCACTTCCTCCTGGCGAAGTTCCTTTACCTGTCAAAATGCTGGTACCCTGAGTTCTGTTTGAGTCTGGTGTTCCGGCTCATCATGAGCATGCATCTTAATGAAAGGCCCTAGAATGCTGGTAGCTCAGCCACCCGCAGGATTTCCTGTTCTTGGTCTTTGGGTTGGAGATGTGGTCACAGCACTGCTCTTCAGCTGTGAGTTCATGAGCGTTATCTTTGAGTTCCCAGATGAGGTTCGGAGGGGCACAGCCCTGTTGCCCAGGAATCATTGTGTCCCTTGCAAGGGACGCAGTTCGCTGTCCCCACTGTCCCTGTCTGTCATAGCACACGGTTTCTGCTCTAGGCAAAAGGGATTGTTTCCTAGATAATGACCCTCCCATCTGTGGAGGTGAGCCAGTGAAGCCTGGCATACAGTCACGTCTATGCCTAGTGTATATTGAGGGAAGATTTTTCATCCAAGTCTCCTTTTAAGCTAGATCCCTAAAGCGGTGCCTGAGAGAGACCCATGAGAATATACACAGGGCCTTTCCTCTATATTAGTGGCTCTCAACTGCCCTAATGCTGTGGCCTTTTAATGTAGTTCCTCATTTGTGGTGATTCCCAACCGTAAAATTACTTCATTGCTACATCATAGCTGTAACTTTGCTACTGTTATGAGCTCAGTGTATCTGATATTCCACCCCTGTGAAAGGGTAGTTTTGACCCCCCAAAGGGTCAAGAGCCAGAGGTTGCGAACCACTGCTCTGTATATCTATAAATTGGCAGTCTCTCAGCGTGCTCTGAGATTGGGGCCAAGAACTATTCCCTCAGAAACTGGAAGGTGGCACATGTCTGTAACCCCAGCATTTGGTGGATAGGAATATCACAAGTCCCAGGCCAGCCTGGAGCACATAGTGAGACCCTTCCTTAAAAAAAAAAAAAAAAAAAAAAAGCCATCACCTCACTTGGAAATTTCTGTCTTTTGTCCCCAAATATCTTCTTTCTGATGAGTTGGCATTGTGACTTGCTGGGTAAGGTCCATGCCTGCTCACACAACTCAGCTTTGATTAGATGCCAGGTTTTTGAAAAGCTTAGGCACAATGTTGGGAATGGTGGCACATGCCTTTAATCCCAGCACTCGGGATGCAGCAGCAGGCGGATCGCTGTGAGTTCGAGGCCAGTCTGGTCTATAAAGCAAGTCCAGAACAGCCAGGGCTACACAGAGAGAGACCTTGTCTCAAAAAAAAAAAAAAAAAAAAAAAAAAAAAAAAAAAAAAAGGAAGAAAAAACGAAAAGCTTAATTGCAATGCTTTTAACAAAATGTATCTATCTTTATTTATTTTTAAAATATATTTTATTAATTTATTCATATTACATCTCAATTGTCTATATTTTATGTGTATAAATGTTTGCTGCATGTACATGCACCATGTGTGTACAGATGCCTGCACAGGTTGGAAAAGGGTGTCAGATTCCCCAGACCTGGAGTTGTAGCTGGTTGTCAGCTGCCATGTGGGTGCTGGGACTTTAAATCCAGGCTCTCTGGAATCGTAGCCAGTGCTCCTAACCACTGAGCAATCTCTGCACGCTGGTGTTTGTGTTCTGTTGAGACAGGGTCTTACTATGTAATTCTAGCTGGTCTTGAACTCACTATGTAGATGAGGCTGGTCTAGAATTTGATAAGAGTTGCCTGCCTCTGCCTCAGGAGTTCTGGGCTTAAAGTTGTGGGCCACCACACCCAGCTCAGACTTTTTAAAGGCCGCCTCTGGCCTTGAACTCACGAAGTAACTGAGGATGACCTTAGTCTCCTCGACCCTCCTGCCTCCAGCTCTTGAGTGCTGTAATTACAAGTTGGTTTTTTTTTTTTTAAATCACCGTGTCCAGCTAATCAAATTCACTTTGATAGTTTAAAAATGCCTATTTTCAATGTTAATACAACAGTATTAGCTGGGTTAAAAGACAATTCACCGTCGCTGAAGTGTATGCATACAAGTAGATGTAATGCAAACATCACCTCTAATTGTCTCTTTCATTTTAAAAAAAGATTTATTCACTATTATGTATACAGACGTGATCTGTCTCACGTACACCTGCAGGCCAGGAGAGGACATCAGATCACATTATAGATGGCTGTGAGCCACCATGTGGTTGCTGGGAATTGAACTCAAGACCTTTGGAAGAGCAGTCAATGTGCTTAACCTCTGAGCCATCTCTCCAGCCCATGTCTCTTTCATTTTTATGATGGTGTTGGGGATGGAGCCTCAGGCTTTGCTCATGCTGGACAAGCATCCCACTGAGCTGTACTCCCAGCCCTGCCTCTCCTTCCTATCAGTACATTTTATCACCTCAAAACAAACAAACAAACAAACAAACAAGCAAGCAAACAAACAGGAGTACAACTCCTTCTTCACTAGAAGCCACTCCTCTGTCCACTGCTCTCTGGTCTCTGGCTGCACACACTGTTGACATTTTACATAAAGGGAGCTGTGTGGGGCTGGGGCGATGGCTCAGTTGGTAAAGCACTTGGTACGTTAGCATCTCCAGCATCTGTGCTAAGAGCTGTGAGTGGAGGCCCAGAGCTTTAGCATCAGGCTATAAAGTTGGGAAGTGCGTTGGTGGCCAGTGATCGTGTCTGCAATGCTGAGCTCCTGGGTCCTGGCTCCATGCGAGTCCTGGTCTCAAAAACTATGATGGAGAATGTTAAACCTTGGCATCTGTACGTGCAAAATGGTGCATGTACCAAGCGTACACTAAAAAGAACGAGAAAAGAAGGAAGGGAAGGTTGGGGGTGGTGGTGCACACCTTTAATCCCAACACTCAGGGAGGCAGAGGCCCTGGATCTCTAAGTTCAAGGCCAGCCTGGTCTACAGAGTTCCAGGACAGCCAAGGCTACATGGAAAAACCCTGTCTAGAAAAACAAACAAACAAACAAACAAACACCCAAACCAAATCAAACCAGTGGAGGGAAAAAAACAACTTAAAAAACCCTTTAAAGCCCCAAACCAGCCAACCAACCACCCAAGAACCACACTAACAAGAAAGAAGGAAGGAAGGGACAGAGGGAAGGAGGGAGGGATGAAGGAAGGAAGGAGGTTTTACAATATCTGGCAGCCTGAGTCTGGCTTCTTTGACTCAGCACTGTGGTTCTGAGGTCCTTCTGAGATGGATCAGAACTTTATTCTGTTCTGTGGATAAACAGTATTTCATTATAAGGACAAAACCTCCACACATGTTGATCCATTCATTTGCAGATGGGCGTTGAGTTGCTACTACATTTTGGTGATTTTGGATAATGTTGCTATGGAGATTTGTGAAGTTTTTCTTTTCTTTTTCCACTTTTTATGTGTGTGGTGTGCATGTGTGTGTATATACATGCTTTGTTTTTACATGTGTGTGGCACGTGTGTGTGTGTGTTTGTGTGTGTGTGTGTGTGTGTGTGTGCATGCATCTGGAGGCTTGAGATTGATACTGTAATCACAGGCTGTGCTCTTCTACCGTACTCACTGAGGCAGGCAGGCCCTCTCAATCGAACCCAGAGCTCACTGTTAATGGCTGACCTTGTTCGCCAGTTTGCTCTGGGGAACTGCATCTCTGCAGTTTTCTAGGCTGGCAGGAATTACAGGCAGATTGCCGTGCCTACCTGACATTTTCTGGAGATCTGAGCTCTGCTCCTCGCGGTTGTACAGCTGGCCTTTAACCACGCACGGAACCATCTCTGCAGCCTGTGCAGACATCTTTAAAGAACCGCCTCTAGTCTTTGAGATCTGAACCCAGGAGAGGAAATGCTGGATTGTGATGGCTGTGAGCTTAGCCTTGAAGGTCTAGCTTTCTTATCTTTGTGTCACGGAAATGAGTTTTCTTCCTTATGGCTGTTGGACATTTGAACTTTCTATTTTTATGTTTTTGCTTGTTTTATTGGTTTCATTTGTTTGTTTTGTTTTTTTGAGACAGGGTTTCTCTGCATAGCCCTGGCTGTCCTGGACTCTCTTTGTAGACCAGGCTGGCCTCCAACTCACAGAGATCCACCTGCCTCTGCCTCCCAAGTGCTGGGATTACAGGCATGTGCCACCACCACCACTCGACTTCTATTTTTATGTTTTGTCTTGTTCATTAATGCTCCTTTGGGATCTTACAAGGTCATTGCTGGTCTCTGGTAGGTGAACATGCAGGGGTAGACAGAGGGCAGTTTTTGGAAGTGGATTCCCTCTTTTCTTCATGTGAGTCTAAGGATGATAAAACCCCAGGCTGTTAGGCTTGTATTGTCTGGCTACTGGGGTCTTTACTGAGCTTTACTGAGCCAGCGCAGTTATTTTTCCTTTAATTAATCACATTTATCAGTTAGGAAGGAGCAGCACCCACTATCCACAACAGTCGAAGGGGAAAACTCTAGAAGCTGTTTCAATTTCTCCTAAAATCAGAAGGAAAAAAGAACATGTAGGTCAACGATTACTTTCATCTTTCTACTAATATAGTCATAAAGTAACTTTAAAAAAAAACAACATAAGGCAAAAATGTCTGTGGTCAGCACTCGGGAGGCAGAGGCAGGCAGATTGCTGTGAGTTCGAGGCCAGCCTGGTCTACAAAGTGAGTCCAGGGCAGTCAAAGATACACAGAGAGACCCTGTCTCAAAAAACCAAAAAAAAAAACAAAAAACAAAAAACAAAAACAAAAAAAAGTCTATGGTTTATAGTGTGTGGTAATTTGAATAATTTGAATTGGTCCTCATAGGATCAATTTATTTAAATGTTTGGTTCCCAGTTAGTGGAATTGTTTGGGAGGGATTAGGAAGTGATAATGTGTCCTTGGGAGCAGGCTTTGAAAAGCCCAAGCCACCAGTCAGTCTCCCTCCCCCCCCCTCCCCCCTCTTTCCCTCCCTCTCTCTGCCTGTTGCTTTTGGATGAGGATGAGGGTGAGGGTGTAAAGCTCTCAGGTGCTGCCCCAGTGCAGTGCCTGCCTCTTTCCTGCCATGGTAATGGACTAGCCCTCTAAAACTGTAAGCCTGCCCTCCAATTAAATGCTTTCTTTTATCAGGGTTGCCTTGGTCATGTGCTATAGACTTAAATTTTTTCTTTACGAATATTTTTCAAAAGATTTTTTATGTGTGTGTACGTGGTCCTCCAGCCCTCACTGTTGGATCGAGAAGCAAATTCTTCTAGAAGAGCAGGAAAGCTTCTTAGCCATTAAGCCATCTCCCCAGACCCTGATCTGTAAATTCTTCTATCTCTGTCTCTGTGTCTCCATGTCTCTGTGTGTGTGTGTGTGTGTGTGTGTGTCTTCTGTCTCTCTCTCTCTCTCTCTCTCTCTCTCTCTCTCTCTCTCTCTCTCTCTCTCTCTCTCTCTCTCTCTCCAGGGGGTTTGGCTGTCCTGAAACTCACGCTGTAGACCAGGCTGTTGTTGAACTCGGGTATTTCAGATATCTGCCTGTCCCTCCCTCTGCTGGGGTTAAAGGCTTGTACCACCACTACATGGTTAATTCTTATCTTCTTATATGTTGAGGACACACCTTACTGGCTGGGTAATAACGGACTGTTTCTGAGTTCCTCTGTCCTGTCTGCAAAACACTGATGATCCTTCTACCCCACACGCCCACCCTGAGCCTAGCCGAGCCTCACTGCCCTGCCCTGCCTTGTCCCAGTCACCCTATTTCCTCTCAGGCTCCTGAGAAGCAGTGGGGCAACGGAACCTGCCTGGTTACAGAGTTCGTGCTGGTGGGATTCTCCAACCTGCCAGACTTGAGGACCACTCTCTTCACCTTGTTCCTCCTCACCTACCTGGTCACGCTCAGCGGCAACGCCACCATCATCACCATCATCCAGGTGGATCGCACCCTCCACACACCCATGTACCGCTTCCTAGCCGTGCTCTCTCTCTCTGAGACCTGCTACACACTGGTCACCATCCCCAATATGCTAGCTCATCTGCTGATGGAGAGTCAGGTCATCTCCATTGCCGGCTGTCGGGCCCAGATGTTCTTCTTCCTAGGCTTGGGTTGCAGCCACTGTTTCCTCCTTACACTGATGGGTTACGACAGGTACGTGGCCATCTGCCATCCTTTGCGCTACTCTGTGATCATGAGACCCACCGTTTGCCTGTGTCTTGGAGCCTTGGTTTTCTGCTCCGGTTTCTCGGTGGCCTTGGCCGAGACCTGCATGATCTTCTCCTCGCCCTTCTGCGGCGCAGGCCACGTGGAGCACTTCTTCTGTGACATCGCGCCAGTGCTGAAGCTCAGCTGTGCAGAGAGCTCGCGCAAGGCTCTCGCCATCTTCTTCCTGAGCATCCTCGTGGTGCTGGTCTCCTTCCTCCTCATCCTCCTCTCCTACGCCTTCATCGTGGCGGCCATCGTGAGGATCCCTTCTGCGGCGGGCAGGCACAAAGCCTTTTCCACCTGCGCGGCTCACCTCACGGTGGTCATAGTGCATTTTGGCTGCGCCTCCATCATCTACCTGCGGCCAGACTCTGGGGCAAACCCCTCCCAGGACCGCTTGGTGGCAGTGTTCTACACAGTGGTCACGCCGCTGCTGAACCCTGTGGTGTACACCCTGAGGAACAAGGAGGTGAGGGTAGCCCTGAGGAAAAATCTGGCGCAGGGCTGCGGAGTATTAAAGTAAAAACTTGTATGCGGGTGTGAACTTCTCTAATATTTAATACAAGTATACTAAAAAAAAAAAAAAAAAAAGACCTTGCTTTGCACTGTTCACAAGACCATGTGCTTCCGTGAACACATTTACCCTGGAACTCCACTTTCCTACTGGAAGAACAGAAGGCAATCCTATGCTAGACGAATTAACTTCTGTTGTCTGTCAATGCCTGAGATACTCTAACCACAATAAAGGATGTCGTATTTTTGTCCTGGTTTCCTGTATTTGATGAGGCGCAATGTGGTCTGCAGTGCCTAATGCTGGCCTGTGGAGGGCGCCACTGATTCAACCCATGGATGGAGAGGGGTGGAGGACAGATTTTTCTGCTTTAAATTTTATTACATTTTTAGTTTCTTAATTTTTTCATGCAATATATTTTGAGAATTTTTTTTCCTCCCATATACTCCCCACCTCCTTAACCACTCAACTTCATGTTAGTGCCTGACTTCCATCCCAAACAGAGAGCCTTTTAAAAAGAAAAACTGGTTTGTTTGTTTGTTTGTTTTTCGAGACAGGGTTTCTCTGTGTAGCCTTGGCTGTCTTGGGCTCGCTTTGTAGACCAGGCTGGCCTTGAACTCACAATGATCCACCTGCCTCTGCCTCCCAAGTGCTGGGATTAAAGGCATGCGCTACCACCACTGCCTGGTCTCACTGGTCCTACATTCTGGTCAGTTTGGGGCTTTTGCCCACACCCCTGCCATTAATATAGTGGCTTAACTAAAGAGTTGTAACACTTTGGTATTATCACAGGGAATGCCTGAGTTTCCACAGCCGTCTGGTACCAGGGATCTCCCATGCAAGAGAGCCATCCCCTGACACTATTAAGGACATTCTGCTATACCTGCAGACGGGAGCCTAGCATAGCTGTCCTCTGAGAGGCCCCACCCAGCAACAGATAGAAACAGATGCTGAGACTCACAGTCAAACACTGGGCGGAGCACAGAGAGCCTTGTGGAAGAGTGGGAGGAAGGATGGAAGGGCCCAGAAGGAACAGTAGCTCCTCAAGAAGAACAACAGAGCCAACTAACCTGGACCCAGGGGGGTTTGCAGAGACTGAAACACCAACCAAGCACCATGTATGGGCTGGACATAGGCCCCCTACACATATGTCTCGTTACCTCACTCAGGATGATTTTTTTTTCTAGTTCCACCCATCTGCCTACAAATCTCATGCTGTCATTTTCCCCCCCTAACAACTGAGTAATACTCCATTATGCACATTGCTTTAGGCATTCTTCTGTTGAAGGATATCCACATTGTCCCCAGATTCTGCCTACCATGAATAGAGCAGTAGTGAACGTGGCTGAGCAAGTGTCCTTGCTGTAGGATGAAATGTCCTTTAAGTGTATGCCCAAGGGTGGCGTAGCTAGGTCTTGAGGTGTATTGGTTCCCATGGTTCCGAGGAACTGCCACACTGATTTCCATGGTGTCTGTACAATTTGCACTTCCACCAACAATGGAGGAGTAGTCTCCTGCTCCACACCCTTGCCAGCCTGGTTATTGCCTGAGCTGTGTTATTGCTCTTAGCGCAATCTCAGAGTCATTTTCATTTTCATTTCTGTAGTGTCTAAGGGTGTGGAACACTTAAAAAAAAAGTATTTCTTATTCATTTGCATTTCCTCATTTGAGAATTTATTGTTTAGATCTGTACCTCATTTTAAAATTGGGTTTTTTTCTTGATATCTAGTTTCTTTAGTTTTGATATTATATATATACTATTTGTGTGTGTGTATATGTATATACATATATAAATATACATGTATATATATCCTATTCTCTAGGCTACCACTTTGTCCAAATGATGGTATCTTTTGCCTTATAGAAGATTTTTAGTTTTATGAGGTTCCCATTTGTTAATTGTTGATTTTATTGCCCACTGCTAATGGCTTTCTGCTCATAATGTCTTTTCCTCTTCCAGTGAGTTCAGAGCTATTCTCTACCTTCTTTCCTATCAGGCTCAGTGTATCTGTTTTTTGTTTTGTTGTTTTTGTTTTTGTTTTTAGGTCTTTGATCCGCTTGGACTTGAGTTTTATGCAGGGTGATAGATAAGGATCTATTTGCATTCTTCTATACGCAGTCATCCAGTCTGGCCAACTTTGTTGAAGATGCTTTCTTTTTTCCAGTGTGTTTTCCGGCTTCTTTATCAAAAAATCAAGTGTCCATAAGTGTGTTGTCTTATGTCTTCAATTCCATTCCATTGATCAACTGCTCCTATTTCACTAGAGGTTTTAGGTCTGTTTACATTAATTTAACTTTGGTAGGTGGTATATATTGAGAAAATTATCCATTTCTTCTGCATCTTCCCACTTGGTAGTGAACAGGACTTTAAAGTTTGTTTTCATGATTCTTTGGATTTCCTCAGTATCTAAAGTTATGCTTCCCTTTTCCTTTTTAATTTTGTTAATTTGGATATTCTCTCTCTATTTGTTTTCCTTTGCTGATGGATCTGTTTCTGCTAACATATTCTCTATGCTATCAATGAGGAGAGACTTCATCCCACTTGAGCATTTTCCAAGTTTTTATATTATTTTACCACATTAAGGAGAATTTTCTTATTGATTAAATAGTTCAGTACTGATCACAATTCATTCAGGGTCTGGTAGGTAAATGTGAAACATCCCAATGAGAGAGGAAAAATGTGTGAAAATTAAATGTGGTGATGGTGCCACATATATCTTAGTATGTGTGGACTCACCTGGAGTTTACATACTTAACACAAGGGATTGTATTTCCATGCACATAGAATTAAATTTACCTTAGATTGTTTTAAAAAGCCATGCAATATACAAGAGGCTGGACTAGCAATGAAGGAAATCAAACCAAGTAGAAACAACAGAGTGGAAGTTGAATGCTGTGTGTGTGTGTGTGTGTGTGTGTGTGTGCATGCCAACTTAATTGTGGACTCAACACAAGTCTCATGCATTCTAGTCTTGTAATTGTCAAACTGAACTACACCCTAAGCCTCTGGTATTTCTATTTTTACGAGTGCCCAGACAATGACTTCAGTTAAGCTGGTTGTCTTAGTTAGTTGCTGTGATGAAACACCATGGCCAAAGCAACTTGGGGAGGAAAGGATTTATTTGGCTTACACTCCCACATCTGGACCGGAACTCAAACAGGGCAGAAACCATGGCAAAGGCCATGGAAGTGTGCTGTGTGTCTCACCATGGCTTGCTCACCCTGGTTTCTTATAGAACCCAAGACCCACCAGCCTAGGGATAGCACCATCCACAATGGGCTGGGCCTCCTCCATCAATTACTAATTAATAAAATGCCCTGCAGGTTGGCCTAGAGCCCTATCATATAGAACATTTTTTATAATTGGGGTTCCCTGATCTCAGATGACTTTAGCTTGTGTCAAGTTGATACAAGACTCTCCAGTGCAGTGATATTAGAACAGAGACATCAAGAAAGTACAGTGGGAGGCAGTAGATTATCTTTTGAAATTCCATCCGGGAGGTGTTTATTGCAACTTAAGGCTTTCAATGAGGCACTGAGAAATCAGCTACCAAGAGGAAACATGACCAAAGAGATTTCACACAGTGTTGAAGAATGACCCTGCCTCCTCAAGCTGGTGATGAAACTGCAAAACAGAGAAACACCCTTCCTTCCTAGTTATGTCTGCACATTATTAATTTTGTGGCAAATCAATCTCGTGAGTTGAAATCAATATTATGTTGCTACCTTTGATGATTAAGTTCTCTCCACATTTCATGAGACTTACTTTTGAATTATCTATGTTGTAAGGGCCATAAATCCTTACACATACACATTCTACAACCATCACAGCCCTATGACCCAGGTGCTAGTGCATGCAAGGAAAGCTAGACTGATGTCTTTCTCCTAGTGTAGAAACAGTAACAGAATCTCCATCTTGTCAACCTACCCCAGACAAATAGAGACGTGGGGATCAGCTCTGTTCCATTATCTTAGCTCTTGCTTTCTACTTAAGGAAACGAATCCTAAATGGTTCAATAAATGCAGGGGAAATGAAAAGCAAAAGGGACAAGTGAGTCTGAGCTCAGGTCATCTGTGAGAGACGGAAGCACAGACAAAGCCCTGGCGTCTTCAGTGGAATTCTAGGCACTTACATATCTTCTGTGTGGGCTGTGAACAAAAGGAAAGAACAAGAGTGATGGCCATCCGATCTGAACACACATGCCGAAAGCCACCAAGGTAGACATGTAAGGCAAACGGTGATGGGAAAGACAGGCATCGCCATGCATAGAATGAACTAGTTCCTTCTCAATTACCCTTAAAAAGTCAATTTGTAATGGATTAAGGGTTTTCATGTAGGACTAGAAATTTTAAACTAGCTAAAGGGGAAACTCTTTATTATGTCAGCACATGTGAGGGTTTTCTTCGAGAAGGTCAATAGCTCAGGAACTGATAGGAGGAACTGATGATGGTACCTGAAACTAAGAAGCTTTGGCCCATCAAGGCAAAATATCAACGAGTAACGGGCAGACTACAAGATGGGAAACGTATCTTCTGCACACCAGGAAAGAAGTTAATACCCTGGGCATATAATGAGTTAAAAAAAAAATTAAGCACTGGAAAACCAAATTACTCAATTATTAAGCTAATAAAAAGGCCTCAAAAGAACAATTGCCAGTGGTCGGTGAATAGTTGAAAAAGTGTAGAGCATCCTGAGCTTTCAAGGAAATGCAAATTAAATCTTTTCAGAGTCTGTCCCAGTCTACTCAGAATGGCTAGGAGAACAGACTAGGGGCTAGAATTATTGTAACTGCCAGAGTACGGGGAGGAACACAATTAAACACTATTTTCTGAACATGACACGGTCATTTCAATCATAATCACAGAGCATGAATTGAGGAGGTGGACTATCTGGGAAGAAGAAGGTGATAAGAAGTGGTTGGCTAGGGGGCTGGAGAGATGGCTCAGAGGTTAAGAGCACTGTCTGCTCTTCCAGAGGTCCTGAGTTCAATTCCCAGCAACCACATGGTAGTTCACAACTATGAATAATGAGATCTGGTGCCCTCTTCTGGCCTGCAGGAGTATGTGCATGCAGAACACTGTATACTATTAAAAAAATAAATCTTTTTAAATAGCTATATGTGGGAAGCAAAGGAAACCCTGAAACGCAGCCCCATGGGAATTCCAAAGCCTGGCTAGGCTCAGGGAAATGGCAGAGCCTTCCTTCCTGACTGGAGTACGAATGTCGACTTACAGAAATAAGAGTGAGCGGTTACTTACAGACATAGAAACGACTCAAAGACAAGCTTACTCCAGCCCGGGTCACAGCTCAGAAGCTCACAGTGCACCGCACAGCCTGCACGCAGCTCACCAGGTTTCAGAATGTTCTGAGCCTTTCCCAGGCAATTTGCTTGGTCTCTGTTTCTTCCAAGATGTTCAACTGGTCTTTGATTCCTCCAGCTGGTTAAGCAAGCCATTGCCTGCTCTAGGCAGCTCCATTTGCCTTGGTAGTTCTTACCGTCTGTATTGCGTAAGGAGGGAGGAGCTTCGTGCATCTGGTAAGTTTCAGATACTCCTTGAATCTATTGGGTTGTTTTCTTCCTTACTTCTTGTACTCAGTGAGCGTCTGTACAGGATGGAATGTTCCAACTTCTCTTAAAACAACATCCTGTTATTTCATGTCCCCTTTAGCATCCCAAGGGTTTGTTTTGTTCTGTTTTGTTTTTGTTTTTCAAGACAGGGTTTCTTTGTGTAGCCCTGGCTGTCCTGGACTCTCTTTGTAGACCAGGATGACCTTGAACTCACATCGATCTGACTGCCTCTGCCTCCTGAGTGCTGGGACTAAAGAGTGTGCCACCACATCGGCTTAACATTCCAAGTCTTAATCTTTCCTCCAAAATGGAAGGTTCTAATCTCATGGGTAAACAGCTACAAAACCAGTAACAAGACTGTTCATGGGGCTAACCAACCAACTTGGTTGAAACTTACGCCTCTTTCTCAGGAGAGAATTCACATATGAAGCTCCAATTATGGTCAAAATCCTATGGCTTGAAAGATCATAGGCCCTAGCAGGAGGTCTGTTTTTTAAAAAAGATTTATTTATTTATTACTTATACAGTGCTGTACCTGCACGTGCACACAAAAAGGGTATTAGGTCACATTATAGATGGTTGTGAGCCAGCATGAGGTGGCTGGGAATTGAACTCAGGTCCTTTAGAAGAGCAGTCAGTGCTCGTAACCTCTGAGCCATCTCTCCAGCACCCTGTTGTTATATTTTGAGTCATCAAGTTGTTAAACTCCTTCTTGAGTATTAACATTTATAATCCACATTTTCTGCTTGTCTCAGATAGCCTTGGTTAGATAGCCTTGATTTTGTCATGTGTTGTGTGGTTCACGGAGAGACTCACAACTGTTCCACATATTGAGAAAAGGTGACTTCAAGCAATAAACCATAGATAAGACATCTATGTCAGCATGTACCTGACCCTGGCTCAGAGAACATCTCAAAGTAGGGAGCAGAAAAAAAAAAAGGGCTGGAGACTGGGAGAACGCTGTGAAGTGGACTGGTACTTATAACAATAGGCATAGTTATTTTATACAGCTAGAAACTACCCACAGTTTCTCCCGAATCTGAAATGGGACAAGGGTGCCCTGTTCCACTCTTACTCAATATAGTGTTCAAAAGACTTAAACAGAACAAAAAGATAAGAAAAGATCTAAACGTGGCAAAATTTGTAGAGGAAGAAATATTTACAGATACCATGATTTTTTTTTTTAATTTAACATACCTCATTTTCTCCACCAGAAAAGTTTTCTGTGATTACATTACTTTGTACTTTGTACATAAGTTTGCAGAATACGAAACCTACCTACAGTGCCGGCTCTGGAGCTAAGGTAGCGGGAAAACGGGGCCCTTTGACTGAAGGAGAGACTCATGTGACGTTCGAGAAGATTGTGAAATACGTTGGGGAGAATCTGACGGCACCTACTGTTTCCAGGTGCACGACGGCCGAGAGTGTGCTGTGTGAGTGAGACGATGCTGAAGCTGGCCTCCAACATCTCCGGGGATGAGCTAGTGACACTGGGCAAAGTGTTTCAGAAAGTTTACCAAGACCCACAACTTCCGGTTGCACGTTACAGCTCTCAAATACCTTGTACCCTATGCCAAAGTGTGGCTAAAGCCTGGAGCAGAGAAGTCCTTCCTGTGTGCAAACGATGCGTTGAAGTCTGGCCTGGGTTGAATCGCTGAAAACACTTCTCAGTAGCAGGGAGGTTTATTCCATGGCAGATGTTCCTCTCAGTTTTGGGTGGTGGCAAAGTCTATTCAAGACTGCAGAAAAGTAGACCCCATGGCAACTGCGGTGTTTCATCAAGCCGACATTGGGGAATACGGCCGGCATGAAGAGACATTTGTAGGAACCAGGCCCGACTGGGCTGCCTGCCTGTCTTGCTGTTTCATGTCCTGTTTCTAGCAGCTTCCACGTCTGTGTTTATCTTGGTTAGCTAGTCGTGTTTACTGCTCTGAGAACGCGTCCCTCCCTTCCTTGAGATTTTTCCTCCTGTGTGCGATCACCTCTTGAGGGATTTCACCTGGGAGGAGGATTCCTGTTTGGCTGCCTATAAGAAGAAGGCTCTTTGGAACTCTGGAAAGGAGATAATAAACTATGCCGCGGCCGCTGCTGCGGCTGCTGCTCTCTTAGCACGAAGGACCCACTGTGTTACTGTGTGTGTGTGTGTGTGTGTGTGTGTGTGTGTGTGTGTGTGTGTGTGTGCATGAGTTAAATCTGCAGTCCCTCGCCCTCCACTCGGTACTGCGGTGGTGTGGGCGCCACAACATTGACTTAGATGGTCATCCCAAGAACACTTTGCTGTGTGAGAGGACTTAGCTTTGTTTCCTGTGTGTGCAGACATGCTGTCATGTTAAGTTTGGGTAACCCTGAGATGTGCCGCTTGGATTCTTATTCAACAGAAATGGCTCAAAAAAGGGGTTTCAGGCCCTGTAGAGGCAGAAGCAGGTGGATCACAAGTGTAAGGCCTCCTCAGATGACTTGACAAGTTCAAGGCTAGCCTGGGTTGCAGAGTTAAGTAATTAGAGTTTCTGTTCTGTATTTGCATCGTCTTTATTTGAATCAGAAGATTTTTTTTTTTTCTGAGAAACAAGTTCGGGTTACAGCACGGAGGACAGTAATTTATTGTTATCTGTGATGACGCTGTTTTCTAGGCTCCTAATAGTACAGTGGACATTCTACTGGAAATAAATAATTCCATACACTAGGGAAGCACACACAAACACACACACACTAACACCACCAACATCAAAATAACAGGAACTAACAACCGTTGGTCATTAATCTCTCTCAACATCAATGGTCTCAGTTCACCAATAAAAAGACGTAGGTTAACAGAAAACCATCCTTAATTGATCTGTGCATCCTCCACATTTCATATGTTTATTAGTTTAGAAATACATGTTACCTGTGAGAAACATGACCTCAGAGTAAAGAACTGGAAAAAGATTTTCCAAGCAGACAGACACAAGAAGGAAGCTGTAGTAGCTATTCAAATAGCGGGGGGAAAATGTTCTGATAGCAGGCGACCCCGTCCATGTCGGAAGTTTTGTGGGTGGGTTGGTGCCCCCCTCCCTCCTTTGGAATTCCTCCCTGGCTATAGTGAGTGAGCGCTTCAGTCTCCATACCCCGCCCCCCCGCTGCTAGGAGTCTCAGCTAGAGTCACCCCACATCTTTCCAGGAGCCTAGCCTGTCACAGGTCTTCAGCTTGTCCCATCTGCTTCTCATCTCTCTTCCCGCCCTACTGCCTCCCCCTCCCCCACTTTCTTGGTACCTGGTCCCCACCCTCACGCCCCTCCCCCACCCTCTCCCATACGGTACCGTCTCTTCATCTACTTCCCATGCCCGTTTTATTTTCCCCAATGAGTGAGTTTCAAGCTCCCCCCCAGGGCCCTCCTTGTTACTTAGCTTCTTTGGGTCCTGTAGGTTGTGGTCTGGTTATCCCGTTCTGGGTGCCTAATATCCACTTATAAGTGAGTACCTACCATCCGTGTCTTTCTGGGTCTGGCTTACCTCACTCAGGATGACCTTTTCAAGTTCCATCCACTTGCCTGCACTCCCAGAGGCAATGGAAGAGTGTTTCCCTTGCTCCGCATCTTAGCCATTCCGACGAGTGTAAGGTGGAACCTCAGAGTCTTTTTGATTTGCATTTCCCTGATGACTAAGTGGCACAGCCATATCTAATGGGAACAGTGAAAGTCATAAAGCCAGCAGAGCTCTTTGACAAAGCTCCAGCAAAGCTGAGCTGAGTGATGCAATTGCTGTGGTACGGTCCCCCACTTTTGGGCCTTGGTCTTTACGTTTCACATGTTTGGGGGGCTTTTATTATTTGTACAACTTGGGGATATTTGATTGATGGATTTTTCTTATGTAAGATGGAATCTCAGTGTTCTTTTGGTTTGCGTTTCCCTGGTGACTAAGGACACTGAGCATTTCTTAAAGTGCTTCTTAAAGTGCTTCTCAGCCATTAGAGATTCCTCTGTTGAGAATTCTCGGTTTAGCTCTGTGCCCCATTTTAATTGGGTTATTTGGTTTGTTTGGTGTTTAATTTCTTGAGTTCTCTATAAATTTTGGCTATGAGCCCTCTGTTGGATGTTGGGTTGATAAAAATCTTTTCCTAATCTGTAGTCTGCCCTTTTGTTTTGTTGACAGTGCTCTTTGACTTACAGAAGCTTTTCATTTTCAAGGGGTCTCATTTATTAATTGTTAATTTTAGTGCCTGAGCTGTTGGTGTTCTGTTCAGAAAGTTGTCTCTTGTACCAATGCGTTCAAAGCACTTTCTTTTCTATTAAATTTAGTGTATCCTGTTTTATGTTGAGTTCTTTAATCCACTTAGACTTGAATTTTGTGCAGGGTGATAAATATGGATGTATTTGCATTCTTCTACATGGAGACATCCATTTAGATTGTCGCCACTTGTTGAAGAAGTTTTCTTTTTTCCATTGTATGGGTTTGGCTTCTTTGAAAAAAAAATCAAGTGTCCATAGGTGTGTGGGTTTGTTTCTGGGCCTTCAATTCTATTCCATCGATAGACCTGTCTGTTTTTACGCCAATACCATGTAGTTTTTATTACTGTTGCCTGTAATACAGCTTGAAATCAGGGATGGAGATGCCTCCAGACGTTCTTCTATTGTATAGGATTCTTTTAGCTATCCTAGGTTTTTACAATTTTTCCATGAATAAGTAAATTTTAAGACAGGAAAAAGCAAAAGCAAAGAAAAGCCTGAGGGTCATCAGAACCTTATTCTTACCCTAACTGATTGTTAACAATAAGATGTCTAGACCATGACCCTAAGGTCAGCCCCGTCAGCAGTTGAACCTTGGCAGCAGTCTAAAGAGGAAGCTGCACTCAAGGCCACCTGGTTCATTTCTCAAAAGTGTTTCCCCTTCCTCTATTGCATAATTGTTATCCCAAAATATTAACCAGATGTGCATTCTGCTTCTGTAATGTTGCCTAACTGCTTCTTGCTTAGAAAACAAAGAAAATCCAAAGCCTCGTGATAATGCCTCACAAACCAGAAAATTCCCCAGAGTTGAGACAGCTGTGGTTTGTGTCTTTAAAATCTTCAGGCCCTGTCCTCCAGCTTTGCAGCAGCTCTCAGATTTGCAAAGGAGGCTGTTGTCACAATGTAGCTACTGTGCTGTGGTGATGAAATCCTGTTTTATGGCACTTTTTTTCCTTTGTACTGGTTTGATTCCTTTTGGGCTGTTTGGTACTATCCTGGGTGACCATGGCCAGTGCCCTTTTCTGTCCCAGATGGCCCCGCCCCAGGACACATATCTTTCACTTGACACTGACTCCTTGACGCTTTATTTCCAGCTGGACATAGGTGGGAATGCTCATGGCAGTCAACTGAAAAGGTGCTCAGGTTCTAGAAGACTTGAAAAGAGAGATGAAGGAGGAACAACATCTGCATCACACTTGTCACAATGGTTCCAGAAAGTGGAGCTCATTTTTTAACAGAATCCTGGAAAAAAAAATCCAAGGCACGTGCTAGAATCATCAACAAATGTGGTTGTCATTTATGGGGACGGTGATTCTCTATTGACTTTAAGGCAAACGTTAGTCACATTGAAAGTCTGGCTCATGAACTCACAATGGGCATAACTGCGAGGAAGAGGAACATGTTATGGTAGACTCATTGCATGGTGAGTTTTCACACCATCAGGGGGAAAATTTGGATTCTACACATTCTATACGGACAGCCAGCCCCTCCGAATATATCCAGAAGACATTTTATCTTCAAGGATTATAGCACTCATTTTTCAGTTGCTTATATTCGAGGAAGGGTTGTAAAATTAGGTAATTGTCTGCCGAATGCCTCCTTGGCAATGTTGCCTGAGATTGCCTGAGAACATATTTGACATGGTCATGAGCAAAGAGAGTTACAAATGAGTACAGTGCTGTGTGTGCTGTGGCCCAGTCAAGTACAAGCTCAGCCTTGTGGAAGCGGGAAAGAGATAGCGCTCCTCCCCTGGCAGGTAACACATTCCCATTGTATTGTAGTTTGCCGTGTGGGATTGGCCCTCCAACGAAGCATTGTGTAGTTTAAATGTTTTTGGCTTTAGCCCTTTAGGCCCGGGAGAGTCTGTACTCGCTTCCCTGCTGAGTTGCTCAACACAAAACCAGGTGTCAGCATCTCTGATGAATGAGGTATTATGGCAAAGGAGGAAACCTGTTTTAACTCAAGGTAGACTTTGTATCCCAAGCAGCCTTTCAATCTTATCATGGCAACATGCTCAATGTGAAAATCCCATACTTCCCTAAACACTCATCACACTAGAAATAGGGGTGATAGATAATTGATCTTCAAAGTACTACCGAGCACAACTGCAGTTGATATGTTATGTCAGCGATCATTTATAAGTATTCCATAAACATATACCTCCAATGCAACCCCATAGCTATGGCTTAGGGGAAGCTATGTCAGAAGGGGTGGGAAGATTGTTAAGAACCAGAGGCTCAGGAGATCTGCATCTAGAGAGCTTCTTCTAGTCATAACAGGAAAAAATGCACCAGTGAAATCCCAACAATATTGTGCCTGACCAAGACAA
This sequence comes from Acomys minous, assembly GCF_964271855.1. Lineage (NCBI taxonomy): Eukaryota > Metazoa > Chordata > Mammalia > Rodentia > Muridae > Acomys > Acomys minous. The sequence continues at coordinate 81,480,009 of NC_140497.1, read as the reverse complement.
GTTGCCAGCCATGGCTTTTTATAAGTGTGAAGCTCACCAAATGAACTAAAAACGTTGGACACATGTGCACACACACACACACACACACACACACACACACAGAGAGAGAGAGAGAGAGAGAGAGACAGACAGACAGACATGTTAGATTCTGATATATTATTTGATATCACAGGCTATTGTTTCTTCAACCATTTAGGCTCTTTGTATTGCAACTGTTAGTTTTTCACGTTGGAATATATGTTGTAATTTTGTGTTTAACTTTTGTATGTGCTCTTATTTTTCTAAGATTGATTTATTTTGCCTATAAAAATCTGATTTCTTTTTTTAAATAAAACATTTATTTATTTATTATTTGTACAGTATACTGCCTGCATGTGTGCCTGCACACCAGAAGAGGGCACCAGGTCTCATTACAGATGGTTGTGAGCCACCATGTGGGTGCTGGGAATTGAACTCAGGACCTCTGGAAGAATAGACAGTGCTCTTAACCTCTGAGCCATCTGTCCAGCCCTGTGCTTTCTTGTACTTGCATTATTCACATATTTTCATAATTTTGAAGCTGAATCCCAATAAAGGCTCCTTTTCTTTATCAATTGTTGGTTACAAAGGGATTCAAGAGTCATGTCTGTAGAATTTAAGGTTTTTAAAACATTTTGTAAATTTGCCTTTTGATACTACCACTGTGTACCAATATTTCAGCATGCTTCTAAAGATATTTCACACTTTCATTTGTGTTCTGACTTTATCTTAAAGACATTCAAATTCTTTAAAGTCCACATCTTTTTCATCAAAATTATACTATGCCAACCTATTGAATGAGAACCAAGTAAATTATTGGCCTCTAACCTCATTTTATAAACCAAAGTCAAATGACAGCCAGAACAATCAGTTTGTATTTAATTATGTGTAGACAATGCTTTAACTATGGTGATGTACATCAAATGTCCAGATACGAACAGATCAGCTGACTCTATGCTCCCTTTTCTGACTCTTAACATCTAAACAGCCTTTAAGTAGACACTTTTTCACAATGCATTACTTTTTGTTAAATCGGTATATATTCCTTCAATTGACAACGTTTTCAGGACCAAACAAAAATATAAAATTATTAATATTATTTTATCTATTTCTTCATAATTTAGCAGTATGTCATAAACAAGTTGAAAATTAAACCTAGTTATTTATTTCCATTTTCACTTTATTTATTTACTATTCTATCCTATATTACACCCTGACCTGTTTCCCTCCCCTTCTTCTCTCCCATCCCACCCTCCCTCTCCCCCAGACTCATCTCTTCTCCACCTCTTCTCAGAAAAGAGGAGGCCTCCCAGGGACATCAACCAAAAATGACACAACAAGCTGTAATGACACCAGGTACACACCTCACATCAGGGCTGGACAAGGCAACCCAGTAGGAGAAAAAGGGTCCTACAAGTAGGCAAAAAAAAGTCAGGGACAGAAGGGCTGGAGAGATGGCTCAGAGGTTAAGAGCACTGGCTGCTCTTCTAAAAGTCCTGAGTTCAATTCCCAGCAACCACATGGTGGCTCATAACCATCTATGTTGAGATTTGGTGCCCTCTTCTGGCCTGCAGGTGTACTTACAGGAGAAACACTGTACAAAATAAAATCTTTAAAAAAAAAAAAAAGGTCAGGGACAGCCTTGCAAGAACACCAAGCTACTCAACCATAACATATATGCAGAGGACCCCTACAGGCTCCCTGACTTCTGTGAGCCCTGATTTTGTGTTCTTCTGGTGTTCCTGACCCCTCTGGTTCCTCTGATCCTTCCTCCCCTTCCTCTATGGGACTTCCCCATTTTCACTCTTGAGCTCTACATGTATATAAAGGTTAAAGATCCTTATGAACATATGCATTTTGTCACGATACTGTGTTATTTATATTTTTTATTTTATTGTTTAATTTTTAAAAATTTTGTTTTGATCTCAAGTGTGGGATGTGAAATAGACTTGTGTTAGAGTGTGTGGTGTTTTTCCACTGGAAATAGACTTGCGAGAGAACAGATGATGTTTGTCCACTAAAAGAGGAACTGCCTCTTATGGGGGCGTGGTCTTTGCCAACTGATAAACATCCTAGTATGGATTCTGAGAAGACACACACACACACACACACACACACACACACACACACACGCATGCACACATGCACACACACACAAAACAAGAGGCTGGGCTTTTTGATCTTGGCATCATTTCATATTGTTTGTCTGTTCATCACTCCACTTTGAGACGCTCCTAGAGGGATCTGTTCCAGCGAATGTTTCTCAGTTCTGGCTGCTGCTCTGGGTTCCGGCAGCTACAGTTGCAGTCACCTTTGCTGAATTACTGTTTTCTGTTTAACACGTATGCTGGAATCCAGCCAACTACACCAGTAGAATTGCTTCAAGGAACTGAGTCTAAAAAGGTCTTCTTCTCCTGTTTTCTCTCCTGTTAACCTCTTTTCTCTCCTGTTTAGGGTAAGTGGGTTGGAAAGGAGGTATAAGCATTAAAGAACCCGAAATAAAGTAGCTTTGAAAAAGTTCAAAGCCTACATTTTGTATTTGAAAATGTTTTATATAATATATTTGACCTTATTTTTTTCTATCAAAATTCTTCCCACCTTTCTACCCTCCCAAATTTATGTGCTTTCTCTCTCTCTTAAAAAATAGACAGCTGGATGTGGTGGCGCATGCCTTTAATCCCAGCACTCAGGGAGGCAGAGGCAGCAGATCCATCTGAGTCCAGAACAGCCAAGGCTACACAGAGAAACCTTGTCTTGAAAACACACACACATGCGCACACACACACACACATGCGCGCACACACACACACACACACACACACACACACAAACATGTCACTCATAATTTTTATTTATTGTCTAAGGATATGAACTTTCAAGAATAGGAGGGCACTGGAGAGATGGCTTAGTGGTTAAGAGCACTGCCTGCTCTTCAAAAGGACCCGGGTTCAATTCCCCACACCCACATGGCAGCTCACAACTGTCTGTAACTCCAAGATTTGACACCCTCACATCAATGCACATTAACTAAAATTAAATTAAAAAATTAAAAAGAATAGGGAATAGAAGGGATGTTATCTTCTATACTTAAACAAGTTATTGAAATCAGATTCTACCTTTGATGATGTGTATAGTAGACAACAATTTTTGGTTATGTTCTAAGGGAATTTGCATACAATTTGCCCCTATTGTGTTCTGTAGATGAGATAAAATTAAGCTTCTTAATGTGGGGAGCTGCAAGAGCTATCTGATGCTGTGCCGGTTAGCATTGCATCTACTGGACACAAAGCTAGAGTCATTGGGAAGAGGAAATGTCAACTGAGCAAATGCTCTATCATACTGGCCTGTGGGGAAAAGTATGTGGTGAATTTTCTTGATTGATGATTGATGTGTAAGTGCCCCACTCACTGTGGGTGGTGACATTCCCGGGAAGGTGGTCCTAGGTTATGTAAGAAAACAAACCAATCAAAGCCACGGAGCGCAAGCTAGTAAGCAGCACTCCCCATGGCTTCTACTTCAGTTCCTGTCTCCAGATTCCTCCCCCGACGTCATTCATGACAGATTCTAGTCAGGATATTTTCAGTGAAATGACCCCTTTCCTCCCCAAATTGTTGTAGTTCATGGTGTTTCAGCACAGCAATAGAAACCCTAACATAGACGGATGTACGTGTGGATCAGATAGTTGGGTGTTGGGAACAGGACGTGAGTGTCTGGTTAAGAGTGGTAAAAGTAATACAGTCACAAGCAATGTACAAAGAGCCCTCCAGTACCCATCAGTAACTACGGAGCTGCTATGCCTGATAGCTCCTGGGGGGATGGCAAGTCAGTTTTTTTTGTTTTTTTTTTGTTTTTTTTTTTTGTAAAGGGTATAGCCTTCTCGCTAGTTGGTGTCCCCAGACCCATGAGTACGTGACCACAGCACACTGGACTCGGTGAAAGGAAAAAAAGACAAGATGTTATGATGGAGCTGGGAGTAAATGTAGATTTACTGGGAGGGTATGGGAGGAGTAGAGGGGGTGGCATTGTCCAAAATACAGCAAAGGAATTATGGTCGTTTGAGTGAAAATGGACTGCATGGAGACCGTTCTTTCAGTGCTCCATATTTTTCAGTGCTTTGTCCAGTTAGCGAGACCGTTTGGGTCGTATTAGGTGGTGTGACTACCTTTCCGTGGATCACGATGTTAGCTCTCAGTCTATGCCTGCCTTCCTGGATGCTGCCATGCTTCCTGCCATGATGATAATGCCCTAACCCTCTGAGATTGTAAGCAAGACCCAAATTAAATGTTTTCTTTTACTAGATTTCCCTTGGCCGCAGTGTTTCTTCACTGTAATAGAAAAAGCAACTGAGACGAACTGTGGTGGCTTGAGTGAGAATAATCTCGTAGGTTCATAGATTTGAGTGCTTGATCAACAGGGACCAGCACTATTTGTACGTATTAGGACATGTGGCCTTATGGAAGGAAGTGTGTCTCTGTGGGCTGGCTTTAAGGTCTTAAAAGCCCAGGCCAAGGCTAGGATATCTCCCTAGGATCTCTCTCTGCCTGCAGACCAAGATGTAGCTCCCAACTACTGCTCCAGAGCATGCCTGTTAGCTACCATGTGCCCTGCCATGATGAATTTGGACCATGCCTCTGAAACTGCAAGCCAGCCCTAATTATAAGTGTGTTCTTTTGCAAGAGTTGCTGTGGTCGGGGCGTCTATTCACATTAGCGGAACACTAAGACAGAAGTTGGTGCCAGGGAACAGGGTATTGCTGTGACAAGCTTGGCCATGCTGTTTGTTGGAGGAATATGGAAAACCTTGCGACTTTGGGCTAGAGAGTTGGTTGGGTACTTTAAGTGGGGCTTAATGGATCATACTTGTAGGAGTATGGAAAATAGTGGCGTTTAAGGCCATGTGGAATGTGAGGGCCTGGCTCAAGAGGCTTTCCAGGAGAAGACTATTAGTAAGTGGCCTAGAGACCAATCTTGTGATATTTTGGTGGAAAACGTGACTACTTTCTGTCATCCTCAAAAAAAAAAAAAAAAAAAAAATCTATGCAGTCAGGCCATCCTGCAAATCTCTCTGTAGACAAGGTTGACCTCTGCCTCCCATGTACTGGGATTAGTGGCGTATCACCATTGCCCGGGCAATTCTTATCTTCTTATGTGTTGAAGAGTCACCCTGCTGGCTGGGTGATGATTCATATTTCTGAGTCCATCTGGCCTGTCTGCAAGCCAATAATAATCCTACTTCCTCCACCCGATGCCTAACTTTGTCCAAATAATGATGTCCTTTGCCATGCAGAAGCTTTCCAGTTTCGTGAGGTCTCATTTATCAACTGCTGATCTTAGTGCCTGTGGTAAGGATTTTCTGCTTAGAAAATCTTTTCCTGTACCACTGAGTTCAAGGCTGTTCCTCATGTTCTAACAGGCTCAGTGTACCTGGTGCTATGTTGAGGTCTTTGGTCTTTTCGGAGTTGAGTTTTATCCAAGGTGACAAGTATGGATCTATTTGCGTTCTTCTACATGCAGACATCTAGCTTGACTAACACCATTTGTTGAAGATGCTTTCATTTTCCAGTGTGTATTTCCATTTGTTTTTTAAATCAAAAATTGAAAACCAGGTGAGTTTATGTCTGGGTCTTCAATTCAATTCCATGGATCAACTTGTCTATTTTGTGCCAATACCATACTGTTTTTATTACTTATAGCTTTATAGTACAACTTGAAATTGGCACTAGTGATACTTCTTTTTTTTATAATTTTTATTTTAATTTTTTACATCTATATTTATATTATTTATATTATTATAATTACACATATATACAACAGACTACCTACAGCTATCCTAGGTTTTTTTTGTGTGACATTAAAAATGGTCATTTCAAGATCTTTTTTAAGAAATATGTTGGAACTTGGGAGGAATGCATTGGATCTGTAGATTGCTTTTGGTAGGGTCACATTATCACTATATGAGTCCTACTGATCCATGAGCATGGAAGATCTTCCTATCTTCTGATATCTTCTTCAAAACTTGAAGTTTTTTATCATACAAATATTTCACTTGTTGGGGGCTGGAGTGATGGCTCAATGGTTAAGAGCACTGGCTGCTCTTCCAGAGGTCATGAGTTCAATTCCCAGCAACAACATGGTGGCTCACAACCATCTATAATGTGATCTGATGTCCTCCTCTGCCTGCAGATGTACATGCGGGCAGAGCGCTGTATATATAATAATAAATAAACAAATCTTTAAAAAAAATTTCACTTGCTTGATTAGAGTTACCCTAGGATATTGTGTAGTATTTGAGGTTATTGTGAAAGGAGTTGTTTCTTGGTTCCTTTCTTAGTTCAGTAGTCAGTTGTATATCAGAGGGCTACTGATTTGTGTGCGTTAACTTTGTATCCAGCTACTTTGCTGCAAGTGTTTATCAGCTGTAGGAGTTTTTCAGTGAGGTTTTTTAGTTCACTCATTGATACTATCATATCCTATACAAATAAAGATACTTTGGCTTCCTCCTTTCCAATTTGTCGCCTTTGACTTCCACCAGTTGAATTGTTGCTGTAGCTAGGACTTCAATTATTATATTAATAGATATGGATAGAATGAACAGCCTTATCTTGTTTTTTATTTTAGTGGAATTGCTTTGAGTTTCTTCAATTTAAGTTGACGTTGGCTATGGGCTTTCCCTAAACTACATTTATTATGTTGGGGTCTTCTTCTCCTCCTCCTTCTTTTGAGGTATGCTTCTTATATGCCAAACTCTCCAGGAATTTTATCATGAAGGAGAGTTGGCTACTGTCAGAGGCCTTTACTGAGTATAATGAGATGAACTTTTATCTTTTAGTTTGTTTATATGGTCGATTACATTTATCTATTTTCGTGTATTAAACCATACCTGCATGTCTGGGATGAAGCCTACTTATTCCTGGTGGATGATCTTTTTGATGTATTCTTGGATTCAGTTTGCAAGTATTTTATTTCCGCATTTATGTTCATAAGGGAATTGGTGTCTAATTCTTTCTTTGTTGGGTCTTTATGTGGTTTGGATATCAGGGTAACTGTGGCTTCATAAAAGGAAATGGGCAATGTTTCTTCTGTTTCTAGTTTGTGGAGTAATTTGAAGAATATCGACATTAACTCTCCTTTGAAAGACTGGTAGAGGGCCGGGTGTGGTGGCACACATCTTTAATCCCAGCACTCAGGAGGCAGAGGCAGGCCGATCTCCGTGAGTTCAAGGCCAGCGTAGTCTACAAAATGAGTCCATGATAGCTACATGGATAAACCCTGTCTTGAAAACCTGGGGGGGGGGGGGGGCGAGGAGGATACTGGTAGAATTTTGTGCTAAAACCATCTGTCCCTGCATGGGGACTTTTAATGACTGCTTCTATTTCACTAGGGGTTATAGGTGTGTTTAAATAGTTTATCTGATCTTGATTTAACTTTGGTAAGTGGTATGTGCTAAGAAAAGTATCCATTTCTGTAGCACCCTTTTAAAACTATTTTATTTGCATTCCTCAATCCTCTTCCTCCCTTCTTCCCTTTATCTATTCAAATACCTTCCAAACCCCCAACACTAGGTAGGCGAGAAAGAAAGCTAGTAGTGGGGAGAAGGGATGTAGGTCTCTTTACTACTTCCAGCTGGTTAGGGTCATCAGGTTCTATGGGACAATACCACTCTCAATGGTCAGTATTGTTGTCCAGTAAAGCAGCAACAGCAAACACAACAGAGGGATGAACCAGCAACAGCACCGGGAGCAGCACGCGGGGGGTGGGGGGTTGGGGGGGGTGGGGGTTGGGGGGGTGGGGGGTGGAGTGGGGGGGCGCAGAGAGCAGCACGGGGGGTGGGGGTGGGGGTAGGAGCAACACGCGGGGGGGGGGGGTTAGGGGAGCAGCAGCGGGCGGGGGAGGGGGGCGGAGAAGCACGGGAGAGCTTTTCCTTCCAGTGCTCTAGAATGTATATCCTCTTAGAATCTTCAGAATTAAACTGTCTGCAGCTGGCAAAGATCATACACCACTCCGAGCCTGCATGAGGCGATCCTACTTAACAGCTCTGGGCAAACTAAAATCAGCCCCATATCTCACACTTGAGATTAAAGCAAAAACATATTTGCATAAAGAAACCCTACTACACATTTCTTTTAGATTTTCCAATTTATTTGAGTACAGGTTTTTTTTTTTTTTTTTTTTAAATAAAGAATTTCCTTATGGTTCTCTGGATTTCCTCAGTATCTGTTGTCATGTACTTCCCCCACATCCCATTTTTTCATTTCCAATTTTGCTAATTTGGATCATCTCTCTCCACTTTTTAGTTAATGTAGATAAGAGTTTGTCTGTCTTATTGATTTGCTCAAAGAACTCTTTGTTTCATTGATTCTTTGTATTTTCTTTGTTGCTGTTCCTATTTTTTTTTTCAATGTTCAGTTTCCTTTTATAACCCCCATCTCCCTTGAAGGGTGGGTGCAGGCAGCTAGGTGACAGCAAGACATGTTCACTTGAAGATCTTGCCTTGATTGAGGGCTTTGCCCATGTGCTGGAAGTCCCCCTCCCAGAAAATGTACTCTCGACCCAAGGTCTGGGTCTCCTCTCTACCAGGATCCAGTTTCCGCCATGCACACCCGACTCATAGTCCACGTGACTTATCAGGATTCAGCTAAAAGGCAAGCTCTTGACCTCTGAAGACCCAAATGCCAGAAATGGAGCTGTTGTGGTTGGTTTCAAAGAGGACACTAGCAAAGGCATTCTTCCTCAGTTTGTATAACCACTGGAACATTCCAGTGATGAGGCTGCAGCTCGTGAAGGTCTGGGTTGAGCTCTTCAGGGAAGCGGTACTCCGCATACCACAAGGACTATCCCCCATATCAAAATCCCCCCAAACATATGGCGGCACCACAGAGAGGGTGTCCTCATTGGCGTACTTACGCTTAAACTCATCCAATACAGAGGTACTCCGCTCAGCCTGTGGCTTCTGCGTCTCTTCTTGTGAACCCCTTTGTTTCCTCGGCGTGTCCTTTTTAGGATCTCTCTCTGCAAACTTCTTAGCATAAAAGTGGGCAGCCTTCTCACACAGCTTCACTTCCCCCAAGACTACCCGGAAGTGGGGCTTGTTAATGCAGGTAAGGAACCATCCATTGGTATTGGGGAAGGCCTGGCGAAAAGAAGGCTGCAAGACCCGTTTATAGAGCCACAACAGGGTGCAGACAATTGTGATATCAGCCAGTGTTACTCGCTCACCTACCAGAAAAGTCCTTGTCTTCAAGCGAGTGTCCAGAAGCCGCAGGATTCGCTTCACCTCCTCTTTTGCGTTTTCAGTGGCCTTTTTGTTGTGGTGCATGACGCCCAGGGTGGGGAACACCCACGTGCTGGCTGGAGGAACGACCTCACTGTCAGCAAAGCTCACCCGTTGCACCACCTGAGCTGCTGCCTCGGGCGTACTTCCCAGCAGCTCCTCGTTGCTTACGTAATAGGCGATGGCACTATTCTCCAACACACAGAATGCATCATCACCCTCAAATGCTGGAACCTTGTCAGCAGGAAATTTTAGGAGAAATTCGGGGATGCCATTGGTTTGGTCAAAGTGGAAGTGGGGTCTACCTGGAGCTGGAGTTACAGGCAGTGTTCACACACACATATACATATACATATACATACATACATACATACATACATATATATATATATATATATATATATATAAATTTTTCTTTTTGTTCTAAAGCTTTCAACTGTGCCTTATGGTCTGCTGTTTTTACTGTTTTTCTTGCTTTACTGCTCTAAAAACTGAGTGTGTCATATGGTCAGGTGTGTCTTATAGTCTGAAAAACACGGTAATTTCCTTTGGTCAGATGGTCAACAGTCACACAGTTTTAGTTTCGCAAGCTGAGAAAGTGCGGAGGCAGGTGGTGTTTGGGCTGCACAGCAAAGTCAGGTTCCTTAATGCTACTGAGATGGACACTTAGAAACAGTTAAGGCAGTGGCTGGAGAGATGGCTCAGGCCCTAAGACCACTTACAGAGCGCCTGCGCTCCATTCCCAGAATGCATGGCTCATAACTTCTTGCAACCCCAGCTCCAGGTGGACCTGATCCTACAATCATGAGCATGACCTTCCCGGCCCACATAATTACAAATAGAATAAATCTTTTAAAAAGTGGTTAAGATAGGGCTGGTAAGATGCTCAGCAGGTAAAGGTGCTGGCCGCCAAGGCTGATGACCTGGGCTCGATCCCAAGGAGAGTGTGGGTACCCCTAAGGTGTCTTCTGACCTCCACACATGTGTCCTGGCATATAAACACTGCCCCCAACAATAAATACAGTGGTTTTTTAAAAAAGTGACCAAGATAATGCAGCTTATGCTCCATGTATTTGATACAGTAAAAAATAAACTATTTTATAACACGGATGAAGGCCAATATTATCAAGAGAAAGATTTCTTCATCTTCTATGTGTTTTGGCTTTAACTGGCCTAAAGCACATTTCCAAACAGGCTAGGCTGACTGCATCAAGTGTCATACAATAGTCAGGTGCCTTTTCATAACTAGGACATTCTTCTCCAAAGGACATCATCTAACCTGTCATCAACTTCCTGCATCCAGCTTATGTCTGTCAATCAACACTTGGGATGTTTTCTCATGTTCTGGTGACCTATGAACTTTGTAAAGCCCTCTAGTCTACACACAATGTGTATGGTAAAACCAAGCTAGTTATGGTGGTGGCTCCCTCCTGTAATCTCAGCCCTTGGGAGGCAAGGAGAGTTACTGTGAGTTGGCAGACAGCCTGGATTATGTAGCAAACACCAGGATAGAGAGTGATACTTTGTCTCAAAAAAATAAAAATAAAAATAGAGTCTACAAAACGACTCAGTAGGTAAAGGAGCTTGCTGCCAAATAAGATGATTTGAGTTTGATCCCCATGGCCCATCTGATAGAAGGAAAGAATTGGCTCCTGCAAATTGTCACCTGACCTCTACCCCCCTACAAACATAAATAAGGCATAGAACAAATAAATGTAACTAAAAAACCCCACCCCCTGAAAAAAAATAAAGTAAAATCATAGCTAGAAAAACCCAATCCTCAAAAGCTAGGTGTGGTGGCACACACCTTTAATCCCAGAACTTGGGAGGCAGAGGCAGGTGGATCTCTGTGAGTTGGAGGCTAGCCTGGTCTACATAGTGACTTTCAGGACAGACAGGTTGTTACTCAGAGGAACCGTGTCTTGAAAAACAAAACAAAACAAAACAAAACAAGAAAGAAAATCCATCCCTCCTATTTAAAAAAAAATATCCCAACAGTCATGGAAGCCAGGATAATGTAGAAGTGCATAGACCTTAGAGACTTTAAAACTGCAGGCTGAAGAAATGACTTAGCAGCTAAGAATACTTCCTGCTGTTCTAGGGGACTAGAGTTTGATACTCAGTACCCACACTGGTGGCGCACAACCACCTGTGATTTCAGGTCCAGAGCATTTGACATCCTCTTCTGGCTTTTGCATGCATGTGACATCCTTCACAGAAATATACACCCGTACACATATATAATACAGATTTTAAAAAATTCTTAAAAATAAAAGTCTCATTAAGGAAGAACTGAGACATGTTAACTTTTAATTATGGTGACATTATAGCTGAAATAAATAACTTTAAAGAAGGAGAAGCCTCCTGGCAATTGGGGAGGCAGAGGAAGGTGAGTTTCCTTAAGTTTAAGGCTTGCATGGTCTACAAAGTGAGTCCAGGACATCCAAGGTTACACAAAGAAACCCTGTCTTGGTTGAAGTGAAGAAGTAGAATGCTAGTTTGGCTCTTGGTTTTGGAAGGTACAAACTAGCCAAACATGGTAGATTAGCATCATTGAGGTTAGGCCCCTAATAAGGTGAGAGTTCATGGTGAAGACCTGTGACTGAGGGGAATGCTCACTTCAAGGCAGTCATGAAGAAAAAAAGGATGGTGCAGGGTTCCAGCATCCCCTTCTGTGTTGTAACCCCACGACTAACCTTCTGCCAGTAGGCCCCACCTCTTCAAGGTTTCACTTAATAGCCCCTAGGTTGGCATACAAGCTTCTGATTTAAGGCCTTGTGCAGCAGTGTGTGTGTGTGTGCGCGCACACACGCGCGTGCACACACGCCCAACCGTGGCTTTTAGTGAGGTAAATAAGTTATTGGAGCATCACCAGTTTTTGCTAGTCTCACAGAGTGAATTCTCAGGACGGCTTGTAGTGGTGGCACACACTTGCCATTCCAGTGCTGGAGAGGCTGCAGTGGGAGAAATGTGAGTTTGGAGATAGCCTGGGCTACATAATGAAACCAAGCCAAACCAAAACAACAACTAAACAGCCCGGGGGGCTGGAGAGATGGCTCAGCAGTTAAAAGCACTGGTTGTTCTTCCAGAAGGACCCAGATTCAAGTCCTTGTACCCACATAGTGTCTAGCAAGCATCTGTAACTGCAGGAGATCCAGTGACTTCTACCCTCTGTGGACACTGCACACATACTGTGAGCAGACATATACGCAGTTAGCACACAGACATAAAATAATAATTTATTAAAAGTCTTAAAAATAAACCCAGATCAATTGGTAAAATGTTTTCTGAGCAAGCATGAGGATCTTAGTTGTATTCTCAGAACTCATGGAGAAAAAAGTGCAGGTGTAGTGTACAGGTGTGTAATCCCATTTTTGTAGAGTCAGAAAGAAGTGGATTCCTGGGGCTTTCTGGTCAGTCAGCAAGCTCCAGGCCAATGAGAGACCCTGTCTCAAGCCAAAACCAAAACTAAGGTAGATGGTCCCCGAGAAAAGACACCTGAATTGCCCCCCCCCCCCCCCAGTTTTCCATGTACCAACTCTCTGTCACCTCTTGGTCACTTCTTTATTAAGTTATTGTGCAGTGTAAGTTGCTAAAAACCAAGAGCTCTTCTGTTGTAGTTTCATTTCTGTTGCTGGGATAAAGGTACCCAAGAGCAACTTAGCCAAGGTGGCTCGGTTACTTTTCCATTGTTGCGAAGACACACCATGACCAGGGCAACTTTTATGAAGAAAGCATTTAGGGCTTGCTTACAGCGTTAGAGGGCTAGTCTGTTATCGTAGTGGGAGTCAGGCAGGCATGGTGTTAGAGCCATCGCTGGGAACTTTACATACAGACTCACAAGCAGCAGGGAGCAAGACATGGAGACTGGTTTTGGCATGGGTTTTGAAACCTCTAAGCCTAGTGACATACCTTCTCCAACAAGGCCACACCTTCTAATCCTTCCTGAACAGTTCCACTTACTGGGAACCATGCATCCAAATATATAAGGCTAAAACGTTTCTGTGGTTTTTTTCAGTTTCCCACTTGTGTGATCTTGGTGGTGGTGGTGGTGGGTGGGGTCTTTGCCCTGTTTCAGTGCACGGGACACACGGGCCATGCTCATTCGTAGCACTGCAGGAGGACAGGTTTGTTTCAGCTTACAACTCTGGGTCACAGTCTATCACCGAGGGAAGTCAAGGCAGGAACTTTTAAGTTCCAGTTTGCCGTTCCTTTCACCATTACCTGCAACAAAGGAATTCATGTTCAGAGCCGGAGACAAGCCGCTGCAGCCATGGAGGGTGCAGCTTGCTGGCCTGCTCTGGCTCACGTTGCACTAGCTTTTTAACAGTTCACGATTGCCTAGGAATGATGGTGCCACCCACAGTGTTTGGCGCTCTCACCCTGTCAGTTAACAACCAAAACAATCCCCTACAGACAGGACCACATCTGATCTAGATAGACAATTACTGGGTAGAGGCTCTCTTTTTAGATGACTCTAGGCTGCGTTAAGTTGATAGTTAAGGCTAATTAGGACACCCTCTAGCCCAGCAGGTCGACCTGGATGGGAAGTTGTATCTTGCTCATAGAACATTCTGAAGATGAGTGGTTCGTGGGCTATTAAAGAAGCTTTGTTTTCCTTAAATCACGGCTTCCCACTAAAGATGCTTCTTTAGTCCAAGCTTGGCTCTTCACTGCAGGCTTATAAGAAAGAGCAAAGGGTTCAAAGGGATGCATGCTTCTTTGAGGGCCACAGTGTAGTCAGTGGCTCAGTAGGTACAGTTGCCTCTGAGTGCTACACAGTAGAGAACTGACTCCTCCTCCTCCTTCTTCTCTCTTCTCTCTCTCTCTCCTGTTACACACACACACACACACACACACACACACACACACACACACACACACACACACACTGTAGCATTGTAGGTTAGAGATCGAGGAGACCAAGGTACCAAAACACCTTCCTAGCTCACCCAGCTTTGCTTGAGCCTAAAGCAGCAGCACCAAAGCCGCTCTCCCGAGGCATGAGTCATGTCCTGTCCTACACTTGCATGAGGCACAATCTAACAATGGCCAGTGGACCTCGTGTTCCATGCACTGAAACAGAGCAAAGAGCTTCCCCGCCCCCTTCACCCCCACCCTGAGATCACACAACTGGGAAACCAAAACACCACAGAAACATTGCTAAAGGAGTCATTTGTGGATGAATGGATTCACCCAAGTTCCGAGAGGAATGGAAGTCCTTCACAAAAGCATTAATGTACTTACTGTGACATTTGGTGTTGTAACTGAAGTAAAACTTCCTAGCGGGAGCCAACCCACTGGAGCCTAACAGGCAAAGCTGATGATGAAGCATGTCTTATTCTATTGACTCTATGGGTTGCTACTACATGGCAGGGATCCATTATAGATGTCTGTACTGTGTCTGACACAGGACATTGTTTGTAAAAGATGGGCTGGAGAGATGTCTCAGTGTTTAAGAGAAGTTGGTTTTGCAGAGGACTCACATGCAGGCACCTGGCATGCACATGGTGCACAGCACACATACAAGCCAAACACTCATATCATACAATAAACAAATCTAAATTATAATAAACTACATACCAGACTAGTATTGTTTGTTTGGTTGGTTGGTTGGTTTTTCAAGACAGGTTGGTTTCTCATGTAACAGCCCTGGCTGTCTTGTAACTCACTTTGTAGATCAGGCTGGTCTCAAACTCACAGAGATCCGCCTGCCTCTGCCTCCCAGGTGCTGGGATTAAAGGCGTGCACCACCACTCCTGGCTCGGTATTCTTTCTTAATTTCTTGGTTCGATCCACAGTTGTCTCTCAATGAATTTGTCAAGATTATTAAGAGTACAGACCAGGAATAGTGTGACTCTGGCCTTTAATTCCAGTGCTATGGAGGAAGACACAGAGCTCTTTGTGAGTTTGAGGCTAAGGTGATATACGTGGCAAGATCCAGGCCACTCAGTTACATAATGAGACTCTGTCTAAAAAGAAAATAAAAAAGAAATTATTTGAGAGCACAGATGATGTGGGGCTGGATGCCATCTTAACCTTGTAGGAACAGTGTCATGTTTGACATGTTTCTCAAACTCTCTGAGCCTCAAGGTTTCTCATCAATAAAATGAAAATAGTGATTTTGTTTCAGAGCTTTAAAAAAATGTGATGGGCTGGCAGCTATTCACCAGAAGCCCTTCTCCTCCTCTTCCTTTAGCGATAGAATCCTGGGCTGGAGGGCAGCTTTGAGGTAGAACATTTTCCAAGTGAATGTTCAGGAGCAAAAGGTGTCTCTGGGGTTGGTGTCAAGTGCCATTGGTCCCAGGAAGGCTGACACAGGATAAGATAATTCATCAGTTCTCAACCTGTGGGTTGCGACCCTTTAGGCGATCACAGGGATCCCAAAACCAATCAGAAAACAAACAAGATAATTTACATTACAATTCACAACAGTAGCAAAACTACACGTTATGAAGTAGCAACAAAAAGAATGTTATGGCCAGGCCAAGCCTGTAAGCCCGGCATTCAAGGAGGCAGAGGCAGGCAAATCTCTGTGAGTTTGAGGCCAGTTGGTCTATAGCCAAGGATACATAGAGAAACCCTGTCTTGAAAAACCACCACTGCCACCGCCACTGCCACCACCACCACCATCACCACCACCACCACCATCACCACCACCACCATCACCACCACCACCACCACCATCACCACCATCACCACCACCACCACCACCACCACCATCACCACCACCATCACCACCACCATCACCACCACCACCATCACCATCACCACCATCACCACCACCACCATCACCATCACCACCATCACCATCACCATCACCACCACCATCACCATCACCACCATCACCATCACCATCACCACCACCACCACCATCACCACCACCATCACCACCACCACCACCATCACCACCACCACCATCACCATCACCACCATCACCACCATCACCATCACCACCACCACCACCACCACCATCACCACCATCACCACCACCACCATCACCACCATCACCACCATCACCACCACCACCATCACCACCACCATCACCACCACCACCACCACCACCACCATCACCACCACCACCACCACCACCACCATCACCACCACCACCACCACCACCACCACCACCATCACCACCACCACCACCACCACCATCACCACCACCACCATCACCACCACCATCACCACCACCACCACCACCATCACCACCACCACCCACCATCACCACCACCACCACCACCACCACCATCACCACCACCACCATCATCACCACCACCACCACCACCACCACCACCACCACCATCACCACCACCACCACCATCATCACCACCACCACCACCATCACCACCACCATCACCACCACCACCACCACCACCACCATCATCACCACCACCATCACCACCACCACCATCACCACCACCACCATCACCACCATCACCACCATCACCATCACCACCACCATCACCACCATCACCACCATCACCACCATCACCACCACTACTTCTACTAAAATAATTATATTAAAGAGTCACAGAATTAGGAAGGTTGAGAACCACTGGAATTATTGGTGCCTATGAGTTACCTAGCCTCAGCAACGTAAAAAGACTGTAGCATAACCCAACCAAGTGGAGGGTGCTGTCAAAGGGTTACAGTAGTACCTTTACTATGATGGCTAGAAAATAAAATGAAGTCAGTTGTTCCCCTGCATACTTTCCTAGCACCACCCACCTAGAGAAGCCAACACAAAATGTTGGGGAGAAGGCTTTTCCTTGGTTCTCCAGTATCTCTTTCTGTTTCGTGAACCCCTCGGCAACAAGACTGTTACTTTGTGACCATGGCTGACATCTTTGTATCAATAACAGAAACCTCAGCAATGTCCTTAAACTTACCAGGGAGACCTGAGGCAAGCCTGTTCTCAGAGCTATTTCAAAGGTGGAAATCCATGAGAAACACAAAGATGTCATCATTAGTTGTAGAGTGCTTTGTCAAATCCAACATCCTCCTATTCCCAAACCAACCAATCATCGAAGCCCACAGGCACCGCTTGCCTCAGGGGCTGAGTCAGGAGATCTGGGTATCTCCTTATTGCTGAACCGCTGAATGAGACATGGGAGGTTCTTTCTTTTCTGCCAGTTTCATTGTTTATTTGATTTCATCCATTATTGTCATTGTCATCATTGTCATCTGGCGGTACAGGGAGTAAGCCCAAGGCTTTACACATGCTAGACAGGTGCTTATTTTTGCCGACCTTGATTTCACTCTGCAGTCTAGGCTGTCCTGGGACTTGTTAACCCTCCTGTCTCAACCTCCTGAGAACCAGGAATGCATTCTGCGCCTGGGTATCTCACTACTTACAGAATCAGCATCGATGATTTCCTCCATCTGGGACAGCTTTAAAATCCTGAAGCTCATGACATGATTCTGGTGGATGCACCAACAGCATCCTTGACAGTAATGTAGCTGGTATATGGTATGTCATTCTGCATCCGGCAGCGGGTGGCTTGGGTCCCACGTCCTGCATGTTGGTCTTGGCACTGCTTGCCGCCGGAGAGGAACATTTCTCACTCAGGGGGCAGCTAGAGTGCTTTAGGATGAGGCTCAGAGCCTGGGCACTAGGCCAGATTCCCAGCCTCTCTGGGAAAGATGGAAAATGAAGTTTCCATACGGTATCACAGCTTAGATCTTTCTAGAACGTGACTGCAGGTCTCAAAAAGCAGTGGAGATTCAGGAGTTCCACAAGTGTTAATAGCTCCTTGTTTGAACTGCTGTGCTTGAAGCAGGCTGATGTCAGAAACCTGCTGGCAGGCAGGCCTGGTGAGATGCAAGCCGGCAGGCAGGTCAGCACCAAGTTATCTGCAGTGGTGGAGCAGGCCCCAGCAGCTGCAGAGGCAGTTCTGCCATTGCTGCCTAACCACTGGACCTCCAGTGGCAATCCCCCCCCCCCCCCCCCCCCCGCCTTATCCAGCAGAGTCCCACACAGTCAGAAAGTTATGCTCATCTCCGGCTCTTTTTCAAGCCATTGCCCGTGGTTGCAATCTGCTGTTTCCAGGTTCTTGGCCTCTTACTTAAGGCGCTGACATGAAAACTCATGGGAAACTAGTGAGGAAACTTTACTGAAGCCAAGCTACAAAACAGGTTAGAATATGCTTCAAATCCTTTAATCCTCTGCACTCAGGAGGCAGAGGAAGGATGATCTCTGTGAGTTCAAGGCCAGCCTGGTCTATGCAGTGAGCTCCAGGACAGTCAGACTGTGTAGAGAGACAATGTCTCAAACAAAAAGTGGGGTTACATAAGTGACAATGTTCATAGGTCTTAATTATTATTTGAGACTAAGAGAAGAAAGGGTTAAAGAAGAATAGTGACGGTAGCTCTGTCTGTCTGTCTGTCCGTCTCTCCCTCCCTTCCTCTTTCTCTCTCTCTCTCTCTCTCTCTCTCTCTCTCTCTCTCTCTCTCTCTGACTTATTTGTTTTTTATGTATGAGTATTTTACTGGCATGTATGTATGTGCACTTCATAAATTCCTGGTGCCTGCAGAGGCAAGAAGAGGGCATTGGATTCCCCAGAACTGGAATAACAGAGGGGTTCAAGCCACCGTGTGTATGCAGGACTAAACCTCAGTCCATGGAAAGAGCAGAAAGTGTTCTTAAGCACTGAGTCATGCCGACAACCCCAAGGCTGTCTCTTTTGGTTGATATATTCATCTATTTCCTACTGTGCACGTCCCTTCTCACAATTCATCCCATTTTACTCATTTGCACAGGTACAAGATGGTAAATAGCAGACTCACCCTAAAAGTTCACCTGAGGATACAATTCTGCTTATTGTGAATGCACCCAAAACCAATTCAGGCTGGGATGGCCTCTCCTTCCCAGGGAGACCATGGTGCATTGGGAGTGTATCTGAGTAGAAACTGCGAGTCTGATGGTCATTAAGGGTAGGAGAGGGGCTGGAGAGGTGGCTCACTGGTTACGAGCTTTGGCTGACCTTCCAGAGGACCAAAGATCAACTCCCAGCACCCACATGGTGGCTCACAACTGTCTGTTACTACCGACCTGACAGCCTCTCCTGGCCTTTCAGGGCATCAGGTACACAGTGTGTATTGCACAGACAAAATGCAGACAAAACACCCATGCACATAACATAAAAATAAGAGGAGAAGAAATGTGTTCTGTTGTTCAGGACGGGTGAATGTGCCACTCATACTGGAAGAGTGACTAAACACAGGGTTGTAAACACAGTAACCGGGAAAGCCCTTTGCCAACTGCACGGTACCTGCTGGCAGGAACAGCAACTGGGCCACTGTCAGATTAGCCCAAGGCACTGACACTGTGAGGACAATTCCAGAGTGCACATCTGCGGCTTCTGAAATCAAACCTGCGAAGGACACTTCATTTGTTGGCAGAGAAAGATGGGACTCTGGAGGTAGAAGGACAGGACTGCTCTCAGAAACTTGCTTTTCCAACATCCATTGTGTACTGCGGTGTGCGTGTGAGTGAGTGTGTGCTGTGGCATGCATGTGCATGAGCATGTGCGTGCATGTGCATGCATGTATGCTCATTTGTGTGAATACTAGTATGGCTGTATGTGGGTGGAATGCAGAGGTCACAATGGTGTCTCCTTTATCTGCCCCGTCCCCATCTTATGTTTTCCAACAGGGTCTCTCATTGATTCTTGAGCATACCGATCTCTTAGGATGGTCAGTCAGCCACCTCTAGGGGTCCAGCGGCCACTGTTCTCCAATGGGGTACACTGGTGAAAGCTACATGTAGTAGCTTCTCATTACTCCTTTCATATTGTTTTCTGGAAAACTAAAATTACGCCAGCACAGAAAGTGTCCTATTTTCCTTCTTCTGGCTTTGATAAACACCGTGACCAAAAACAACTTATGGGAGAAAAGGGTTGACTTCAGTTTACAGCTTACGGCCCCACCGTCTAGAGGACCCAGGGGCCTGAATCAGAATCCATGGAAGAAAGCCGCATACTGGTTTTCTTTCCATGGCTTGCTCAGCCTGCTTTGCTTATGCAGCCCAGGACCACATGTTTAAGGATGGCACTGCCTACAGTGGTCTGGTGCCCCTACATTACCAGCAACCAAGAAAATATCCCCCAGGCATGCTCAGAGGCCAATTTGATTGGTTTGTGACAGAAACTAACTAGTACAGAAAGTTTATGAGGAACAAAAGGAAAGGAAAAGCAAGATTTGTGTGTGTGTGTGTGTGTGTGTGTGTGTGTGTGTCTCTAAGGTTGTGTGTGAAATTCTAACAAGTGATACCTAGGAAATGGTGACATGAGCGTGTGGCCCCAGATACTATGGAGGGTGAAGTTACAGGATCACCTAAGCCCAGGAGTTTGAGGCTAGACCTTAGCATATGCACACACCCACTCACTCAGAGAGACAGAAAGACACACACACACACACACACACACACACACACACACACAGAGAGAGAGAGAGAGAGAGAGAGAGAGAGAGAGAGAGAGAGAGAGAGAAAACTAACCTAGCATATAAAGGCCCTGAGTGGGTCACCCACTTGACCAAAAAATGTGTGTGTGTGTGTGTGTGTGTGTGTGTGTGTGTGTGTGTGTGTGTGTTGGGGTGTTTGTGTCTGTGTTAAGGCCAACTGCATTGGCTTGTGACCTTGCTACTCCAGAGGGGAAGAAATGAGTTCTGAAATGAAATGAGATTCAGGTAAATGTGAGTTGAAGGTTTATGCAACCTTAGCAGCCTTGTCTCGGATGAAAGCCGTTGAAAATTCAGTTCTCCAGTTAACAGGCAATGTTTCTGTGCAAGAGGGAGTGGGAAGGGTCAGGAGTTTCCATCCACATCTTCTGCCACATGCTGGTTGATCCTTGTTGCTGTTTGTGTGGGAGGGAGGGCAGGGCACTTACCCATCTATTCATAGACCTCTATGAATGTGCCTTTGTGTTGAGCTCTGCTCCTTAGATGGAGGCTCCCAGATGTTGACTCAGTAGTAGCTTGTTTGAAATTCTTGTCCCAAATTTTGGGGAGCCTTGCCTGGCATGCCACATATTACCAGAGAAGTTTAGACCTCCCCCCACCCCACATTGTGTTCATGGCCTCGTTTTTAAATTGATTTAAGAAGGAAGATCAGAGACAATTTATTAGAATTTAAAAGAAAAACAGCAGGGCAGGCAAGCTGCTGGGAAGGAGGGAGAAGAGGGAGCTTTTTGAATTAGTCTGGGATGTTTGGAAATGGAGGCCAGCAAACAGCCATCAGGCGGATAAGCAACTGCATGACACCAGAGATAGAAAGAAAAAGAAAAAAAGAAAAAGCTAGTTTTCTCTAAGCAATTTGGAAAATCAGAAAAGCTTAGCAAAGCCACATGGAAAGTAAAACATCAAAATTAACATGAAGCTGGGCGTGGTGGCATACTCCTTTAATCCCAGCACTCAGGAAGCAGAGGCAGGCGATTGCTGTGAGTTCGAAGCCAGCCTGGTCTACAAAGTGAGTCTAGGACAGCCAAGGCTAATGCAGAGAAAACCTGTCTCAAAAAAAAAAAAAAAATTAACATGACAGGGGCCAGTGTGATGGCTGGCTTAGTAGTAAAAGTGCCTGCTGAAGACCTGAGTTCAGTTCCCAGGTCTTACATGCTAGAAAGTGAGAACCAAGCTGTCCTCTGATCTCCACAGGTGTACCTTGCACAGAATAAATACAGCACAATAAAAAATTAAAACCTAAGAAAGAAGTCAGTGTGTAGAGGGGGACGGGCATGGTGGGCTGTGTGTAATTCTAGCCTCAGAGGACCAGGACAGGGCACCTCTGGAGTAAGCTCACTAAGCAGACCACATGTATTGATGAGCTCTGGCTTTGACGGAAAGAACCTATCACAGTGAATAAAGCAGAAAAGCAATGGAGGATGATTCTGGACTCAACTGTGTACCTCCACATGCATGTGCATCCCCACGTGCATAACACACACACACACACACACACACACACACACACACACACACACACACATGAAAATGGAAAAGGAAAAAGAGACTGGAAGCTTTTGCTTACTTAGTTTTCTTTTTAACAAACAGCATTCTTGAGAAAAGCCTGTGAAAAAAGCCTGTGAAATACAAACTGGAGAGGTAGGGACAATAAAAGCCGTCTCTTTCTCTTTTTAAAAAAATATATTTTATTAATTTATTCATATTACATCTCAATGGTTATCCCATCCCTTGTATCCTCCCATTCCTCCCTCCCTCCCATTTTCCCTTTACTCCCCTCCCCTATGACTGTGACTGAGGGGGACCTCCTCCCCCTGTATATGCTCATAGGGTATCAAGTCTCTTCTTGGTAGCCTGCTATCCTTCCTCTGAGTGCCACCAGGCCTCCACATCCAGGGGACATGGTCAAATATGGGGCACCAGAGTTCATGTGAAAGTCATTCCCTACTCTCCATTCATCTGTGGAGAATGTCCTGTCCTTTGGCTAGATCTGGGTAGGAAGCGCCATATCTCTTGAGCCTGATGCTTTGAGGGCTCTTTCCTCAGCTCTCTGCCCCTTTCCCACTGTTGAGAATGCTTGTCCTTAATAATCTACCCCTATTTCTATTTCTAGGTACGAGTTTCTGTATAGTTATTTTGCCCCAGGACATAATAGCCTGGGATTAAATGGTATCTGAGCTCAAGTCCATGCCTAGCACTCTTTTTTTTTTTTTTTTTTTTTGAGACAAAGTCTCTCTGTTAGCCTTGGCTGTCCTGACTCACTTTGTAGACCAAGCTAGCCTTGAACTCATAGCTATCTGCCTGCCTCTGCCTCCTGAGTGCTGGGATTAAAGGCTTGCGCCACCATGCCTCGTGGCTCAGCATTCAGAACCATGTGTGGCCTGATACTCTGGAGTTCCTCACTGACCTCTGACCTCCATGGATAAATTAAAAGACATGACTCTTTCTGCATCCCCTCTGCCAGGATTTTCAGCTTGCCTTAGTTGTTTTTCTCTCAATCCCTCAATAAATTGCCTTTGAGCTTATTTTTGTGTCAGTTTTTAATTGATTTTATTTATGAGACTAAGTAACTAAGTAACAAGTCTACTCCACAGCATCCTATTGAGGGTTAAATGAGTTAAGGGAAAAACCTGAGCCAGGTGTAGTGGCGCACACCTTTAATTCCAGCACTTGGGAGCAGAGGCAAGTGGATCTCTGTGAGTTCGAGGCCAGCCTGGTCTACAAAGCAAATCTAGGTGTCCTAGGCTTCACAGAGAAACTATGTCTTGAAAAACAAAACAAAACAAAAAGGAAACCAGGCATGG
The DNA here is from genome assembly GCF_964271855.1 of Acomys minous. Classification (NCBI taxonomy): domain Eukaryota; kingdom Metazoa; phylum Chordata; class Mammalia; order Rodentia; family Muridae; genus Acomys; species Acomys minous. The sequence continues at coordinate 81,456,460 of NC_140497.1, read as the reverse complement.
AAAGGCTGTGTGCCAACATAGAGTAACTAGTTTTTCTGTCTCTGTTTCCTTCTGTCTGTCTCTGTCTCTGTCTCTCTCTCGTGTGTGTGTGTGTGTGTGTGTGTGTGTGTGTGTGTGTGTGTGTGTGTGTTTTACTGGGGATAGAACTCAGGACCTCATAAATGAGAAGCAAGGGCTTTGCCACTGAACTACACCACCAGCCCAAATACTATCTTCTTATTTGCTGGCTCTCGAAATGCAATTGAACCTAGAAACCCCTTTCAGGGGCATGGGGTTGATCCTTTTAATGAAGGGTTCTCACTAAGCAGGACTGGAGACGAGTGGCTCCCTGCACTGCTCCTAGAAGGAGAGTGAAGTTAAGAGACAGAGGGGAGCAGGGCCAATTTGCAGATAGATGGGATAATCTGAAAAAACTCGTGTGGAGTGGCAGGGAAGAGCCTGCTCTGTTTGATTCAAGAGGAAGTTGAGGCATACTCACCGTCAATAAACATAAATAATTCATACAGTAATTTCGCTAAAAATAGTTTTGTGGGTTTTTATTGGTGGGGGAGGTAAATTGTACCAGGGCTTCGCCTGGGCTAGGCAAATGTTCTACCACTGAACAGAGACCAGCGATGCTGATAAGGGATGGCTTAAAGATCAGCTCTAACCAGGGCATTTAGACCATGGCCTGAGAAGGTTGGGAACACTGAGGAAGAAGGAATGGAAAGACTTCAAGAGCCAAAAGACAGGGAGAAGTGCTGTGCAATGTTATCTTGTGGATATGACACAGCCAAGGCAGTCATGTTTTTGGTTGGTTTCTATGCAGTCTCTGTCTGGCCTATAGCTCACTATATAGACCAAGCTGGTTTGGAACTTAAGAGATCTGCCTGCCTCTGCCTTCGGAGTGGTGGGGTTAAGGGAACAAGCCATCACACCGGTTTGCACGGTCTCTTGTTAAATATCTATTGATGATTGGAGTAAGGGATTTGTGGGGATAGATCGGAGTGAATAAAAGGTGATGGTGTCTCCAGATGCTGGACATCTGGAAGATGGCTTAATAGGGTTAGTACCAAACACTTGCGATTCCTCTAAACCTCTAGCAAAATGACACAATGGTCCAGAAATGGGCGGGCTCACCGGCGGGGGCGGGTCTTGCGTGTGTTGAGGTCCGGGATAGAGGAGTTCTGGGGAGCTGAGGTGGGGGTGTGTCACAGTCCACGCCCGTGGAACGTGAAGCAGGATGGGCCACGCGGGTATGGAAGGAGAGGTGCAGTGTCAGCCAATTAGAAGCGAGGGGAGAGAGAAGCGACCAATGCTAAACGGCTCTTATGGGTGGCTCTTTCAGCGATACTCCAGTTTGGCGCACGCGCGTCAAGCTGGACTACGGGGCGCCGCTGAGCCAAGTGGGCACAAGGGGCACTACCGCACACGCCCGAGTCACGTGACCCAGAAGCGGCTGAGTTCTTCTGGAGTCAGGGACCTTTCCTGCAGGCAAAGGTCATAGGCCCTTGGTTGGAGGGGCCTCTGTGCAGAGGAGTTGGAGAAGCATCTTACTGCAAAGTGACCTCGGCCGCAGGCCAAAGGTCAAGAGTCAGGTTGGGGGGCGTGTTTGGTATGCGCGATTTAGTGGGGGCGTGGCCTTACGACTTGATGCTGTAAACGCGGGACAGGTTCTCCACTGAGGCCCGAGTCCTGCTGTGAGGAGGGCGGGGATCCCCTACGGGTTCATTAACAAATAGATAAGGGACCACAACCCCGTTTCGAGGCCGCTGCGATCGCCTGACCTACGGTGGCCTACTTTTAGGTTGAAGGCCATGACGTCAGGGGGCGGGATTAGCCCCACCAGGGGCGTGGCTCCAGCCCAGTCTAGATGCGTCTGTGGGCGTGGCCTGGCAGGTCCGAGGAGTGGCTCAGGATCCCGGCGAAGGATCCTGCTTCCGGATTCGATTATAGTGCTCTCACATTCTGGCTATGCGCTTTCTCATTTAGGGTCTGCCTCATGGAAACTCCTGCAGCCGCTGCACCTGCCGGGGCCTTCTTCCCCTCGTTCCTGCTCCTGGCGTTTGGGACACTGGTGGCTGCGGTGCTGGGCGTCGCTCACAGACTGGGGCTCTTCTATCAGCTGATGCACAAGGTGCTTAGGGCAGGAGGAGGGCTAGGGGTAAGGAGGAGGGGACTGAAGGTGCTTCTCCTGCTCATCCACTGTGCAGGTGGGGAAAGCAAGTCCCGACTAGTCCAGAGTGACTAGTTAGGAGATTCTTTATAGAGCTCTGCCCCGTTGCCAAACTGTGTATGGGCCTGGACTTTGTAACTAGTCCGAGATAATGGGGAAACTGTCGTTGTGTGTGGATAACACACACTCCACATACCTCTGTAGCCAGGCGCCTGTGTCATTTTAACAGAACAGGCTTTTACAACAGTGGGATTGGTGGGCTGAAGGTAGGCAAAGGGGAGGGAATGGCGCTGGGACTAAGCCTTTCGGGGGGAGGAGCTTTCTTAGTTTATCAACTACCACCTTTCCCGAAGGAGGTGCTATCATTTCTGCCCTTGTGCCCACAGGCGGAAACGGATCCACAGAAAAGTTTAGTATTTGCTCCAGTTGACAGGTTTGGAAGGACCTGACCCGACAAGTCATCCTCTAAACCGCTTGTTCCATTCTGAGAAATTGTAGCCCTCACCCAGCCCTTTCTCTTGTAGTCAGGAGCAGTGTTGTTGACCTTGAAGTGTGTGGAGATTGTGAAGCTGCTGAGGCTTGGATGCTCAGAGCAGCCTGCGCCAGGAGTCACTTCCGTGCTAGGCATGTGGCTGCTGGCAGCCTGTCAGCTGGACATGAGCCTCATCAGCAGAGACAGGGAGGCAAGAGGGTGGATAGAATTAGCACTCCAGGTGCCAGGCCCTGCAGGGGCACCTGAAAGCAGGCACAAGTCCCAGCCAGGGCCTTCTGCCTCATGCCAACTCCCCTGGGTTCTGTAGCTCTGCCATCCATCTCCTTTCTCCCCCATTGGCCTAGGATCTCTGGAGCAGGCAGTGTAGTCTCCTGAGCCACTTAAGAGCACAGGCTGCATCTCAGCCTGCTACTTAGTTGGCTGGGGAAAGATGAGTCACAAGTTCAAGCCCTGCCTAGGCTGCACAAGGGGTTCAAAGCCGTCCTGGGAAGCCTAGTGAGATCTTGTTTCAAGATAAATAAAAATAGCCGGGGTTGGTGGTGCATGCCTTTAATCTCAGCACTCGGGAGGCGGAGGCAGGTGAGTTGCTGTGAGTTCGAGGCCAGCCTGGTTTACAAAGCGGGCCGCCCAGGACAGCCAAGGCTGTCTTGAAACCCTGTCTTGAAAAACCAAAAAGAAAAGAAAAAAAAAACCCAAATAAAAAACAAACCCCAAAACAAAAACCAACCAACCAAAGATAAATAAAAATAAGGCTAACGATATAGCTCAGTGGTAGAGCTACTGAGGTCTATACCTAGACTTTAATCTCCAGGATTGTTACTACAAAAGGAATGTGGGTTCTGTTGGAGTCTGGCACTTAGGCAAGTCTTAGTGCCCTTAGCTGTAGGAAAAAGAGAGGGATAAGATTTGCTAAGACAGCCTAACCATCTCTGAATATTGTGTATAGAGTCTCTAACCAAAGTTCCTCTGTTCTCTGACCCTGCTCCTACATGTCCTCCTGGTCTGGTCTCTGACTGACTGTCTTGCGCCTCATCCTCTCTGGCCCAGGTGGACAAGACAAGCATCCGGCATGGTGGCGAGAGTGTGGCAGCTGTGCTCAGAGCCCATGGTGTACGTTTTGTCTTCACATTGGTCGGTGGACACATTTCCCCACTGCTGGTAGCCTGTGAGAAGCTAGGCATCCGAGTTGTAGACACACGCCATGAGGTCACTGCTGTCTTTGCTGCTGATGCTGTGGCCCGCCTGACTGGTAAGGGTGGCCCAGAGAGGGGCTGGGGGCTGGCAAGACAGTGACGTGGGAACTGTGAATGAGAGGCAGGGGGCTTTGGGGATTGGCTAATGGCTGGGAGGGTGGTGTGGTTGTCATGAGCTCTGTCTTCCAGGGACAGTGGGCGTGGCAGCAGTGACAGCTGGTCCTGGCCTCACCAACACAGTGACCGCAGTGAAGAATGCACAGGTGGCGCAGTCCCCAATCCTGCTTCTGGGCGGGGCTGCCAGCACCCTCCTGCAGGTGCCTAGTCCTTAAGGGTAGGCGGGGTCCCCAGGAAGGCTTCTTAAGCTTACCTGATAACTGTCCTACCCCTTCTCCGCCAGAAACGGGGCGCACTCCAGGCCATTGATCAGATGTCTCTGTTCAGGCCACTCTGCAAGTTTTGTGCTTCTGTGCGAAGGGTGCGGGACATTGTCCCTACCCTGAGGGCTGCAATAGCTGCCGCCCAGTCCGGCACCCCAGGTAGGTGGAGGAGGGAGTTGGACAGTCATAAGGCCCTGGGGGCTGAGGGTGGCTGCTGCAGGTACCACAGGCCGAGGCTCCCTCTCCCTGCAGGTCCGGTGTTTGTGGAACTCCCTCTTGATGTGCTGTATCCCTACTTCATGGTCGAGAAGGAGATGATACCAGCCAAGGTGCCCAAAGGCCTCATGGGCCGAGCAGTTGTCTGGTGAGTACTGCCATCCCCACTATATTGCCTCTCCCCACAGTATTCTCCCCAAGTGCACGCCTTCCTTCTTTGACTTACTCATTGAGTACACATGGGCTTGGGGGAGCCAACTATAGGGAGAGCCTGTGCATGTGTACATAAAAGGCAATGCCTGCACGAAGGTCCTGAGGCGGGAGGGAACTTGGTAGGTCTAGCAAAGCGAGGCATGGCCCTTGTGACCGGAGAGAGGAGAGAGGCAGGCACAGAGCCCGAGAGAGGTCTACCTCATCCTCCCTTTCCTTTCTCCTCTTCCTCTGCCTCTGCTACATCCTCATTCCTGGTTTGCTTTGGCTTCTCCCTTTCTTGGTCCTTGCCACGCCCCTCCCAAATACTTATGCCAGATCTATGTGCTAGATCGCAGGATGGGCATAGGGTGACACCAGTGGACAAGGCATTCAGGTTCCTATGCTGTGGCGTGCAAGAACTGCTCCGAGGGCCAGATCTAGCAAAAGCCATTTTGTTTTGTGGCCTCGTGCACATAAATCCTGGCCCAGGACTCTGTAGCACAGGCTACAAGTTCTGGAACTTGAAAATCCTCCTCTTTCAGCCTCCTAAATGCAGTGATCATAGACAGATGGCCCAGGTCTGTCTGTGGTCTTGTTCTTAAGGTTCCCTGGCCTCCTGGTTATCCTGTCCTCTCCTTTCTCTGTGTCACTTGGAAGGCTGGCTCTTCCCTTGCCTCCCCTTTATATCTTTTTATTTTTATTGCTTTTACGAGATAGGAGTTAGCTTTGTATGCCACGCTGGCTCACAAGTGGTGTGACTCCTCTTGCCTCAGTATCTCTAGTGCTGGACTGTTCTTTCCTTTTTAAACTGCATCCCCATGGCTTCCTGTCTTCCTGCATCTTAACTCCCTGCAAGCCTTGACTCTGACAGACAAAACAGGCTTTGGCTCCCAGCTCTGACTGTTTCCTGCTGACACTCACATGTCTCTGTCTTTGTGAAATTGAGTGTTCCTTGAGGGCAAGGCTTGGACAGGATTTCTTTTTGTGTCACAGGGCCTTGGAAACTCAGGGCCTGGGGCCCATTGAGTAGGGAGACAGCGAGGCACTCCAAGAAGTGAATTGGTAACATTGATAACTGCCACAGATGAAACATTTGTAAAGTGATTCCCTCCTTCTCTTGTGGCGGGGCTGGAGATGGAACCTGAAGCTTCACACACTAGGCAAGGGCTTTGCTGCTGAGCCAAACTCCCAGACCACAACACACCTTATGACCTAAGAGGGTAGATATGGAAATGTTCCCATTTTACAGAGGGGGAAGCTCGGGATGGTGAAGGAACTGGTCCAAAGCCACACAGCTGGGATGCTGTAGGGCCAGGTTCCACCTCAGAGCCCTGGTTTCTGTGCTGGCATTCTCTGCTCATATTACACGTTTCTGGGAGCTGTGTTTCAGTGGCTACCTGAAGGGACACTTCAGCAGCTGGAAACTCGGCCCATTTAGTGTCCCTGTATCACGGTTTATCCTCCCTGATTGCTTTCCTGGCTCCTTGCTTTCCTCAGCCTCCAGAATCCTGTATTAACCATGGTAACCGGTTTCTCCATGCTCTCACTTACAGGTACTTACAGAACTGCCTGGCCAACCTCTTTGTTGGGGCTTGGGAGCCTCGTCCTGAGGGACCTCTGCCCTTGGACATTCCCCAGGCACCTCCCCAGCAGGTGAATCACCTCTCTTTCCTGACCTAGGACTCCCACCTGGCGAGTCCTTAAAGATCTTCTCTTTGGGTCAGTACTGGGACCTCAAATCTTGTGGGCTGGTCATGACCCCAGGATGGCGCTTTGCATTTTTAAAAAAATGTATGTGTGTGTTTGCGTGTCCTGTGTATACCATTGTTTGCATGTAGAGGTCAGAATACAACTTCATGGAGCTGGTTCTCTCTTTCTGCTTTTACGTGGGTTCTGGAGACTTAACTCGGGTTTTCCAGGCAAGTGCTATTACCTGCCAGCTGTCTTGCCAGCCTGTGTGATGGCCCTTTGATCTCTACCTGTCAACCCAGGTCCAACGCTGTGTGGAGATTCTGAGCCGGGCCAAGAGGCCCCTCCTGGTTCTGGGGAGCCAGGCCCTGCTGCCCCCAACCCCTGCCAACAAGCTTAGGTGAGGAGCTCCCATCCTTAAATCTTAAAATTGTGGTCTTGGGTCGGTGTTCCAGTGGCGTTGGCCATACTGACATCTGCTCTACTTGGAAACCCCCCTCCCCCAACCAGGGCTGCTGTGGAGACCCTAGGTGTCCCCTGCTTTCTGGGGGGGATGTCTCGCGGACTGCTGGGGCGCAACCACCCTCTCCACATCCGGCAGAACCGCAGTGCTGCCCTGAAGAAAGCAGATGTTGTTATCCTGGCAGGTGGGCTCAGTCTTCTCCTTCCTTTCGTCCAGCCTTGCCCATGCCCATCCCCTTCTTATGTCTTTCTCTGCATCCGCCCTTTGTCTCTCTGAAGGCCACTGAACAAGCCTGACTATGCAAGCCAGCCGACTCACCCCAGGCTGCAGCTCTGTGCTGTGTGACCTGGCTTTCCCAAGAGGATGCATACCCCTCTGTGGGCACTTGCTGTGTTTTACACACATTTTTATACAAAGCATATTAGATCCCATCACAAAATAGGTGTGGCCCCCTTCCTCCCCCCCCCCCATCAGTTTTTGCTCTGTACAGCTGTGTACTGCTCAATGACAGAATGCATTCTGGGAATGTGTCACTAGGTGATTTTCTTGCGTGGATTTTGAGTGTGCATACAGAAGCCCGTGGGTGGCTGGGACACTGCTAGACCATGTCTTTCACAGGACCACAATCAAGTGTATGAACTGTTACTGACTAAAACTTTGATAGGCTATGCAGGGCTGTAGCGGCAGCCCACATTCAGTGGTTTATGATAAGTTCATGATTGCTCATGTCTTACCAGCAGTTAGGTAGGAGTTCTCTGTTTGGCTGGGTTCATACATGAGCAAGGAGTTGGTGAGAGGTGAGGTGTTTGTTTCTGTGGCTAACCTAGGTATGCCTCGGGTTGGGGAATTGAGTCTCCACCTGTGCCCCTCACACCACTCCTCAAGGTCTGTGTGTCCCTTGCCCCCCAGCCCCACGCCCCGAAGACCAGCCTGATTGGGACACATGCTTCTTGTTTTGTTTTGTTTTTTTCTTCTTTGTGGTATTGAGGCTAGAACCTAGAACCCAGGGCCCTGCCCATGCTAAACAAGTTTTCTGCTACTGAGCCACGTACACCCCAACCTTCATGGCCTCTTGAACCCCTGCTTCAGTATGGCACACCATTGCTCTTGCCCGTGATCGATCAGAGCTGTCACTCAAGAGGGCTGCCACACAAGAGCCGCAAAGTCAGGCTGGTTAGATGGCTTAGTGGGTAAAAGCGCTTGTTGCTGAGTCTGATGACCTGAGTTTCATCCTTGGAACCTATAGACTGGGAGGAGAGAACTGTCCCCTGCAAGTTGTCTTCTGTCATAGTGCATGCAACCCCCCCCCAATACATACAAACAGCTGTAAAGTCCCTGCACATGGCACAAGTGGAGGGCCAGTAAAGAAAGGGGACCATTGTACATTGCATATGCCACAGTGAATTGGGAATGAGGTAGTGCCCATTGACGCCCTGCCTGTCACCCCAGGGGCTGTGTGTGATTTCCGCCTGTCCTATGGCCGCGTCCTCAATCGCAAGAGCAAAATCATCATCGTCAACCGGAACCGGGATGACCTGTTGCTCAACTCTGACATCTTCTGGAAGCCCCAGGAGGCCGTGCAGGGTGAGCATCCCACCAAGAGCCCCCACAATGTGCATTATTTCTTTGCATCTTGCCTCCACTGCAGCTAGCTTGAGCTCAGCGTTCCCTGCACCAGGAGACACTTAGGCAACCTGAGACACATTAGCCTACAGACTGATGGGTGCTTCTGAAAGGACAGAGAGAGAAAGAGTGGGTGCAGAGGGAGGTTTGGCACTTTTGCATGTGATCAGCTCCTGAATGCTGTCTGTTACTTTCAGCTGGACCATAGTCCTTGAGCCTCCTTGCTATTCTGGCTCCCCTGACTTTTGCTTCCCTTCCATGTCCATGCTCTGCCAGTGTTCTAAGGACCCCGACTCTCCTATTGTATAGCCAACAGAGTCCTTTGGATTTAGCCAGAGAAGTGGCTACCACTTTGTGTGTTTGGGAAGATCTCTCCCAGAAGTTGGTGGCAGCAGACTGCAGTGGGCAGGCTGAGGCAGGGACCGGGCTACCTGGTGGGAGGGAGGCAAGGGAGGCCAGATGATTATCTATTTGAAGTCTGTTGGCGTAACTTACTTATCAAGAGCTATCTCAAAATAAAAAGAACCGAGTGTCCACACAGGGTAGCACACACTTGGGTTTTGTTTGTTTCCGTCAAAATGGGGTCTCACTATGTAGCTTTGGCTGTCTTGGAACCCACTCCGTAGACCAGGCTGGTCTCGAACTCATAGAGATCTACCTGCCTCTGCTTCCTGAGTGCAGAGATTAAAGGAGTGTGCTACCACGCCTATGGATGGTGGTACACAAAGAAGCGGAAGGACCACTGAGTTTGAGCCACACCCTAGTTGAACAGTGAGTTTAAGGCTATCCCAGGCTACAATGTGATATCCTGTCTCAGGAAAATGCCTTGGGGGTGGGGTGGGGTGGTTGCTAAATTTGGTGGCACAGGCCTTTTTAATCCTAGCACTGAGGAGGCCAGGGCAGGTAGATTTCAAGGCCAGTTTATTGTACTTAAGAGAGTTCTAGGCTACGAGTGCTGCATAGTAAGATCCTGTCTCAAAAACAAAAAAACAAAAAAAAGCCCAACAAACAAACAACAACAGCAACAACAAAGCAAAACAAAAATAAACAAGGGGAAAAAAACCCCCACTACCAAAATAGGGCTGACAAGATGTTGCTTGCCAGGGCTTTGCCAACCTGATGACCTGAAATTTTGCCCTAGAACACACATGGCAAAAAGACCTCCAAACTCTCAGCATCCCAAAGCCCCAGTATACACACACAGTAAGTAAATAAGTGAAATAGCATTTTTCGGTGCTGGAGTGTTTACCTGGGATGCTCCAGGCCCTGTGTTTGGTCCCTAGTACTGCAGATTTAACAGACGGGACAGGGAGACGTTACATGACCTAGTGTGGGGTCAGACTGCTCGAGAAGCCACAACTCTGGATGTGGATCTGCTCACTTCTCAGTGCTTGCTCTAAGTTCCCATGTTCTTGGGCTGGAAAGAGTTCCTTGGTGGGGGACATATTTTGAAGGCAGAATTGATGGGGACTTGGCGCCACTTGGAGACGTGAGGAGCAGGGAGGTAGTGAGGCATGCATGGGCTTGCAATGTCCCTTATACCTCATTTCCCACACCTTGCCTTCCCTCTTGCCAGGACCCCCTCACCGTTCTTCAAAGGCTCTTTGAGGGGTTTCACCTGCTTTGTTGCCATTCAGCTGCAACTGTTGGCTTCCTGTTATATTTGGACCCCAAATAATTGGTCCTGGAAGGGCAGGGGGAGGGGGGAGAGCTGCTGCCCTGTAGATGGCTTCACAGCTATATTTTCTTCCTTTCCTAGGAGATGTGGGCTCCTTCCTGATCAAGCTGGCGGAAGGCCTTCAGGGTCAGATGTGGGCCTCAGATTGGGTCGAGGAGCTTCGGAAAGCAGACCAGGAAAAGGAGCAGACTTACCGGTCAGTCTGGGTAGAGTGGACATGGCGAGGGTAAGGAGTGGAGGGGGCTGATGCCAGCCAGCCCTACTGACCTCTGTCGTCCTGTTGGCAGGGACAAGGCGTTAATGCCTGTGTTTCAGCACCTGAACCCAGTGTGGGTGTTACAGCAGGTGGAGGCGGTCCTGCCTGACAACGCACTTCTTGTGGTCGATGGTGGGGACTTTGTGGCCACTGCTGCCTACTTAGTACAGCCCCGAGGGCCCCTGCGCTGGCTGGATCCTGGTAAGGAATGGGTCACACCCGGGGCAGCTTGCACTACATGGACCCATCACAACAATTTGCCCTTATCTTTCTAGGGGCATTTGGGACTCTGGGAGTTGGCGCAGGTTTTGCACTTGGGGCCAAGCTGTGTCAGCCGGATGCCGAGGTGAGGCACTGGATGTGGGAGATTCGCTGCCTTCTGGCCTGTGAACTACTCCTAACTGCCCTGGGTCATTTCCCTACTTCCCTCTCAGGTCTGGTGTCTTTTTGGGGATGGAGCCTTTGGCTACAGCCTCATCGAGTTTGACACGTTCGTCAGGCACAAGGTGACTGGGCTCTGCCAGAGGGATGCTTATGCCCTGAGTTCTGGGATACATCATCCAGGATGGCTTGGGGGGCAGGAGGACTTCCTCCGTGGGCCACAGGCCCTGTCTTATGGCTGGTCACACCTTTGGACTGAAGGCTGTTGTCTGGCCTCTTTTTGTCTATAGGTACCAGTGATGGCCTTGATAGGGAATGATGCCGGTTGGACCCAGATTTCTCGGGAGCAGGTGCCTAGGTTGGGCAGTGATGTGGCGTGTAGCCTGGCTTACACTGGTGAGAGTGGTCAGAGTGGTTTGGGCCCAGCTTGGCTTCTTTTACTCTCCTGGTTGGATTCTCTGCTACTGTCTTATTTTTCCTTAGATTATCACAAAGCAGCCATGGGCCTCGGGGCCCAGGGATTGATCCTGTCACGGGACAATGAGGATCAAGTGGCCAAGGTACTTCGAGATGGCCAGAAGCTGTGCCAGGAGGGCCATGCCGTTGTCATCAACATCCTGATCGGGAGGACAGATTTCAGAGATGGCTCCATTTCTGTATAGAGCCTGTGGGTTACTGTACTTGGCTCTTTGTACCTGGACTATGCCTGGCCTTACCTGGAGTTTTCATCCTTGTATGCTCTGAGCTTGTCTCACAAAGTCCAACATTTCTATAACCCTCTGAGTTGGGAGAGGAGGGACCAAAGCTCAAAGAGGCACCTTGGCAACCCTGGGTAGCTCTTCCCACAGTCCCAGTTGGGCCCTTTCTTCCTCATAGAAAATGAATAAACTTCTTGGCTACACGAGCCCAAGGGCTCAGTCACAGAACTTGTGAATACTGGTTTATTTATTGTCCACAAAGATGGAAATGGTGGAAAGGAGGAGGAGTCAGGAAGGGGCCCCAACTCTCCCACTTGAGGGACTTGGGGGTGCCAGGGGATGGCAAATCCTATCCCACTCTATGGTCCCTGAAAGAGTCCCACATGCCCACTCCAGACAGGCCAGTGCACACGAATCCTCACACACAGACACACACATGCATGGAGGCAATAAATATTTTTCCGTACCAAAGTGCCCCCAGCCTGATACCTCAGGTGGGGTCCCTCCAGAGAGAAGGGGTTAAGTGCTCAATTTTGGGGGGGGGGGATTGGTGGTGGAGGGCTGTTGGGGAAAAGAAAGGTCAGGCTCTGTCTCCATTTGCTGGTTGGAGATTCATCTTGGGGTCTTCCCTAGAAGAGCGGGTTGGGGTAAATCTGCTGTCCTTCTGTAAGCCCCAGGCTGCTCTTTCACAGATGGAGGCGAAGTCTGGGGCTGTTTCCCTTAAGCAGAACTTTCCGATTGTCCTTCAAAGGAGGGAGAGAGTGTAGAGGGCAATGCTAATACTGGTTTGGTTGGCAGCAGCAAGAGTGTTGTCTAGGGATGTCCCAACACCCCACGGTGATGCTCACAGTAATTGGTGTCCCCTGCAAAGGGGAGGCAAGAGAGGCCAGACTAGCAAGCAGAACTGTCTCCGGCAGCAAGAGGAGAAGCTCCTGTGCTCAGGAGAGGGGCCATGGCATCAATGCTTAAAATGCCAAGAGCCTGGTCTTTGTGACTAGGGCCCAAAGAATGGCACCAGGAGCTGGGAATGATTCTTAGCATGGAAGGCTGGTCCCTTGGCAACTTTCAGGAGCTCAGTCTGAGCAACTCTGGTCAGGTCCTTTTAGGTCATCAAGGTACTGCCTTAGTAACTTGGAACCAAGTCACTAGTAATCAGAACCTGGTCCTTAGCAACCGGGAAGCAATTCCTTAGTAACCAGGGCTCAGAGGCACACATTGATCTGCTTGGAGAGTTCTCTCTCCAGATCCAGAATGAGGGCATCAAAGTCTTTGAGATTCAGGTGTGGGTTAAAGGGCGCATCAAACTCATCCTCAAAGTCAGTAGTGCCCCTTGGTTCTCCAGTCTCATCATCATCTTCCTCACTGTCGCTGCCGGTTACGTGGTCATAGTCAGGTCCGGACAGGAAGTCCCGCCCTCGTGGCAGTAAATCTCGTCCGCAGACGCTCCAGTCGCCCGCATAGCGGTTGCTTGGGGGACTTTCAGGGCCTCCGCGACCTCGGGGCCGAGTCACAACTTCGGGACCCGCCAGTGGCAAGTGCAGCGGCGGTTGTCGTTTGGGCCGCAAATACGGTGCAACTTCTGGGGTCTCTGGGGGCCGGCGGGTATCTGTTGGGAGGAAAGAGTCCATAGGGAGGGGTTTCCAGATGTGACACAAAGGAGTGGCATATAGGTGCCCCGATTGGCCTTTCAAGAGGCAAGTTTACAAGATTAACTCCCGCCCCCAAGGGGTGTGGTCCTCCTTAGAGACCAGCCCATGATTGGCCAGTAGGGAAACAGGTAGGGAGGACGACAGGGATGGGCCGTGCTCACCTGGCCAAGACTGTAACAGGTAATGCAGGACTTCAATGTGGCGCTTGAAGTCCACTGCGTTGGTGACTCCTGGGCCGGAGCTACGGAGTCGGGACCGGGCGGGTGTCTGTCTCGCTGGCAGCAGCACTGGTCCAAAGCACACTGCCAAGTTCTGTGGGGTCATGCGGTTGTGGGTATGGAAGGAGGAGACGAGGCGCAGGTGGTCCAGGAGAAGCGTCAGTGTGGCCTGTGGAGAGGGTTGCCAGGGTGAGCGTGAGGTGGGCAAACCTGGGCCCTTGTTGCACTTGCGGGACACTCAGGGGTGCCTTCGAGTGGAGAAACCTCGGTTCAGGTGCTTGCAGCCATAGAGGAGGTGTTAGTATTAGGAATGTATTTTGCTTAAGTTGAGATTAAGGGCCAGGGGCAACTTAGCTGTGGAACGGAAGGGTAATAGTAACAAGAGCCTTACTTTACAGACGGACAGAAGCAGAGTTTCAAGGGCTTTCCCAAGATCTCACAGCCAGGAATTTTGCTTGTGTTAGGTTGGCAGACCTGTTTGCTCAGTTTGCTAGGCAGCCCAGCCTGGCTTGGAAATAGCTGTGTGGCCCAGGCTGGCCTCTTGCCTCAGACTCCTGAGTGCTAGGGCTAGAGGCGTGTAACACCATGCCTGGCTAGAGTGTGTGGTTTCGACAAATCTTGGACAAGTCACTAAACTGAGCCTTGGTTTCCTAACACAGGAACTGACAGAGGAATAGCAAGTACTTTGCTGGGAGGTCCTGTACCACCAGGCATGGTTAAAGCACTCCACTGGTATCCCTTGCTCTATGCCCCAGAGTTCCCAGCAAGCACGGCCAACTCACCCTCTCCACATCTGGCAGGCAGCTGAGGAGCCCTCTGGTGCCCTCAGGACCCAGGGAAGCCCTGCTTGGATGCCCTTGGGCCATGGCCTCTAATACCACCTGATAGAGGGGCGGGGTGATGAGTGGAGTGGGCAGCTCCCGCAGATAATCCTTGAGGATGCCTGTGGACAGAGGGTTCCCTCTGGTTAAGGAACCCCGGCTTCTGAAGCCAAGGGGTCATTGGTACTGACAGTGGTAGTGGGAAGAAGGTAGGTTTAAGAAACGAAACACTGACCATTGAGATGTAATATGAATAAATTAATAAATAAAATAAAAATTAAAAAAAAAAAAGAAACGAAACACAAGATTGCACAGGAGAGAAGAGGTCTGACTGGGGCCTCCCTGCCAGCTTGGGGGTGACGGCGGAAAGGAATGAGCAGGCAAGGGAGAAGTGCCGTGCTGACCTGTGATGACGTTGATATCAGGGTATGCCTCTTCAGACAGGCACACGGCCGCACTGTCCTGCTCAAAGGCATCCCGAAGCTCTTTCTTCACTGCTGCTGAGCCACAGAGCCGGTACAACCCCACTACCTGGGCATAAAGACACATACAGAGAGAGAGAACGTTTTCCTGCCCAGAGACAGCAAGGCCTGCTGGGTTGGGACTGGATGTTTGGACAAGGGTGACTGTGGCCTGGAAGGGTGGGGCCATCCACACGCATCTTCACTGGCTTCCTCCCCACTGCTGGAACAGCTCTCACAAGTACCCCTGACCCCACGCCTAGTAGTTCAGCACTCTGAGGCCAAGGCAGAAGGTCACCTGGGCTATAGACTACAGAGTGTGTTCAAGCCAAGGCTGGGAAACTTAGGGAAACCATCTCTCAAAAGTAAGACGAAGCCTGAGGGTATACAGCTCATTGGTAAAGTGCTTGCTGAGTGTGCGTGAGTCCTTTGGTTCATCCCCAGCACCATGGAAAAAACAAAAAACCCCAGACACATAACCTAGCTTTCCACATCCCTCAGTTTGCACCATTTGTCTAAAGTCCCTTTTCTCTGACTTGACAGTTCACATTTTCCAGGGAGCCTCTCTTACTAACCCTAGCGAGTCAGGGCCTACTTTAAAGCTGGACCAGATCCCCCTCCCCCGCCCACTCCCCTTAGGTTCTTTGAAACAGGGGTGTGTGCCATCATGCTAGGCTACCTCCTTTCTTAACTCCCCTCCCAGCTAATTTTGACATTCGTGAACTGTCATCTCTCTCACTCCAAAAGACTAAGCTCCATGCGCTCTGAAATTGTGTAATAAAACGGACAGAGGATTTCTTTTCCCTTTGGTGAGTGTTGGATCCCAGAAGAGTTCAGGTTGGTGAAGGGGTTTCAGGGAACACTTCTAAGGTAGCAGGAGTTGGGGCAGGGGCTCACCCGTAGCCCTCGGCATTCGATCTGCCCCACACACTTTCGGATGATGAAAGGCACCTGGCCTGGGGACTGCTCACGGTCTACCAGTAGCTGCAGAGGGAGCCCAAAGACACGGGGCTCTGCTGAGCCAGGGGCTTCTTGCTGTTCCGACAGGGTTAGCTTGGCGTAAAGAAGTCCCTGGGGTTCCAGACGAACGGCCAGTTGTTGGGCGTGGCACCCTAAAGATGCAAAGAGGACTGAACCAGTTCTGTCTTAAAGGTTTGTGTCCTGGCTCCCCTCATCTACGAAGCCCTTCACTCATAAAGCCCGACCCCATGGGCACTGTGGGAGAAGAGGATGCCCTGAGCTGGGTCCTGTGTCTTGCTCTTCCTTCCTGGAAGTCCCATGTCTTACCTCGAAAGATGGTTGGCAGTAGCACAGTGCCCTGGGCGCAGGGCCGGTGCCGCCTCACACCAGGGTCCCATGCAAGTACCAGGGCCCGCAACAGCCGAGCAGCCTCCAGCTCCAGGTGGAAGGTGTGGTCCAGCCTCAGGAAATCTGGTCCACCTCGAAGAGGCCCCGTGCGGGCCCTAGCGACGCCATCCACTTGCAGAAGGCAGCAGAGATCTCGAGGAGTGGCCCCTGGAGTTGGCCGCAGACCCCCTAACCCATATAGGTGCAGGCTGAGGCGCCCCCAGAGTGCAGCTGGAGGCGCCCGGGCTGATGGGCCCACCTCATAGGGCCGGAAGGCAGTGGGTGATGGCGGTCCCCTAGGACGCTCCGGAGAATCACCATCACTGAGGTACCCACCCCTTGGGCTCCTAGTGCCTCCAGCCACTGATGCCTGCCCAGGAGTCCCCACGCTGCTGTCTAGGTGGTAACGGCTGATGACGGAGCCTGCTGGGACAGTCCTCTCTCGTTCCCGGCTAGTGCGGGTACCTCTTAGGCTCAGGCGGCGGCGCAGCTCTGGCAGCTTCTTCATCTTAATAGAGAGCCGCCGGGCAGGGCCTGGGGACTTGGTGCGGGACGTTTTGGTAGGGGGGCTGGTAGGGGCTGCACCTGTAGGGAGAGGAAACCTTAGAGGCCTGGATCTGGGGTATTAGGCTTGTGGTTCCCCGGGGGCCTGGGTATGAGGCTTGGGCACACCTCGAGACTGGGGTATAAGGATCGTACACACTTACAGGTGTGACTGTGACTTTAACACTTTGTGCCTACCTTGGACCATTGGTCCTTCTGGTTCAGAGGAGGCTGGCTGTGATCCCAAGGGCTCAGATGCTGGTGGCCTAGGGTCTTCTTCAGGGATGGGGTTGTACCAAATCTCACCAGCAGGCTCCCCACTGCTAGGTGTCCCAGGCCCCAAAGATATCTCCTCTGGTGGCTTGGCCCCACCTAGCACCCACCGGCGGCTGCTGGATTCCAGGCTCTGCAGGTAGGCCCCGCGAGCAGGGCTCCGAGGTTCCTCGGGGCTGGGAGGTCCCTCTGCTCCAGCCTGGGAACCTTCAAGAACCTGAGGCTCTGGTTCTGGGGGGTTGAGCTGTGAGCGCTGGGCTGGGCGGCCTGGAGGAGAATACAGAGAGCAGACCAAACTCTCAAGCCCCCCCCCCCCTCCCCCAGTACAGCCTTGGTCCAGAGCAGCAGTCCAGCTAATTGGCTTTCCCTAACTTCACACAACCGACTGACAGCAAGGAAGCACTTAAGGCTCATCCTGGAGCCTAAATCACTGCCCCTTGGGATCTGCTGTTTTGTTTGGTCCCAGCAACTAGCCAATACCTTTGCAGTCCCTAGTTTGAGGTCTTCCTGGCCCCCCCGCCCCCCCCCCCCACCTCTAGCATTCAAAGGGGACTGTGAATCAGCCTCAAGAGTCCAGGTCGGATGTTGGGACCTTAGGTCATTTTGGCTGTCCTCTTCCATTAATCCTTTCATCAATCCTGGTATAGAGTCTTATCGCTGTCACTTCTCACTGAGTGGCCTTGAGCAAGTCACTTTTCCTGTTGCTTCTCCATGTCTTGTTTATGAGAAGATTCTAGATTCTATATTACCTGGCCCAAAGGCTTGAGGGAGCTCAGTGTGAGAAGTAGTTTTGAACAATAGCGTTTGTAGCCCTGCTCACAGGCCCCAGTAGACGGTGTTGCTGCATTGAAGGCAGGACAGGAAGTGTGACAAGGGGTTGCTGCCTTCTTTTTCACTTAGCCCCCTCTCCCATTTTCCAAATTCGACCCCAAGATCTTCGCGGACCTTGCCCCTCAGCCCAGGCCAGATTTCTATAGTCAAGAACCCCCCTATCTCCCGCCTCCCCTCCAGTCTTGGCTCCATTCTCTCCCTGACATCATGGTTGATTTCCTGTGTGTGTTTATGTGTGGGCACCCGGGTCCCTTCTCTGACCCTGGGAAACTTGGGACTCACTGGGAAAGGCCAGGGAAGCCCATGGAGTGGTTCCTTCCCAGGCCCCCTACCCGTACAGGTCTCATTTCTCTCATGTTCTGTCTGTCTGTAGACCCCCGCCCCCCTTCAAGCACCTCCTATTTCCACCCCCTAGCACTGTTTCAGGACTCTGTCACCAGCATAGTTGAAAGGATTTTACAGTCCCTGAACAAATCACCCAACAACTACATGCCTCAGTTTCCCTGTGTGAATAAAGACGGCAGTTTCTTGAGGCTGCCCACGGTGGGTGCGGCTGCAGCCTCTGGTGCGATGATAGCACGGAGGTAGGTTAACCGCTGCAATAGTAGATATAACCCGTACTACCTCAGTCGGGTAGAGCAGTGCGCCCCCCCCCCCCCCATCACTAATCCTCCAGGGATCCAACGCCCACTGTCCCGACAGGCCGTGTCGATGTCACACAGCTGGTCCCCCCCCCCCCACTACCCTCCGGGCGCCCCGTCCAGGCCCCATTTCCTGTCAGAGGCGAGGCCCCCTGTTGGGCCTCGCAAGGAACCCACCGGGCTGGCACGTCAGGCCAGCCGCACATAACGGTCCGCGGCCCCCGCCTTGCAAAGATCGGGTCCATATCCCTCTTCCACTTTAGGACTCTGTCCGGGCTTACCCACTAGGTCCCTCTGCATACCCTACAGGGGACCTCAGGCCGGGCGGGGCTCCCATCTCCTCCTCCCCGCGAGTCCCCCGCACTCACCGCGATCCTTGGCGTCTGACTTTTTCCGGGGAAGTTTCTCCCGGCCCCGCAGGCGGGAGAAGGTTTTCCTGAGCAGCGGCTCGGCCATGCTGGGGCCGCGGCCCGGCCGAGTGCATGTCCCAGGGCTGCGGCCGCCCGCCCCGCCCGGCCCGCCCGCCCCCCGGTCCGCACCAGCAGGAAGCGCATTCCGGGAATGCTTGGCCTTAACTTTTTTTTTTTTTCCTCCCTTTTCCCTTCCCGCGGCCCGAGCAGGCGATGCTGGGAGATGTAGTCGCCTAGGGCCAGAAGGGTACATGATCGGGGTGCTGGGCCAATTAGCCACTCTTCAACTACGGATGCCGGATGCCGTGACATAGGTTGGACCTTTTTAACCGTCCTTTTGTGTGTGATGGCATGCAGCAAATTTTGCCGGTTCTCCAAAAAACGCATCCAGGGTACATATAATCTCACGTCTTTCCTCCTGTCCCTCACTCAGTACCCTGCCCACACTCTTACTTGGTCACCCCAGTACCGTTCCTTATCTGCTCTTCTTCCCCCCCACCCCCACCCCCCAGCCCCCTGCGACGCCGCTGCTCCATCCCAATTCTCTCATTCCCCAACTCTAGTTACTAGTCCACAACACAGCAAGGGTAGGAGTGTCCCGAAAATGAGACGTGGTGATGGATCATCTGGAGACATGTGTACGGTCAGGGGCTGTATTATTTTTAAATTAGTAATGAAATGCCTGAGTCTGGACAGTGTGTGTGTGTGTGTGTGTGTGTGTGTGTGTGTGTGTGTGTGTGTGTGTGTGTATTTTAAGACAGGGTTTCTCTGTGTAGCCTTGGCTGTCCTGTACTTGCTTTGTAGACCGGGCTTGCCTTGAACTCCCAGAGATCTGCCGGCCTCTGCCTCCCTGAGTGCTGAGACTACAGGTGTGCACCACCGAGCTCAGCTGCACCCGGTTTGGATTGAGCTCACGGGTATGAAGGGCCAATGCATAATATTGGATCTGATGACATCCTCAAAGCTGATGACGTTGTAGAGGCGCCTCTTGAGACAGGGAGAGAGAGGGTGGGGGAGAGAGAGAGAGAGAGAGAGAGAGAGAGAGAGAGAGAGAGAGAGAGAGAGAGAAACCTAGGGTTGGGCTCATTCTTAAAACAAGTTTAAAAAAAAATTATTTACTTTTATTTTATGTGCATTGGTATTTTGTCTGCATGTATGTCTGTGTAAAGGTGCCAAACACAGTTGTGAACTGCCATGTGGGTGCTAGAATTTGAACCCAGTCCTCTGGAATCACAGAGTGCACTCTTAACTGCAGAGCCATCTCTCCAGCCCACAACTAAACTTTGAAAAAGAGTTTACTTCCCTTTTTAGTATGTGTATGTGTGCGCCTCTCTGTGCACATCATGCAGGTCTGGGTGCCCACCAAGACCAGGGGAATCAGACCCCTCTGGAGCTTGAGTTACAGGCAATTGTAAACCACCTGACATATAGGTGTAACATGTAACTACTTGAGCTCTCTCCAGCCCCACAAAATAACTTTTGCAAGAACTAATTTGGTCCTAGGAGAACTATCTCCTGAAGGTAAACTCCCAATGGCATGCCCTTGTCGCCATGTCTAGCCTCTTAACAGTGCCACATGGAGGACTAAACTTTGAACACACGAACAGTCGCAGGCTGGACCTCCACTGGAACGGTGCTCCCTTGGCTCCCTCCCAGTCCGGTAACTGGATTTCCTCCTAGGTGGGTACGTTCTAAAAGTTAACAGTGCAGAGCAGCGGAAGGGAGACATGGCAAGCTGAGCCGGCCCAGGCAGAGGTAGAAGGAGAGAGTCGTGGGGGTGGTGGGGGGGGGGGTGATGCACTATTAGGAAAGGATCTCTTGCGTTCTAAGAGACTGGAACTTTTGATGGACCTCACAGCCAGAGGTAGTAACACACTTAGAAGCCACTTAAGATTGCTACCCTCCTGTGTGCTCAGATGGTTGTTTAACCTGCCTGTAAGAGAACAATGCAGCAATCAACTTTACTCGCCTTGGACATCCCATGTAATCAACTTTTTACAACCCAGTGCAATGCAAAGCTGTAATCCTAAATTAGGTACTCTTCCGTACCGCCCCCCCCCCCCCGCCGCGAGTCAGAACTGCATATGAAAGCAGCAAATAGAGAAGTTGAGAGCAGCTTCCTAACATCGGCCAAAGAGGTTGAAAGCAACCATGTTTGGATATTAGTTGATAAACAGTGATGCTTGTTATCTGGGTCAGTCAAGATCAAACAAACAACTTAATCCCTTGTAAAAGTTCATTTCTGTAAAGTGTCCCCTTTCTTTCCCATGAGATGCCTTCTGTGCTGTTTAACACATACAGGGCCATCCCCCTCCCCCTCCCCCTCCCCCCTCCCCCATTCCCCACACAGCTCATACAACACAGGGACAGAACAAACACACAGGTACAGATGCAAACATACATTCAGACTCTTGCAACAGATACAGGATAGAAGACAAAGGTGGCATGGCAGGAAGTTCAAATGTGGACTCAGCTGTAGTTAAAGGACTCAAAAGCCAAGACCTTTTGCTTCTTTAATGTGACGCGGCTGCATCACTGGTGAACCTTGGTGTTCATCGCTGCTGTGCGCAATCCAGGCAGGAGATAGTGTTGTGGCTTCACACCCATGTTTCCTGCTCCATCGGTGCCCAGGGTGGACTTGGGACTCAAATCAGATTAAGGCACACTCCTGCTGAAAGTCTTTTCACGACTGCTCTCTCACCCCGCCCAACCCGGAGAAGGTCTAGATTGCCACATGACCTACATGAATTCTCTGGTCCCACTGAAGCGGTTGGTGGAGACCTTTCCTCATTTCCAGCCAAGTTCTTGTCCCACCCACCTTTAAGAGTACAAGTGGGGCCGGGCAGTGGTGGCGCATGCCTTTAATCCCAGCACTTGGGAGGCAGAGGCAGGCAGATCGCTGTGAGTTCGAGGCCAGCCTGGTCTAGAAAGTGAATCTAGGACAGCCAAGGCTACACAGGGAAATCTTGTCTCAAAAAACCAAAAACCAAAAACCAAAACAAAACAAAAACAACACCCCCCCCCCCAAAAAAAAAAACCAAGCGGGAGGAAGTACTATTTTGTCCATTTGGGATTACCAGCTTTTAATGGCATACACTTTAAGCATGCCAGATTGAAATGGAACTGGCAGCAGGTGACAGGAATTCTCAAAGCTGAGGCCACAGCTCCCCAAAGCTGCAGGTCTAGAAGTCTGAAGCCACCACCTCAGGAGAGGTGGGTCTTAGTGGCTGTAAGCAGCCGTAAGGAGGAACTCTTCTTCTGCAGACTATCTGCGTGCAGTCCTGACGGCTGAGCCAGACTCTGACTCAGCATAGTGTCGGTCAGCCCAGCTGGGAGGTTGGCTTGAGGGCAGAAGCCTCAGGCATAGGGTGAGTCTGTCCAGGTGAGTCAACTCTGAAATCTTCAGGCTTCTTCCTCTGAAGAGGGCCAGAACACCTGGGGCTGGGGTTTCAGCTAGAGGGGGGAAGCTGAGCTCTGAAGTCTTTCTCCATTGGTTTCTGCAGCTGCTCCAGCTTTGCTGTCCCCAAATGCCCAGATTTATACAGATGCCAGCTAGGTGCAAATGTGGGCATGTGAATAAGAAGAAAGACATGGGACTAATCTGTCAAATCTGGTGGGGAAGGAAAGAACCCTGAGCTGGCCAAAAGTAGTCCGAAGTTCATGATCAGGTCTGCAAGTCTGTCTCTGCAGAGGCAGGAAAACTACATAGAAAGTTTCTGCCTACACCTAGTTAGTACTTTGACCTTTGCAGGCAACCTGCTGCTTCCTTCAGCCAGCTATTTCCTTTCTACCAGGGTGTGTGTGTGTGTGTGTGCACGCACGCGCGCATGCATGTGCCTGCACGAATGCTTTTGCAGGGGAAGCAGAGGGTGGGGGTGAGGGTGGCTGCTATGGCAGTTTGCAGCTCTTCTGCCCTGAAGACTCAAGCCTGCCGGCTGTCAGAAAACTCTATATCAGGGGGCCACTCCTTTCCCTAACACTCTCTGGCTATAGCCTTCACTTACTATGGTTTCAGTTTGGGTCTTCCTGTTGTGTCTCTATTTCACCCAAATTGAAGTTTTCCTGGAGTCAAGCTAGATTAAGACTTGGGAAGTATATACACTTAGCTCAGGAAGCTCTTGAAACTTACAAGATTCATCAGGCCTCGCCCCAGGTTTAGACAAGCAGTAACAATTGCTAGAACGGGGCTTCCTGGGTGAGTCTGAATGATTTTCTCTCTAGGCTAGAACACATGTAGCTCAGTAGCAGAGGACTTCCTAGTATGGGCAAGACCCTAGGCTGAGCCTAAGCACTGTGAAAAAACTAATTGTCAAGGTCTGTGGATCCCTCTATGGCGTCATCGAGCAGGTTCTGTGGGGGTTCTAAACAGATACACGTAGATGAAAGGATCTCCCCCAGTCAGTGGAAAAAAATGGACATTTGGCAATTAGAACTTCCATGGGACCCCCACCCCCGACAAAGCTTTAGTGAACTCTTCTCACAGTGTGCTGGAGGTGGCTCTCTGGCTGCTCTCATCAGCTTGTCTATCATTTTTGGGTCTCTCCCTCTTAGGGACAGCCCTAAGCTATCCCAAGGTACAGATGTTGCCCACCTAAGTGGCTACCACTTCATGATGAGTAGGGCGTGCTTGGGGGGCGTCCACATCAACTTGAATTGGAATCCTCCATGTCTTTGATCTGACATGTGGTCTTGGGACAGTCACTTTAGCTTTGTGAGACTCAGTGCCCGAATCTCCAAGATCTTGAGTCACTCAGCTGTGTAGCATTTTCCATTGCATCGAAACACTGTATCTTATAAAGAAGTCCACTAAGAATCAGGAAGGAAAAAGCTCATAAATCTCAGGAAATACCTGAAACTTATCAGGTTCACAAGGCTTCTGCCTCCTCCAAGGTTATTTGTGAGTAAGGGCTGCCAAAGAGAGCATGCTTTTCCAACCTGTTGAGTTATCTCTAGGTCATGTAGAGAGCTACAGGGTTCTGTCTCTTTGACTCATCACTCGTGCTAGTGGGCTTTCAGTGATGCCTTGATGTTGTCCATGTTCCTGAAAGTAACCTTTAAACCATACACCCATAATTAACTCTGTAATGGAAGTTTTGGTTTCTTTGCAAAGTCAGTTATGTTTTTGTCTTAATCCCCAGTGTGTGGGATTTTAGGTTGGGCTTTAGTATATCCACAGCTGATAATTGCTTCCTGTGGGGCATGGTCTTTGCCAGCTGCCTCATGCAGCACAGAGAGTGGTGTGGTCTAGGACTCTGAGGAAGAGAAATATGAGAGGCCACAGAGAGAAAGTGGCATGTGGCATGTGGCATGTGGCATGTGGCATGTGGCATGTGGCATGTGGCATGTAGTTGTTTGGAGAGACCAGAGATGGAAGATGTCATGGCTTGGGGCTAGATGGAGAGAAACGTTTCAACGCAGTAGCTCGGAGGAGACTGCTTGGTGTATTTGCTGTTGACCCTTGGACCTTGGACCCTTTAGCAATGTCTGGTCCTCACGTTCCCCCCTTGAGTGTTGTTCCATCTCAAATCCTTCAGTGGGGCTTAAGGGCTGATACTGGGATTTCAGCACCATGAGCTGAGCTGTAGAGATCTGATCCAGCCTCACTCCAGCCCTCCAGCCTCAAACTAACTCCAGCAATTGTTTTTAATCTTCTGGCTCCTTCTCCTTCTCTGGCTCACTCTGTCTTCACTTGTGTCTAGCTTGTTCTGCAAAGTCTGTTCTAGCAAACAGACCAGTGACTCGTTGCAATGAACATTTTAAAGGGAAGATGGGTGGACAAAATAGTAAGCTGTGTGACACACTGTGACAAACTACATCTTCCACAGCCTTTTTCCCTACCTTGTTTTTTTTTTTTGGGGGGGGGGGAGTGGATACAAAGATGGGAAAATGAGTGGGATTAGGGTGAATGATGTGATCTCAGAAGCTCTCAATCCACAGGTGATGCCTGGATGGAATTTGTTAGCCATCTGCTAAGACAAGTAGAGACTAGCGAGAGCAGTCAAACTTGTGTCTGTAAGACAACGGCTGGACTAGGCTTGTGTCTTTGAGACCCAGTATAAAGATTGGACAGACACGTTTTTAGCATGATGAGAAGCATCCTTAAGTCTATATTTAGAATACAACCAGAGGGAAATTAAAATCTTGAGCTTGGGGCTTATTGATAAGCAGTCAGTAACTCTACCAGCATATTATAACCCTATTGATCTCATTTTAAATTTGTAACTTGCATTTATGAGCCTTAAAACTTCTCTTAAGATTCTTTAACTTTTGTAACTTGCACTTACCAATATTTAAACACTTTCATAACCCTCACATATTTCATTTATAACTTGCATTTATCAACTTGAAACACATTCTTAGGCCCTCTAACATTTACAAGACAATCTTAAAACAGCTTCCTGGAACACTTTCTTAGATCCTCTAACATTCTTACTTTGCATGTATCAATCTTAAATGCTTTCTTAACCCTCAAGTACTTTAGAGTTGCATAATCTAAACTTTCATATTCTCAGACCTTATATAAATCACACCTTTTAAAATCCAGTTACTCACCAGGAGACACAGGCAGTTACACTAAAAACTGTTTACCATTTAACGTGAAGCCTGTGAGCAAGGCAAGCCTGTTTGTCTTTCTAAATAAAGGAAGAGGCCTAGTACCTAGTAGTTTTAACTAGCTAATAAATTGGCTAATCTACTAACAGTAGATCTAATTGTCCTTTAGCTGTCAAGCTACCATTAGCTTAGCCATCAATGTAACCAGAGACCTGAGAAGCATAAATTGTAACCTGGATGATTTTATGTACCAATCAAAATGACAGATGACTAAGCACATCCTGGTACCTAGACAATTGTCCCAGTTGTCTCTTGTGGTAACATGGCGCCATGGGCAGAGACAGTCTGGCCATCAGGCACAGAGGCACAGAAGACCAGAGGCTGTTTCTGTGGAAGGAGAACACAGAAGAGATTGACCTCACCTTGTATTCAGCAATGTGAGACAATGACTCTCCGGGTGTCCAGTTTGTCCACAGTTAGGCTGATCCATGGAGCAGTTTTGCTCAGTGGCTAGAGACCACAATCCAGAGTTGGAGTCATCCGCCATGCCAAATCCTCTCAGAGACCTTGGGGGTTACTTCTAGGACGTAGGATTCTCTGTCATGATTAGTTTAAATATATTCGATGCCACATTCAGCAGATCTCTGACAAGCTTGAGGGCCAGCATATCTGTGCTCAATCCTTGTCTGTCTTCAGCTACTGTAAACTACATCTTAGAAACATAAAACAATGTTATAATCTATAATCTGCAGATAAGCGTTAGAGGACCATACCTGTCTAATTTTAGTGTATTTGAATTGCTGGTTTCTAGCTATGTATTAACTGGTTACTTTAGAAGCCATCTATGGTTAACTATAAACCATACATTTTAATTATCCTAAACAGTTTGTGACAGTGGCTTTTAAAAAGGACTGGGACTTTTATATATCAATTTTAGGAATTACATACAACACTTTAAAAGAGTTGATACATAGCATGCTATAGTCAAAATATAACCATTCATTAACTGACAGCTGACCATCAATTTGTCTCTCTCAGTTATATGTAATAATTTAGTTATTTACCTTTAATTTTGAAACAAGCATCGGAGGCCAAATAAATCTAATCCTGGCAATCAATCATGACCATAAGCAAGTTAAAGATATTTTAAAAATATAATCATTTATGAGACAACTGATAATCTGTACATCTCAATTATTTTTAACAGTCCACACTAAAAGGACAACCATTAAATCGGAGCTCCTTTACTTCAGCACTATCATCTCTAAATATAGGGGCTGGAAATTTTCCTGACTCCCATATGGCATATCATAGAATGCAACATTCTTCTTAAAAGAAAATTTATCAGTGTTAATATATATATATTTAATTTACAATTTACAGAAGTTTCCTTTAAGTCACTAGTACTCTGTAGTGACTGTAACATAATTAATACAATTTTTTTACACATTTGTTTAAGAGTGAAGTCATAGAATATAACCATGATTTTCAGAAGTCAAAACCAGATTTTTAACAGTGTAAACAACTGAGTATCTGCAATGTTAATATATCTCAACTTAAAGGTATCTTTTAGAATCACTCATTTTTTAAAAAGTCTGCACTATAACAGTCTGTTCATCTGAATCAACTTTTATAACAAGTAGAGAGCTCATTAGGACCAAGAAGCTTCTAAAATTGTTGTCCTATACCATGTGGCTATCTCAAGATGGTGGAGTCACATGGCAGGCTACAGATCATGTGGTCCACATAGTTGCTATTTAAAAACACCTGTGTTACAAACACATATACACACATATATGTTCTGAGCAAGCATTTGAACTTAAATATTAAACATCATACCCAATAAGCAAATTATAAATCTTTAGATAAGAGTTCATAGTATAATCTTAAGTTATATAGCCTGGCTGTGAAGCTTTAATACCTTATTAAGGAAACATTGTTTTAAATCCTATCTTTTATAAATTTAGTGTTAAATACAGGACAATAATTATACAAAAACTTTAGTTTAAAAGTACCTTTAGAGACCTGTTGGCTTCTGCCACTTGCTGCTTAGAATGGCACCAACTCTAACTTACAAGATTAAGTTAACCTTTTTGCTACAGATATTAAAGATTTTTTTGTTAATCATCTTCATCATTTTTTTTG
Organism: Acomys minous; assembly: GCF_964271855.1. NCBI lineage: Eukaryota > Metazoa > Chordata > Mammalia > Rodentia > Muridae > Acomys > Acomys minous. The sequence goes on along the minus strand of NC_140497.1, from coordinate 81,429,152 downwards.
TTAACCATCTTCATCTGGGTGGTAGTGGCTCATGCCTTAATCCCATCACTTGGGAGGCAGAGGCAGGTTGGTCCCTGTGAGTTTGAGGCCAGCCTGGTCTACAAAGGGAGTCCAGGAAAGCCAAGGCTACACAGAGAAACCCTGTCTGGAAAAACCAAAACCAAAACAAATCAAAACAAAAAACCCCAAAACACCCCACAAAAAACAAACAAAAAACCCATCTTTATAACCAGTACTTTATAAGCAAGGTGTATAGAACATAATAAATTTATACATTTAAAATCAAGGATATACATTAATACATTTTAAGATAGGCAGACAAAACTTTCTCTAGATGTAATTTCAAGGGAAAAGTACCTTGTCATGTGTTAAACCCAATCGATGCAGGCAGGAGCTGGGGCTTTCCAGCAATGTTCTGGGTCAGGTGACCAGTATACCATCCTTGGAGAGTCAGGCTTGAGGCCAGGCTGCAAGCTGGGAAAAGCCTTCACCAAGGCCAAACAGCAGCCGCCCCCAAAAACCTTGCAGTTCCAGTGTCATCTTGGTGCTTGTTCAGGGCAAGTGGTGGGACATTTTAAAAGACAAAGAGGGAGTAGGCAGACCTTAGCAATCCTGTTTCCACCCCTCTCCTAACGTTGCACACTCAGGCCAGAGAGTGCAAGCAGGTAGGGAGGAGGGCGTGCCATTGCTGGCTGAGAGCTCAGGCATTTCTAACCAGCAAGGATCCAATAGCCCCCATGTTCAAGGCAGGGGCCCCCAGAGGGCCTTCTGAGCTTGGGACAGGGCCTCTCTACTAAGGACTCAGCAGCAACTGTGTGTTCAAGTAGGAAGTGGGAGGCACTAGGCTCAAGCTGCCATGCTTGAAACCTGGCCCATTTCTAGAACTGAGATGGTTACAAGCAAACAGGAACACAAAACGAATGTACTGGTACAGTGAGAGAAAAGAACCAAAATTCAGAACTGTGACTGTCCTGAGAGCCAGCAGGCTCTGTCACATTCTGCCAGAAACCAAACTCAAAGTGGCCTATCCAGTAATTAGGCTCTCTCGGAAAGGAGCCAGAATTGAGTCTAGGGATATAAATGGGGTCTGTTTCATATCATATGTCCTAGTCTTGTCCAAACTAATAAGAACAATTACCACAGATAAACAGACAGACAGAGAAACACAAGGCTAGACAACAAATTCTTCCAGGTGAATGTGGAAGTGTCCTGTTTCCTTCCCCCCCCCCCCCGCCCCCGCCGCAGTCAATTAGACTGTCTTGAGGACTCAACCTTATACTCTTGGGGTGCTCTATCGCCCCTTATTGGGACCCAGTGTCCCACTCTTGGGGCTCTCCATCTCCCCTAGGGTCTAGGGTGTCCCCTCGACTCCTTGTGGCGGTGGTATCCTGGAACGTCTTCCAGGGTCTATCAGTGACTGCACACAGCCATATTAACCACTCAGCACCAGCTGTGGGCTCACACTGCTTCCAGCACTCACCAGAGCACACAGAACAAAAGACACAAGGACAGAACACTTGGCCAAGCCAGCTGCTCTTACCCAGGTTTCTGGGTAAGCTTACCACCAGTCTCTGGCATTTCTGGGATTCTTTGGGGGGAATCCCGGACGAGCCCCCAAAAATGCCGCACCCAGATTGTTGATGCCCTATCGAGGGTAAAGTGATGCTTCTGTCTCTGCAAGAGAAGTCACATATCTACCCCATGATTGACAAAGGGTAGCCTTCCAGATTGTTAGAGCGAATGTTATGTTGACGGCTGACTTTATGCTTACAATTATAAAAATTACTGTGCCTTGAGAGAACTACAAAGCAAAATTGAACCTCCAAATGTTGGTTTTTTGTAATTGTTTGGTCTTGTATAATGTTAACAAAACTGTTGTTTATGCAAGATCATAGGTCATAAGGCTATGGACTGTCTCTGCTTTTGCACACAAAAGCTTTGCTGGGAAATAACCAAGACACCTGCAAGCCATCTGTAGGCAAACAAGAATGTAACCTTTTGATGGCAAGATGTGTGATTGCAGATAAATACGATGTAACTTTATGTTCTTTGCCAATATAAACTCCTGACTAATGCGGGTTCACCTTACATTTGGGATTTCTGAGTCTGGGTGTAGCCGTGGTACCAGTACCTGAATAATAACAGTCTCTTCTTTGTTGAAATATATTCATGATCAGACTTACAAATCTCTGAATGACCCCAGACCCATAATAAGACAAGCCATCCCTTGAGCTAGAACAGCTTAGTTTAAAAAAAAATGGCCATGTGGTGTTGGTACACACCTTTAGAAGCAGAATTAAGCAGATCTCTGACTTTGAGGCCAGCCTAGCATATAAAGTAAGTTTCCAGACAGTTAAGGCTACATGGAGAAACCCTGTCTCCAAAAACAAAAGCAACAACAAAAATCTTTTTTTGAAAATGATTACAGTGTTGTATTAGTTAGTTCTCTTTTTGCTGTGATAAAATACATGACGAGAAGCAACTTAAAGAAGGAAGAGTTATTTTGTATCACAGTTCAAGGGGACAGTCTGCAATGGTAAGAAAGTCATGACGGCAGGAGCTGCTGAGAGGCAGCTGGCTACACTGCACTTGCAGTCAGGAAGAACAAAGCAGTGAATGCTGGCACTGAGCTTGCTTCCTCTTTTTTTCTTCAGTCTAGGACCCCAGTCCGTGGAATGGTGTTGCCTCCATTTAAGGGCGGATCTTCCCACTTCAATGAACCCAATAAAGAAAATCAGTCACTGGCTTTGGCAAAAGCTCCTCAAATCTAGATAGTCCCTCTAGAACATGCCCAGGGACTCTTCCCTAGGTGATTCTAGATCCAGTCGGCTGCAGCACATGGCTGGCATGGCCTGCCCTCTACCTAGGGGCGGGGCTTCCCCTCTCCCAGAGACTCACCATGCAAAACAGTTTGGTTTCATCCCCGCCTTTTGCTCTTTACTGCCCTTTCCCTTTCCCCACCTCCCTGCCTTCTCCTTCCCTTCCCCCCTACCCCCAGCGAACGCTTTCAAAAAACCCTGCGTTTATATTTTATAGCTTCGTCTCTAATTAGCTCATACTGATTATTTAATCAATCATCTGGCATCCGTGACCCCGGGGAAAGTTGAGCCCCATCCAGCCCAGCAGGCCGGACTTGTGGGGCCTCTCTCTATACCTCATCTTTCTCCGCCTGCTCTGATTCGATCCTCGTTAAACCTGGGAGATGTTGAGTACCCAGCCTGGCGACTCAGGGCCACATGGGGATGGCTTCTCCCCCACCTCCCTCTCTGCCTGATGCAACTTTTCACTTGGTAAGTTATCCTGTATCTCAGCTGCTGCCAAGAGGTACCTGGTGTCTTTTTTGGGGGGGGGGCATCCAGGACAACCCTGAACTCTGCTCTGTGAAGACATGGTCATGTGAGAGTCCACCAGATCAAATCCAGGTCTTTGTTATGAGATAATCTTATGTTCCAGAGACATCTGTTGATGGACTTAACCTCACCAAACTAACCAACCACAGGCTGTTAGAGTTCTGCTTTAGTCTGCCCACCTGTGATGTCATTGCTTACCTGCCACGGTGGCGTGGCCCTGCCCAGGGCTATATAAAAGGACAAACCCTCCTCATGGCCCCTCTCTTTACTCCTCCTTACTGTTCCTCTCTCTACTCTCTCTGTCTCTATCCCTTTCTCTCTCTCTCTCTGGGGTACCCCCTCTTTCCTTCTCTCCCCATGCTCACTTAATAAACTCCTTATAACATAATATCTGGCACCTGGTACCTTATTACCTTATTATCTTATCTTATTCTCTGTTATCATTCTCCTTATATTAATCATAAAACAGGATAGCAAATTGGGATGCCACGTCTATATCCCTATAATTCAGTAAAAAGTGGGAGACAGGGTTGCCACTGGGTGTCTGCAAGAATTTTTTCCAAACTGCATCTGTCCACACTTTAAAAAAAGTGTGCTCTGACCCTTCCTCAACATGGTCTGACAAATCCTATTCCCTCTTTCCAACCCTGCCCCCTTTAAGGAAAGCCTCCACATTCCTGAGGCAGTTCCTCAGGACTGCCCCAACTCCCCTCGCCTGGAGCCACTATTTGTTTAGATCAGTTATACTTTATAGATGATGGTCCTCAAACCTGTCAGAGAATCTACAGAATAAGCTTAATGGGACAGAGACCCCAGCGTCTAGTGGTGACCCCAAGGCCTCCAAGAAGACTTGAACGCAATGAGAGATGACTCCACCTGGATTGTGACATTGGGCAAATCTTCCCCAACTGGCCCACTGCAAAGGTCCTGCCCAAACTATGGACACCTAGAGATAATTGACTGCTCTGTTTTGCCTAGACAAAATAAGTTTGGTCTCCCAAAGTCCTCTTCCACAGAAAGATCTCTCAGATATGCTGGGCCAGGCCTGATGCTGCGATGCTGCATTTAGATCTTTGCCCAGAATGAAGCCACTGACACCACAGGAGCCTACCGGGAAAGGTTGCCTGGATAATGGGTAAGCCTCTGTCATATTGATGAATACTTAGGCCACTTGGATTATGCTCCCTGCAGTAATTTATCTTTCTTAGGTCTCTGATGAAGATCATTTTAACAGTAAAACCCAAGCCTTCAGCTACCTTCTCAGAGAAGTGTAAAGTTTATGTAAGGTCTGAGGATCTAAGAGTGTTTGAAGGCGAGAAGGTGTTTTAAGGTTGTTAATAAAGTGATTTAAGGTACATACTGCCCCCCCCCATGCTACTGTTGTATTTAGACCGTTCAGAGCTTTAACATTAATCAGATTTTATTTTATTTTTGGCTTGAAACTGTCTACATTTTATTACTGGACAAGCCACACCCCCAATTTAGACTAAGTCCCCCCGGGGTTAAAAATACTGAACTCCATCTGGCAGGATTGATTGATTCAGTATAAAGCCTCAGTCTCGCTGCTCTGAATCCTTACAGTCCCAGCTTCGTTCTCCTCCAGTGTCTTCTCTTGGAGTTGTACCTGATCTTGTTACCAGTTTTCATCCGAATCCCTTGAAGAATAGGCCGGTTTTGCTTTTGTTTCTTGGCCAGGAATCGCATGATTCTGAAAGTCTTGTGAGAAGACATAACGAGAAGCTGAGTTTGACACACAGCGTGTGATGGCAGAGGAAAGGAGAAGAAGAGCTAATCAGATTTTAAATTGTCTAGCTTAAAAAGATTCTCGTAAGCTTCAGGAGATCCACTCGAATCCACAGGTCACACTCCAGGTAAGTATTTCGTATTTCAGAGGGTGGGATTCCTCCCCCAGTCCCCAGGTTTGGGATTTCCCTTCCCCAGCTACCAAGACCATGGACGGGCCTTAAAGTTTCAAATGTAAACTCCCTAATTTTCTCTTCTGCTCCTAGCATATATTATATGTTCCAGCATACTGCCAGGTGCCTCATCCAGAATGTGGGGCTCTGGCCTAAACTTCACAGCTTCCATCAGCTTGACCTACAGTTTTTCTTTTTTTGTTGTTTTTTGTTTTTGTTTTTGTTTTGTTTTTGTTTTTGTTTTTGTTTTCCCAGCTGCAGATGGTCTCACAGATCCTGAATAGCAAATACAAGAGCCTGTTTTTCCCGGGACATGGCCAACATTTCAGCCTTTTGCAACCCCCTGTTGCTGCCCTACTGTCAGCAGGAAGCAGTCAAAAACCAAGTTATTTCTTTTCCTGTTATCCATTTATTATCAACAAAAGGCTGGAGATGTTAGGTCCTGCTGTAGGGCGTGGCTGGCATGGCCTGCCCTGTACCTAGGGGTGGGGCCTCCCCTCTCTCAGAGACTCATTATGTAAACCAGACATTTTGGGTTCATACCCCGCCCCCTTTGCCCTTCACCGCCCTTGCCGCCCTCACCCTTTCCCCCACCTCCCTGCCCTATCTCCTTCCCTTCCCCCCACCCCCAGACCATACTCCCCCTTTCTCCTCCCACTCCTGTGCCGCTTCCAAAAACCCCGCATTTACATATTATAGCTTTGTCGCCAGTTAGCTCATGCTGATTACTTAATCAATAACAGTCCCGTGGACACTTAATATGAAGCTCAGGTCTCAGTGTTCATAAGTCTCACTAGCCAGTTCCCTGATGGGATGGTTTATGGCTGCCTTAATGGTTCAGCTGCAGGGCAGAATCATTGCACTGGAAACTAACGGCCACTTGGTTCTTGGCAGAGAAATCTGCTGTGTCTAAGGTATGATGTGGCTTAACAATGGGCTTGTTCTGAAGCCTAAGGCCACCTGTGAGTGCTGGATTCTCGTTACTATCCCCTTTGCTCTGGACCAATCCCAGTGGTAAGGGACACTGCTCTATAGTGCCCAGCAAAGCCAGATCCATCCCCTGCCACTCGGCTCTCTGTGACTTCTCTGGGCTTCTTATGCTTTTTCTCCACAAGGCAATGTTGCATGAATTCCCTCCCCAAAATACATTGTAGCCAGGCAAGAGGAGATTGGGCAGTGTAACTTCAAATTTGGTTTGTAAATCACATTATTGCTGACAGGTGCTCTAGCCAACTGCAGCTTCAATTAAACCTAGTCTGATTTGATCAGTGGTTCTCAACCTCTGGGTTGAGACTCCTTAGGGCTGGGGGGGAGGGGATGTCGAAAAACCCTTTTACAGGGGTTTTATATTAGATATCCTGCATATCAAGTATTTATATTATGACTCATAACAATATCAAAAATGCAGTTATGAAGTAGCAATGAAAGTAATTTTATGGTTGGGGTCATCTGAATCCCTCAGGGGATGTTGAACTTTTATGATCTGGTGGTCTGGTCTGGGTTGGAGGTTGAGCCTTTTGTCCTGATGAGCTGCCCTGAGGATGCCTTGCTTGATGGACACTTTGCATTCAGGCTCTACTTTTTCTGTTATTTTCTTTCAGCATTGGCACTGAGGCCAGGATTTTTGCATGCCAGCAGTATTGGAGAAAGAACAATCTCAGTGTCAAACAAAGGAACTTATGAACAAAGTGAATGTAACTCAGCAAGGTCTTTTTTTTTTTTTTTCAAAAAGAGTTCGCTATAACCCAAACTGGGGTGGCAACTACACTGGCCAAAATGGCTTTCTTATTGTGGGGCACTGCTGGAAGGTTGAAGCCTGGCATTTCCGGATAGCTTCTGCGCTCAGTATAAAAACAAAGGACTCCCTTTCTCAGTGGGGTTCCCTCTTTGCCTGATCTGGGGGACCCTAGGTTACCTAAGGAGAGCCACATAGCCCTCAGGGAAGATTACAAGCCTGACCTTTTCCTGATAAGGAACCTGTTCAGCAGGTACCTGGGCATTCCTGGAGATACCCACACTATGCTAATAGGATGTCTTAGTGTCTTGGCTTTCAATCAATGGCCTTTTAATTGCACCTGGAGACTCCCCCCCCCCAACTGTAGGATAATTAAATACTGTTTTTTCCTTCTTGTGATTGGGCTGTTCTGTAATAAGTAGATTAAGTATCCATGGCACCTCTAGCCCTAGCGAATCAGACACATTCAAACTCAAACCCTTCCCCACTGCCCAAGGTTTATAAATTCATGAATAAAGGTTGGCTTGCTTTCCCACTCCACCCCTCCACCATGGCCCTCTGAGCATCATCAGTTATTTTGTGGAAGAATCACTAATGGATGTGCAGGGCTTGGGAATCGATGGCAGAGCTGTCTTAGCAGCTGCTGAAGCCTACTCCTGCTGAAAGATTGGTGTGGACGACCAGCGAAGCACCTGCCCAGCCTGCATCTCACTGCCCTCTTCCTCTGTGGTTAGCTCCACAGCTTAACAAAGGGCTGTAACACTTTTGGTATAATCATGGGCTTTTGAAACTCTCAAATTTTCACTGCTGTCTGATACCAGCAATTTCATTTTAGAAGAGTTAGCTCTAACACCCAGTGGAAAATTCCTTTCCACCTCTCCCAGTGAGACTGGGAGCCTTGCCTAGTGCACAGGCCTCACCCTGAGTGTCCTAAATTGCCCCTGAGAGAAACAGGATTTTTGGTCTTGAGGTCCCTGTTCCCGTCCAGAAGCAAGCAGCACCTGGATTGGCCTGCCAGATGCAGAATGCAGGCCACCACCAAATGTAGGACATTTTATCACTGGCATAGATGGTGACTGTGCTCCAATCTACTGGTAGGATTTCACAAGCTGACGAGATTGGCTAACTGGTAAAAGGAGAAAAGAAAGGGTTAAGAAATATGGGTCCTTGTTGGGTTTACTATCTCTAATAGGGAAAAAAGAACTTTTTGAACTGTATCCAAATTCTTTACTTTTTTAGAATTGGTAGACTGTTCTGTGAGGCATTTCCTGGGGAGAAGAAACATCAACACACGTGCATATGTGTGTACACACACACTCTCTCTCTCTCTCTCTCTCTCTCTCTCTCTCTCTCTCTCTCTCTCTCTCTCTCTCACACACACACACACACACACACACACACACACACAAGCACACACACACACACACACCCCAAAGATAGAGAATCCACAAGAGACCAAAGTAACATTGCACCAACTTGGAGAACTAATGAGTTTATTAACAATAGTATGTGTGAGAGGTTACTTACATGAGCAAAGATGCTCATGAGCTGCATCACTGAAAAGCCCACCGTTTAATAAAGCCACAACCCTGGTGCTTTCTGTATGATTTTCAGGCAGCTAGAGAGGGTTCAGAGCCTCTGATAAGTGCCTCCTTCCCCAACAGTTGTTTAAGTGTCCATATCCTCATGGAGGAGCCCTGGTAAATCTTGTATACTTCAGCTTTTCAGCTTGGGACGGGGGTTGCGGGGGGTGGCATGTTATTTCAGGAGACTCTTCTTGACGACAGTGTTTCAGTTCCAAGAAAGCCGCCGTACAACACAGAGTCCTAAGTAATCCCAAAGATGGGAGGAGAAAGACCACTGGCCCAAATCATCATGGCCATTAATTAAAGCAAGGCTTTCTTGTTCATGTACGTGGCTGATTCTCCCTAAGGCAGAGTTTAAGAGGTCAGCATTGGATGTGAGGAAGGCAAGCTTTTGTAGCTCTGAGATAGGGGGCTGATTTCAAGCAGGGAGTTTAGTGGGCAAAATAGGCACGGTTACAGGAGCAGAACATAAGCATAACAAGTTAGTCCTAACAACCTTCTGAAACAAAGACACGATTGTAAGATAGCCATAACAAGGTAGTCATGACAACAGGTAGTCATAATGAGGTTGTCTCTGCAGGTGTGCTGCCTGGATTTGGTTTGATTTGATTTGACCTGATTTTTTTTTTCTTTTGGTTTTGGTTTTTCGAGACAGGGTTTTTTTCTATGTAGCCTTGGTTGTCCTGGACTCGCTTTGTAGACCAGGCTGGCCTCGAAACTCAAAGTGATCCGCCTGCCTCTGCCTCCCAAGCGCTGGGATTAAAGGTGTGCATCGCCATGCCTGGATTGACTGGATTTTTATAAGTCTTATGCATAAGACAGCTTTGGCCACCAAGACAGGCATCAAGATAGGATGACTAAAGGACTGCCATCTGCTCTGCCTCTGGCCGATACAAGGACACCACCAACAAGGTGCACCTGCGTGACAGTTGGTCATAACCTTTTGAAACAAAGGTCGTGTTGTAAGATGGTTATAAATAACTTTTTGAAACAGAGATATGATTGCCATTTGTATTAGTCAGTACTCTAGAATCACAAAACGTATGGAATGACTCATATATATATATACACACATATATTCCATATATATCTATGTATATAAATAGATTACATATATGTGGATATTTTGGAATGGCTTACAGGCTGCATTCCAACTAATCCAACGATGGTTAGTTGTGGATGGAAAGTCCAAGAATCCAGTAGTTGCTCGGTCCCATGAGGTTGTGTGTCTCAGCTGCTCTTCTGTATGAGCTGGAATCCCAAAGACGTAAGCTCCAATGCCAGTGAAGGAATGGATGTGCTGGCAAAGGGAGGGCAAGGAATGAACCATTCCTTCTCCCATTGCTCCTTTTTTATTTAATTAATTTATTCAAATTATATCTCTGTTGTTATCTCCTCACTTGTATCCTCCTGTTCCTCCCTCCCTCCCTCCCTCCTTCCCTCTTTCACCCTATTCCCCTCCCCTAGGTCTATGACAGAAGGGGACTTCCTCCCCCACCATATGGTCACAACCTATCAAATCTCATCCTGGTAGCCTGCTTATCCTTCCTCTGAGTGCCACCAGGCCTCCCCACCAAGGGGAAGTGGTCAAATATGGGGCACCAGAGTTCATGTCAGAGTCAGTCCCCGCTCTCCACACAACTGTGAATAATGTCCTGTCCATTGGCTAGATCTGAGTAGGAGACCTCAATGTTTACTGCATGCATTGTCTTTGGTTGGTGCAGTAGTTTGAGCAGACCCCTCTGGGTCCAGATCCGCCCATCATGATGATGTTCTTGTAGGTTTCTAGGACCCTGTGGATCCTTCCATTTCCCCATTCTCCCATACTTCTCTCACCTAGAGTCCCAATAGGAAGTCCCCGCATCTATCCCAATCTCCTGGTAAGTTAAAACTTTCACGGGACACCCCTTTTGGGCTAGTGTTCAATTCTCCCATTGTTCTTATATAGGCTTTCAGTGGAAGGTATGGGCTCAAGATCTGGATCAAAAGCCTATGTCTTCTAACCTCAAGACCTGAATCAAAGGTGTGTTGTCTTCGGCCACAAGATCCAGATCACAGGTGTGCCCTCCATTTCTGAATCTGTTCTAGATGTAGTTAAGTTGACACCTGAGAAGAGCCATCACACCGTTCCTGGAACAGGCGGTACAGAACCATTTGTACCTAAGGTCACAGGTGGGGCAGAGCCCAATCCTTGAAAAACAGAGGTTTAATCATAAACAGGAATGACTCTAGCTTGTCTTTACTATAAGATGGCTTTTAAGCCTAAGATGGAGGCAGGCTGGTTTATCAGGTCAAGCTAGGAAACATTTCAGACTTTGTGTGTAAGAGCTCTGAGACAGCTCAGCTCTGGCCTAGAAGGCTGAAGGAAGCCATAGAAGATGTATAAACAAACCGGTGCGGTGATGTTTGGGTGAAACTATATGGAATTTTATATACTTGGAGCAGAAAGACAGACAGCTTGGAGTTTCAGAGCAGCTGGTGCTCTTGCAGCAGACCAACTCCCGTTCCTGGCGTTTGAGCGCCCTCTTTTGACCGCTGCAGGTACTGTGTGCATGTGGTGCATTTACAGGCTGGCAAAACATTCAAATAAAAGTAAATCTTTAAAAAAATTTTTTTAAAAATTCCATGCAGGCCTTTAATCTCAGCACCCAGGAGGCAGAGACAGGCAGCTATCTGTGAGTTCAAGTTCAGCCTGGCCTACAGAGCAAGTTTGGGGCTGGGCCAGGGCTATTTAGTAAGACCCTGTATCCAAAAAAAAAAAAAAAGTAAGTAAACAAACAAATATTAAAATTATCTTCATGAGAGTAAAATAAAAGTTAAACAAACAAACAAACAAACAAACAAACAAACACTTTACCCCTCATGCCTGGCACTGGGCAAAGAGACACCTTGTTGTTGGTGGTGTTCTTATATCAGTCAGGGGCAAAGCAGATGGCAGTCCTTTGTTCATCCCAGCTTGATGCCTGACTTGGTGTCCAAAGCTATTTTATGCCTAGGGCTATGCCGTCCACAGGTCTGGCCTCCAGTGCACAGCACAGGTGGCCCCCTAGACACCTGCTTGTGGCCACACTACACAACACAGATGGAGAATGTCACCCGGGGCCTGCCAGCCATTTGTCCAGCCTGCAGAGGGAGCCACCACAATATGCCAGTATGTGGTGGTCAGGAGGGAAAGAAAGAGAAGTGGAGAAGCGCCAGCATGGTGTTGAGAGATGGAGCAAGAGCCTGGAGGGTGGAGAGGACTGGCCTATTGTGAGTGGCCGTCCGCATCACCTGGGAGCACGCCCGAGTTGCCACTGAGGCCCATTTATGCAGTGGCAGAGGTCGGTGTCGATGTCTGTGGCTCATATCACTACTAGAGAACCTGGAGGTGTCCCTGGTCGAGGCAGCCACCGGCATCCACATGAATATCCAGGGGCTGTACATAACTGGCCTTCTACCTCGCTGGATGTGGTGCTCTGTACAGCTGGCCTCATCTCTGACCGCTGGCAGCACTCGGGAGACTGGGGCCTGCACCTCACATCGTCAGCACAGTGGAGCCGACCCTGGTGGCGGGGCTGTGGGGGAGCTAGCTGACCCTGCCACTCATCTGCTGTGAGGTGGCACAGGTGAGGAAGAAGATGATGCCTCCCCTCTCCTGGCTGCCACCCCCAGCAGTCGGGAAAGCTGCCCACAGGATCAGGAGCTATGGAGAGCTAGTCCTGCCCCTAACCAGTTGCAGCACTCAGGAGAGTGGGCCCTACACCTCACCAGGACAGGACAGCAGAGCTGCTGTGAGGTGATGTGGGTGCAGGTGCGATGCCCTCCCTTGTCACCTGCAACAGTTGGGAGAACTGACCCTGGGGGTCACAAGCATGGGTGAGGTGGCTCTGCCCCTTGATGGCTGCAACACTCAGGACAGTGGGCCCTGCACCTCGCTTGAGCTGCACAGTAGATCTGGCTCTGGGGGTATAGGTGAGCCTCCCTAAAGGCAAAAGCAGGGGAACTGACCCTGCCTCCTGCCTCCTGCCAATGGTGACATTGGGTGACTTAGCTGGAGCAATGCTGGAGAGTTAACCCTGGTGGTGCAGATAAGGGGGAGCCAGCGGGCTGATCAGCTCGGCTACCTCCCGGGCCCAGATCCAGCCTGAGCTATATCAGACAGTGTCTCAAAAAACAAAACAACAACAACAACAACAACAACAACAACAACAACAACAAAAACTGATCTAGACATCAAAAGAGCTAAGCTCAGACCCCGCTGGGGAAGCTCAGAGTGCTCTGGCAGGCTTTCTGAGAGCTTTGCTCTTGCAAAGCTGGTCGTGGAGCCCAAGTGGAGTACTCTGGATCTCTTTTCCAAATGTCCATTTTTCCAGAGTGAAGTTTCTTAAAGTTTTGCTCCTTTTGAAGTTTGGGCCATTTTTCTCTGTCACATTCCTTCACAGTGTGCACGTTAGTGTGTGTTAGTGTGACTGGGGAAGAGTGCTTAGACATACACCCAACGGTAGCAAGGGCTTCCACTGAGGTAACACATCCCAGCAGAACGTGGCCACCTTCTGTGTGCCATCTGAATCTCTTCTTGTCCCCCCTGCAGGAACTCATATACCACCCTGCACATGCCTTTGAGCAACAAAAGCTTATTGAACAACAGAAAGAATGAGGACCTCATGTCAGATCAGCAGTACCCATGTGAAAGCTGGGTATGGTGATGAATTTGTAACCCTAGCCCTGGGGCAGGGGGGCAGGCAGCAGGAAGGGAAAAGAGGACACAGATTTCTGGAGCTTGCTGGCCAGCCAGTGTGGCCAACTGGTAAGCTCCAGATCAAGAGGGAGGCCCTGACACGAAAAAGAGAGGAAGATATCTAGTTTTGACCTGTCACCTTCATACACACAGGTGTGCACATGGACATATACACAACAACGGGCATAACACACACACACACACACACACACACACACACACACACACACACACACAACCAGAGTGGGGGGGGTATGATGGTCTAAGCCTGTAGTCCTAGCACCCAGGCAGCAGAGGAAGGAGGATCAGGAGTTGGTGGCTACTTTGTGTCAAACATAGACACAAGGTGTTGGTGAGATGGCTCAAAGGTTAGGAGTGTTTGCTGATCTTGTAGAGGATCTGAGTTCAGTTCCCATCACCCACCTGACTAAACATCTGTACCTCTTAGCCTCAGGAGAGCTTAAACATCTGTACCTCTAGTCTCAGGAGATCCAGCACCCTCTTCTGGACTGCAGGGCATACTTACATCCTTGCCACCATACTCATAATTAAAAAAAGAAACTGTTGTTGTTTGAGCCAGGGTCTCACTATGTTGCTGTCCTGGAATTCACTCTGTAGACCAAGCTAGCCTTGAATTCAGAGAGATCTGCCTGCCTCTGTCTTCCAAGTGCTGGGATTAAAGGTGTGCACCACCAAGGCAAGGCAAAAAATTAAAATAAATTAAGAAACAAAAACAAACCCCAAAGAACAGACATAAGAACAAAATAAACACAGACAAATGTAAAACCCACCCCCAGTTTGCTGACTTTACACAACCAGGCTGTGGACCCCTAGTCTTGACAAGGATGTGGCTCCAAATGTTTAATAGATCAGGGTTGACAAGCTGCAGCCCACAGGGCAAATCCAGTCCACAGCCCTCAGCAGAGGCCACTTACTTATCTTGTAGGGATACTATTTAAAATGTGATAATTAACTTGCCCAGCATAGTAGTTCATGCTTTTAATCTCAGCCCTTGGCAAGCAGAGGTGTTAGATTTCTACAGGTTCAAGGCTAGCCTAGTCAGCAAAGTGAGTTCAAGGCTAGCCAGGTACATAAAGAGGTTCTGTCTCAAAACAAACAAATGTAATGACTGACAGATACAATGGGCTTGGTACTTAGCTGATGTGAACCCTAGCTTTCAGCATTATGGTTTCAGCATTTTTGTTTGTTTTTTATGCTGATACTCAGCAAGCACATTGGTGAAAAAAATTAAAAATGATCTATTCTTCTCTCATACAATATATCCTGACTACAAATTCCCCTCGCTCCATTCCTCCACCTTCACTGTCCCCTAGATTCACTCCTTTTTTTCCTTAAGGAAAGAACAGGCCTCCCAGGGATATCAGCCAATCATAACCTAAGAAGATACAGTAAGACTAGGTATCAGGGCTGGGCGAGGCAACTCAGTGGGAGAAAAAGAGTCCCAAGACCAGGCAAAAGAATTTTTAATCCTTCACCTGTTTTTCCTTGATACAGGATGGGTCACGGACCTGACGTAGTTAGACATGGTCTTTGCAAGTCATTAAATCTTCCCAAATGACCCACAGGGGTTTCCTAGTACTGCCACAGAAAAGGAACTCCATAAAATTTCCAATCCAGATGTTGCTCACCCATCACCCCAACACTCAGGAGGCTGAGACACTGAACTTGGGTCCTCTGTAAAAATACCAAGTGCTTTTAACCACAGCCACAGATCTCATCTAGTTCTTTGTGACACGTTTACCACATTGTACTGTAAGATTTTATTAGGTGGCTCTTTTCCATGCTGGACTTTGTACAACTTGGGAACAGGATGGGGTTCATCTCTGTATCCTAAGCACTTAGCAGAGGTCCCGAAACACAGCGGGCACCAGGTTACTGTTCTGCGTTAGGACTGGCATGAGACTGCTTTTCTGCTAAGCTTCCTCAGGGCCGCCTTCATGTCCTTGTTCCTTAGGCTGTAGATAAAGGGGTTCAGCGTAGGGATGACCACCCCACACATTAACGCAGCCGTCTTGTCTTTCTGGGATGAGGTGGGGGATGCTGGCTGTAAGTACATGCTAAAGATGGTCCCATAGAACAGTGACACAACAGTGAGGTGGGAGCCGCAAGTGGAGAAGGCTTTCCACTTTCCCTGAGCAGAAGGGATCCGGAAGACTGCCCTGAAAATGCAGATGTAGGAGACTAGGATGCACACCAGTGGGCTGAGGCCCATGACGATGCCGAAAGCGAAGATCACCAGCTCGTTGGTGTGCGTGTCTGAGCAAGAGAGTTTCAGGAGGGGCATGAGGTCACAGAAGAAGTGAGGGATTTCTGACCCTGCACAGAAGGTCAGTCGGGCCATGAGACAAGTGTGTACCAGGGATTGGAGATTAGTAACAACCCATGGCCCACACACCAGTAGCCCACAGATACGTGGGTTCATGAGCACTGAGTAGCGCAGTGGGTACGCAATGGCCACCAGCCGGTCAATGGCCATCACTGCCAGGAGGAAGCTGTCTACCGTCCCAAAGAGGTGGAAGGCATACATTTGGGCAAGGCACCCTGCGAAAGGGATGGCTTTGCTCTGAGTCTGGATGTTTACCAGCATTTTGGGGACAGTAGTGGAGGAGAAAAAGATGTCAACCAGAGACAGGTTGCAGAGGAAAAAGTACATGGGTGTGTGCAGGTGAGAGTCTGAGATGATAGCCAGGATGATGAGCAAGTTCCCAAAGACAGTGACCAGGTACATGGACAGGAACAGTCCATAGAGGATGGGCTGCAAGTCTGGGTCCTCTGAGAGTCCTATGAGATGGAATTCCAAAACTGTTGTCTCGTTTTCTGGTGCCATAGAGAGCTTGTGTCTGCAGAAACAGAAGGGGCTGGAAGCAACATAGAGCTGGAGTCAGAGATGAGACGCTAAGCCTGTGGAAACTTGTAAGATTCTGTGAAAATTCATCTACTCCTTTAAGTAAAAAAAATAAAAATAAAAAAATAAAAAAATTAAAGCTACCTCCAAGCTATCTAAATCTGCAGTAGTTAGTGTCTCAAATTTCTAACTTAGGTACATGATCAATTTGGATGTTGTCCAAAGTTGGTGACCTTTGCCTATGGTTCAGTTCTGGAAAGTTCCACAAATACCCACATGGTAAAAGCTCAGATGGCCAGCCTGTGGGAGGTGATAAAAGGTGTTTCTGGGACTGGAGGGATGGCTTATCAGTTGAGAAGACTTGCTGTTTTTGCAGAGGGCCCATGTTTGATTCCCAGCACTCATATTGGGTGTCTGTCTGACCTCTGGACAGACCTCCACCAGGATCTCCCACTGTGATGTAATGGCCAACTTACCATAAATTGAGACCTCTGAAACCTTGAGCCAGAATAAACCTTTCCTCCTTCTAAATTGATTATCTTAGGTATTTTGGGATAGTCAGTGAAAGTTAACATGCATCAGATCTCAACTTAAAACATCTACAGTGAAAGGAACCTGGCATCTCATTTTATTTCCTTTCCTAGAGCTTTCTCCCTCTCCTTTCATCCTGCCCTTCTACATTTCTACTAAAAAGAACTAATCTGAAGGCTGGAGAAGTGTCTGTTAAAAGTACTTGCTATTCATCAGGAAAGGGTGGCACATCTCTTTAATCCCAGCACTTGGGAGGCAGAGGCAGGCACATCTCTGAGTTCAAGGCCAGCCTGGTCTATTGCACAAGTTTCAGGGCAGCCAAAGCTACACAGAAAAACTCTGTCACCAACCAACCAACCAACCAACCAACCAACCAACCTGGTGAAGAGCACTGTGGTGGTTTGCACAGGGATAGCCCCCATAGGCTCATGTATTTGAATGCTTGGTCATTAAGGAGTGGCGCCACTTGATAAGGATTTAGGAGGTGGCTTTGTTGGACTAGGTGTGGTGAGTGGCCTTATTGGAGGAAGTGTGTCACAGGGCGTTGGCTTTGAGGTTTCAACTGCTCAAGCCAGGCCCAGCGTCTCTCTCTTCCTGCCGCCCGCAGATCTGGATGTAGAACTCTCAGCTCCTTCTCCAGCACCACGTCTGCCTGCTTCCCACCGTGCTTTCTGTCATGCTGATGTGGACTAAATCTCTGAAGCTATGAGCAAGCCCTAATTAAATGCTTTCCTTTCTAAGGGTTGCTGTGGTTATGGTATCTTTTCACAGAAATAGAACACTGACTGAGGCAAAGTTCTAGCTATTCGTGTAGAGAACATGAATGGGTTTGGCTACTAGCCACCCACACTGGAGAGTAGCTGTCCAGAGAATTTCATCCTTCTTCTTTTGGCCTCTGCACTCACAAGTACAAACACACACACACACACACACACACACACACACACACACACACACACACACACACTTTTAAAAGGAGCCATGTGAGTATCAATTTTGTGTTAAGAATAGGTAAATTAATAGAGAATCTATGACATATAGAGGGCTGCAGATATAGTTCAGTGGTACAATGTGTGTCTCAGGTAGGAAACCCTGGATTTGCTCTCCAGGATCATACAAAAATGTGTACATAAAAATTGTGTGTACATACACAGTGGAATACTATTCAACTGCAAAAAGAAAAGAATTCTGTCATTCACTACCACATGTATGAACCCAGAAAACGGTTATGCTAAATGAAATAAAAGAAATTGCCACATAATCTCACTTATATATGACAACCTGAAAAGTTGAATCAACAGTTGCGGTGGTTGAATGGTAATATTAACAGGGTTAGGCAAGGTTATGGGCTAGAGTTGGTCCAAAGATTTAAGTTTCCAGTTAGGCATAAGTTAAAGAGATAATGTGGTGACTGCAGCTAATGCCACAAATCACATTCTTGAAAGTTGTTGGGGTTGGAGAGATGGCTTTGTGGTTAAGAGCATCTGCCAGTTTTGCAGAGGACCGGAGTTCAGTTCCTAACAACCACGTGGGGTGCCTTTCAGCTGCCTGTAATTCCAGCTCCAGGGGATTTGATGCCCTCTTCTGGCCTCTCATAGCACTTGCACTCACTCACGTGCACACACACACACACACACACACACACACACACACACACAGAGAAATAAAAGTACATTTAAAAAGGAAAATAGACTAGAAAGTATTGCTGTTGTGCATTTGTTTCTTTGCTTAATTAGTTATTCTAAAATATATGCAGATTTTTCAAAATATGTACATAAGTTTTTTGTCAGTTAAAAATAGTTTAAAAAATTGTGATCAGGGCTGGAGGCATAGCTCAGTGGTGGAGCCCTTGCCTAACCTGTACCTTACCTGATCCTCATCACTGTGAAAATAACTTCTGTTTACTTGCACATAATATTTCATTAAATAGTACAATTACAGTAACAACTACAACCAGCAAAATGAGGTTTGGGATTACTTAAAATGACACAACTCAGCTGATGACAGCAGAGCCAGGAAGGCAAGCATAGGAGACAGCTGAGTTTGGGTTCTCCATCGGGTTTGGGGTTCTGTACCTCACCAACCACACATTCAATAGCCAAGTTTCTTCCTCTGCAAGTTCTATGCAAACCTATTCCTCTCCAGATGGCACACGCATCCTCAGCATCCCCTCAAAGCCCCACCCACATCAGGACACATGTCCTCCCATCTTTGAACAATGCTGTAAGTTTTCCTGCCCTATTAACAATCAAGTTTAGATGGTTCCTGTTCAACTATATTCTCAACATTTCTGGACTTGAGGAAAAGAAGGGCAATCCAGACTCAACTGGCTTTGGGTACAATGCACATTAAGGCAAAACTGTATCCTCAAGGAATATTTTAAGAGATGCTTTTACTTACCATGTTATGCCTATGCATACTTGGGTGCACATATTATTAAAATCAGATGCAGTAGGGGAGGGGACATGGGCAATAAAGAAATGACATATAACTTGATCTGTCAATCAAAATAGAGAACTGCCCAAACCACTCCCCTTATTAAGCAGACTCCTCTTGAAGCCCATAAAAGGAAGCCCTGGCTGGTAACTGGGGCTCTTGAGTGCTCTTACTAATGTGGCTCACTACTGGTCTTTGCTCTGAATAGTTTTCTTGATTCTTCTGCAAGTCTGTGTGAGCCCTTATTTTCAATTCTTGAGATAAGAGGCCAAGAACCTGGACACATCTGGCCCAGACCCAGAGCACCAATAACCCTCTTAGTTTAGTTGGTAGAGCACTTGGCAAGCATGCCTCAAGTCCTGCATTCAGTCCTGAGCCTTTCTGAAACCGGTCATGCTGGCGCATGCTTTTAATCACAGAACTTAGGAGGTGGAGGCAGGGAGCTGAGAGCCATGCTTGCCTACGTGAGAGTTCCAGGCTAGCCTCAGTACAGACTATCTTAAAACAAACCAAACAAACCAGCCAAATAAAAACAACAAGCAATTCTTTCTTGCAACTGTACCCGGCCAACACGCTCTGACTGTTATTTGCTTCCATCTCTCAGCGGCCATATTTACCCTTCATGCCCCTTGATAAACATTTACACAGAATGTGTGAGGTTCCTGGTTCTGTCTACTTCTCTTATAGTAAGGAGACAAAGCCCACATGTGATGGTGTACACCTGTAATCCAGAACTCTGGAGGCTGGTGCAGGGGGATCATGAGTTGCTGGTCACCCTGGGCTCCAAAGAGAGACCACACCTGAAAACAAGGTGCTCCCTTTTATGACCTCAAAAAACCTCAGCATCATGGTTTTTTTTTTTTCCAGTAAGAGTAGGACTTTTGCTATACTCTCTTCTACTCAGTTAGGTGGGCATCTTTCTTTTTTCTCATTTATGCTTTTTAGTATTTTCAAATTTTGCTTATTATCATTGCATTTAATTAAATATTTTATTTTTATTTACTTTTGAAAAATGATTGCTTTCTTTCTTTATTGCGTGTATACGTGTAGGTACACTTACCAGAGCCTACCTTGGAGATCAGACTGCTTGTGGGAGTGAATTCTTTCCTCTCTCCAGGGGGACCTGGTATCAAACTCCAGTTCTCAGCCAAGCTTGTCAGCAATTGCCTTTACCCACTGGAGCATCTTCTTAGCCTACAGACTTTGTTTTATTTTTATTGGTTAAACTTGTTCTTTGCTAACTTCACACATGTGTGTAGTGAATTCTGTGTGTTCTCACCTACATCTTTTAAAAACTCAATTCTCCAACAATAATCAGGGGGAATTTAATGACAATATTTATAATTATTGATACTTCTTTTTGGTGTTGTTGTTGGAGATTGAGCCTACATCTTCAGGCATGCTACGAGGGGTATCTGCTACCAAACTAAAGTTCTTGACTGAGTTGACTCCTTTTTTATTTAAACAAAAAATTAAGATTACATTGTATTTGTAAGTGGGAGGGACTGGAGTGCCTTGAAGCCCAGGTAGAGGAAGTTGGTCCTCTTCTTCTACCGCTTAAGGCTGGGGAATTCTGGAACTTGAACTTGTCTGGCTTGGCTGCAAGCACCTTTACCTCCCGAGACATCACCCCAAACCTCCTCTTTTTTCACAGTTTGGGTAGAGCTCTAACAACTCTGAGATCGACAGGGTGGGGGAGACCGCTCAGCTTCTAAGTACCCAGTTTTCTCTGAGTGCGTGCGTGCGTGCGTGCATGCGTGCATGCGTGCATGCGTGCATGCGTGCATGCGTGCGTGCATATTAGGGATTGAGCCTGGAGTCCTGCACAAGCTAGGCAAGTCCTTTACCATTGAGTTCCAGCCACATCAGCTCATCTTTTACTTTTTCCTTTGAGACATAATCTCACTAACTTGTCCAGGCTGGTCATGAACTCAGTCTATAGCCCAGAATGGTTTTAAATGCACAATCCTCCTGCCTCAGCCTTCTGAGTAGCTGGGCTTGCAGGCCTGCACCCCAAGTCCTGAGACTGAAAATAAACACTGCGTTATTTTCGCCATGCGGGACTCCACTGGCTCTCCATGTGTGGCTCTGTTAGCAAACTCAATGCTAGGGGAGGGAGCCTTCAGTTGTGAGTACTGTTAGTTCTTATCTCCCAGCCTCTCAAAGAACATTATTCTTTAGAAAGATTTAAGAGTTGCCGAAGTGGGATTAGGATGGAAACGATAGAACACAGGATGGGCGGAGGTGTGGTTAAAAGTGAGAAAACTAGAAAGGGGCCCAAATGGGCAGGCAAGATGGCTCAGTGGGTAAAAGTGCTTGCTGCTGCCAAGTTTGATTGACCTGTTCAATCCATGTCTTTGAAGAAGATAACTGACTCTCACAGATTGTCTTTTACCTACCTACCTACCTACACACACACACACACACACACACACACCCCACATATATAAATATGTAAATGAAGGGGACCGCTGTGACTGGGGGAAAAGGCTGGATGGGAGCACAGGTGGGAGCAACAATAAAGCAGAGTGGAAGGAGGAGTGGAGGAAAGGACGGGGTGGGAAAGGGGGATGGAGATGAGGAAGGAGAGGAAGAGGATTAGCCAAAATAAAATATGTATGAAAATCTCACACGGAAACCTGTTGTGTTGTAAGTTAACTTTAAAAATTAAGATTAAGAAAGAAAAAAAGAAAAGAAGGTGTTTGATTAGAAGTAAGTATATGGGTCAGCGGTAATGGATACAGCTGCAGGCCCTGGGGAAGTTCAAGGTCATCCTGGGCCCCATGACACCCTGCCTCAAAACAGAGAAAGAAAAGCAAACAAGCCCCCAAGCCCAAATGCCAAAACAAACAAACAAACCACAGAGGAAGAGGAGGAAGAAAAAAACAGATATGATGGTGACCTCCTACTTCCCCCCAGATGCTGTGAAAGCAATGGAGAGGTTAGCTGCTAGAGTGACAGGCTCCTTGGGGGTGGTGGAGATGCTGAAAGGAATTTCAGGAAGGTTATCCACATACTCTTCTGGTCACCAACCCCAAGACAGGTGCAGCCCGTTTTGTTCCCTTGTAAAGCCTCTCAGAGCTGGGTCTGAGATTTTGGCAGTGCAGCGTCAGAGTCCCCTGGGCTGCTGGGTGAAACCATTGGATCCCTGCCACGAACACATCTGCAACTGCCTTCAGTAGGTGACTTAGGTGGCCCTACGGTAGCAGTTCCTGGATCATCACCAGTTACTTGGAAGGCTTTTTAAAAGCACAGAGAGCCGGCCAGGGGACACATTCAGGAAGGACATCAGCTCCCTTCGTCCAGCCTCTTCTGACTCAGTGATCTCTGTCCCTCCCTCACTCACCAGAATAGCATCAACAAAGAGGGGTTCTCAGTAACCTTTCTTTTCCGTTATCCACCAAAACAACCAGAGGTCAGTGCTCAGTCCCCAGGAAGGGCACAGGAGGTCATTCATTGTAGGAACTGTGATGAAACTGCATCCATCCTTGGGAGAAACTAGCATGTCCCCCCAGCCTGGGGCAGGTAAGTAGAAAGCCAAGGGTTCTGGCAGATATAGTTGGGGGCTCTTGGGGACTTCATTCCCAAGCTCCTTGTTAAGAAAGAGAGTGCTAATTATTTTGTTCCTTCCCTTGCCCCATGTGACCTGTTCTCTGAGGAGGCAGGTGGTTTGGGATCATGTGATTTGGATCCCTTTTCAGCTCAGACTGAATCTCATCAAAGGTCCCGATGAGCCTCAGATGGGCCTTTCACTCTGTCCATCACAGCCAAGACTCCTCAGGAAGGGATTTATGCCATTTGTGTCATGGAGGAAAGTTCCTGGAAAATAATACGCAATCGATCAATACGCACTTAATAAATCAATTATCAAGTGTTTAGCTTTTAATGGTGCTGGCATCACTAGTGTTGATCTGAGTTGGGAGGTCAGGTGCTAGAGTTCCCAGGTTCACAATTGTTCTTTTTTACAAGGAATTATACAGAGACACATGGGTAATGTGGAGAACAATCCTCTGTATTATTCTGTAAGAAACACAAGAGACTATCAAAGGCAAAGTAAGGTTTAATACACCATTCTGCAGGATGCCAGCCTAGAGAGGAGATAAAATGGCTGGAGTAAGACTGGTGTGTGCTTTAATTTAAATTTATTTTTATTTTTAATGGTGTATGGGTGTTTTGTCAGCATGTTTGACCAGACACCACTTCATTGCCTGAGGCCAGGAAAGAGCATCATTCTCCCAGAACTGGAGTTGCAGATGTTGTGATCCACCATGTGGGTGCTGGGAATTGAACCTGGATCCCTTGGAAGAGTAGCCATCTTAACCTTTGTTCTTCCAAAGGTCCCAAGTTCAATTCCCAGGGACCACATGGTGGCTCATAACCATCTATAATGAGATCTTGTGCCCTCCTCTGGCTCACATGCAGGCAGAATACTGTATAAGTAATAAATGAATGAGTCTTTTAAAAAATTCTTGCTCTTGAGAAATCTTATGCTTTTTTTCAAACAGGCTGGTACTCAGAGAGAAACAATCTTTAAGCTGTTTCTAGCACAGCCCATCCTCAAATTCTCCATCCTATAGGCTAAGGACTAATGAATAAGGGGGCTTGAGACTTCTCTCTTCTCTGTAACTTTCCAAATCTCAGAGCCTTGAGACCATTGGGAGCCAGCCACCAGTTTGGGGAGGGAGGGGCTGGGGGAGGGGCTGGGGGAGGGGCTGGGGGAGGGGTTGAGTCTTTGATGAGCTCTAAATGCATCTCGTGCTGAAAAAACAGACCTTGTGGCTTAGTTCTTATAACACTGTATTATTTAATTATTTAACCCACTCAAGAACATGAACTGCTTTTGAAAAGGCTCTAGGAGGCTGGACCATGGCAAACATGGTGCTAACAGGTTTTGTCTTTTATTCGTCTCCCCCCACCCTCCCTTGCTAAAAACCATCAGATTACACTAGCCACCAAGGTCTACTTCTTTATTTGGCTCAACTCATTCCTGAGACTGATCACCAAGGTCCAACTATCAAAACATCAAGGTCCAGTAATTAAAATTCATTATTTTGACTGGTTTAATGAAACCCCAATCATTGCTTACCAACATGTCTCAGCTCATTCTGACACAGACCTCCCCCGTTTCTCTCCTAAAATGAACGCTTACAGAGCTACTTGCTGCACTTTCTGCCTGATTCAGGTCCAGCCATCTTGTCTCTTTGCTTTGCTTGATAAAAGATCTCTGCATTTGGCATGTGCTTGGAAATTGGTGTTTGTGTGTGTCTGTGTTTAATATAGGGTCCAGAGGGGAGCACCTCACAATATTTGGTCCCTCTTCACTTTTCTTCTATGCTTAGGTGCTGCTTAGTCTCTTCACTTCCCTCCCATCCCTCTCACTGTATTTTGCCCTCTCTCCCCCATCCCCTCCCTGTTTTCTCTCTCTCCCCTCCTCCCATAGTCTCCCATTCCCAGTTCCTTCCCCTCCCTTGTCCCACCTCCCTTTTTACTTCTCTCTGTCTCTGTCCCTCTGTCTCTGTCTCTCCCTTTCTCCCTCCCCTTCTCTCTCTCTCTCCCTTTCTCTCCCCTTTCTTGTTCCCAATTCACCCCCCTCAGAGATACCTAGTTACATGTACAGACTTTTTAAAAATTACATTTTATTGTGTGTGTGTGTGTGTGTGTGTGTGTGTGTGTGTGTGTGTGTGTGTGTTGGTGCATCTGTAGCCAGAATATACGTTGTGGGAGTCAGTTCTCTCTTTCCACCATGTGGGACCTACAGATATAACTCAGGGCATCAGGATTGGCGGCAAGCATCCTTTTGTATTGTGCCATATCCCCAGACCATTCGTTGGCAGTTCTGCTTGTTAGAGCTCTGAGCACCACTAGCATGTCCAAGGATGCTGCCTAACTTGCTGTGGAGCATGGAATGGGTTTGTTCCCGCAGCAAGCAGTCTGAATTAACAGCACCAATGCTGAGACAAACAGGAAGGCACAGGGATAATTTGACCTGCTTTACCTCTGACACCTACAGTGGGAAAGTAAGCTCAGTGGTATACTTTAGGTAAATATGACTTTTCCAGATATTTAAACTCAATAAATCTGTAAATTTTCCAGGTGAGGAGATGAAATTCAAGACCTGTGTATGAGAGGCAAGCACTCTGCCACCAAGTCACACCCCAACACTTCTTTCTTCTTCTTCTTCTTCTTCTTCTTCTTCTTCTTCTTCTTCTTCTTCTTCTTCTTCTTCTTCTTCTTCTTCTTCCTCTTCTTCTTCTCCTCCTCCTCCCCTCCTTCCCTCCCTCCCTCCCTCCCCCCTACTCCCTCCCTCCCTCTCTCTCTCTCTCCTCCCCCCTTTCTCTCTGAGAAATTCCGGAATGGACTTGAACTTGATACAAAGCTGAGAATGACTTTAAACTGCTGATTCTCCTACCAAGGTGCTGTAATTAGAAGTGTGTACCACCATGCCCACTTAAAATTTCTTTTTTACATTTATTTAATTAATGTACATGTATGGGGTGGGGCAGGGTGCACGTGTGCCACTGTTTGAGTGTGAAGGTCAGAGAGTAACCGAAGGAAGTTAATTCCTTCCTTTCATTATGTGGGTCCAGAGAATCAAACCCAGGCTGTCAGTTTTGATGGTAAGTGCCTTTGCCTGCTAAGCCGTCTTGCTGGGTCCTCCTGTTTTGTTTGCCAACTTGACACAGAGCAGTTGTTCCAGAAGGGAAACTCAGCTGAGAAAATACCTCCATCAAACTGGCCTGCAGGCAACTGTGTAGGCATATTTCTTGATTACTGCCAGTAAGGAGCATTCCTCTTCAGCCTTCGCTTCAGTCCCAGCCTCTAGGTGTCTTCCCTACTTGAATGCCTGCATCGCATCCCTTCGCAGTGGACTGTTACCCGGAAGTGTAAATGAAGTAAAGTCTTTCCACCTTAGATCACTCTCAGTCACTGTGTTTCATCACAGCAATAGAAACCCTAACTAAGACAGCATCCTACCCAGTTTTTTGAGGTGCTGGGCATCAGACCTACAGCTTTATTATACTAGACAGATGTCTTTCCAGTTAAATTACATCCCCCGGGACTCCTAACTTGTATTCGGTAAAGACAAGTGAGATGCTGTGAGAAGCATCGCCACGCTACCATTTCAAGTGGAGAGGCATGGGTTCTGCAAGAGCAGGTGCTGGCAACGTGGCAGGTATTTGATGTGAGGGCAGGCTGGAGTTTGACTCACTACCAACAATGCTAAGAAGAGACTGAAAGCCGCAAACATGGAGTAGGTATTGTCATTGCTACCAAGTGTTGTCTTCACAGAAATCCCACGCCAGAACTGGAGCTACAGTACCATGTGGCCACACGGTTGCCATGGTAGTGCCCTTAAAGTGGCGAGAAGCAGAATGTGACTTCAATACTCACTAGAAGACTAACTATGAAAGGCCAACTAGGGATTAGTTATTGTATCATAAAAGATGCTGCAATAAGAGTCCTCAATGGTCTAGACTTATTTATAAAAAAGTAATTACTTCATTATGAATAATATTCCGGCTAGTAAAAGCTTTCGATGAGACTTGTTCACAGTCTCTCCAGAAGGTTGTTGTTGTTGTTGTTGTTGTTATTATTATTATTATTATTATTATTATTTTTAAGTTATGTTTCTGTGCAGAGGTTTGTGCATGTGAGTGCAGGAGTGAAAGAGGCCAGGAGAGAGCGTTGGGTCCTTTGGAGTGGAGTTCTGATCTGCCTGATGAGGGTCCTGGGACCTAAACTTAGATCTGCCAGAATAGCAGTACTTACTCTTCAACCCCCTGAAGTTGTTTTACTTTGTTTAGTTTTTAACAAACTACATCTATCTCTCTTTCCTTCCCCGCCTCTGTACCTGTTCAATGATGTCATATTAAGGAATGAAAAAAGATTTCCCTTTGGACCAGTTTGACCAAGAATCATCTGAAGTTTGAATTCTTCATTTCCAGCTGTCTATAGTCTGTGGTCCGTCATCTGTCTGTTGTGTGTATTTGATCTGTCCCTATTGTCTTTCTGTCGTGCTTGTGTGTTTGACCTGTTGTGTCTATCCCTAACAAAGGGCATTGTTCTACATTTACTGACTAGTATAGGAAGCACACTTTGATAGAAGCACAAGGAATTCCTTACAGAGAACTTCAACAGAGTTTCACAAAGGAAAACATGCAGTGGAAGTTTTAGCTTCTTTTTAAAACTCAGTTATGTTATGTTTATATGTTTTTGTTTAATCCCAGGTGTGGGATATTGGATGGCTTTGGTCTGTCCACAGCTGCTAATTGCCTCATGTGGGGCATGGTCTCTGCCAGCTGGAGTTAGTGGCATTCTGAGGACCCTGGGAGGGTATAAATATCAGGACCCAGAGAAAGGAAGGGTTGCTTTGGGGATACAGACAGAGCGGAAGAAGGCTGCTGCATTTCTTTGCTGTTGCTGGACTGCTAGCTATCCTGACTATTGAGATTGGTATTTTCCCAAAGAACCCAATGACCCTAATCAGTTGGAAGTAAGTCTAAAGAGGTATGTCCCCTGTCCCTTCTAACCCCTTAATGGAACCCAAATAAAATGGAGTGAAAAGTAGCTGCTACAAAGACATTTCTTTATTGATGCCAACTGACCCTGAATAGTACTTGAAGTGGCGCATAGACGTTATCAATCTGTGCCCACACATTGCTTCCAACATTTAAGGGCTATTTGTTGTTTAAAGTTGCTTTCAACCTGTTGGCTGCTCTCAGTAAATCACACACACACACACACACACACACACACACACACACACACACACTACACTATTCACTATTCTGGGACAGGGGCATGAAAGAACACAATTCTGAGATTAAAGCTTTGCATTTAGCTTAGGTTGTAAAAGCATGGGAAATCTAGAGCACAGTAAGGTTGGCCACATTGTTTTCTTAAAGGAGGATTAAACTCAAATAGGCTGAGTATATAATAGGATACCAGCCTATGCCAGAAATTATCTCAAGACGTATTATTAATCTTCCTGCAAAGTCTGGAAAAAATTGGGTTTTAAAAAAAAGGATATTAAAAAAAATATCACCATGCACCTGCATCTTCCACAGTGTGAAAATCATTTGGGGACTGGATTCTTCTTTTCACTTTGCTGAGGCAAGATGTGCCTTGTTTCTGCTGCTATGATTTGTACTCTAGGCTAGCTGGCCTGCCAGCTTCTGCAGATCCTCCTATCTTTGCCTCCCATTTCTCCATAAGACTTCTGCAGATGCACACCATAGTATCTTGTTAAAAATATTTTATTTATTCTCTGAGACTTTCATGCAATGTTTTTTAATCATTCCCTTACTCCTCTCAGAGCCATCCCACCTTCCCATACCCACAAGTTCATTTGTTTGTTTGTTTATTTATTATTTTATAACCCATCAACTCCAGTACTAGAAGATCAAGCTAGTATCCAGTTTTTTACATGGGCTCTGGGAATTGAACTCAGGTCATCAGGTTTGTGAGACGTCTACCCTCCGAGCCATCTTCCCAGCCCTGTTTTCTTTCTTTTCTGGTACAAGGTCTTGCTGTGTTGCTTAGTTAGGCCTTGAACTGGGGTTCAAGTGAGCTTCTTGTTCCTTCTT
Source organism: Acomys minous (assembly GCF_964271855.1). Lineage (NCBI taxonomy): Eukaryota > Metazoa > Chordata > Mammalia > Rodentia > Muridae > Acomys > Acomys minous. Next base: position 81,400,425 of record NC_140497.1, on the reverse strand, counting down.
CCTGAGTAATTGGGACTCTGAGTGCACACCACTCAGATGCAAGTATTTTCTGCTTTGATGTTATTCATTTTGACTTTCTTTGTAAATTTCTTCTTCTTCTTCTTCTTCTTCTTCTTCTTCTTCTTCTTCTTCTTCTTCTTATTATTATTATTATTATTATTATTATTATTATTATTATTACTGTCTGTGTGCACATGTGCCACTGTACAGTGCAGAGCAGAGGAAAATCTTTCTCCTTCCAGCTTTACCTATGGGTCTCTGGATCAAATTCAGGTTCCCCATCTTGCTTGGTGTGCTGGAAAATTTTATGTCAACCTGACACAAGCTAACGTCATCTGAGAGGAGGAGGAAACCTCAATTGAGAAAATGCCTCCCTAAGATCGGGCTCTAGGCAAGACTGCCGGGCATTTCCTTAATTAGTGACTGATGGGAAAAGGCCGAGCCCGTTGAGGGTGGGGCCATTCTGCACCAGTCTCCACGCTGGGCAAGCCAGGAGGAGCAAGTCAGGACACTTTCATGGCCTCTGCTTCAGTTCCTGCCCCCAGGTTCCTTTCCTGACTTCCTTCAGTGATGAGCAGTGATGTGAAGGCTTAAGCCAAACAACTTCTTTCCTCCCCAAGTTGCTTTTGATCACAGTGTTTCCTCACAGCAATAGTCACCCTAACTGAGGCACTCGCAAGCACACGACTCACGGGCCCCTTCTCCTCTCATTAGGTAATTAATATATATTTTCAGATCGTTAATATTATCATTGCGGTCTTTGTGTCCAAATCTTTCTTCATATCTGAAAGCATACTGTCAGTGTTTTTGCAAAGCTTGCTCACCTGTTTGTTTGTTCTTCTTTTGACATGCGTGGGTCACGGTAAACAGATATCTAGATATCTAACTCGTTAATTTTAATAGCTGCGTAATACTCTAGGAGATGAATGTAGTCTGATTGTGAAGCTTTCCCACCTTGGAGGTCATGCAGGGTGTTTTCAGTTTATTTTTGTTGCCTCTGTAATCAATTCTTCAGTAAACATATTTGTATAGGGTGGAGTCTCAGGTGTGGGATTTATTTTTCCTTTTTACATTTTTTAAAAATTTTATGTGCATGGATGTTTCCCCTCCTTCTCCTCTTTTTCCTTTTAAGTAAACAACTGTGAGTCTGTTAAATGAAAAGCAAGAAGTCATTGCTACTTCTGTTTTCTTTTCCCTGCTGAATATGAAGCTGAGCGTTTCCCAATCTTGTTTTTTTTTTTAGTGATTTAAGCCCCTCTTCTTTGTGATCACTGAATTCACACACTATTTGTGTTTAATGTATTTGGATCGTCTGTGTTTTATTTAGGAGCACTTTTGTGTGTGTGTGTGTGTGTGTGTGTATTTTTTTTTTCTGAGATGGGATTTTACTGAATAACCTAGGCTGGCTTTGGACCTGTGGTCTTCCACCCTAAGCCTCTTGAGTGCTCGGATGACAGGTGTGTAACCGCTGCACCTGGCTGTCTCTGTCTGGCTCCTTCAACCAAGAGCGATGCTTTCAAGGTCCCTCTGCTGTACTGTGTGTCTGTGCTCCGTGCATTTTACGGTCTCGTAATAGTCTATTGTATGGCTTACGATAGACTTTGTTTATCTTATTTGTTGTTTTCACTGCTTGGCTGCAATGAATAATATTCCAAGGAAACAGCATGCTCATTTAAACACCAGTGTTTTGATTCTTCTGGGTATATAGCGATGAATAGAAATTCTGAATCATATGGTAATTCAACTTACATTAAAAATTATGTTTATTAAGTTAGTGTGCTTGTGTGTGCATGCACATCCCATGGCAAACGTGTTGAGAGGTCAGTGGACAACTTTTGGGTGCTGGGTCTCTTCTACTACATGAGTCAGGGATCAAACTCAGGTCAATAGGCTTGGCAGCATGTGACTCTACTGCTGAGCCATCTTGCTCTGTTAATTTTGTTTTAATGTGCCAAAAGAGAATCATTTTTTAAAACCATAGAAGCTGTACTATTTTACACTTCTATGCTGTCAGCTGTTTTTCTTTTTGCCTTCCTTCCTTCCTTTTTTTTTTTTTATTATTATGAAAGGATCTCAATATACAGCCTTTGCTGGCTCAGAACCTCATATGGACCAGGCTGACATCAAACTCATAGAGATTTGCTTGTTTTTGCCTCCCAATTCAGGAACTAAGGTGTGCTCTATTACCCTGAGCCCTCAGCAGCTTTCAAGGTTCCTCTGATAAATATTTAATGTTAAGTCAAGTCTAAACATTTCTGTCTTAGTAGTAATGTTTGGTGCGTGCGTGCGTGCGTGCGTGCGTGCGTGCGTGCGTGTGTGTGTGTGTGCATGTGTAGTGGGGGTTGCTCGAGATCAAATCCAACTTTGTACATGGAAAGCAAGGGCTCTTCCACTGAGCTACACCACCCAGCCCTCTCTCAGAAAAATCTTTACTGACATTTTCTAACCACAGCAATCACATTTGGGTTAGCTTTCCACTCATTCTCGAGTCAAAGCGGTGTCTTTTCTTTTTCAAATATGCTGACGTCTGGGGCTGGAGATGTAGCTCAGTTGGTAGAGTACTCGCCTAGCATGCTCCAAACCCTGGGTTGGGTCCGCAGCACCACAGAAACTTCCTGTGGCTGTGCGTGCCTGTGATTCCAACCTTTGGAGGTGGACGCAGCTCAGGAGTTGAAGGGCTTTCTTGGTTACACAGCAAGCTGAAGGTCCCACTGTGGCGGTGTTCACTCTGTTGTAACGTCAAGAAACATACATTTCCTGGTGCTAAGGTGAGTCTTGAGGTTGTTGAGCTTTGTTTTCTCTCCATTTTTGGTCCTAGCTGACTTTTCTGGCGTGGAGTTTGACTCCACCTCTGTGGGCCTCTCAGCTCCGTCCCAGCAGGAAAAGACTCCAGGTTGTAACCCAGAATGACTGGTTAAAGGGGTTCATCTCATTATTTGCTAATAAGCACTCAATTGGTATGCCAATCTGAGTATCCTGATCTCTTGTATTTAAATCTGGGCTTCCACCAACTCTCATTTGGCAACACTGAGGACAAAGCCCAAGGTTGGCATCCTGTCCTTGATATAGCGATAGGAACCATCTTGAAAATGATTGACTCACGATGATTGTGAATATTTATGAGATAAGATGTGATGTTTCAATATAGGTATACATTGTGAAATGACGAGGCAACTAGCAAACATTTATCATTTCTTTGAGGTGAGAATATTTAAAGATCTCGTCTGGTTATTTGCCACGCACGATGCATTGGTCGCACGTACAGTCGCCACACTGTAGCATTGTGTGCCAGAATGCATTCTTCCTTTCCCTTCCTCACCTCCCCCCCCCCCCCCCCAGCTCTTGCTGGGTAGTTCAGGCTGGCCTCGAACCTGGAGAATCTCTTGCCTCAGCCTGCCAAGTGCTGATGTGTACCACCACACGCATCTTACTCCTCCATCGAGCGATTTTGTTGTACTTGCTCACTAATCTGTTCCCATCTTTCTCTCTCATCTCAAGGGGAAGGCATATTCTACTCTCAACCTCCATGGCAGTGGCTGTTTTAGACTCCACACGGGTGAGAACAGATAGCATTTGTCTTTCTGTGCCTCACTCCAGGCATATTATGTAAGCTATTAACACAGGCTCGTCCGCAGTCGTGGGATTACATTCTCTCTATAGCTGAATAGCTCTGGTTGCATCGACAATCAGCAGAATTTGAGGCAAGCCTAAGTTTCCCAATCACCTGGGCAGGTTGGATTTTTCTGGAACGCAGAATTTTTTTTTTTGTTACTTCAATACACAGAAAGTTGAACACACATATACAGTATGGAAAACTAGAGGGGGAAAATATTATCTTTCATGACTTAAGCGTGTGCACCATGGCACACATGTATGGGTCAGAGGACAATTTGCAGGACTTAGTTCTATCCTATCCTGTGGAGCCCAGGGGTTGAAGTCAGGTCTCCAGGCTTGGTAGCAAGTGCCTTTTCCCACTTAACCATCTTGCCAGCCCCTATACCACATTTCTTTATCCATTAATGGAAATGAAGGTTAATTCTATATCCTGCGCCATCTTGGCTAACCAGGTGTCCTTTTACTGGAGGACATAGATGGGCTGTCATGTAGTCTCACAGAAAACTTTTCCTCTGTCACCTAATTTAAAAACTCATTGCAATGAGATTTTGTTGTACACATATTTTGTGTGTGTGATGCTGGGATTAAAACTGAGGGCCCCACATATACCAGCTCTCTTTTAGTGAGCTTCATTCCTAGTCTCTGCTGGCAGGATTTTAGAGAAAATATCAATGTCTCAATTTATCTGGTCTGGGGGCCTCTTTGGGCAGGCTAGAGAGAGAGAAGAGAATTTTTTTTTCTAGTGTGTCCTTTGGTACCCAACATGATCTGAATCAGATACTTGCTTCCGTGGTTCAGTGACCTGTGACTGACCTTTGGTTTCTTTGGGGATGCTGGTGGATGAGAAAGAAAAAAGAAATAGTGAGGGGGGTGGTGGCCTATGCCTTTAATCCGGGCACCCAGAAGGCAGAGGCAGGAGGATCACTGTGAGTTCAGGGTCAGTCTGGTCTACAAAGCAAGTCCAATACAGCCCAGGGAAACTCTGTCTCGAAAAAACAAAAAAACAAACAAACAAACAAAAACCAAAAAAAAAAAAAAAAAAAAAAAAAAGGCTGCTCAAGCAGCAACTGGTTTCTTGCTATGGCTTAACTATGAAACGCCCCCTATGGGCTTATGTGTTGAATGCTTGGGCCCCATTGGAAAACTGAAAAGATGGAGGAACCCGTAAGAATTTAAGGCACAGGGACTGAAGCTCCAAAGGTGCGCAATCTAGACTGCTCCCCTGTGTAGGCTGGTCCAGGCAGGAACCTGACATGCTGGTGAGGATGTGGAGAAAGGGGAACACTCCTTCATTGCTGGTGGGAATGCAAACTTGTACAACCACTTTGGAAATCTATCTGGCGCTTTTTCAGAAAACTGGGAATAGGGCTTCCTCAAGACCCAGCTATCCCACTCCTTGGAATATACCTAGAAGATGCTCCAGCACACAACAAGGACATATGCTCAACCATATTCATAGCAGCCTTATTCATAATAGCCAGAACCTGGAAACAGCCTAAATGTCCCTCAGTTGAAGAATGGATAAAGAAACTGTGGTACATTTACACTATGGAATATTACTCAGCTATTAAAATCAAGGAAATCCAGAAATTTGTGGGCAAATGGATGGAACTAGAAATGATCATACTGAGTGAGTTAACCCAGAAGCAGAAAGACTCACATGGTATATCCTCACTTATAATTGGACACTAGCCCAAAAGGCATGTCCCATGAAAGTCTTCACTTACCAGGAGATTGGGATAGATGTGAGGACATCCTATGGGGATCCTAGGTGAGAGAAATATAGGTGATGGGGAAATAGAAAGACCCAGAGGGTCCTAGAAACCTACAAGAAGAACATCGTGATGGGTGGATTAGGGCCCAGGGGAGTCTGCTCAAACTATTGCACTAGCCAAGGACAATAAAAGCAGTAAACATCGAACCCCTATTCTGATCTAGCCAATGGACAGAACATTCTCCACAGTTATGTGAAGAGCGGGGACTGACTCTGACATGAACTCTGGTGCCCCATATTTGACCACTTCCCCTTAGTGAGGAGCCCTGGTGGCACTCAAAGAAAGAATAAGCAGACTACCAAGATGAGACTTGATAGCCTATGTCCATACAGTGGGGGAGGAGGTCCCCCTCGGTCATAGACCTAGGAGAGGGGAATAGAGTAAAACAGGGAAGGAGGGAGGAATGAGAGGATAGAAGTGATGGGATAACAATTGAGTTGCAATCTGAGTAAATTAATTAAAAAAAAAAAAAAGAATCAGGAGGTTCAGGTAAAAAAGAAAGAAAGAAAGAAAAAGAAAGAATTTAAGCACAGATTGCTTTCGCCATCTCCTTCCGCAGACATCACAGGCACCCTTCTGCGACACTGTAATCTCTAGCTAATGCACTTCCAGGTGCCAGGATTTCGGATCTGGGGAAATTGAATTTATACCAAAGATGGTATTTGTGGCCACAGCCTGCTCCCTACCCACTTCCCTGCTTCCTGCTAGGGAATCAGAGAGTCTGGCTACGGCTTCTGTGAAACCAACCCCACCCACAGAAAGGAATAAGGAGGAATTCCTTTCTGCAATGTGTTCCCTGATTTCTCTCTTTAGGGTCCCTGGTGTGGTGTCAGTCTCTACTGCTGGGGCCTCTGTCCATGTTCTAAAAGACTCCATGATTCCAGCAATCTGTGTCAGTGTCCCTCTTGAACCCTCATCCCAGACCTTTCATGGGGTGAGGGGAGGGGGATGGGCTGGTGAGCTTGCTTAATAGTTGGTGTTTGGGGAGTGACGAAGCTCAGTTGAAGTTTTGTGTTTTCCATTCTCTGTGGCTTAGCACCAGCATCCGTATTCTTGGGAGGGAATAAATAGTGGTGGTGAATTCATTATTATTATTTTCTTCTTCTCGAGATAGGGTTTCTCTGTGTAGGTTTGTCTGTCCTGGTGTGGTGGTGGATTTTAATTATTGGGTGCATGGTATGCTTGGGGCATCTTACATGTATTATCTCTCACCCGCCCCCCAAACCAGCATATCAGTCAGTGTAATTCAGATTTATTGAGGAGGCAAGTAAGGGAGGCTCAGTCCAGTGCTGTAAGATTTACTCAGCTTATCAAAAAAAAAAAAAAAAAAAAAAAAAAAAAAAAAAAGAACATTAAAAACTCTCAAAGCAAAGCAAAACAAAACTATCTCTCCATTCCTGACTAGAGATAAGCCTCGCTGTTCGAAGCTTTTGCCTGTGGCTTTTCCAACCATGATGGGCTATAGCTGGCAACTAAGCTAAATAAACTCCTTAAATTTTTTTTTTAACCTAGACCACTCATAAAGTAACATTAGGAGGATTTTCAATTCTATATACTTGATTCTGAATTAAAAACAAACAAACAGAAATATAGGGGGGGGGGACTTGCTGCAGGGCGGGGGCTTGGTGGTAGAGGACATTAAGAGAATAGAATCTTCTGGTCAAGAGAGTCATTCTAGCTGGACCAGGTCAATTGTCTAGCTAGGAGACCAGCCCTAAGAAGGTTGGCTTGCTTTAAGCCGCTCTGAAAACACAAGGAAACGATTAACTCCGGTGTTAGAGGCCTCATCCACAGGCTCACTGCAGCACTCTCACCCACAATCATGAGTCAGTTATTATAACAATAATTTACTGTTATTAGAGACTTCATGATGTTAGACTATGCTGGCTGGCTGAGTTGGATTTTTTTTTTTAAAGCATAACAAAGAGAGAATAGTAAAAATGGTTTCTATCCTTTGTAGGTTAACTTGCTATGGGGCACTCCTTTTGAATGCTATCACAGCTTTCATACTGGTTAACCAGTCCCATCAGATCATGAGGTAGAGCTCTCACCAACAAGATGAGACATAGTACCTATCCATCTTAAAAATCAAAGATAAGGTGGCAGCATGCCCGTAATCCCAGCACTTGGGAGGCAGAGACAGGTGGATCTCTGAGTTTGAGGCCATTTTGGTCTACAGAGTGAGTTTCAGGACAGCCAGGGCTACACATAGAAAACCTGTCTTGGAACACCTCTCCCTCCCCCCTGCTTCCACCCCCCCCCAAAAAAAAAGGAATCAAAGATGAAGGCATCTCCATCATGTGTGCCTGGTCTGGGTTCTGGCACATCCTTTTTGCAAAAAGAAATTGCCTTGCTGGGTTGCTTCTGCTTTCATTGTGTGCTTCTTTGCGTGATACTGATTTCCCAGCAAGGGTAAGGTGGAGACTGTGACTAGAGTGTCTTATATACATGTATACAATTGTCAAAGAAGAAGTTAAAAATAAGTGAACTAACAACAACAACAACAACAACAACAATGCAACAGCTTGCTTGATGTGGTGAGGCTGAGTTTCCAGTTAACCAATTAGCCAACGAATCTCTCAGTCAAACAGTAAAATAAATATGAGCATATTGGGATGCCTCTGAGATTGATAAAGCCTTTCTCAGGGAGTTAGTGTCCCGGAAAACTTGACAGCTACCAAAACAATCCTGAGGTAATAACTTGTGTCACAAATCCTAGGAATGAAACTCACTGTATACACGAGATGAGCTTTAGAAAGAAGTTTATTACAGATTCTTAGAAATTTATTCAGATTTATTCAGATTCAGTGCACAGGGCAGGGGCAGGTGGGGGTGGGGGTAGGGGGTGTGGAGGGTGGGGGTAGGGGGCATGGAGGGGTGGGGGTAGGGGGTATGGAGGGTGGGGGTAGGGGGCATGGAGGGGTGGGGGATGGGGAGCAGTGAGTTGAGCTTCCATATAGTAGGAGGAGTCTCAGGAAGTAGGGAGCACTAGTCTGGGAGCTTTTAAGGGATTTACAGTAGAAAGTGGAGTGAGGTATGGTCATCCTGCTGGCCCAAAGACCAGGTGTCCAGGTGCCTCCCATAGTGTCAATATCATGTAAGCCTCCAGGCAGAGTGCTCACTAAGGAGGCAGAAGAGGAATCAGAAGGATGTGAGTACAGGTGCTGCTTGGGGAAGGGTCTCTGCCCACTCAGAGGAGCTTCTGTCACATGGCCTCATCATAAACAACTACGGCCCTTTGTTCCCTTCTTCCAGTTCTGAGGCAAGGAATGAATTAGATGTGGCTTCAGAGCAATAAAAGCTTGCTACCCCTGGGGAAGGGATGCTAAGCTGACTCCATTTTTCTTTGGACAATTGGACTTTGCTAACTTCAATAACTATTTTTTTTTTGCAGTGTGCATTAGTGCAATGACACAAATAGTTGTGGAAATGTCAAGACAGTGCCTTCCTCATCCTTATTGCACGCTGAACATTATCTGGAGAGTTCTTAGGGGGTACAAGTTTTGATTTTTTCTTTTGTCCTGGAATTTGCTTCAGATGTGTTGAGTCAGAAAGTCTGGGCTCAGGCATGTGACTGATTTTTATTTGCCAGGTTCGAGGGCAACCTCAGCGATGACTTCTTTGCCTAGCACAGACTGAGACTCTTAAGATGTGTCCAGTATGTGATAGAAACATTGAAACAAAGCTTCCGTTTTGAGTTCAGAGAGTGTGTGGAGGGTCTGAAGAGAAAATTCAGGCCACCTGGAAGCTCTAGGGGGCCCACTGCAAGCCATCTGGAGAAGGAGAAGGAGGGGAGTGTCTTCACTGTGAGGAAGGGGAAAATCTAGAGGATTGGGGGGCTGTAGAAGAGTGACACCTTGAGGTGTCTTTGCAGGACAAGTCAGGGGTGTGCCATGGGCCTTTGATGCCTGCTGCCTCTAAGTTGCTTGGCACCTGCCGATCTGCTCCAATCTCAGCATCTAGGGAGCTGGCTGTACAAATGCAGACTGCCCGTTTACATCTCCCTGTAGCAGCAGGAACAAGAATCAGTTCCGAGGACAAAGGGTGGGGTGATTCGGGGTTGAAGTGTTCCCATGCGAGACAGACATACTGTGTCTCCGATTTAGCAGTTCCTAGGGAGCCCAGGAAACTGGAGACAGACTCACAGACATCAGGCCCTATCTCAACTCTAACAAAAACTCACATGGCTAAATATTTGTTGGGAACGCTCTTTCCCATCAGGCATGATGAACAGAGGGAAGGGATAATAACGTCCAGTGCTTCAGTCTCTGTCATGCTGACAGATAAGGAAAGAGGCCAAGTATTTTCTTTGATGGTTGCTTCTTGGCCTCAGCCTGACAGAGATTGAAGCGCTAGATGAATGCAAGGCAGCCTGCTTCCAGTTGTTGCTTCACCTGGAATGGGGCTTGGTCTATGTTTTTCCCCTTGCTGGCTGAGTTTCCGTTCTGGCTGACTTGCCTCAACTGCCCAAGGCTCTTCCTAGACATGTCTCCACTTGCACGAAACTCTAAGTCTCTCAAGCCCCTCTGATGGCTAATCTGAAAGGATGGGGGACCTACCTTATAACACCAAAAAAAAAAAAAAAATACTTAAAAGATCCAAGCCCTGGAGGGTTGGAGTTTAGTTTCCTAATCCCTCTCCACTTGTGGGTAGTCTGTCTTCATGTGCTTTGTTGAGTGTTGAGACCTTGATTTTCCTTAAATTGTCGGAGAAAAATAATCCTTTTTTTTTTTTCAACAAAGATGATCTCACCATGAAGGCATCAATTTCCTGACAGCTGTCAGGCAAGAGATCCTCCACAGTGAGCTGCCTCCCAGATTTGGAAAGCCAAACTCTTTCCTAACATCTAGGGTATGGTTTTGTACCACCCAGAAGCTGGCCGCAGGTTCCTCCCTCTCCAGGACCAAAGCCCTGACTCATGGTAGCTCCCAGTGGTTTGGATTTGACAACTCTGCTCCTGGCTTGGGTGTGAATTCTAGCAGACGGATCCCAGTTCCCTTTTTAGGAGGAAGTCTCACACTGGGAAAACTCCGGGCACAGCTGGGCCTACCTATGTCACTTACCAGCGTGCGTCCTTGAGTAGGGATGAAAATCTTTTGAAGACTTTAAAATTATTAATTTGTGTGTGTGAGTGAGTGTGTATGTAAGTGTGTGTGTGTGTGTGTGTGTGTGTGTGTGTGTGTGTGTGTGTGCTTGCATATGACTGCAGTGTTATTACTGCAGACCAGAAGAGGGCACTGGATACATTGGTGCTGGAGTTACCAGGCAATTGTGAGGTGTGTAACATGAGTGCTGGAAACTGAACTCAGGTCCTCTGGAAGAACTGCAAGAGCTGAGCTATCTCTCCAGCCCCATCTTTTGGTGAATGTGTATTTTTTCTGAAGTCAGGGATGGCATAATACTCTGAATGTGAAGTGCCCCACAGAGGCTGGACATATGGGAATGGTCAGGTGCCTTTAGAAGGTGGTGTTTTTGCTTTTAGAAATAGGGGTAGGTTTTATGTTTTAAATAGAATAGAATTTAATAATAAAATTAAATGGAATCATTTATTCTTTGACTATTTCATGCATGTAAACAATGTGAAAGGTCTCAAATGGGGGCTTGAGGGGACACTGAGATGTATTGTTGGGCATATGGAATTTATTAATGCTATGAAAAGACAGAGAGAGAAAAAGACAGACAGACAGACAGCATCATGGCAGGACTCTGAGGCAAGTTCAGGACCTGTCACCTAAGACAAACAGTATACTGGGGTTCTGAAGAGAAGAACAAGGACTCATGTGGCAGAGGTGGGGTACGTTCTTGAAACTTTCTGAAGATGGGGTGATCTCACAAGACAAGCCTGCAGTCAGCCTCTGATCCCCAGGCAGGAGTCAGGGACTTGGCTTGGGAGCAGGATGTGTGGCCACCTCTGACCTAAACTCACTTAGCCGGGTGAGAGATCTGGTTCCTAGTGACTCAGTGTGGGTCGCTGCCAGCATCTGTGAAAAGGGAAGGTCTGTAGCAGGTGTCATGGCCTGAAGTGGATTCTCAGATCACATTCTTACACAGTGTATGTAAGTGTTAGAGCGCTGAGGGGAAAGGAATCCTAGCAGCTGAAAGCCAAGGGACTCTCTCCTCTGCTCAGGAGAGAAGCAGCAAAGAACCAAGTGGGAAGTGGGCACATACAGGGTTTCTTGGGGTTGGAGTTTTCCATGGTGGAGAGTTGCAGGGTGAGGAATGGTGGGATTTCAAGTCCTGATCTTGGGGCAAGCTCAGGGATTGGTGGGTTTTCAAGACCAGGAACTGAGCTCCAGCTTTTTACCCTACATCATTGGTTGTTTCCCCCCCCCCCCCTCTCTCAAAGATTTTATATATTAGCCAGCGTGGTGGCGCACACCTTTAATCTCAGCCCTCAGGGAGGCAAAGGCAGGGAGATCTCTGTGAGTTCCAGGCCAGCCTGGTCTACAAAGTGAGTCCAGGACAGCCAAGGCTACACAGAGAAACTCTGTCTCGAAAGTAAAAAGATTTTATTTATTTACTTTATGTATATGAGTGCTCTATCTGCACGTACACCTGCATGCCGGAAGAGGGCTTTAGAGGGTATAGACGGTTATGAGTACCATGTGGTTGCTGGGAATTGAACTCAGGACCTCTGGAAGAACAGTCAGTGCTCTTAACCGCTAAGCCATCTCTCCAGCCCCCTATGATGTATCTTGATAATACATATTCCTATTTCCCTCCTCCAATTGCCCCTGGACAGCTGCAGCACACCCCTTCCCCATTCATGTCCTCTTTTTTTTTTTCCCTTTGTACACTGAGTCCAGTTAGTGCAGCGGTAGATACTGGCTGATCTTGTTGGCTTGATCTTGTGCTAGCAACTGCAACGGTGGTGATCCCATGCGTAGTAATGGCCAGGTCTTGTTCAGAAGACAGTACTCTATAGCTCTCCTTCCCATCCCCCAGCTCTGACATCCCCTCCACACCTCCCTCCTTCATGATGTTCTACAGGAGCATTGGCATTAGCTCTTCTTTGCAAGTCTGGTAGAATTCTGCGCTGAAACCATCCGGCCCTGGGATTTTTTTTTTTTTTTTTTTTTTTTTTTTTTTTGGGTTGGGAGACTTTTAATGACTGTTTCTATTTCCTTAGGCCTATTTAGATTGTTTAACCAATCTTGATTTAAATTTGGTAAGTGGCATCTATTGATTAAATTGTCCATTTCTTTTACATTTTCTAATTTTGTGGAGTACAGGTTTTTAAGTAAGAACTAATGGTTCTTTGGATTTCCTCAGTGTCTGTTGTTATGTCCCCCTTTTCATTTCTGATTTTGTTAATTTGGATATTCTCTCTGTCTTTTACTTAGTTTGGCTAATGGTTTTGTCTATCTTGTTGATTTTCTCAAGGGACCATTTTTTTTTTATTAATTTCATTGATTCTCTTTTTCTAGTTTTGTTTTGTATTGTTCTCTTTGTTTCTATTTTATTGATTTTTATCCCCATGTTTGATTATCCTGCCATGTTGGGTGTGTTTGCTTCTGTTTGCTCTCGAGCTTTCAGGTGTGCTGTTAAGTCACTAATATAAGATGGCGCCAATTACTTTGTGAAGGCACTTATGCTGTGAACTTACCTCTTAGCACTGCTCTGTGTCTGATAAGTTTGGGTATGCTGTGCCTTTCATTTTCATTGAATTCTAGAAAGTCTTTACTTTTTTTTTTTTAAATTCTTCCTTGACCCATTGGTCATTGAGTAGAGAGTTGTTCAGTTTCCATGAGTTTGTAGGTTTCTGTTGTTTCTGTTGTTGTTGAAGTCCAGCTTTAATCCATGATGATCTGATAAGGTTCAGGGGGTTATTTAAATTTTCTTGTATCTGTTGAAGTTTGCTTTGTGACTGAGTATATGGTCAGTTTTGGAGAAGGTTCCATGAGGTGCTGAGAAGAAGGTATATTCTTTTGCGTTTGGGTGAACTGTGCTCTAGATATCTGTTAGGTCCATTTGAGTTATAACATCTGTTAGTTCCATTATTTCTCTGTTTAATTTCTGTCTTGTTGACACGTCCATTGGTGACAGTGGGGTGTTTAAATCTTTGACTATTAACGAGTGTGGTTCAGTGTGTGATTTAAGCTCAGTAATGTTTCTCTAACAAATGTGGGTGCCCTTGCATTTGGGTATAAATGTTCAGAGTTGAGACATCATCTTGGTGGATTTTTCCTTTGATGAGTATGAAGTGTCCTCTATCTCTTTTGATTAATGTTGGTTTGAAATCTATTTTGTTAGATATTAGAATCACTACCCCAGCATGCTTCTTGGGTCCTCTCTCTCTCCTTCTCTCTCTCTTCCTCCTCCTCCTCTCTCTCTCTCTCTCTCTCTCTCTCTCTCTCTCTCTCTCTTTCTTTCTTCATTTTCTTAGAAAATCTTTTTCCAGTCCTTTACCGTGAGATAATGTCTATCTTTGAAGTTGAGGTGTGTTTCTTGTATGCAGCAGAATGATGGGTTCTGTATTCACATCTGTTCTGTTAGCATCCATTTCTTCTCTTAAGGTTTTTTTTTTTTCCTTTTTGGTTAGGTGTTTTATGATAAAAAAAAGAAGTACACACACACACACACACACGGAATTACACAAAAGGTGCCAATATCTTTCAGGAGAAAATTTTCAGCATAGTGTGAGGCCCACAGAAGTGCAGGGAAGTGTGTCTGACTACCTTTAACTCATTAAAAATAAAAAATAAATTGTTATTTTTTTTAACTTATGTGTATGGGTGTGTATTTGAATGGATGAATGTCATGTGAGCGCAGTGCTGTCAGAGGCCAGAAAAAAGCATTAGATCTAGAGCTGAAGTTACAGACTTTTGTGAGTTGCCCCACTTGGGGCCTGGGAACTGAACCCCAGTCCATGCTCGTAGCTGCTGAGCCTTCTTTTTCCATCTTCATGGTGTGTGTGTGTGTGTGTGTGTGTGTGTGTGTGTGTGTGTGTGTGTGTGTATTTTCACACATGCATGCAGAGGCTGGAAGTTGATTATTTTGTGTTTTTGAGACAGGGTTTCTCTTGTAGTCCTGGCTGTCCTGGTGTCCTGGACTCACTTTGTAGTTCAGGCTGTGCTCGAACTCACGGAGATCTGCCCGCCTCAAGGCTGGAAGTTGAGAAGGGGGTAACAACTTCTATTGTTCCTCTACCTTATTCACTGAGATAGGGTCTCTCAGTCAAACCTAGATCTCACTGATAAGACGAGTTTTTGCTAGCCAGCTTGCCCCTTGGGATTTCCTGTCTTCACCTTCCCAGCTGGAATTATAGGTGGACATCATGCCCATCCAGAATTTGTGTAGATTCTGGGGTTTGAACTCTGGCTTCCCTACTTGCACAGCAGATGTGTTGACCACTGAGACATCTTTCCAGCCCCCATTTTCTTTTTTCTTCTTATTTTAAGATTTATTTATTTATTATGTATATGGTGTTCTGCCTGCATGTACGCCTGCAGACCAGAAGAGGGCACCAGATCACATTATAGATGGTTGTGAGCCACCATGTGGTTGCTGGGAATTGAACTCAGGACCTCTGGAAGAGCATCCAAACCCCGTTTTATTACTCTATCCTGAGCACTGAGCCCAGCAATTTGGTGTAGAAGACAGAGGCCAAATGATTGCTTCATGGCTCCGGGAGGAACTATAAGTTCTTAGAGCAGTGTGGGTCTCAACCTTCCTAAGGCCACAACCCTTTAATACAGTTCCTCGTGTTGTGGCGACCCCCAACCATAAAATTATTTTCATTGCCACTCCATAACTATAATTTTGCTACTGTCATGAACTGGGACGTAAAGATCCGATGTCCAGGAGATCTGATGTGTGACCCCTGTGAAAGGACAGCTTGACCTCCCCAGGGCTTGCAACCCATGGGTCGAGAACCATTGCTATAATTTTGCTGCTGTTGAGAATTGTAATGTAAACATCTGTGTTTTCTGATGGTCATAGGCAACCCCTATGAAAAGTTGAAAACTGCTGTCTTGGAGAAACACTAATGAGTGATTGTGAGACTGGACCACCTTTTCCTGGAAGGGACCAGACAGTGGAGCCCTTCAGCAGTGAGCCCTGGGCTCCGTGGAGACAGTTGCTCTCCGCCTTTGTAGTTCAGAGGCATATAGACAGCATTAGGTGATGCTCCCAGCTGATGCTGAGCGTGGGACTCTAGTACCATGGCTGTTCTCAGCTGTAGTTTGACTGGGCTGAGGGATGTCTAGAGATGATGAAGCCCGACCCGGGGCATGTCTATGGTGGCATTTCTAGAGAGGCCTGAGTGGGAGTGCACATCTGGATTCCAGCTGTTGGATATTGGAAAGGGAGAGCTGAGAAGCTCAGGAGTTTGAGGCCAATTTGGGCAACACAGTGAGACTCCAGTTCAATAAAACACACAAATAAACAACAACAACAACAACAACAACAACAACAAAAGAAAATACTGTAAATCAAACATGCCCTGGGGGCTAGGGAGAGGACTCAGAAGGTAAAGGCCAGTGTCCCTAGTCCAGTGCCTAGAACCCATGAAGCAGAGGAGAGAACACTCCAGAAAACTGTCTTTGACCTTCACACATGTGCAATTGTATGTGCGTGTGCGTGTTCCTCCAAATAAGCAAATAAATAAACGTAAGAAACAAGTAAGTACCCGTGCTTGGAACCCGCCTAGTTCATTGCTTAGCAACCCAGCACACTGCAGAGAGTGGTCCATTCTCCCCACACCCAGAAAGGAGCGAGGGATGAGGCTGACAGTGCAGTTGACAGCATACTACTGCACGTGGCAAGCCTAGGAACAAACCAAAATTCAAAACTGAATCTTGTACTCTTTTGTTGTTTTAAAATATATTTCATTTCTATTTTAGGGTGCACATGTGTGTGTGTGCACACACACAGACACAGATACACACAGACACACACACACACACACACACACACACACACACACACACACACGCAGTGTCTGTGAAGACCAGAAAAAACTATTGGCTCCCCTGGCACTTAAGTTACAGGCAGTTGAGACCCACTGACAGGAGTGCTGAGAACTGAGTTCTGACCTGCTGTGAGAGCTGTACATGCTGTTATCCACAGAGTCACCTCTTCAGCCCCTGTTCTTTGTGTTTGGAACAAGGTCTCATGTAGCTAGCCTGGCCTCGAACTCACTATATAGCTGAGGATGACTTTGTACTTCTTCATTTGCCCTCCCCCCCCTCCCCCCATCTCGGGCTGGGATTATGGGTATGTATCACAACGCTAGGCTTGAAGTACAGTTTTTACTGAATGCATGTCACTTTGACACCATAGTAAAGTTTAAAACTGGCAAATTAAAACACTGTAAGTTTTAAAGTATATGTGTGTATATTTTGAACTGATGTATTTTTTTCTTCTTTTTGTTTGTTAGGTTTTTTTTTTTTTCCCCCAGGCAGAGTTTCTCTGTGTAGCCTTGGCTGTTCTGGAACTCCCTTTGCAGACCATGCTGGCTTTGAGCTCACAGAGATCCGCCTGCCTCTGCCTCCTGAGTGCTGGGATTAAAAACGTGCATCACCATGCCCGGCTCAGGATCAAATGTTTTGTCCTAGAGAAAATTGCTACACAATTGTGTGTGTGTGTGTGTGTGTGTGTGTGTGTGTGTGTGTGTGTGTGTGTATCCCGGGGATCAGATGCAGGTCATCAGTCTTGGCAGTAAAAGCCTTTACCCACTGTGCCCTTTCTCTGGCCCCAAGCAGAGGTTTGTTGACCATCTAAAAGTTTGGCAGCTGAGAGAGCTTATTACTTTCTCCCATTTAACCTGGTACCCACGTTGATGACACGCACTCTTCAAACTTCTGCTCCAATGGCTGCTTCACATTCCCAGCACACTCTCTTCCCTCTCCTCCCTCCCTTCCTCTCCCTCTCCTCCCTCTGTCCCCGCCCCTCTCCCACTGTGTAGCCTGGGCTAGCTAGGGGACTCACCCTATAAACAAAAACTCACTGATCCTTCACCGGGCTTAAAGTCAAGTCCTTTTGTAGCATGACATAGTGGCCTTTCTTTGTTTCTGTCAGTTTCCTAGACAGATCGAAGAGGGAGAACAGGGTGACAGCAGACAGAGCACTTGCTTAGGGTGCGTGAAACCTGGGGTTGATTGCCCCCCGCCCACTCACAGTAGTGCAAAACCAAACCAAAAACCAAAGTCAGAGAAAGCTTTTTATGACCTTCAACACAGGTGAGAGCTCCAAAGGCAGCAGGAGTTTATGCCACTACCAGGTGTTTCACTGTTAGCTACTAAAACTCAGCCAAGAATTTATTAGCATTTAACACGTCTCTGCATGTCTGCAGGAGTTGGCTATGCAACACTTTTATGATTAATATAAGAAAAGAAGACGCCACACAACAGATATTAGATAAGGAGTTTATTAAATGGACATGGGGAAAGAAGGAAAGTGGGAGGACGGGTACAAGTATGAGAGAGAGACAGACAGACAGACAGACAGACAGACAGACAGACAGACAGAGACAGAGAGATAAGGAGAGAGAGAGAGGAAGAAAGAGAGAGGTAAGAGAGAAAGACACGAATAGGATTTGGCCTTTTATAATCTTGGGTAGGGCCACGCCCCCAGGGCAGGTAGGCGATGACGTCACAGGCTGAAGCCGAATCCTAACACGCACTCTTTGTGGGCAAGCTTATAGAGTGAATGCTCCTCATGCAGCTTTGTGTGAGAGGGTGTACAGAGTAAGCAGGCCCACGGTTCCCCGCGTGGAGCGCCTTCCAGTGGTGGACGCTTCCTGTGAGGTTAGCCTGACGTCTGGTTCTGTGGATTCTTGCTTTCTCTTAAAGCCATAAATAACACTCTCCCCTGCTGAGCTCCCCTTTCAGGGCTTTACTGACCCTGTAGGTGTTAGAATTCAGTACTTGCATCTCCCCTCTTCCCATTCATAGATACAGCAGGACCCGCCCTTCCCTCTGCCTTTGCTTGGACAACCAATCATGTTTGGTTTGTTAAGTCAGGCTCTCATCAATGGCATGAAATGAAGTCACTGCTTAGAGCAAGGATTCTGATGTATGCTGCACACCTTTAAGCCCAGCACTTGGGAGGCAGAGGCAGAGGCAGGCCTCTGTGAGTTGGAGGCCAGCCTGGGCTACGAAAGCGAGTCCAGAATAGACAGGACTGTTACACAGAGAAACCCTGTCTGGGAAGAGAGAGAGAGAGAGAGAGAGAGAGAGAGAGAGAGAGAGAGAGAGAGAGAGAGAGAGATACATTCATACATTCTGTTTTTGTGTTGCTCTGTGTACCTTGAAACTATGTTTTCCTTATTTTCTAACACTGTGGCGAGTCTGCCTGATGAGGTCAACTTCCTAACAGACCCATAGGTACCTGACTTTCTCAAGTGAAGTTTCCAGACTCTAGACATCAAAGGGCTACTTTGGCTGCAGATAGTGAGACCCCTCCCCCACCCCCTCCTCTGACTGACTGCCTTCTAGGGAATTAGAGAGCTGGCTGCAGGTTCCCGCTGTGTATAAGAAGGGCCTTTGCTCATAAAAGGCCTGATTCTCCTTGAAGCCTCCATCATAGTTTATTGCCCTGATAAATAAACTCAGAGCAGTGCTCTGCTGTTGTCTGTCTGACCATGGCATTAAAAACCCTTCTAATATGCTTCTTACCCCAACAGTCTGCCTGAGTGCTCAGTGTACCCCAGCCCTGCATCTGACTCCTTTCACTTAGGGTGGGTAAATACTTTATTCTCGTGTTATTTCCAAGTTATATATATTCCATATAACAGAATATTAACGATTAGTAATTAAATAAAAAAAGAAGAGATATGGGAACTTTGATAAATATGGACCTTTCTTAGGGAGTTAGCACCCTGGAAAACTCATTGGTCACCAAAGTCACCCCAAACCAGTGGCTATTGGGTTCTTGAACTTGTAAATTCAAAACAGAACAACTTATAGGTCGCAGAAGGTGAAGTTTATTATAGGTTCATAAGAGAGCTGAAGAGGGAGAAAGGCAGTGAGCAGGGAAGCCCTGAGCTCCTGTACGGCAGCTGGAGTCCCACAGACAGGGCCTTTGGCAGACACTGGGATGGGGTCTGGAGAGGGGACAGTCCAGAAGGCCCAAGCAGGTGTCCACGTGCATGTTCTTAGTCTCAGTCATCAGGCATGTAGAGCGACAAAGAACCAGAAGGCAGAGCAAGGACATTGTCTTATATTCTCAGAATTACTGCTTTGGGCCTATCTGACTAGGAACTTCTTCCTGTCCTCTTCAGAAGGTAGCATGCAAAGACTGTGCGCTCCATTTATTTGTTTTGAAACAGGATCTCGCTATATGGCCCAGGCAGGTCTCAGACTTCCTGCCTTCATCAATCTTCACAGGGTTTTCACTCTTCCAGCTCTGGACCCAGATGTCACTTCCTGGCCTGGGGGTGCAGAGGCCAGTGGTACAAAAGCTTGCCTAACATGTGTAAGGTTCTGGCTTCGATCCTTAGCACAAACAGACGAAATAAGGCTGGGGTGGTGGTGGTGGTGTTTGTTTTCTGTGCATTCTCAATGATCATCCTCTGCCCTCCGCACTTTTACTGTGGCCTGTGTGCTTGTCTCCAGACACACAAGACAACAAATAAAAACATAACGAAAAGGGCTTTGCCAAAGAGGAGAAAACAAAGCAATACTAACCAAAGCAAGACCAGCTACCTAGACACAGGGCCTTCTTTAGGGATGATGAAATGTTCTGAGACTATTTGGAGATTGTGGATACCACTAAACTGTGCATTTTATTTAAAATAACAAAGTAAGCATTATGCATATTTTACCACAATAAGAAAAGCCTCTTTCTCCCATTGTTCTCCAAGCCCCGTTGTGCTTAACTTTCCTCTGTTGCACTTAACACTTACTACCTTCATCATGCTGTACTGTTATGAATTTAGTAACTATCTCCCTACTCCCCCCCCCCCCACCGCCCCACCCCATCTCTGTGATGTGCATGAAGGTCAGAGGACAACTTGTGGGAGCAAGGTCTCTTTTTCTACCACATGGACTCTGGGATCCAACTCAGGTTGTCAGGCTTGGTGGCAAATGCCTTTACCTGCTGAGACATCTCACTGGCCTAGATCTGGCACTTACAAAAAAGAGATTGACTTATATTTATATTATGTGTATGAGCATTTTGGCTGCATGTGAGTGCCTGGAGAGGCCAGGAAAGGGCATCGAATCCACTGGAAACTGGGATTGTCCACGATTGTGAGCTGCTGTGAGAAGAAACCAGGCACTTTGCAAAAACAGCTGTCTTAATCTCTTGAGACATCTCTCCAGCCCTTAGATCTGGCACTTTTAAAAACACATTATTTTCAGTACCTCAAATACATCTGGCATTTGGTAGAGGTGAATAAACTCGTTTTAAAGCAAGAATGAGTAGGCAAATAAGTCAGAAATAAAAATGCCTTATCCCAGCCAGGCATGGTGGTGCACGCCTTTAATCCCAGCACTTGGGAGGCAGAGGCAGGTGGATTGCTGTGAGTTCAAGGCCAGCCTGGTCTACAAAGCAAGTCTAGGACAGCCAAGGCTACACAGAGAAATCCTGTCTCAAAACAAAACAAAACAAAACACAAAAACAAAACAAAACAAAACAAAAAAGCTTTATCCCTTTGGACTAGCAGTTCTTTTCCTGCAGAAATATTTGTATATGTCCATAAAAGGATATGGACCAGGGCTGGGGACATGGCCCAGAGGTAAAGCCTAGAGTCTTCCAGTGAGGGGCTGGGGACATGGTTCAAAGGCAGAGCCTCTTCCTAGAATCCACTAGTGAGAGGCTGGGGGTGTGGTTCAGTGTGGCAGCTTCTGCCTCAGCTTCTTGAGTAATTGGCCTTATGGGCATGTACCGCTCTGCCTGGCATTATGTGGCTCTGTGCAACTGGAATTTTCCATTCTTTCAAGCTTCGTTCATGTTATAACCTGTACCAGTTTTTCATTCTTTGTATTCCCAGATAAGATTCTGTGTTCATGGACAACAACATAGAATCATTTTAAAGAACATATCTGGGACCTGGAAAACAGCAGTTAAGGGCGTTCACTGCTTTTGTAGACAACCAGAGTTCAGTTTCCAGCACCCAATACAGTGGCTCACAACCACCTGTGACTCCAGCCCCAGGGAATCTGATGCCCTCTTCTGTCTTGTATAAGCACCAACACATATGCATACATATCCACACACAGACACGCGGGCACACACACAGTTAAAAGCAAAACTAAATTTAAAAGAGAAACAATGACAAATGCTTTGGAGTAATAGCGCATGGCATGAAGATTTAATATAAAAACACACAACTATGAGGCCTGTGATATAGAAATCCTGTCTGGAAACGAACTGCTGGGGCATGCCTTCTGGGTGTGTGTGTGTGTGTGTGTGTGTGTGAATACGCTTTAATTCTGTGGTTTGAGAGGACCATTTATGGAGTGAATTATCCATGCTGAGTTCAGCCTGCTCTATTGAGGTAGTAGTGGGACAATGCTGGGTGGAAAACACTGGCCAGGGAGGCTCAAATCAGTTGCATCATCTTTCTTCTCTTTCTTCACCTAAGAATCTGCCCAAAGGAGCAGCTGCCTTAACAAGTTAAGTCCACATTCCCGAACGTGTGTGAATACACCACCCTCACACACTACACTCATACACAAAAAATCACGTGACACCCGTAGATAGACACACGCATCTACCATGTCACAATTCAGACCTTTCTAAAGCAGTTTGTTGAAAACAGGCAAGAAGGAGAACTAGGCTAGTTTGTGTATGTGTTTTCTACATTCATTAATGTGATCCTTACACATATTATTGGGGATTAATTGTCCCCAGGTTGAGTGACAGTTTATCTTGATACAATAGCAAAGGAACCCTGAGCACCAGGACCGAACATCTAAATTCCTCTCAAGTTAAGCCATGACACAAAGCTAGGACTTGCTAACCAGAAGTTCCTGGCAACTGACAAGTTCATTTGCATAGATTAGGTGCCCTAGGTCTACTTACTGTGCTTTGTAATTAAGGAGGATTAAGCCCTGTGGCAATTAGGATTAAATAAAGGAAACAAAGCACAGTAATCTATTCTATATTGTATGTCTGACCTACAGAGAGAGGAGCTTGAAGGTGCCAAGAAGTGACGAGGAGCATGTTCAGGGTGTGCTTCAGCGGTAGGACACTTGCCCAGCATGTGTGAGGTCCTGGATACCATCTCCAAAGCTGGGGGAAGAAAAAGAAGAGAAGAGAAGTGTGTTCTCGGCTTCTGCACAGCTGAGGAAACAATCAGGTAAAGAGGAAGCCCAGGGAACGGAAGAGAAGCCTTCCCAGGTGTGAAGGATATGACTTCTGACAGAGGATTTATATCCAGAATATATATTAAAAAAAAAAAAAACTCAGAAAACAAAGAGTCAAAGAAACAAATGACCTTTTTTTTTTTTTAAAGGGTCTGGGACTGAACAGAGAATTTCTGGGAGAAGAAGAGAAAAGGGAGGAAGAAGAAGAGGAGGAGGAGGAGGAGGAGAAACTGCTAAGCAATATCACAAAAATGTTCATTCATTGTCTCTAGAAACTATGGAAATGCAAATAAAAACATTTGTATTGAAATTTCATCTTACCCCACCCAGTCAGAACTCAAAGATCAGTGAAACTACGGACGACAAATACGACAAATGCTGGAAGAGGTGTGAGGAAAAAGGGAGCCCTCATTCATTCTTGGTGCCCAGGTACTTTGGAAATCAGTGTGGAGCATCCTCAAAAAGTGAAAAACAAATCTGCCACATGACCTAGCTAGACCACTCCTTGGCCCAAGTGACTTGATATCCTGCTTCACAGACACTCGTTCAGCCATGGTCATTGCTATTCCAAGAGTAGAAACAAGTTAAATGTCCTTCAACTGAAAAACAAATAATGAAAACATGGTGCACACATACACACCGTGGAATACTCTTCAGAAGCAAAGGAAAATGAAACCACAAACCTTGCAGGTAAATGGATGGAACTAAAAAAAGACCATATTGAGCGAGGTAACCCAGATCCAGAAAGACAAACTTTGCATGTTCTTTCTCGTCTGAGTTGCCTAGCTCCAAATCTTCAGGTGTAAGCACAGAGCACAAAGTAACCACAAAAACTAGCAAAGAAAAAGGGCTAGGAAAGCCACGGGCCTTGCTCATCACTTTTACTGATCTCCAACTGGCTTCTAAATATTTGTCCTTTTACCCACACGTAAGTGTAATACTCACCCCTCATCAAGGAAACTTGTCTTTGTAACACATAGAGACCACTACAGACAAGCTGAACCAATCAAAATGTGGAATTGTAGAGCCCAGTCCCATTACAACACAACTCCTGCATGTTAGCCTCAGGGATAAAAACAAACAAACGCTTTCTCATACTGTAGAACCGTTGTTACAGGCAGTTGTGAATCTACCACTGAGGGTGCTGGGAATCAAACAAATTCCAAACAGCAAGTGATTTAAGTGATTTCAGCCACTGAGGATCTCTCTAGCTCTTCAGAGAGAAACTTTTAAACAGTAACTCCCAAATCCGCCCCCCACCCCCCAGACCTTTTAGTTTTTGATAACTGCAAACTGGTTGCCTGTCTCTGTGAACTTGCCTTTCTGGATACTTTTTGGAATCATGCCTTGTATCTATCTGTCTTATTTCTTGTAACATGTTTCTAAGGGTCATTCAGGTTGGAGAAGAAACACAACACATCTTAAAAGAGAGACTTGAGCGTAGGCATCTACTAGACAATCAACAGAGGACTAGAAAGGCAAGCAGGTAATGCTAGGCTGGTGAGATGCCATGGTAGCTAAAGGCACTTTTCTCTAAGCTAGGTGACCTGAGATCATTCTCTTGGACTCATATTGTGAAAGGAGAAAGAACTGACTCCAAGTTGTCCTCTGACACACAAGATATGGCCTGCATGCCCATACCCACCCATTCAATTAATAAATTAAAAAAAGGAAATGCTAGGATTTCTTTTATTCCCCTCCCCCAATTTTAAGATTAATTTTTGTTGTTGTTCTGTTTTGTTTTGCTTTGTTTGCTTTTGTTTTTTTGATGTGGCCTTGGCTGGCCTGAAACTTGCTATGTAGACCAGGCTGGCCTTGAACTCATGGAGATCAGCCTACCTCTGCTTCTTGAGTGCTGGCATTAGAGAGATTTGTGTCACCACACCCAGCCTCTAAATATGCTTGTGTGTGTATAAATGCTTTGCCTGCATGTTCATATGTACACTACTACTGTGCATGTCTGACCACAGAGGTCAGAATATGGCCCTGGATTGCCAGGAACTGTATTTAAGCATGGTTATAAGTTGGCATGTGGTGCTGGGAATCCAACCCAGGTCCTTCTCTCAAGAACAAAGTGCTCTTAGCTGCTGAGCCATCTCTCTGGGGCCCTGGACTCTCTCTCCCTCTTCCCTCCATCTCTCCCCTCACCCTTCCTCTCTCCCTTCTTCCTCTCTCTGTCTCTCCCTCCCTCCCTCTTTCCCTCCCTCCCTCATCCCTCCCTCTCCTTTGCATTCTATTGACAGTGCTCCAAATGTAAGCTGGGGGTTTGTCTATACGAAGCGTGGGCTTTTACCACACACCTGTTTACAGCACTGTGGTTTTAGCAGATTATTCTTGTGGGAATCAGCTGAGCAGCCCAGGTCTGGGAAGTAGAAGGAAATGTTGACGTGAGATCCTAGACGTTTCAGAGGTGAAACTGAGACTGCTGTGTGCATCTGCATTCCTCTCTCAGGAGGAGTGGGCCCAGCAGCTGGTACCACTGTGTCAAAAACAGAAATCACTGGCCTGAGAGATGGCTCACCAGGTAAAGGAACCTGCTGTCAAGATTGACAACTTGAGTTCAGTTCCCAGGAGGGAAACAGTTTCTGTAAGTGGTCCTCTGATTTCCACATGTGTGTGGAGGCAAGCACACACCTTCGTGCACACATAATAAGTAACTAACTTGTAAACAAAAAGGACCAGAAATGATTTGATGTTAATGGCACTCAAATCAGACCCTATCCCTCCACCTTCCTTCTATCCCCCTCCGGCTCTCTCTCCCTCTCCAGTGCCTTTCCCTGTCAGGAGCTAACAAGAAACCAACTGGGCACATGACTCTTGGCTTAAGGTCATGGGTGTGGACTCTGATTGAGGACCTCATCAATAAGGGTGTTAGTTTAATGAGCTGGCTGGGGTGAGGGTGACCTCATTTCTTATAATTGATTACTCTAAGGACAACTTCATAAACAGGTGAAATACTTTCCTCCCCAATAACCCAGCGAATTAGAATGAAGGTGGACTGGTTTTTGTATGCAGTTCTCAAAGCTGTTGAGTTTAGGGCTGAACATGGGCTCCTTGGAAATGGCTTGTGCTTCCTTTAGAGTGTCTAAACTCTGGACATTGCTCATAAGTAAAGTGGCTTTGTCTCTAGCTCATGGATTCTGTGAGTTTCTTACATGGATTCTAGGTCACTTACTATGATATTCATTATAAGGTGCATTTCAGTCTGGCTCCTCATCTTCAGCCTTGTCTGGTGATAGGTCAGCATAGGCCAGGATATGCTGTACAATACAAGTGCTTCCAAAGCTCACTGGCTTATAATATTTAATCAAGGAGCCATTAAGTGGAGAATCCAGGTTTAGATACTCATATAAGCCACAGCTTCGTTTTCTTTAGTGTTCTAACTTTTTAAAGTTTATTTGATATGTCGTAAAATCAGCATGTCATTTTAAAGCTTAGTGAACTCCGACTTCGTGCCGAACTAGGGGCCCGAACTTGAGGTCTTTGGAAATGGCTTGTTTGTGAATAAAAATTGAATGCCACAAATGCAAATTATTTCTAGATACAGAAAATAGATTGTGTGTGTGTATGTGTGTGTGTGTGTGTGTGTGTGTAAATATGTTCTCATGTGATCCTGTGCATGGAAGTGCATGGGGGTCACCCATAGATACTGTTCTTCAGGGGACACGGCCTTTTCTTTTAGTTTTGTTTTGAGACGTGGCTTCTGTCTTGGACCTGGGCTTCTCCAATTAGGCTAGACTGGCTGGCCAGCAAACCCAGAGAGCTGTCTGTCTCTGCCTCCTTGACCCTGAAATTACAAATGCACACCTCTATGCTTAACTTTTCTTTTCTTTTTTAAAAAAGGTTATTATATATTTACATCACTTTCCTCATCCCTTTCCTCCCTCCTAATTCTTCCGTGTACACACAACTTCAAATTCAGGTCCTTTTTTCCTTTAATATACATGTGTGTTTATAAATATATATATCCCTAAATAGAGAAACACAACCTGCTGGTCTGTATAATGTTACCTGTGTGTATGTTTTCAGGGCGGCCACTTGGCACTGGATAACCAATTAGCATGCCTGTCCCAGGGGAAGTACCTACCTCTCTTGGTGTTCCTTAGTTAACTGCAGCTCTTTGTGCAGTGTTGAGGCCTCTTGAGCACCACCCCCTGCATTAGCATGTCTATTGGGGTCATGCTGATTTAAGTCACATTTAGGCAGCCATGTTGGTGAGACTTCATGGGTGCAGCTTCTGACCCATGAAGCAGTAAAACTTCTTTTGCTTCTGACTTTTGTAATCCACCTCCTCTTCCACAAGGGATGACTGGGCCTCAGACGCAGGTTCTGTTGTAGAGATGTATTGACTGGGAGTGGGCTTCGCAACTCTGCGTTTTGGTTAGTTGGAGTTTTCTGTAATGGTCTCCATCTGTTGCAGAGAGAAGTTTTCTTGATGAAATGTGAGAATTACACTTACCCGTGGGCATAAGAATAACTTTTAAACTGTGCTTAGGGTGTTGGAGATCAAACTCAGCTCCTCACACTGGCACCCACATATATTTATTTGTTTATTTTTAAAACTTTTTAACCGATTCTTTGTGAGTTTCATATCTTGTACCCCAATGCCACTCATCACTCCGTCCCTTCCTATTTGCCATCTGCCCTTGCAACCTCCCCCCGCAAAGAAAAACAAAACAAAGCTCAGAAACCAGCTCATCATGGAATCTGCAGTGAATGTGTCACAGTGTGTCCCACAGTATACCTTTCTGTCCACACAGCTTCGCTTGCACGTGTTGATTGCAGGGAGCCATTGATTTGGTTTGATGAGGCCTTTGGCTTCTGGTACACCATCAACAGTGGATCGTCACCAGGACTTCTATAGGTTACCTTGTTGTCCCATTCCATGGAGATCCTGCAGCTGTGGATCAGCAGGACTGGCCCTTTCACACACTCCAGCAGTTCATAGATGAGGTAGAAGTCGGGGTGGGCCAACTCAAAGCCCTGGATCTGGGCCTAGGTGGTAGCTGAGTCGGAGAGCCCACCAGGCAGATCTCCTGCACCTCCAGCAGTGAGCTCTCCAGCACTGCCCAGGCTAGCTTACTCAATGCTGCAGCTGGCGGTCGTGGTGGTGGTGTGCATGTTTGTGTGTGTGGGGGGGGATGGGGGCACAGGGAGGGGTGGAGGTGGGGACAGGGCTAGATCTACTGTGCTGCTCAGGTGAGGGGCAGGGCCTGCTCTCCCAAGTGTTGCAGCTGGTGAGGGGCAGGGATGGCTCTTCCACTTTCATGACCTCAGGGCTAGTTGTTCTAATTGTCGTAGGTGGCAAGGGGTGAGGAGATGGAGGGCATTACCCCTACGCCCAAGCCAGTCCACAGCTCTCCCATGCTCTCCCCCTCAGGCTGGCTCATCCACATCCTGGCTACCAGGGCTAGCTCTACTGTGCTGCCCAGGCAAGCTGCAGGCCTTGTTCTCTTGAGTGCTGCCACTGGTGAGAGGCTGAAGCAGCCAGTGAAGGGCAGTGCCAGCTTTGCACAGCCCTAGCACATCTATGTGGTCCCAGGCAGAAGCCCAAACCAGGGACTTCTGCATGGTCTTCAGTGGTAATTTGAGCCATAGACATCGACGCAGACCCCTGCTGCTGCATAGCCAGGGACTCAGACATGGCCCTCAGCAGCAGCACAAGCTGGGACTTCACCAAGGCTTCAGGTGGTAGGGCAGGCTACTCACAACAGGCTATTCCTTTCCACCCACTAGTCTCCAGGTCCACTTCCCTTCATAATGCTCAAACTTTTCCACTTCTCTTTTCCCATTTGTTCATCACGTACTTGACCATTGTAGTGGGTCCTGCTGAGGGTCCTGCTGAGGGTACATGGCTGGAGGGTCTCTGGATGTCTTCCTCCACCTGTTTGCTTGGTGTGGTGGCAGGCAGACTTTTGGGTGTCCTCTGCCTTCCTCTGCCGTCTTGTGGCCCACATTTATTTTTAGCTTCTAGATTCTGTGAATTTGTTTTGTGACTGCATTATGTCACTTGTGTGAATGAAAAAATATACCGAGAACTAAACCTTGGTATTATATGAATAAATAATATTTGTGCTATAATAGGAAATTTTCGAAGGGGTAACTCAGTGGTAGAGTTCTTGCTTAGTGGCCCAGGTTCCATCTCAGAACCACACACCCCTAAGCACACATATGAGACCCATAAACAGATACAAATACTCAACACACACATATATACAACACATATATACATAACATACATATACACAAAATACATCATAAACAGACACACACACAAATTATGCACATATGAGACCCGTAAACAGACATAAATACACACAACACACACATACATACAATATACACATAATACACATGTATACAAAATATATCAAATGAGATCCATAAACATAGACACACACACACACACAAATCACACACATAATACAATACACACAAAACACACCACACACATATTAGACGTATATATACATATGTACATACACACACAAACACATGCATACGTGAATAGCAACAATGTGCACACACATACACATCAACCCCCTCCCCACCCCCCAACATTAAGCTTTCAAATCCTTCCTTTGGTTGCCTTTGTCACTGGGTATGGACCTTGGGCAAGTGCACTAGCCTGGCCCTCCCCCCAGCCCCCTTACTTAACAGGCAAGGGCAGCCTGCAGCTGGGAGCAGGCTTTGTGAAACACTAAAGCCGTGGATCTCAGCACTTTGCAGCCCCTTGCTACACACACAGTCCTAGTGTGGAGTAACTCTGACTTCGGCAGAATTGGAGTTAAAAACTGTATGATTTAAAGTGTATAACGTGGTGCCCATATGTACAGATGCGGTGGCGTTCTTACAGTGAAGCAAATTAACGTATCCATTACATCGTTTAGTTGGCCAGCCCTCCCTCTTTTATTGGTGATAAGAGCACTTGAAACCTATTTTTCCCCCGTGTGTTGCCCAGGCTAACCTGGGACTTGTGATGCTTCAGCTTCCTGAGTGCTGGAATGACAGGCCTGGGGCCACTTCAGCTGTCCTAGCTGGTGTTTTGTGTCCTTTGACCAACACTTACCCGGTTCCTTTTCTCCTTTCTCCTCTATAAGCAGGATTTTACTTCTCTACCCCTGTGCGATCAATGGTTTTGAAATCTCACATACAGGGACAAGAACGGTGACTAGCAGTTAAGAGCACTTACTGCCTTTGCAGAGGACCCAGTTACCTGGCAACCTGCCTGACTTTTTTTTTTTTTAATGATTTTTTCCCCTTTATTTCTTTAAACTTTAAAAAAAATGTTTTCTGGGGTTGGAGAGACTGCTCAGTGGTCAAGAGCACACTGTCTGTTCTTCCGGACGACCCAGGTTCAATTCCCAGCACCCACATGGCAGTTCACAACTGTCTGTAACTCCAGTTCCAGGGGATCTGACGCTCTCACACCAATGCACATAAAATTAAATAAAAAAATTTTTAAATGTCTTATGATTATGGGTGTTTTGTCTGACACACATCTGTGCACTGTGTGAGTGCTTGGTGCCCTTGGAGGCCAGAAAAGAGCACTGGGTCTCTTGGAACTGGAATTACAGATGGTCATGAGATAGCTCGTGGATCCTGAGAGTCACGAGGACCAAGTACTCTTAACCACTGAGCCTTCTCTCCCGTCTCCAACTTCTTTTCTTTAAGAAAGTTTTTATTGCATTATTTCTTTGTTTAGTGTTTGTTTGCTTGGTGTGTATGTGTGTGTGTGTGTGTGTGTGTGTGTGTGTGTGTGTGTAGGACTGTGTACATGTCATGTCATGTCATGCAAACAGATGTCAGAAGACAACTTTCTGGAGTCAGTTCTCTCCTCCCTGTGGGTACCGGAGGACATACTAAGGTCAAGCATGGTTGCAGGTGCCTCTACTCTCTGAGGCAGCTCACCTGCCTGTTTTTAATGTTGTTAGAAAGCTCTGTGCTTTTCCCCCTGATGGCTGTGTCAGTCTCCTTTCTGTCAACAGTAATACAAGGGTTCCTTTTCCTCCACATCCTTCTGCATATTCTTGCAACCCCTGTCCCCCCACCCCACCGAGATTCCTTTCTCTATAATAGACATACTCACTGTCACGAGGTGGTATTTTGCTGTGGTTTTCATAGTAAACTTGAGATTGGTTGGCTGGAAAGATAAGTTTCAAACTTTAAAAAAATAAGTAGTTGCTTGGAGCAGGAGAGCTGACCCTGTCCTGAGGACATGGGAGCAGGAGAGCCGGCCCTGCCATGGCCCTGCCACAATGACATGAAGCGGGAGAGTGGGTCCTGCCCTGAGGACACAGGAGCAAGAGAGCTGTCCCTGCCCTGAAGACAAGGGAGCAGGCCTTGATCCAGGGCTCTGAGTGGACCTCACCCCAACATCTACACTATGTATGACCTGCTGGAACACATGAAGGGGCCAGACCTGTAGATTCAAAGATTAAGAATCTCCTTGACACACGGCAACAATGAGATATCTGACAGTAGTCCCAGTGAGGATCCGGTAACAATAGTGTATGCCTCCAACCAGACCCATGACTTGTAGCAATGAGCATTTGAAAGTAAACATATGTGGACAAAAAGGCTATACTGTGTGATACACTACAGCTTCTGTGACAAGATTTTTTTTGTTTGTCTGCTTGTTTTATTTTACTGGGGGTTGGTGCATGACGTGTAAATCATAGGCATTCAATAAAAGTAAAAAAAAAAAAGTAGCTTCACTTATTTATTTAAATATTTACTAACATTTGGTTTTCAGTTCTGGATAGAGTTCTGGATAGGAAAACATAGGTATTTGACCTAGGGGTTGGTGGGCAGTACATGTTTGTGTATGTTAGAGAATCACTCAACTACATCCCTACCTAGAAAAATAGCTATACTTTTTTTTTTTTTAAGCCAGGTGGTAGTGATACAAATCTTTAATCCCAGTACTTGAGAGGCAGAGGCAGACGGATCTCTGAGTTCAAGGCCAGGCTGGTCTACGGATAAGTTCCAAGAGGGCCAGGACTACATAGAGAATCCTGGTCTTGGACCACCACCCCCCCCCCGCCACAATTTTATTAATTAAATTTGTTTTTTAAGATAATTTTATACATATACACAACATTGACCACTCTCACTGCCTACCCACCTGCATTTTCTTACCGCCCCTCCTGCCAAGCTATATTTTTTCAATGAATGGCTTTTTCCTTATCAGGTCTATTCACTTTGTTTTGTGACCCACTGAGCTTAACCAAGACCATCTGTGTGAGCATGGATTTGTAGCCATCTGCTGGAGTCTGCTGGGCTCACCTGTGGTTAGACAACTGAGGGCATCAAACTATTTTTGTAAGGGGCAGATGGTATTTCTAGTTTGCAGGCCATATTGCTGTCTGGTGTAATGAACCGTTATTACTTCTTGGAGGATGAAGGAAGCCGTAGACAACATGTAAATGAGTGACCGTGACTCGGTGACAATAAAGATTTGTTTATTAAGAGGCTGCAGCCTGGCTTTAGCAAGTGGGCCATAATCCTTTGATCTGTGCATTTAAAGACTCCAGAACGACTCCACAAAGACTCCAGGAAAACATAGGTATTTGACCTAGGGGTTGGTGGGCAGTACGTGTGTCATCCACACTTGTTTGGTCCTGCATGACTACAACTGCCTTCGTTACTTGCTCTACAGTCCCATAGACAAACCCCAACCGCACCACAGCCATGGCTGTAGCACAGATCGGGATCCCTAAGATGGCCCTGCTCTGTCATTCCTTGTGTCTGTAAGAAGTGAGAAGGTTGACCTGAACCAGCAATGACAGAAACTCAGTGGTGGAACACTTTCCTAGAATGCACGAGATCCTGGGTTTTATCCTGCAAATCACTAAAAGAAAAACCTTTTAAAAAATGTCATTAGGCCTGCTCCACAGTAGGGAACCCAGGCCTGCTATACAATATAACCCGATCAAAAGCAATGCTTGGAGAAATTATAAGGCCTGAGGAAAGCCTACTATTATTGTTTTCCCAAACGTCCTTCTTAGAGATTTCTGTTTGTACCCCTACACTAGTGCTCCCTTTAATTTTGGTTAGAGAAGCTTTGTTCTGCAGTGGCAGCAGTTAATGTACACAGACTCAAACTTTTCTTTTTTCCTTTTCATTTTTTTTGAGATAAGATTTCTCTGTATAGCTTTGGCTGTCTTGGACTTGCTTTGATGACCAGGTTGGCCTCGAACTCACAGAGATCCACCTGCCTCTGCTTTCCCAAGTGCTGGGCTATCAGATGTGCTCAACAATGCCCGGTTAGATTCAGAACTTTTCAAACCGCTGAGAACAAGGGCTTGTTTAGTATTCAGCCCTAAATAGGAAATCTGTATCAATACCCCTAAAACTCAACGATCAGGGAGCAGCATCACATAAAAGGGGTGGAAAGAGAGCTGGGTGGTGGCGGTGCATGCTTGTGTGTGTGTGTGTGTGTGTGTGTGTGTGTGTGTGTGTGTATAAAGACTGTAAGAGCTGGAGGATGTGGAGGGGTGCTGTGAAATGCTGACTTTTGAGCATGAAGGGCCATCATGCTCATAAACTCACTGCTGCTATTGGTCACCTGCACAAAGGTCAAGCCAATGAGATCAGTCAACATTACAACAGGCAGCACTAACTGGACTCAGTGAATTATTAAAAAAAAAATAAATAAATAAAAAAGGAAAGGCCACAAAAGGGATGTGTTGGA
Organism: Acomys minous; assembly: GCF_964271855.1. NCBI lineage: Eukaryota > Metazoa > Chordata > Mammalia > Rodentia > Muridae > Acomys > Acomys minous. The sequence continues at coordinate 81,367,084 of NC_140497.1, read as the reverse complement.
GGATCCTGGGGAGAGTGGGAGGGGATAACTGGGTTGCATATGAGCAAGACACCTTGTTTACATGTATAAAGTTTTCTTTTAGGGAGGAAGGCAGAGTTTCCAGACAGGGTCTCTCTGAGTAGCCCTGGTTGTCCTGGAGCTTGATCTGTTTGTAGCCTAGGCTGGCCTTGAACTCACAGAGATCTGCTTGCTCTGTTTCCTGGGGTGCTGGGATTAAAGTTGTGCACCACTACCACCTGGCTGAAAACTTCAAAGAATAGATAACAGAGATTCTATTTTACAGTCTTCTTAAATATGAATGACACACCCATGCCATCGGATAGGTCTAACTTCCTGGATGCTGAGAAGAGAAACTTTGAGGCTACATCTGAATTTAGTAGGAGAGGAGGTGTAATTGATTAGTCATGTCTGCCACAGGCACCAGGATAGAAACAGTAGCATGTCTGTTAAGCATTTATGTTCCTGTGACACAGTGGTTCTCAACCTACCTAATGTCAAAACTCTTTAATACAGTTCCTCAGGTTGTGGTGACCCCCAACTAGAAACTTATTTCATTGCTACTTTATAACTGTAATTTTGCTACTGTTATGAGTAACAATGTAAATATGTGCTATTCAGGTAATCCGATATATGACCTCTATGAAAGGATTGTTTGACCTCCAAAGGGGTTGCTACCCATAGGTTGAGAACCACTGCTATGACAGGATGGTTTTCAACATGTAGCTTTGACAAGGCATCCTAGTATGCCCAGATATTTCCTTGGAAGATAAATCTAGCATATATCCATCTGGTACAGAAATGGGAGCTGTAATTTTACAAGTCTAACATATCTACTTGTATGTAAGAGTCAGGGTAAGGGTTTTGATTTTCTGCTCATGGTAGATACACACAAGAAGCAGCTAGCCACTGGGTAAAAAAGAAATTAACAACTCCTGGTTTTTTTTTTTCCACGAGATTGTCTCAGAGCAAAGATTCTTACATATTTCTTGCAAAGTTTGACAGCTGTTTATTGACTACTCATTTCACCAATTGAAGATTGCTTTCTGCCTTCCAACAAAGGAAACTACAGCATTTCATCATGTGTAAGAGGCAGCATACATTAGGTAGAGTATTAGGAGCGGAGTAAGTGGTGAGGGAGAAGTAGTGGGAAAAAGGAAGGAGGGCCAGACACATGGGAGACCTAAGTTGGAGAAATGGTGAATCGCGTAAAGGCAGAGAGGCAGAGAGGAGGCCTGGGATGCTAGCATTTCTGGGAGGATGAATTCATAGCAAAAGAGATGAACTTATCTGAGGGGCATTTATGTGGGCTCATAAAAATATGAAAATCACAGATATATGGTTTGACTTTGGTCTCTAAATAATAGTGCTCTTTGTGTCTCCTTGTGGCTTCCAACAATACCTCTTTCATAGAACTTGATACCAAGGAGGTGGGGTGGTTGTTGTGATAGACCTGACCATGTGGCTTTTATGCCCTGGACAGGTTTTGTGGCAGGTATGTGAAAGCTTTGGGTATACTGGGCTGGAAAAGCCATTGAGTCCTGGAGACAGAGCTAGTAGGCTGTTTTGTGGTAGCTTAGACAGTTGTGGCCTACCTCATGGGGTTTTGGAGAGGAATATGGACTCTCTCAGGAACAGGGGCTATTCATAGATATTTTGACTAAGAATTGGTGTGTTGATCATGATGGGGCTGACGAAGCCTCTGAGATAGTCAAAGAGGTCAGTGTCATTAACATGACATCTCCCTCACTGGGACAGGCCCTTTGGAATAAGATGGTTGGAAGGTTAGCAGCTGGAGGGTAGGCGCTACTCAAGTCCTTTGGGTTATTTTGGTGTGATTGCTTCATGCTCCAGTTCTTTGTTTTTGAATAAGAGTTCTTATTCTGTGCTGCCGCTAGCGGTTGCACTTTCTGCTTTGAATCCCCCACGATGATGAATTGTAAGCCGAGCATGAGAAACATGGATGAGCTACCTAAGTATCTTTGGTCTCAGGGCTCACTGTATCTTTTAGAGTGTTCCAGAGAGAATTCTCCCACGGGGTGTGCAGAGAGGTGAGGAAGGGTCCTCTCTGCAGCAAAGTTAGGATCCCCCAGGCTGAGCCTTGAGGGTGCTGGGGAAGAGAAGAGAGACAGATTCAAAAGCCATTTCAAAGTGAGCTGGAGGGATGTGAGGAGTGTATGAGCCATGGAAACACTCCCCAGGCAAAGGCCAATACAAGGAGGAAGTTAGGAAAAATTGGGAAGAGGGAACATAAAGAAAAGACCCTTAATCTGTGAGTGTTCATAATGACAGACACCTCCATAAAGCCATGAACCGTACGTATACTTGAAAGACAACATGGCTGACCTATCTTCTAGCCTTGGGCCAAAATCCCACAGCGGTGACCTTAGCTGGAGGTTAGTGGAAGTTTCTAGAAATTGTTCAGAAGGCTCCTTCCTCTGAAGTAGGAAAGAACTTTTGTTTATTTTTTGTATGTAAAGTCAGAGGAGGGAGAGGAAGGCTTGGTGAGGCAAAGGAGCAGAAAGGTAGCTATAGGAAGGCAATCTGAGGTGTGTTAACAGAAGCAGGGAGACCAGCCAAAGGAAGCTGATGCTAATGAGCTATATACGTCTGGCTTGCTTTAAAAATGACATGGATAAGGGCTGTGATGAATGAAGACTCCAGTAATCATCTTTGAGGAGTGGTGGTCCTGGTCTAAATATCTGTGGGGGCAGAGAGAAAGCCCCTGCAGGACAACCATCACTGCCCTTCTTTTATTGCAGATAGAGCGTCTTTCGGAGGGTGCTTTGGATTTCAGGGTTCACTTTCCTTGGTTTTCCGTCCTGAATCACTTCCATGTCTGCCATAATCCGGGTTACCTGCAAAATAGATGTGGTCAGCTATGAGAACAGGGAAGTTGGTGTCAGGAGAGCATGAGATGAGGCTTCAGAGAAGGGCAAGTGGGCATCCATGTCGAGACACGTTAATTGTCCTCTAGTACACCATGGTTCCTATGGAAACATTGGTTAGGTAGTTTGTGTGCATCTGTGTGTGTATATATGTTTCGGTCATAAATGTGACAATTGTTTGAGAGAGGTGACATTGAGATGTCTTCTTCAATAACTCTTTACCTTGTTTTATTGAAGTAGGGTCTCTCACTGAATTAGTAGTTCACTGATTTTGACAGACTATCTGGGCATCCACATGCAAAATCATGCATGAATACCCATGCATCCCCACATATGTGGGCCTATACACATGTATAACACACACACACACACACACACACACACACACACACACACACACACATTCCCATACATGGTGAGCTTGAGAGTTCTACTATGTTTGCATGGAGATGAGGGCATTGGGAAAGGTTGGGAGAGGCTCAGCCCTGGGGGGGGGTGTCCCAGATGCCTCATTTGGCTCACCTCTTCTAGCAGTTCTAAGATGTTTCCTTTTCTATTCGTGAACACATTTGTCAGAATCTGGATGAAGGCAGAGCCTTTCTGGTCATGTCTATAGGCGATGAACCCTGGGAAGGTCAGAAAATTGAGTTTGGAGACGTCTTCAGTGAGTTGAGGGGACCCCGGAGGAGGGTCCCTTCCTGAAGGAGAAGTTCAGGGGTCAGGGGTGCTGGTTCACGGGGAGGGGCATAGGCCACTGTGGGACCCTGGAGTGCTCATACCCTCTACTGTGGAATAGATGTGAAGGGCATCCGTAAAGGTTGGGATAGTTTGGAGGTTGTCCTTTGTGATCACAGAGACCTGTTCTTCACCTATTTCTTCGCCGGGGTCTCTGTGCTCTGAAACAAAGGGGAGGGAAGGGAAAAGTCAGGGAGGAGAATGGAATAACGGGAAGGTTGGAGGGCGATCTGGTGGTGTGCCAGGTTCGGCCCGGGCTCTGAGTCTTGGATTGGCCTGGCTCAGTGTTTAAGAGCATTTACTGCTTGTTTATGCAGAAGACCGAAGATCAGTTCCCAGGGCCCATGTAGGTCCTATACCTCCAGCTCCAGGGAGCTGCACCTTTTCCTGGCCTCCTCAGTTACCTGTAGTCATACATGCAATACATACACACACACTCACATAGACTAAAAATAAAATAAAGATCGAAACCACAAAGACTCAGCTGGACGTAATGGTGCATGCCTATCATCTCAGCACTTGGGAAAATAAGGCAGGAAGATCATAAATTGGAGACCAGCCTGGACTACATAATGGGCTCCAGGCCAGCCTGGGATACACAGTGAGATTCTGTTTTAATACCCTTGCCCCAAAGACCAAGGGTGTGCTGTCCCAGTCCCCACCTCCTCTACAGGCCTGAATGATGTACACTTTCGGCTTGGCTCTCAGGCCCTTGCAGTTCTTGTTGTTCAAGACCTCAAACAGATCCTCCAGTCTGACCATCTTCTCGTCTTCTCCCTTGAGAAGGCCTTCCTCGCCGTGTGCCATGAGCACCACGAAGGCGCAGCTGACAGGATCTTTCCAATTATCTATGGTCTGCTGAAATTTGTCCATCTCATCCAGAAATTGCTTGGAGGAAGAGGAATGAACAGGATTAGATAGGTCCCCCAAAGCCTAGCCCCCCTTCCCTCCTCACTGCTGGCTGCTCAATACCTGCGCAGTAGGATCTCTCTTCACGGTGCTTTCAAATTTCAGGTGACGGAACATGCGTTCCAGGGCATCAATGTCTGCCTCACAACCCTCTCGGGCTTTGGTGACACACAGTGTCAGGGCCAGATGGGCACCTGACATATCATACCTTTCCTAGGGGAGAGAGACAGAGGAAGAAGAAAACACAGTACAGTGAAGCCTGGGGTTGGCAGCTAAAACCCAAGGTGCCTGTGGCATCAAACTTCAAAGTTTGTATTTGTGGTACTAGGAATCGAACCCAAGGCCTTGCCTGTACTAGACCAGTGCTCTATCACTGAGCCATATCCCTAGCCCCTGATTCTTAAATAAAAAACAAGTATAAGTATAAATGCATCCACTCAAGCATGGGAGACACACTAGTGGCTCCGTGCCCATGCCCATATGGACAGCATGGGTTGGACCTAGTGAATATACGAATAAAAGAAAGCATGAAGTTGGGAAGGGACATACTGGGGAGAATATGATGAGAGTTGGAGAGGAATAGGAGTGGATATGATCATATTTCATTATATACATGTATAAAATTCTCAAATGATAAAAATATAAACAACAGCAACAACAAACCAAATAAATATCTGGTGTAAGCATTTCCCAAATACTGCACGGGTATATTTAGACAAGAAAACCATTTGTTAGTAATGTAGAATTCTAAACCACCTAAATATTCTCTATTTTCGTTCCCTAAGGGATGGTAATTCCTGTTTTGAGTCTAACTTCGAATTTTGGATATAAATGAGTGCGTGCATGTGGGTTTGGAAGACCACCTCCAGTGGTCAAATCTGGTGGGTTTGACTCTTTCCTGATCCTTCTAGACATAGCTCTGGGAGTAGGGGTGATCTGACTGTGACATCTGTCACCCCATTGACCTACAGGGCTGGCTCAGTAGATGTCTCTTTCCTCCCCCACTACTCCCTGTGTGTCCTTCCTAAAGCTGTGTGCTCAGCTTAAGAGGAAGATCTTCCCTGACTGACACGTAGGTCAGAAGTGTAGGAGTAACCGCACTCCCGTGCTCGAGCTTCCAAACAGGCTGCCAAGAGGCTCAGGGTGCTCTGAGGAGCTCTCCATTTCGTGCTTCCTTGCCGAGGTCTCAGAATGCCTAAATCCATGACTGAGAGCCTGTCTTATACCATCTGAGAAAGAATGTGTTGGGTGGGATTCTGCGCTTCTTTACTGAAGAAAAGCAGTGGACTGAGAATCAAAATGATAAGGGCTTAGTTCTTGGAGACAGATGTACTGTATTCCTTTCCTCCCTTTCCAACTTGGATTCCATTTCTGGATCTCTCTCTCTCTCTCTCTCTCTCTCTCTCTCTCTCTCTCTCTCTCTCTTGGTCATCCTTTCTACTCTTTCTGAACCATTAGGTTTTTCACCCCTTTCCACATCCCCATGCGTTCTGTATCCTCACCCACCTCCTGCAACGGCTGAGGGCTGCTCATCTCTCTTTGATTCCAAGTCCGGCTTTCGGCACCCTTGTCTTGGCCTGGAGGTCAAGAGAACATAGGTAGAAAGTTCTACGAAGGAAGCCTGAGGGGATGACCTGGCAGATTCATTTGTCTATCTTGGGCTTTTGAGACTGATTAGGAAAGTTACTATGTGGTCAGACCTGGACGAGAAATGACAGTCCCTAGAGTATGTTCTCTCTAGAGTTACAGTATGGTGGAGTCTTTCACCCATGCTATTCTAGGCCCATCAAAAAAATGACATCTCTCTCTCTGGGTGGTGGTGGTACACACTTTTAATCCCAGCATTCAGGAGGCAGAGGGAAGAGGGTCTCTATAAGTTCCAGGCCAGATTGGCATACAGATTGAGTTCCAGGCCAGCTAGGGCTACACAGAGAATCTTTGTCTTGAAAAACAAACAAGCCAAAGCAACCAACCAACCAACCAACCAACCAACCAATAAATAAATAAAAACAAAAGCAAAAATGACATCTCTTAAGCCTCTCTTCCCTCCTCCAAAACATTTACCTGCCTGTGTTGGGGCAGACTTCTTCCCCTGCACCCCCCAGGACTGATGATCATGGCAAAGAGCTCACATACTCCTCTATTATACTAAGGGATTCTGGCTGGGGAGGGCTCAGGCTGAATAGAGAATCCTATCAAAGTGAGGGCTGGCTTGATACTGTCCTGGTGGGCCTTTCCTCTGCAGAGGTCAATCTACCTCGTTCTCTGCCTTGAGACTGAGCATCTGCCAGGAGTCTTCATCCTTCTCTCGGAGTCCCATCTTGTACTCTGGCTAAACTGAAGAATGTCTGGCACACCCTGGGCCTTTCCCTGCACTTCTCTATCAGACTGAAATGCTTCTTATGATTGGAGTGACACAATGTCTGTTATGCCTTTTCTCTATTGAACATCCTTCCACCCACTTATGAATCCACATGTTCATCTGCTATCCATCCATGAGTCCATCCCTCCATCCATCCATCCATCCATCAATCCATCCATCAATCCATACACTTTTTTTTATACAACTGTGTCCAACTGGGCACTCGCCCCTTCAGTTACTCTCCTTTCACCCACCAAGCAATCATCCATCCATTCATTTATACACCAACCATCAATCTATAGGCTCTCCATATGTTTATCCCCCCACCCTCTTGCATCTACCTCTCCACTCCTCTGCTGACCAAGCACATGTTTCCTGAGGATTTATTATGTATTAATCACTGGGAAGACATTACATCAGATAGATCTTCTCCTTGCCCTCATGTAGTTCTGTGACACACATGAACATCAACTCTTTTTCTCTGCTATGAACACACCACACACACACACACACACACACACACACACACACACACATATGGATGAATGCGGCATGAGGAAAGAGAGCCAACTACTGTGACTAAGGAGGTGATAGGAACCCAGCTCTGAAATCAGAAACAGCAGACCCCCATCTCCACCCTGTCACCCCAAGAACTTAAGCATCAAACTCTCTCTCTCTCTCTCTGAGCTTCAGGTTTTGCATCTAGAAAGGCAGGACCTTGGAACAGCAGTAGGTACTTTAATGAAAGGTAAGGTAAGGCAGGCTTCATGATCCCTACTGGCCTCCTGGATGTGCCACTCCCTTTTCTGCCTGTTTATACTTGTGATACAGCATGCATGATTTTACAAACTACTCATCATATATCACGTGAATCATCTTTATGAGTGCATGCATGTAAAGATGGTTGCAAGACAGATGTGCTCACAAATAAAAATAATTTTACAAGAAACATGCCATACTATATGTGACTGAAAAATATTAGATTCCTTAGGCTAGAACAAAGAAGAACTTGAAGCCGAAGCAGCCATCTTCTGACTCTTACTCCTGTGGTTGAACTGGTAGCTGAGCTCAGTTTTCATAGCCAAAGCCTGCTGCCCTTTATCTGTGTCTCCATCAGGGCTGACAGCGTGGGTGGAGAGGCAGTGTTGAGGAGAATGTGTGGAGCAGACAAATAACAAGTAAATGAACAGATGAGAAAAGGCCTGTGTGGACAGATGGAAGAATGGGTGGACTTTTCTTCAGTTCTGTCAGAAAAGAAAAGGGGAAGGGGGAAGGAGGGAGGGAGGGAGAGAGGGAGAAAGAGAGGGAGAGGGAGGGAGAGGGAGAAGGAAAGAGAGGGAGAAGGAGAGAGAGAGGGAGAGAGAGAGAGAGAGAGAGAGAGAGAGAGAGAGAGAGAGAGAGAGAGAGAGAGAGAGCGCAAATCCCTCACCAGCTGCAGAAGCAGGTGCTCCTTAGGGACAGGCCCTGGCTTGTCTCTTTCCAAGCTGCGGATACAGTGCTGCCGCCCAGGAGGAGTTTAAGTCCACCACGTGCTGCTCTCCGAGAAAGGGTGGACACAGAGAGCAGAGAGATCTTTCTGCGTTTCTCCCAAAAGCAGGTCTGTGACTGGAGTAGTGCAAACTCTGTCCCTTTATTGCCAGCAAGTTTTCTGCCACTCAAGAAACCTCATGACGAGAGGGCCACACCCTCGACAGCAGGTGTGGAAATAGTCAACCGCCCATGGAATGAGTGAAGGAATGATGGCGTGGCTCAACGACACCCCCCCCCCTTCCACTGGCCTAGGTACTTGACGTAGAGCAGAGCATCCAAATGAAACAAACAACATCCTGCCCTCCCCCCACCCCCAACTCACAGCCCCACAGCCCAGGGCTCAGCTCTACTCGTTATTAAGATGTGATCTCTATCATTAATCCAATTTCATCCATTCATTCCACCCTCTATCAGGCAGCCTCATTTTCTCGTGATCTCCAATCCTCAGGAGCCCTCAAGAGGCCTTAATTAGCATTGTCCCTCCCATTTTGAAGCCGAGTCTCATGGCTGTGCAAATAGGTGGCGGCTCCAGGACAGTACTTGGCGTTCGAACCCAGGACTGTCTGGCCCAGCTGCCTCCACGGTGCCTCACGTTTTCCTCATCAGCTCTTCCTCTTCCTCCTCAGTTCTTTCCTTGTGTCTTGTTTTCTGATTATTTTTATGTTGGCAGCTTTCATGAGGTAAACTTGTAACATCACCCAATGCTTCCACTTGACGGGGTCCAATTCACAAGCTTTAACACGTTTACAGAGCAGTGGAGGGACTCTTCATGCGCACTGCCTTACAAAGATAGGGTCTCTCATTGAACCAAGAGTTAGGTTTGCAGCCAGAAATTCCTGGCCATGCTCCTGTCTCTGTCTCTGACCGTGCTAGGGCTGTAGGCCTGGGCATGTGGCCTCACCTGGCATTCTGCATAGGTTTTGGGGATTTGAATTTAGATCCTAGCTGGGCGTGGTGGTGGTGTACACCTTTAATCCCAGCACTGGGGAGGCAGAGGCAGGCAGAGGCAGGCAGATCGCTATGAGTTCGAGGCCAGCCTGGTCTACAAAGCGAGTTTAGCACAGCCAAGGCTACACAGAGAAACCTTGCCTCAAAAAAAAATTTTAAAAAAAGATGAATTTAGATCTGGATGCTTGTGTCTGAAAAACTCTTATTCACCGAGGCATCTGCTCAGCCATGCATTTTTAAAAGTAAATTTTATTACACATATATTTATTAATTGCATACCACAATCCATGTCATAGCAACTATATGGAATTGTGGGAATTGGTTCTCTCTTTCTACCTTGTGGTCCAATGGGTCAATCTCAGGTCATCAGACTTGCAGTAAGTTCCTCTACCCATTGAGCCATCTTGCCCACCCACCATGTTTTGTATATGTGGCACTTGCGTGTGTGGGAGTGCACGTACGTGAGTATACACATGTGTGGGAATCCGAGGTCAATATTGGATATCTTCCTCTATTGCTCTCCACCTTAGTCTTTGAGACATGGTCTCTCACTGAACGTCAAGCTCACTGATTCAGCTGGACTGACTGGCCAGCAAGGCCCCCCGCCCCCATCCCCATATCTACTAGTCTTCGCCTCCTCATGGTTAGGATTATAAACGTGTCCTGCTGTACTCAGCTTTCTATATGGGTGCTGCGAACTTGAACTCAGCATCTCATGACTGAGCCATCTCTCTATTCCTCCTTTTCTGCATATTTCACCGGAATTGATTCGTATTGTGAATACATTCTTCTGTGTCTGGCTTCTTTCATTTAGCATAGTATCTTTGAGGTTCTTTGACATTATAGCTTTTACCAGTCTCCATTGCTCTTCAGCATTGAACGAGCACTATCCCATTGAGTGAAACCTGTCTGATGAAGGATATTTGGAGCATTTTTGCCTTTGGATGAGGTGCATTACACATATTCAAGTGCAATGTTGTATACAGTCATGGACAAATGTTTATATAAATGCATGTATTTTCATTACTTTCTTAAGAGTGGAATACTGAAACAGGGACTTTTTTTGGCTCTCATAACTGGAATATTCCTGTCTACTCACTTCTCCTGTTTTCTTTGGGACTACCCAGTGCAAATCCCATAATTTTCTCTACAATTTCCCAAACACTATCCCACTATCCTAATATAAAACACTAGAATTAATTTTTTTCTGCTTTTTGCATTTCACACAAGTGAGATCTCATAATATACTCTTTTAAATTTTATTTTGAAAATTTAGTTACTTTTTAATTACACTTCTCTTTCTCTCTCGTGTGTGTGTGTGTGTGTGTGTGTGTGTGTGTGTGTGTGTGTGTGTGCGTGTGCTCATGACAATGGTGCAGTGCATGAGTGGAGGTCAGAGGGCAATCTTTGGGATTTGGTCCTCTCTCCACCATGCATGTGCCTGGGATTGAACTCAGGTAGTCAGGCTTGGCAGCAAGTGCTTTTATCCTCTAATCCATCTTGCTAGCCCAATGTTGATATCTTTCTGAGTTGGTCCACTCAGCATTGTGTTTATGAAGTCCAGTAATTTTTATGCATGTATTTAGATCTTCAATCCAATTGCTTTAAGGTACTGTTTCTTGGGCTTTTAAAAATTATTCACACTCACAGGCCATTTGAGATCTTTTTCCTCATTGTCCTGTCATGAAATTTCAGCTAATTATTTATGTATCTATGTAACTATGTATCTATATATCTATCTATGTATCTATCTATCCATCTATCTAATATACATACCTATCTATTTTATGGTCTATTTATCTACATGTCTGTACACATATTTATATCTGTATATGCTGTGTATATATCTGTGCATCTGAGACATACAAAGAGTAAGGTTAGTTTTTTTCCTTTCAGACCAATTTTGCCCTGCTGGTGGTGGTGCTGTTCCCTGAGGATGGAAGTTTCTACGTACTGCACCTTGTGGACAGACCACACCTTTCTTACCTGATTTCTCACGAATGGGTATTTGGGCCATTTCTAGTGCAACATTTTAGGTTATGAACCAGGGAGTTGTGCACATAGAACATGCATCTTTTGGTGAATGGACACATACATTTCTTCTGGGTATACCTTTGTGAGGAGCCATTGACAGAGTGGCAACTCTGCTTCGAGCCTCATGCCAGCAGTCCACAGCACGCAAAGTCCACAGCAGCGTTGGTTTTCCACCCTTTCTACCTTGGTCATCTCAATACACGAGCACCCTCCAGGCTCTGTGAGCTGCAATATTTCACTGAGTGGGTGTCAGGAATTTGTTTAGTCATTCCTTTGCTGATGGACACTTCAGGTGTTTCTTGTTTTTCTCTGTGACAAGAAAAGGCTGCCATGGGCAACCTCACACATGCCACTTTAAACACAAAACTGAGTCTCTTTTATTTTCAAAAATTAAAAACATGAGTGCATTTGTATATTTGCCCTTATGCGAGGGTGTGCATGTGCCACAACTTTTGGGAGTCAGTCTTCTCCTCTTCTCATGTGGTCCTAGGAATCTCACTCAGACAATCAGGTGTGGCAGCAAGTGAGTGCCTTTACTTTCTGAGCCATCTCACCAGCCCCTAAGACTTTTCTGAAGGTCAGGTTCATAGAAATAGACTTACTGGTTCTCAGATTGTTGGACACTCTGACATATTCTGCCTGTCATCATTCCTGCCCCCAGTCACCTTTCTATCTCAAACAATATGGCGCGGGGGGGGGGGGGGGAGGAAGGGCAGAACATTCATTATTCCCGACTTGTCCTCAACCCAGGCTATTCATGCCAAGCCCAGATTTCCCATGTGTAAAATCAAGGTGACTCTGCCTGTGTTCTCAGGCTGCGTGGGAGACATATATACAGCAGTGCTTGAAGCTGGCTCTCTGCACCTAGGACAGCCACGCTGTGATTCCTCCTCTATTTTTTCATGTTGGCAGTCATGCAGATAGGCACCACTATGCTAGGCTTTCTCCCTAGTCTTTCCTCCATTCACTCTGTTATTTTCAGCCATTGTTCCCTAGGATGTGGCCCAGATATTTCTATGGAAAAACCTATCCTCCTGTGTAATGGCAGCACATGCTTTCAATCCCAGCACTCTGTGAGTTCAAGGCCAGCCTGGTCTATGGAGTGAGTTCCAGGACAGCCACCCATACACAGAGAAACCCCATCTCAAAAAACCCCAAAACCAATCAACCAACCAACCAAAACAAACAAACAAACAATAAAAAGAAAAATGAAAAACAGCAACCTATCCCAAAATAGAAAACATGTGAACCTGAGAATATTCCCTCTTGAATCCTCTAGCTCAGACAGTGAGCATCTCCTGTTGGAGTCAGGCCAGGAGGAAAGGTAAAGAAAAACGCTGGCTGATGTGCAGGTGGGCTTTCATGTAGTATTAAGGTTGTGGGATACCGGCCCTTGCCTGGTGGTACTTACCCTTAGGAACACTGTGAGAACTGGGAGTTTTCCAGTCTGCGACAGCTCATCACATGATCACCTCTAGTGACAAGAACCCAGTCTAGAGTGCAGAAAAACGGAAAACTGATCTGTGTTGGGGTTTGCTGCAAATGAGATGACAAAAGATCAAAAGCTTCTAAAATGTTTTAGAATTCTTGGCTGCTTTTGTTTTTGTTTGTTTGGTTGGTTTTTGGTAGCATTAAAATGCTGTGTGTATGCATGCATGCATGCATGCATGTATGTATGTATTATGTACATATTTTTGGAGATTTCTTTTACTCTATTTGTGTGCATGTGTAAACCCAAGTTTAATGTCAGGAATTGTCTTCCATCTCTCTTCCATAGTTCATTGGAGCAGAGACTGTCAATCAATCCCAGAGCTTATGGATGCAGTTTGTCCTGCTAACCCACTTTCTCTGTTGATCCTTGTCTCTGCCTTCTAAGGTTGGAATTGCACTATGCCCACCTAGCACGCATGTGAGTTCTGAGCTTCTGAACTCTGGTCCTCATGCTTGTCCAGCAAGTGTTTTAACTACAGAGCCATCTCCCCTGCCACTGAAGCATTATTTAGTAAGTGTCTTTTTTTTTTTTTTTTTTTTTAAACAGGAGCTGGTCAGCTAAGAAGGTAAAATTTTGGAGGAAGGAATTGGGGATGTGAGTATCTGCTGCTGTGTGTGTGTATGTGTAAGATGTGCATTGGGGCACAGGCCTTTAATCCCAGCTCTGTGGATTCAGGGCAGGTACACTTCTGAGTTCAAGAGCAGTCTGGTCTACAGAGTAAGTTCCAGGACAGCCAAGGCTACACAGTGAAACCCTGTCTTAATAAATCAAAACCAAAACAAAACAAAGCAAAAAGAATGTATAAAATTTAGAACAACACACACACACACACACACAGAGAGAGAGAGAGAGAGAGAGAGAGAGAGAGAGAGAGAGAGAGAGAGACAGAGAGAGAGAGAGAGAGAGAGAGAGAGAGAGAGAGAGAGAGAGATGAACAAAATCCAAACCGTGAAAAGCAGAGAAGATAATAATAAAGTTCATTTGCAGCATTTGACAATTTCTTTCGTGTAAATATTCTTGTGGCTGGTGTCAAGCTATCAAGATAATGCCTGAATGTGGGTTTAGGAAGAAGAGGCCTGAAGTCAGGACTGAGTGGTATACAGGGCAGGAGGGAGTCTCAGACGGGCTATGCCTAGGTAAGGGTATTGCCTGAGCAATTTCCTTGGAGACAGTATATGTAAGTATCCAGAAAGAAAAAGCAGGTGACTGAGTATCTTGGGATGTCTAGTTAAATCTTGCAATGGAAAGTGATAGGGAGGGGTCCTTATTGACTTTTCTTTACCCCACCCATGCTGAAATCTGGTGATATCCCTGGTCTTCTAACAAGACATACGCCTGTATGTCAGGAGGTGTGGGAGAGAAGGATGTGTCGATGTAGTCTAGGATAACAGCTAATCAACTACCTCAATTGATTAACTGTGCTAATAAGGTATCAGATGATGGGTGAATGAGAGGAAGACTTGTATACAGGCTTCATGGATGGATACATGGCCAAAGTCACAGGGTAACGGGGTTTTTTTTTTTTGGTGGGGATGGTGGGGGGAGGGAGACAATACAGAGGGATGCCAGCATGGACAGTAGCAGAGGAGAGAGCTCTGTGGACATGGAGCTCCATGCTTGCTTTCATATGGCTGAGGAATAAAGTGTAAGAGGATGGTGGTGTTACTCAGTGAGCCTGGGTGGTGAGAGGCTATTGTATGACCCTGTCCGGGGGAGATGCACACAAACGTTTACTCACCCTGAGAGAGTACTGAACTTGGCGAAACAATGGGTTTATTTGTGTTACTCACAGGAGTATGGATAAAGTGTTACTTAGGAGAATGAATGACTCAAAGGTCACCAGAAGCTCATCCCAGCCTGGCTGACAGATCGTGAAGCTGTGTCCCTGGAGCTTCCTGCATGACTTGCAGGCAGCTTGACAGGTTGGAGAGTGTCCTCTCCCTAGAGTCTTTACTGCTTTTATAATCTTATGGAGGGGTAGGGTCTTATGCATCCCGTCAGTTTGAGGGCTACACACTAAGAACATGCATCAAAGAGTGGAATGGTTGGGGGTGGGCTCTGAGGCTCTGAGCCATGCCACTATGTGGATAAACCCTGAAAATATGCCAGACACTATGCCCATGTTGTGTACTGTGGCCTGGGAGAATCAAATACCACATTGTGCCATATTTGATATCCATCATCAGTGGCTTGATATCAGGAAGCGATTGACATTCACATTCATACTTAACAGTAGTATTCTGAAACCTTGTACTCTTTGACCAACATCTCAAAGCCACTGTGAAATTGGAGGAGCACATCATAGTGACTTGCGGCACACGACTCAGAGACAATGTATAATAAAGCACTGCATTCTTAAATGACAAGCAGATACAGTGACGGGTGTGCTTGTTAGCCTAGCTTAATCATGTCACCATGTACACCAGCCCACTCTATTTATGGGTTCTGCATCCGTGAATCCCACTCACTGCTGACTGAAAATCTTTGGGAAGGATCAGTGAATTGTTCAACTGGTAAAGGTGTTTGCTGCCAAGCCTGAGGATCTGAGTTCAATTCCTCGGGGCTTTACACGGTGTAAGGGAAAGACTGACTCCTGAAAGTTGTCCTCTGACTTCCACATGCACATCTTAGCAAGTATGTGCTCCCAAACACAATGCATGCACACACACACACACACACACACACACACACACACACACACACACACACACAGAGAGAGAGAGAGAGAGAGAGAGAGAGAGAGGAAAATAAAAAACTATTTTAAAAGGAGGAAAAAAACTGGCATCTGAGCTGGCTGCACAGGCCTACAATCCCAGCTACTTGAGAGACTGAGGCAGGAGGATCACATGCTCAAGGCCAGTCTGGATGACTGAGACCTTGCTTCAAAGCAAGAAATAAGAGGAGTCCTGGGGGTGTGAGAGCCAGAGGGTATGGAGGACAGTACTGAACCAGAGCCCTCTAAACCAGCATGATCAAAGCTCATAGGAACCATCTCTCCAGTCCAGGTCTTGGGTATTTTCTAGCAATGCCCATACACAGGGCTGTAGTGGATATAAACATGTTTTTGTTTTGATCCCAAGTGTGATCTGCCGAAATCCTGCCGACTACGCCAGGTGGATCACTCCCAGGAACTGAAGCCAACAAGATCTATTTTCCCTGTTCCCATAAACCTTCTTTCCCTCCTGTCTAGGGTAGGTGGGTTGGAAGGGAGGTATAAGAATTTAAAGAAGCCCAAATAAAGTAGGTTTGGAAAAGTTGGAGCCTACAGGTGACGCCCAATGTGCTTTGGGCATAATGGGTGACTTAACTTCTAATTTTGCCGGGGAAGATACAGGTTTTCAAGATACAGCAATGCTCTTTCAGGGTGTCAGCAAAATCATAGCTGCTGTTGCAAAGTTCTTTCCTGCTTTTACCCAGAGGGAATTTTTTGTTGTTGTTTTTTTCTTTGTCTTTTTGCTGTATAACATTTTTTAAAAGGTTGGAAGTAAGACCAATAAGATACGAAAACCGGAAGGGTCAGTAAACTCTATCGTTCTGGAAAGGATTGCAGAGTTGGCTGTACAACTAGAGAGTTTGTGGTTGAAGCTTTTGGAAGGTAAAGGAAAAAACACCTGGTAGCTGAGAGCCAGTGTTTCCCACAATTGCCTCCCTGCCCTTCTCCACGCACCAGCGTGTGGAAGGGGGCAGAGAAAATCGGGAAGCTGGAGAGGCTGTAAAGATTCTACAGGAACTAGAAAGCGGACAAGCCAAAAGGCCTTCGGAGACAAGTGCTCCGGCAGAGAGTGAACTATATACAGTAGCCTAAACACACTGATACGTGTTGTTTACTATGATGCCAGCAGTCAGGAGACTGGTGACAGGAGATTCGAGGGCTCACAGTTTGAGGCCAGCCTAGGTCACACACTGAAACCTTGCCTTAAAATGAATTATATGAAGGTGGTTGTGGTGGCACAAGCTGGTAGGGTTTGCGGAAGGAGGTGGAGGCAGGAGGATTGTGAGTCCAGGACAGCCAAGGCTACACAGAGAAAGCCTGTCCTGAAAATACAAACAAACAAACAAACAAACAAACAAAAAACCCCAAAACATGTTTATATCCACCACACAGCGCCTACACAGGTCTGCAACCAGGTCCTTTGAGTATATATTATGACTTCCAATTTAGTGTTTTTATGGGATTCCTGAGTGTGCCAATGATTGCGTCCTTTCTTGTGCCTTCTCTTGGGTTCTTCTCCTTCTATTTGTTTTGTCCAACACCAATGGGTTTGTTTATGTTTTATTTTTACGTCATGTCATATCGGATCATATCATATCTTTTCATTAGTATCTCTTAGAGTTCTGTTTGGTTTTTAAAGAGAGGCAGGAAGGAAGTGGATTCCGATGGGAGGGGAGGGGCCGGGAGGAACTGGGAGGAGGAGAGAGAGAGGGAACCATAACCAGGATATACCATGGGAGAAAAAAAAAAAACAAAATCTATTTTCAATAAAAGGAAAAATAAAATTCTGTATAATATCAAGTGATTGTAACCAATAAATAGTTGTGTTAGTATATGACACACACACACGTATATGGCTTTATAGCACAGTGGTAGAGCATGAGTTTAGCGTGCACAAGAAGGTAAGTTCAGTCCTGAGCTGTTCCATGTAAACTAAAAGTCTCACAGAGCTCCTTCTTCATTCTCACTGTTCCGTTAATGATAGAGCACAACTGTTTCCTACCATTTGCGTTGACTCGGTGTTATAAACAAGCTACAGATACTTCCCAGTGTCGAAGGGAGGCAGGAGTAATGATGGCTCAGCAGTTGAGAAGAACACTTGCTGCTTTTGCACAGGACTTGAGTTTGGTTCCTGATACTCACCCAGAGGCTCACAACCATCGGCGGCTCCAGCTCTAGGGACCTGATCCCCTTTTCTAGCCTCTTCAGGTATTGGCATATGTGTGGCACACACACAGACCCAGACACATAAATACAAATAAAATTTAAATACTGTTCAGAAGGGCTGGGGTGTGTAGCTTGGCTGGTGGAATGCTTGCCTCATGTACGAGGAGTGCAGAGTCTGATCCCCAGCACTGCGTAAAACTTAGTATAGGAGCTCACATTTTTTCATCCCAGCACTGGGAGGTAGAGGCAGAAAATCAGAAATTCAAGGTCATTTCAGCTACATATGGAGTTCCAGGCCAGCCTGGGCTACCTGAGACCATGTCTTTAAAAGGAAGCAAAAGTACATTGAAGGATTGAAGGATGCCTATACGTTGTATGCAAAACCAGTGCTATTTAAACATTTTTATTACAATCATTTATTTCACATATGAACATGGGTGTGTGAATGCCATAGCATGCGTGAAGGTCAGAGGACAACTTGTAGGAGTTGGTTCTGTTCTTCCACTATATAGGTCCTGAGGATTGGCGTCAGGTCTTCAGGACTGATGGCGACCACCTGTACCCACCGAGTCATCTCACTGGCCCTGTGTCTCTGCAGCCACCAAGTGTTTTCTCTGTCGGAGCCTGTATTCTGTGTTGCCAGTGGACGGTTTCAGCAGACCCAGGACCTGACCCTTTTCCCTGTATCATGAGCAACAGAAGAGAGCTGCACAGTGATGAAAAGAAGGAAGGCTGCCTTGGAGCGTAAACAATGCCCTACACACAGCACTGGCAGGATGGGGTAGCATCTCGCTAAGCAGGATTTTGTCAGCCACAGTTCAGGAAGACGCCCAATGCCCCAGGCACTCACGTCCTCCTTGAAGACATGGAAGTTTTGCAAGACCTTAGCTTGACAAGCAACTGGGAGGGCTTCTGTGTGGCTGTGAGTTTTCAGGCCTTCATGTGGAACATTTTATTTTATTTTTAAATATCCCCTCTGGTATTTGTTACCACATATATTTACAATAAGACTACAGGTAGATTTAATAGCAGTAATAATACTAGAAGCTGTTATGGTTGGGTAAAAAGCTTTTCATGACTTATTTATTTTTCAATCTAGGGAACTGAACCTAGGGTCTCATACAAGCTGGGCAAACACTTGACTATTATGTTGTATCCCGACATCTTTTTACATTTATTTGTTTGTTTGTTTGTTGAGACAGGGTTTCTCTGTGTGGCCTTGGCTGGCCTGGACTCACTTGTAGATGAGGCTGGCCTCGAACTCCCAGCAATCTGCCTGTCTCTGCCTCCCCGAGTGCTGGGCTTACAGGCATGTGCCACCGTGCTCAGCTTTAGTTTTTATTTTGAAACAAAGCCTCGCTGAGCTGCCCAGGCTGCCTTTAGCTTTGCAATCTTTCTTTCTTCAGCTATTAGGGCAGCTGGGATCTCAGGCCTGTGCTACCAGACAGACCAGGTGAAACAGCTTGATTTTTCAATAGCTTGTTTTCCCCTATTTCATTTGCAATTTTTTTTTTTTTGCAGAGATGGGTTGATGTCTCAACACAGCAAAAACCACCTAACATATTTTTGCCTTGTACAAAAGCACATGGCGTTCTTAATGGACACTTGTAATTATGTATAAGTATGTGGTGCAAATTGACACTTCAGTATGTGATTGTAATATATAATGATGAATTGGCGTATACATACATACATACATACGTATATATATGCCAATTGATCATATATATGTAAACATACATATAGTAAAGGACACAGAATCCCCAAAGTTCAGGTAGGATGAATATATCTATGTGTGTGTGTGTATGTGTGGCCTATGAACACATGTGGAGGCCAGAGAAGTGTCTGCTTTGTCACTCCAAGACTCTTCGCCTTACTCCCTAAGGACGAAGGTCTCTCACTGAACCTAGAGCTAGGCTGGTAGCCAGCAAGCCACAGTGACGCTCCCATCTCTGTTTCCGGCATCACTATAGGTTCAGGTGATACATGACCACCATTGGCTTTTTGGGTGCATGCTGGGGATTTGAACATAGGACCTTATGCTTGAGGCAAACACTCTGAGGGCCGGCTCCCCCATTACCTGGCCCTTACTTACCAGAGGAAGCTTTTTAATCCTTTCTTGGAATTTTCAACACCAGGACTTGAAACCTACTGACAATTGTGCGACAACTTCCTCAGAGGGAAAAAATGTGCAAGTTTAAGGGGAACCGAGGTGGGGTCACGGGTGTTGAAGGCAGCTCTGTCACTCTTGATGGAGTCTGTAGCCTTGGGGTCAGGTAGGGGAGAAGAAAGAGCTGGAAGACCTCTGGCCACTGCAGGTCCATGCTGAGACAGTCACATCAGTTCCACCAAAGGTCCTCTGCTCTGGGGAGCCCAAGGAGATCAGAGGAAGAAGCAGTTTTGTTTCTGACTTTGACCAACTACACTCTTCCTTCCTGGCTATGGCTATGATTTCCATCTTGGCCAGACTCATGTTGTCCAATTTTTATTTTTCTAATTTATTATTTAAAATGTATGTATTTGGGGGCTAGCAATTGCCCAGTGATTAAAACCACTGGCTGCTGCCCTAGAGGCCCTGTGTTTAATTCTTAGTGTCCGTGTGGTGGCTTACAATTGCCTGTAACCCCAGTCTCAGGGGATCCACCGCCCTCTTCTGGCCTGTGCAGGAACTGCACATAAATAGTGCACAAACCCACGCAGGCAAAACACCCCCTACACATAAAATAAAAATATTTTTAAAAAAGGGGAAAAAGAGTGCATTTAGGGGGGGATGGGTTGGAGATAATGGCTCAATGGGTAAGAAAGCTTGCTGCACAAGTATGAAGAATTCTAAACCCAAAATCCCCTCCCCCGAAATGGGGCATACCTACATGCGTGCTTGTAGCCAGCCTCAGTGCTGTGGGGAGTGGAAACAGGATGATTGTTGGGGCTTGCTGTCTAGCTCCAGTTTCAGTGAGAGACCTTGACTTCAGGAAGGCAGAGAGTGGTAGAGTCAAACATCTAATGATCTTTGGACTTCTGCACATGCATAGGAGCACACAGCCCACCCCACATGTGTGTGCATACCACATACATATATCACACACAATTGCAAAGAAAAAAAATAATGTGCACGTGTGTGTATGTGTGTGTGTGTGTGTGTGTGTGTGTGTGTGTGTGTGTGTGTGTGTGTATGTGTGTTTGTAGGTGTAGGGAGGAAGGAAGCGTCACTCTGTATAACTGAGTAGAAGACAGAAACATAATGGAGGAGAGCAGAGACTTTGCAGTCCAGCATTCTGGCCTGGATTCCTGACCCTGCTGTCTTCAGTCATAGAACCATTGGTGAGTCAGCTTCTTAGTCTGTAAAGAAAAGATACTGATTCCCACTTTATTAGAGTGTCACCTGGGTTGATAAGCCTAAAGCACTTGGGGAAGTTCTGGTTATTTTTAGAGGGCACTTGGCTCCCTGGTACCCTTTCCCCCCCATTGCTCTCTCTCTGTCTCTCTGTCTCTCTGTCTCTCTGTCTCTGTGTCTGTCTGTCTGTCTGTCTGTCTGTCTGTCTGTCTGTCTCTCTCTCTCTCTCTCTCTCTCTCTCTCTCTCTCTCTGTGTGTGTGTGTGTGAGTGTGTGTGTAAGCTCAAAATCCAATCATCCCCCATCACTCTTCCACCTTATTTACTGGAGCAGGGTCTCTCAGTGAGAGTCAGAGTTACCCGAGATGACTAGTCTTATGAGCCAGCTTACTCTGGGCATCCCTTTGCCTCTGCCTTCCAAGACCAGAATTACAGTTGGGCTGTCCCAGTCATCCAGCACTGGCTTACACGTATTTCTGTGGACCAGAGCTCTATTCTCCAGCCTTCGGTGGCAAATGCTTTAACCCCCGAGTCATCCCCCCAACCTCAAGATACCGTTTGAATCCGCCATTTCCTCTCCATCATCACTTTTCTGTCTTAGATGTGATGAGCAGCACCCATGACAGCCTTCCATGCCCAGCAGCTCAGAAATGAGTAATATGGACAAGACCTCTGTGCCCTGAAGACACTTCCTTTCCCCCCTGTGCCCCCCGCCAACAGGCTCTGGTTCTTGTTGGATAAGGTGCATAGGTGGCCAGAGCCTGGTCTAGGCCTATGCTGAGACTGGTCTTCCAGGGAGGCTCATGGCGATGACTTCAGAGCAATCTGCAATAGCTGCTGGTGCTGTGCTTATTAATGAGGCATGAGGTGGAGATAAAGGAATAATCATCGTGTGTTAGTGCAAACAAGGAAAACAGCAATTGTGGTTATTCTTACAAGTAAGAGTCACAGACATGTTTGCGTGTTCAGGAATGGTTGAATGATGAAGGGGAGGGAGTTCCAGTGACACAATGAAATGCCAAGCCAGAAAATTACAGCTGGAAAAGGGAGTTCAGGGGAATTACCTGCACGAGGTTATTGCACCACAGTGCAGTGCTGTGGATGCCCTGTAAATGATAGCTACGTGCTAAGAGTGGGACGTTTTAAAGTTAATTTTTAGATTGTTTTTGGCCTACAGAAGCATGGACCTCATTATGATGTTTCCATTCCTTCTATTTGTCTACCCACAACCCTATCTCTCTCTACTTTCTACCCTTCCATGCTCTTTCTTTCTCATAAAAAGCCTCCCTTCTGCTTTCATATGTGTGCCATACATATGTAGATATGTACATGTGTGTATATATGTGACATACATGTGTCTCTATTTCTCATGAAATATGTGATGTTTCGTCTTTCTTTCACCATATAATGCTTTTTCATTCCTCCTCCCCTTTTTATTGATTCTTGACAGGATCTCTCTCTCCCTCTCCTTTTCCCTCCCACCTCTCAATCTCTCCCTCCCTCTCTCTCTCTCTCTCTCTCTCTCTCTCTCTCTCTCTCTCTCTCTGTGCGTGCATGTGTGTGTGTGTGTGTGTGTGTGTGTGTGTGTGTGTGTGTGTGTGCGCACATACCAGAGGAGGATGTGTGTGTGTCCTGCTCTATCTTCCAATACCTGGTTTCCTTGAAACAGGGTCCCTTATTGAACTTGGAGCTGGGTTGATGGCCAGAAAGCCCTGTGAGCCTCTTGTCTCTGCCCTCAACAGTTCTGGGGTTATAAGTGTGCACGTGACCAAGCCCAGCTTTTTATGTGAACGCTGGGATCTATACTCTGGTCCTCACACATATGTAGCAAGTGCTTTTCCCCATTGACCATCTCTCCAGCCTCTGCAGGAACTCCTGAATCTCAAAGGGATCCTGTCGAAGAGACACCAAAGGCCCTAGCATGATTAGGTGCAGTGCTTTCTCTGGGGAAGGGCATGTACTATGCTACTCAGAAACACAGTGTGTTTATTATGTACAATACAAGGAGGAGGGAGTTAGCTAGTCATGGCAGAAGGTCCCTGTAGTGGGGCAGAGTCAGGGTGCAGTCTCTAGGGAGGGGAGAACTGCTGTTGCTAGTTTTTGCACACACTGTCAACACACACACACACACACACACGTGCACACACGCACACACACACACACCAGAGGAAGGCTTTGCCCATCCTCTAGCCTGGCCTGGGAAAGGCTCTGACATTGTCTGAGGCATTGGGATCCTTGAAATGTTTATGCCTGTGTCAACAATCCACATTCACGCAGGACTTCTGCTTCCCCGATACCCTTTCTTTACAAAGTCCCAAGAACAGAGCAGAGTAGAATACCGTCGAACTTTGATGCTGAGGAACCAGTGACTTTGCTGGGTACACTTGCAGAGCGCGAGGGAAGGGTTGCCTACAAGAGTAGGGTTGGCAACAAAGCGGCTTCACTGGAGAGTCTTTACCCAGCATGGACAACGGCTTCCCATAGCTTCATAGGTGAAGGCCTGTCAGTAAACCTCCCTTAGCCTACCTACTATAGCACCTCAGAGACCCCAAGGCCACATGCATTTCAGGCAGAAATGCACACAGAGGCCTCAGAGGAGCAGCTGAATGTCAGATGAGGGTTCAGTGCCACCCACACCTTTTCTATGAGGGAATGCCAGCAGTCAGTGAGCTCCATCCTGGTAGATTTGTGTAAGTAGGCACAGCTGATCTGATAAGGATGGCATCTACTTTATTCAGAAGATAATCAGTGTGCTGCAGTCTGAACCCTTCTAAGACCCAGCCTTAGTGACCTACTTCTGCCACCTCGAGTCATGTCCCAAAGATTCTCCTGCCTCTCAGAAACATTGCTATCAGCCGGGGATCGAGAGTTCCGATACGGGAACCTGTGGGGGAACATTTCAGACTCAATTCATAATGCGTGCTTGTGCATATGTGTGGCACAATCACCAAAATCTCATTGTCTTGTGCAATTCATGCGTGTTAAATAAAAACAATCGTTCTATTCTAAGTTGACACTGAGAGGCACAAAGTTCAGCCCAGGGCTGTTCAACTTCAGTACAGCTCACATTGAAAACTTCTCCTGTTTATTCATTGGCAGTCTCACACACACGTACAGTCCCGTTCCGGTCCTTCTGCTGCCCCCTCAGATATTCCCAAACACGGCCCCTCCCTCTTCTCCTCATCCTCTCTCTGATCCAACTAGTGTTGCCGAGGAATGCTGACTAATCCTGTTGATTTGATCTTGCGCAGATGCCAGAGCCGCAGTGAGTTCGGGAGAGCAGCAGCCATGGCGGCTTGTGTAGACAACAGCATTTCTCAGCCCTCCTCTCTGTCCCCTGCTTCTTACATTGTCTCTGCCCCTCTCCCTTGATGTTCGCTAAGTCTTGGAATGTGGGCGTGGTGGTGGGTGTGGTGGTGGTGGTGGTGGTGGTGGTGGTGGCGGTGGCGGCGGCGGCGGCGGCGTTGCATATGCACTACACTTAGGGCCGAGCATTCAGCACCTTGACAGTTAGTTTATTCATCTTTGTGCTAACCATGGCCCCACCCCCTACCCTGCCCCACAGAGAAAGATTTGCTGAAGGCTGAGAGCAGCACTAGGGGAATGTTATAAACATACATATTTAGGAGGCAGCTGAGAGCATGGCCATTTAACAGAACCATGTTGTAGGCCTATGAGCCTCTGAGCAATGGGTTTTGACCTAACTTTCGGCATGAATGGTTGAGTTGACATTTTTGACCGAGTCACAGTGGAGTGGCGTCCTGTGCAGAGACATTTAGCAGTGCGTCTTCTCTTGACTCCTTGCGTTTCAGCATCATTCTCTACCCTGCTATTGCGACAGCCGTACCTGTCTTCAGATATTGCCAAATATCCCCAGGTGCCACAAACACACCTAATCCAGAGACACTGATTTTTATCGATTCATTATTTCAATACTTGAGAACTTCACACAAGTATACTATGTATTTAGATCACATTTAACGACCGGTCTGGCAAGGTATACCCATTGGTATAATTGTGCCACGAATGTTATTGGGGTACCTGACGGCTATCTAACTGGACCTAAGGCCCACTTTACAGAACTCATACCTAGTGTCTTAAGCCTGGAAGAACCATTGTTTTAATCCTCAAGTGCCACATTCCTGGAACAGTCTACCCTGTACTTGATTGCTCATGTGCTGGGAAACTTGTGACCTCACAACAGGCCCCCTGCAAAGTTATGCATCTTCTTTAGAGTAGAGTTGGGTGTGCTGGGTGATGAGGGCAGGGTCTTCTCTTCAGCCTGATAAAATTGTTTGGAATTTGGTAAAGGTAATGATTTCACTACATCACAAGGTTACTAAATGCCAATGTCTTGGTTAGCATTTCTATTGCTCTGAAGAGGCACCATGTCCATGGCAACACTTACAAAGAAAAACATTTCACTGGGGCTGGCTTACAGATCAGAGTTTAGTTCCTTGTCCTCATGGCAGGAAGCATGGTGGCTCGCAGGCAGACATGGCGCTGGAGAAGAAGCCAAGAGTCCTATCTCTGGATCATCAAGAAGCAGGAAGAGAGAGTGACATGGGGTCTGGGTTGAGTATCTGAGACCCCAAAGCCCGCCCCCAATGACACACTCCCTCCAACAAGGACATACCTTACTCCAACAACGACACACCTTAATAGTGCAACTCCCTATGAGCCTATAGGGGCTATTTTCAAAGCACCACATCCAGTAACTTAAAAATGCCAGAAACGCTATGTTGTGTGAATTGCATCTCTTAGGAAACAAAGGAAAAGAAGATGAGACTCACCCACTCCTCTCGATAGAGAACTCACTCTGTGCTAAGCACTGGAGTAAGCGGCATACAGTGTGACTCCAGTGGGTCCTCACAGTAGTATCCTGACAAGCAAGGCATTAAAACAAATCTTCCTCTGCTTTATAGGTCAGGAAAACCCAGCACAGAGAGGTCAAGTACATAGCAAGAGACCCCAGGAAGAGCCTGATGCTTGCCCGGCCGAGCCTGTGCTTCTCCCCGCCCTGCACTCCCTGCTGCTGTTGTGCAGCTAACCCTCTAGGAAGCTAGAGGTCTAGAATTTTCCGTCCTCCTGCCCCAGCCTCCTAAGTCCTGGTACACAGGCACGTGCCAGCACGCTGGTGTGGGCCAAATGGTTGCTCGCAACGGAAACTTTCCAATGTGAAGATTGAGAACTGACCACACGATCTGCGCAGAAACGCCTTGTGAGCTTCAGGTTGCATTGTTGGCTTTTCCAGTTATGTTTTGGTAAACACTGACTTGATGCCTTCTATGTGCCAGAGGATAGAGGGAGAACTGAGAGGAGCATTAGTCCCTTCTGCAAAAGATCCTGCTGACGCCTCACAATTACTCCCCGCCGTCGTCTCCCTCCCATCCTCTGCCCACCATCTTTTGGCATCACCTTTCACAATCAGCTCTTCCTATTCTTTCTGCTCTAAACATCTTCTGTGATGTTTCCTGAGCCCTGGGAAGGGAAGAAGTTAATACACATTCTCCATCTATGGCGGAGCAGTAGTCACATAATCTCAACGCCGTGAGCATATTAAGATGGACAGAGGATTGTGGATTACACGGGCAAGTCCAGTGTAATCCAAGGGTCCTTTTAAGCCACAGCCAAGAGGACCAGAGTCAGAGGGACAAAAGAAATTAAAAATACAACTGGTACCAACAGGCGTGGTGGTACACACTGGTCGCCGCAGCATTCAGAGGCTAAGGCAGTCTGACTCTGTCTAAGAAAAGAGAGAAGATGCTACCACTAGCTGGCTGTGAAGATGGACAGAGAGGCCATAAGCTAAGGCAGGCTGATGGCCTCTAGAATTTGGAATATCCAGGAAATGCATTTTCTTTCAAACTCACAGAAGGGCCTGTAGTCATCCTAGAAAGCTCATGTGTGTGTATGTGTGTGTATGCATATGTGTGCACGTGCCTGTGAAAACCAGAATCAACCTTGGGTATAATTTCTCTATTATTATTATTATTATTATTATTATTATTATTATTATTATTATTATTATTATTTGTGATGTGTGTGGGGTATGCATGTGCCATGGCGTGTATGTGGAGGATACATTTGTGGAGGCAGTTGTTTCCCTCCACTTTTATTGGGGGTTCTGGGAATTCAACTGAGATTGTCAGGATTGAGTGGCGAGGTTCTTTATTCACTTAATCATCCCAGCAGCCCCACGTTGAGGTTTTGAGACAACGTCTATCATTGGAACCTGATGCTCACTGACTACAGAACACAGGCCAGCCAAAGAGCCCCCAGGCAACCACCTGTCTCCATTTCCCCACAGCTGACATGACAAAAATGTGCCATCACGCCTGACTTTATATGCGGGTGCTGGACAGCAAATTCAGTCCTCATGCTTGTGCTGACTGACTTACAAAATAGTAAACCTGTTTTAGATTTCTAACTCTAGAGCACCGCTAAAGGCGAAAAGCACTAAATTCATGGTTCTTTATTATAATATTAATAACAAACACATATAGAAATGAGAATGGCTGAAGTCACGAGAGAGTTGGCTGAGACGTGGGGAGCCTGAGAAAGGGCAGGGGGTGATTTGTTCAGGGGCCGCGGCAAACTGTGTTCCAGGAGCAAAGGGTTCTGTAGTAGGTGGTGGTGACTAGAATTCTGAAGACACATGTGGACACTGTTGCGCTTTGAATGAGAGATGTCCCCTGCAGGTTCATGCATTGGAACACTCAGGTGCCAGGTGGTGGCACTGTTTGAGGAAGTTGGGAAACCATCAGGAGGTAACGCTTTGCTGGAGGAAGTCTGTCACCGAGGGCAGGCTCTGATGGTTCCTAGTCTCACCCGTTTCCTGTTGTCCTTCTCTCTCAGCTTCCATGTGTAGATAAAGACGTCATTAGCCAGCGTCCTACTCCTGCTGCCATACCTTCCCCATTAGGATGCACTCTGTCCCTCTGGAACAGTGGTTTCCATATTAGTACCCTGCATATCAGATATTTACATTATGGTTCATAACAGCAGCAAAATTAGAGCTATGAAGTAGCAATGAAATCGTTTTTGAGGAGCTATATTAAGGGGTTGCAGTTTAGGGAGCATTAGGAAGGTGGAGAGCCACCGCTCTAGAACCATAAGCTAAAAGGAACCCTTTTCTTCCCTAAGTTATTTTTGCTCATGACATTTTATCATAGCGACAGAAAAGTAACTAATACAGACAGCCAGGAAGGAGGCTTCATAGGAGTCCTCAGGCAGATGGCAGCGGCATGGGCCACAAACTGGGTTGGGGTAGAAGGGAATGGATGCATTTATGATTTTTTTCTAAGATTATTTTTATAGATGCAGTACTTTATCTGCACGCACACCTAAAGGCCTGAAGAGGGCACCAGATCTCATTATAAATGATTGCTTCCTTCTCTCTCTCTCTCTCTCTCTCTCTCTCTCTCTCTCTCTCTCTCTCTCTCTCTCTCTGGATGCAGCTCTGTAGTTCAGACTCCTTTGCCAGGCCTGGCGATTTGGGTGTTGGGGATCTGACCTCAGGTGCCCACTTTTCTGAGACATCTACCTAGCTCCCCTTTTACTGAGTTTGTCCTTTGGCAATCTCATACATATACATGATACATTCTGGTCACCCACCCACCCGCTATCGCACTCCCATCCCTATCAAAACTCCCTTTGCTGATGGATCTTTTGTTTTTGTTACCTACTGAATTTAAGCAGGGATGTCTGGATGATCGACCATTGGCTTAGAACCTGAGAGAGAGGGGGGGGGCACTGTTCCTGGGGAGAGGTGAAGAAATTTCTGCTGATCCCAGATAGAAAACCAATGACAGACCAGTACATACTTATAGGAATGTGGGTGAGAGGTTACTTATGGCACCCAAAATGATTCAAAGACAGCGGTATCACCAAAGCCCATCCCAGTATGAGAACGGAAGACCTGGAGCACAGTGCACAATCTGCAGCCACTCAGTAGGTTAGAGAGTGTCCTTTCCAGGTAGCTTTCCAGTTGGTCTGAGCCTCTTCCAGAAAGCTTGCCTTGTCTGTGTCTTCTAGGCAGCTTGTCTTCTCTAAGAGTGATTCTAGGCAGTCTTTACTGCTTGTATACATTGCAGAGAGGGGTAACTAGTGAATCCACTCAGTTTCAGGGACTTCCTGATGCTATTTTGAGTTGCATAAGTCTGTCTCAATGGAACTTCCCTTTAGAGTTCAGTGTTTCACTTCCCCTGGTTGTTTCAACCTGTTGCTTCACCTCCTTGTAAACCTTCTGTACTAAAAGAACATGTTTCACTTGTGCTTTTCATCTTGTGTCTTAAGGGGTTTCCATCCAACGTGGAATGTTTTTAACCTCAAAGGAAACTGTTGCATTAGGTTGTGTTGTGCCATTTCCATAGGCTGAGCAGATACTTCAAAGTGCGATTAATAGGGCCACTGAACAAGTGAGCCAGGGTGTGTTCAGTATGGAAGGGAAGGCTTTCAGACCTGGAATATTTCTTCTTTTGAGATGTATTCCCCAAGCTTGCTAGCTTGCTTTTTCTTTTTTTCATGCTTGCTTATTTATTGAGACAAGATCTCACAAACTAGTGTAGATTGGCTTTGAACTCAACATGCTCATTGTCCAATTTCACATTGGAGTACCTCTTTTGACTAAGACCTTTCAGTTCCGTATATACTTTGGACCAGTGGTAATGCTGTGATCTTCTAATACAGTTCCTCATGCTGTGGTAACCCCCAACCATAAAGTTATTTTTGTTGCTACCTCATAACTGTAATTTTGCTACTGTGTTTTCCAATCATCTTAGGAGACCCCATGAAAGGGTTGTCTGATCCCCAAAAGGGGTTAAAACCCACAGGTTGAGAACTGTGACTCTGGATGTTAGCCTATTCCTCAATCACATGGGCTACATATTTCTCCAATTCTGGAGGCGTGTCTGTACTCTGTCCGTGGCTCCTGTTTGCTGTGTGGAAGCCTTTCATTGACATGAACTTGCTGGCCAACTCTTGCTCTTGCTCCTTGTTTTTGTCACCAGTATTTACAAATCAGAAAGAGCCTTGTCCGTGATGAGGGGCATATCCGAGTCTCATCACTGCCTCCCATCTGGTCTGCCTTCTCTAATATGTGGATTTGACACCACCTTATGGCCTCCCAGAGAAAGTGTCTTGCTGAGTCCCTGCCACTCACCCCTGGGGGAAAGAGCTGACAGCTCTGAGGCAGAGGTGGGATTGTGCAAATGCTTGCTGGGAACATTTCGTAAGGTGTAAGGTGACAAATAGGACTGTGTCAGCAAGGGTGAGTAGTGGCATGGGGGCAAGGCATCTCTTGCAAAAAGAACATTTGCGTCCCTGAGAATCAACAAGGAGACCCATGTGCATGGAGGAAGTTCTGTGGCTTCAAAACAAGTGGTTTTAGGTAGAATTCCCTGACAGTTTCTTGCTTTAGGTCCCTGAGACCCACCTGTGGAAAAACTTGAGCAGTTAATAGCAGGTTGCACTATCATGGGACATTTTCTGGCCCATGACTCACATCTTTGTTTAAAAAAAAAAAAAAGGTCTTGTTAGTCACCATAGCCTATGCTTTAGAAAGTTCCTGTGAGCACTGAGTCAGTGAATGCTGAACCCTGGCTCTTTTGGGATACGAAAGGTGAGATTTCTGTGAACTTCTGGCCACATTTTAATGCAATAATCCACACCCAAATTTGTTTTCAGCTTCTGTTCAGAGGCATCTGATTTAGGAGTTGGATATTGTTGACGTGTTTACAGTAAACAACAGTGTAATGCATGTGTGAATGAAGCTTATATGACAGGAGTCAGTCGTGTGTGTGTGTGTGTGTGTGTGTGTGTGTGTGTGTGTTTGTGTGTGAATGTAAATGAATGTATGTTCACATTAGGTTCATGTGCACATGTCTATTTTTGGAGACCAGAGGGATGACATGAGATGACTTCGTTTGTCACTCTTCACCTATTTATTTATTTTGGTCTTTTTGAGACAGGGTTTCTCTGTGTAGCCTTGGCTGTCCTGGACTAGATTTGTAGACTGGACTGTCCTCGAACTCACAGAAATCTGCCTGTCTTTGCCCCCTGAGTGCTGGGATTACAGGTGTGTGCCACCATGCTTGGCTTTTTCCACTTTGTTTTTTTGAGACAGAGTCTCTCACTGAACCTAGGGCTTACCAGTTTGGGCAGACAGGCTGACCAACACACTCAAGGGATGCAGCTCCGTGGTTCAGACTCCATTGCAAAGCCTGGCAATTTGGGTGCTGAGGATCTGACCTCAGGTGTTCACTTTTCTGAGACATCTACCTAGCTCCCCTTTTATTACGTTTGTCCTTTGGCAATCTCATACATGTACTTGATACATTCTGGTCACCCACCCACCCATTATTGCCCTCTCATCCCTATCAAAACTCGCCTTGCCGATAGACTTTTTGATACCCACTGAATTTAAGCAGGGATGTCTGGCTTAGAACTATCCACTGGGGCCTGGTAGATTTATCAGTGGGTACTCAGTTTAAGACACTGAGTCCCCTTCTCCACCAACCTATCAGAAGCCACTAGCTCTTCAGGGTGGAGTCCCTCCCTGATTCCTATCTGACTGTTGACAGGCTCAGTCTGGCATAGGCCCAGATGCAGGCTGCCCCAGCAGAGACTGAGTTCATGACTGCAACTGTCCTGGCCAGAAGATGGCGCTCCTTACCTTTACCTCACCTTCTGCCTCCTACAGTCTTTCTATCCCTCTTCTGCGGTGTTCTCTGGGCCTTAGAGAAGGTGGTCTAAATGTTTTGTTTATCCCAGTCTACTTTTCTTTTCTTTCTTTCTTTCTTTTTTTTTTTTTTTTTTTTTTTGGTTTTTCGAGACAGGGTTTCTCTGTGTAGCCTTGGCTGTCCTGGACTCACTTTGTAGACCAGGCTGGCCTCGAACTCACAGCGATCCGCCTACCTCTGCCTCCCGAGTGCTGGGATTAGAGGCGTGCGCCACCACGCCCGGCTTTTCTTTCTTTCTTAAAAAAAAAGTTATTTATTTATTTACTTATCTATCTATTTATTTATACAATGTTTGCCTGCATGTGTGCCTGCAGGCCAGAAGAGAGCACCAGATTGTTGTGAGCCACCAAGTGGTTGCTGGGAATTGAACTCAGGACCTTTGGAAGAACAGACAATGCTCTTAACCTCTGAGCCATCGCTCCAGCCCTCCTCTTCTTGGTTTTGCAAGACAGTTTTTCTGTGTAGCCTTAGCTATTCTGGATTCACTTTGTAGACCTGGCTGGCCTCAAACTCAGAAATCTGCCAGCCTCTGCCTCCCTGAGTGCTAAAATTATAGGAGTGTGTCACCGTTTTTTCTTTTCTTTTCTTTTCTTTCTTTCTTGTCTCTCTCCTCCTCCTCCTCCTCCTCCTCTTCCTCCTCCTCCTCCTTCTTCCTGGGAAGCTCAAAAGCTTACTGTGGATGAACCTGAACTTTTGGACCTCCTGCCTCCATCCAAATGCTGGGATGGCAGATCTGTGCCAACAGATCTTGCATCAGGGTGTTTTCCCTCCCCTCCAAGTCACATCATGACCTTTTTGGGTTAGGGACCTTAGACAGTGCTTGAACACTACCCCTGGAAGACATCTGACACAGTGAAACCACTAACGAAAAGCATGAGAAGTGCAGAATACAGGGTGCTACATAAACTCCTAGGAGGACACTTGCTTCCTCCTGAAGCAAGGAGGAAGGGCCTCTCCTGCTCCGTCCCTTCTGTGGGAGCCTGTGGAGTAGAATGGCTGGAAACTCACTGCTCTGTGACTGCAAATGACCGCATAAACATCAGTGTTGACTGGTAGCTACAATTTTTTTTCTTAATGAGGAAAGAAACACATACCTGTGGAATCTGATGGGCGAGGCTTAGCCATCATGTCTTTATCTTGGGTTGAGGCTGGAGAGATGGCTCAGTGGTTAGGAGTGTGCGCTTCTCAGCTCTGAGCATCAACAAAATTGGCTTACAACACTCTCTATCTCTAGGAGTCTGACACCGTCCTCTGGCCTCTGTGGTCAACTGCACTCACATGCACACAGGAAACTCCCCACAATTCCCTTCCCTTGAGTGTGCTCCATCTTTGAATGGTTTGGGGGGAAAGCCTGACAGGTGGAAGTCTGAGCCCTGGGAGTCCTGAGACTCTTTTCAAGTTGACAGTGGTTGAATCCATGAATTTAGATCCAAAGTGAGACTGCAAAAATCACCCTCTGCCTTGTCTGTGTGTCCCAGGTCCTGGGATCTAGGGAGAACAGACAGTAGAATTCTTTACTGGTGTTCAAGGGTACCAGGACACACAGGAGGAACTGAGCTGTGACTGGACGTCAACAGGGCCACTCAGGGGCCTATCCCAAAAGAACACCGCTGGCTGCAGGGAATGGATTTGTGAGCTTCCGGGGCAGTGGTCGTTATCAGCTGTGCTCACCGCTGCGCCCTGCCTAGTTCAGGGCATAGAGCTTTTTGTGGGGTGAGGACAGAAGCACACACTACAGGCATTCTGCTAAGAGAGCAGGCTCTATAGCCATGAAAGAAGATCCTGTGTGACCTTGGGCAAGTGGCTTAACTTCTCTATGTCTCGTTTTCCCAACTGTAATGGACAGCTGTTAGTTGCTTACGTTACCAGCTAGGCTATAGACCTACTACCGATATAGTCATCTGTTCTTACCAAAACCTTTCAAAGCAGGTGTCTCTCAGCTTGAAACCAGGCACCTGGGATTGGAATCCTAACAATTTGACGGCGGCAAGGAGACACTCGGTTTCGCTGTGTGATTGATATACAGTGGGTGCCTAATAAATTACAATACATTTAATTATAGTTCTGCTAGAGGCCATTTGGAGGGAGGGTTAGTCAGAGGGGAGGGAGGGCCATCTAGCTGGGGGGATCCTCTCCAACCACCCGAGCCCTAGGGTAGCTGTGGTCACTTGAGGGCGGTATTGGTTTGGCTGCGTGGTGGTGTTTGAGGGTCCCAGTCATTGATCAGGCGCTGCGCCTGCTCATAGCACACGTGCGGATGGCGCTGGCGTAGGCGCAGGCGCACTACATCGTAGTCCACGTCATGTCCTATCCTTTTACAGTTGAGGCCCCAGGCGAGGTTGTCGCGTGTTGTACGGAGCTCTTCTAGATTCTTTTCCATGTGCAAGTTGTGGCGCGTCAGCTTGTCCGTACCCTGGAAACGGAGGGGCAGCGATCTTGCTGGGAAGGGCTGGACCTTGGCGGGGAAGCTGCCAGCCTGAGCTGGGAGGGGCAGATCCTGGCAAAGGGGCGTAACGCTTTGCCGGGAGAGAGACCGCTCTTTAATAGACACAAGACTGGTCTGTGGTGGATAAAGCCTTGTGGATGAGGGGCGTGGCCACGCTGGGGAGGGACGTAGGCATTTTGCGGAGGGGTGAGGCTTTTAGGAAGTAGTGGAGCTAGCAAAGTCTTTCTGGGGAGGGTCCGGAGAGTGCTGGGAGAGGAGGGGTGTTTGTTTGGGAGAGGTGGAGCTGTTCTGGGATGGGGCGGAGCCGTACTGTGGGAGAAGAAGGACCCGTATTGGTAAGGGGAGGGCTTTACTGGGGAGGAGTGAGATTATGTTGAGGAGAGGTACGTAGGGCTCAAGGTAGGTACAGAGTGGGCAGTGCTGGGTGAACAGGGAAGCCAAACCCAAATCCTTGAGCTGGTGCTATGTGGGGGCAGGCACGAGTGTACAGTAGATGTGAAGAGGATTCTATGCAGAGGGCTGGTATTAAAGCTTGGGCTGGGTGACTCCTCACTTGCCAAAAAAAAAAGCATGTCTGAGAAGGTAGAGAGCTCGGTTGCAGGGGTCCTGGAAACAAAACCTGTGCCAGGTTTGCGAGAAAAACAAACAAGCAAAACACAAACACCAATGGCTGAGATGGCTGAGGGAGGGATGCTCTCACAACAAGATGCACCAGGAATGGTGAGACACATCTGAGCAATTTATGTTAAGAGTTCCGGGGTTGGGTGGTAGGAAGGCCAACCAATGAATGGTGTGGCCGAGCAACCCGGCCAACTTCAAAAGCCTGCTATCAGCGAGGTAGATCTTCGGTGAGCAGTTCTTCTTTGGTCAGGTGTGCTTGAGTTCCCTCAAGCAGCTTGCTAAGATGTGATCACACCCAGGGAGATGTGTGTGTGGGGGGGCAGGGGGGGGACAGACATACCTGGGCAAGGCGCGTAGCCTCGGGGAGCTGGGTGCCCACGTGTCTCTGATACATGTGAACCAAGGGTCTGTTCAGTTTCTCTCGAGCCTCCAAGTTTCTTTTCAACAGAGGACCCTGGCAGAGTGCGTTATGGTGAGCAGTGCAGCGGAGCCTACCAGATGCCTGCCCCTCCCCCCTTCCCTTAGCTGATTCTCCCTCAAGCCTTACCTTGATGAGGCCCCGCGTGACATACATCTCTTGATTGAATTTCATACACCGGTGGATAGTTCCCCTCATTAGCCCTAAAGTCATGGTCATTCTTTCCTGGAGATGGAGGGGGGTACAGGGTTCTCGTCCTGGGCTACCATCCCCTCCTTTCCCACCCACTCCAGTAGCAGCCATCCTCTGGAGTCTAGGGAGGCGGGGCTGGCACCTTCAACTCCAAGGTCTCGCGCATCTTCTGTGTTAACGAGGCGCATACGCGGTCGCTTATCTGCTTCTGTTGATTTTGAATGTCCATCTCGTTCTTGGCCATCTCTGCTAAGGTGTCCTTGGATTCCATCATCAAGCGCTTGGCTTCAAACAAGGCCTTAGCGCACGCTGTGAAAGCACAGGATGTACACGGTGTGTGTTTGGGGGGGGGGTGCTACGGCATCTCTTTGTCTTCCTAAATCTCTCCTACCCCTCTCCCCTCACTATGGTGGTGGTGGGTCAGGGGTGAAGGGCCAATGGATGAAAGACTGGGAGAAAGCCCAGGGAAGGGCTAGTTAGTGAGGATAATTCAAATTGTGCCTTGAGTTTGCTTCTTTTGCAGTAGAACCTGAGAATGAACGGGCATTGTGGGAAGTGCCCGGGGAAAGAGGCCAATCAAGGCGGTGTACTTAAGGGACAGCTATCTACGGGAGCTGTGGTTTTAGCAGACACCTTCCTGTGGTGCCTACCTGGGGTGTATGTGCCTACGGGGTCAGGGGGAGGCGTTTTCTGGCCTTGAGTTCGAGGAGTTGGGGGTCGGGTGATATCCACCCAAGAGTGGCGCCCAGCCTGCTCCAGAACCTTGTCCAGGGGCTGGTTCATGAGTTCCACGGCTTGCAGCCTTTCCTGACAGTAGAAGTCCAGAGTATCCCTGCAGGAGGCCAGAGCCTGAAATCCAGAGAAAGAAGACCAAAAATAAGCTTGGAGGTTGGGGGCAGGCCTGAATCCTGGGCCTCTAAACTGCTTTAGCTCATTGTTATAATGAAGCCCAACTTCATCAAAATAGAAGTTTTTTTCATATGTATATCCTTGTAAGCACACCTCTCACCTAGGTACTGTAGCCTTTCAGTAACCCATGTAATTTTCCTGGTGCCTCTTCTGTCGCCTGAATCAAGCAGATAGTTTTGCATGCTTTTTGAAGGGGTTAGCAAGCTACAGATGTAGATTGGCAGCCTGCTTTAATTTTTATTTATTTATTTTTTCTGGGACAGGGTTTCTCTGTGTAGCCCTGGCTGTCCTGGCACTCGCTCTGTAGACCAGGCTGGCCTCGAACTCACAGAGATCTGCCAGCCTCTGCCTCCTGAGTGCTGGAATTAAAGGTGTGCACCACCACCGCCCAACTATTTATTATTTTGAGCAGGACACTGTTAAAAGCCTATTCCTGGCCACACTGGCGAGAACCCACATTGGGCAACTCACAACTGTCGGTCCTTGCAGCTCCATGAAGAATTGACGTAGCTGGTTTTCTAGGGGCACCTGCACTACAGGTACAAGGCCCCCCCTTCCAATACACACATAATTAAAAATTATAAAAAATGATTCTGTGATATAACTCAGTGTGTTCAATACCTAATACTTTGAAAAATAATCTTTTTTTATATATTCAATTTATATATATAAGACCAATTTTATATATAAAAAATAAGATAATGATAGATACAAGGTACCAGATATTATGTTATATGAGGTTTAATAAATGAACATGGGGGGAGAAGGATGGGGGGTAGGGATGCCCCAGAGAGAGACAGAGACAGAGACAGGAAGAGTAAAAAGAAGAGGAGGGAGGGAGGGAGGGAGAGAGAGAGAGAGAGAGAGAGAAGAGAGACCTCAGGAAGAGTTTGTCCTTTTATATGGCAGGGCCACACCCCTGTGGCAGGTAAGTAATGACATCAGAGGTAGGTGGACTGCAGAAGAATCCTAACAGTCTTCCCTACACGAATCCAAACACTTGCCAAGTCCCTGCTGTGTGCCAGAGATTGTGCTGGGTGGGGTTTCGGTGTTCGGCTAACAGGAACAAGTTCCCACCAAGAGAAATCTGTAGATAGGCTTGACTAGCAGCTGGGTGTCAAGAGAGGAGGGCTATTATTTATTTACCGGTTTAAAAACTTTTTATTGGTAGGTGTTAATTTTACACAATGGGTTTATTATGGCATTTTTCAGAACTGTGCACAATTGTACTTTGACCCTATCCATCCCCACTTAGGCCAGAATAGTTTACGCATTAGGACCCTCTCCACAGATACCCCCTAACCTTGAGCAAGGTCTCCGATTTTTCCATGTCTTTCTCCATTTTTCTCTTCATGGACTTCAGTTCCTCTTTCTCCCATTCAAGCATGCTGTCAGCCTTATCTGGGATCTAGAAAAGAAGGGGGGAAATTACTTTCAGGAGAAGGCTGGTTGCGGGGGGGGGGGGGAGGAGATTTCATCTTTCAGAGTAGAGGACTAAACCTCCTTATGAATTGTGCATCGTGGCTCCCTCTTTAAACTTGAATCTCAGGACAGCGAAAATGGACAGAAGAGGGTCACTGGATGCATTTCTTTGCCCCTTTTCGCTATGTGGCCTCATTGGTTAAATACCCTTTCGGCTTTTTACTATTTATTTGGCTGTTCTACTTGGCTTTATAGAGGACGGGTGACCGAACCTGGTTTTATGGA
Source organism: Acomys minous (assembly GCF_964271855.1). Lineage (NCBI taxonomy): Eukaryota > Metazoa > Chordata > Mammalia > Rodentia > Muridae > Acomys > Acomys minous. Next base: position 81,328,943 of record NC_140497.1, on the reverse strand, counting down.
GGCACAGAATGGGACCTCAATTTCGGTAACAATTTTGCGGGGGACTCAGGCTTTGGAGGCGCAGCCACCTATTCTGGGAGTGTCTGTGCAGGAGGTGGAGCATAGGTGTTGTCTGTCTATAGAAGGAGGCGGCAGCCTTTGTCCCTGGTGTGGTGGCGGGGAGGGTCGCACCTTCTCAGACTTGGGTCGGTAGCCCCGCAGCTTGACACTCTGCTGGTTGATGAGCAGGCCCTTGCGCACTTCGCTGAGCCTGCGGTCACTGGCCTCGCGCTGGCGCAGCAGCAGCCGCAGCTGCCCATTGATCTGGTGCTGCGCGCGGCCCAGGCGGGCAGCGGTGAGGCGCACCCCGCGCGCGTGCGCGTGCACCACCTCGGCGGTTTGCTGGGCGAGTGCGAGGCGGTGCATAGGCAAGGGTAGGCGTGCATACCAGGCCGGGGGCTTCATCTTCCCTTTCCACAGCGTGACTCCTTCTCCGGGCGGTGGCTTTTCTACGGTGCCGCCGCCTTTGAGCATCTCCACGCGAAAGCGCCAGGGCTCTATGTAGGCTGCCCGGCCCAGGTGGTGAGCCACGTTTGGGTCCAGCACACTGTCCTTGGGCTGCCACATGGTCACTGCTTCCTGCCCACAGCGATCGGTCAGATGGTGTGCCTTGCGGGATGTGGCCTGGGCCGCCTGGCGCCATTCTGGAGCCCCGATGCGCGAGTCCTGGCCACGGTCGGTGGAGGGGAGCAACACAGGCATGGTTCCTAACTCAGTGCCTGGATTTGGCCCGAGATCCTCTCGCAGAACGGACAGGGGTTCACCCACCCCTAACCACACACCACTCTTTTCCTGGTTGCTAGAATGAACAAGCCTAGTGCTTCACCATGGCAACAACCACTGAGACTGCGTTCCAGGGGCGGGGGAGGGGGGACAGCAAGCCAGAGAATCATGCTTGGAAATTCAGTTCTTATTCCTTGAGGAAGCCCTTTTTTACGGAGTTCTCGTTGTTTCTCTTGATTTTGGAAAAATGTCAACCAACCTATCCCCCCGAGCTGTCGACACAGATATTTGAAATACCTCAAGGAGTCCATGAACTAGCACTGTCATTAGTAGTTTTGAAGTAAACACGAATAGCATATACATGTATGTAATGGTGTGTGTGTGTGTGTGTGTGTGTGTGTGTGTGTGTGTGTGTGTGTACCACCACAGTGTTCATGTGTATGTGAGAAGACATCCTGTAGTATCATGTGGGTTCTGGGATTAAACTCAGGTTTGGCGACAAGCGCCTGCTGCTGAGCCATAGGGTTGGGCCCCAATTATGTTTTTTAATACAATTGGAATGAGCAATCAAAAAAAAAAAAACTGAATTAAGAATGCAATTCCTGGGCTGGGGAGATGGCTCAGAGTTTAAGAGCACTGTCTGCTCTTCCAAAGGTCCTGAGTTCAATTCCCAGGGACCACAGGGTAGCTGGCAACAACCCATAATGAGATCTGGTGGCATCTTCTGGCCTGCAGGTTTACATGTTTCCTCCATGCGTGTGACTTGCTGAGTTTAGCTAAGGCCGCCTGTGTGAGCATGGGTGGGAAGTTATTTCCAGGACACCACTGAAGAAAATGACATCCCCTCCCCAACAACAATTAACTGCCAGTTGTCCCTCTGGGTGGTGGCGGTGGGCCCTCATGGGCCCCTTCCTCAGATCTAAGACAAAGTATTTAGGGCCTTAATATTTTTAATATATATTCGTTGAGAATCTCATACAGGTACGAAAGGCAGTTTTGGTGATAACCACTGCCACCTCCTAACTCTTCCTGGGGCTTACCTCTCACCTCCCTACTTCCTGTCATTTCTTCACAACCCACTGAGTATATAATTAGTGTTGCCTAGCTACACATGGACGTGGGCCCGCCCGCTAGAGCATGAGCAGCCTACCAGGGACCATAAGAAGGGTGCAATCCTGTGTAGTTGGGTCTTGAGCAGACAGTCACAGCTGCAGTGAGTGCGTGAGGACAATGACTATGTCATGTCCAGGTGATATCTTTTTTTTTTTTTTTCTGCACTTCTCCCTGCCCTCTGGCTCTTAGGATATGAATGCACAATATTTAACACAGAAACACCCAAATGAAGAGAACGGGATTGACTCACCTTTCATTTTTACTATCCGGAGACACTCATTCTGAACGCATTCTTTATTTTGCTGTCTCCATCTCCCATGTCCCCTGCTTCTTTCTCACGTAGGCCACCGGGGGAATTTTTGTTGTTTTTGACGTTGAGAAATTAGGCTCTCTGGATTTTTTATAATAAATGATACACTATAGAGTTCCTTTTCCCTGCCATCTCAGCTGAGGATGTCCTATATTATGAGTGTCAAGTGGGCAAGGCACCTCTGTGAAGTTGCTATGTGGGGGGCTGAATGGATGAGGAGGGACCTCTGAAAAGTTCCAGCCCCTCTTTCCTCTTTTTCTTTTGCTATTACATGGAAATGCCCTTCGCTCTGAAATCTTGGCAGGTAATTATCAGAGACCCTTTTTTAGGTTCCCCGATGTCTTCCCTTCTGGGGCACTGGTTTCTACTTTTAGCAGGTGCCCCCTTTCTCTTGGAGATAATCACATCAATTGGTCTCTCATTCCAGGGGGATGTGACCTAGAATCTGTTTTGTCTTTGAGAAATGAGGTCGCTTTCCTGGTGGAGGTGTCAGGAGATGTGGGAAGCCCCAGGCTCTATGGCGAGTTTCCTGGCCACCTCCTGCAGAGGTGGGGGCCATATAGGTCAGTGAGTGATAAAGATTGGTTCATGGGGCCATAACTTTATTGGCCCTTTGAGTTGACGCAGGCTAAGGTCAACAGGGGACTCTTGAACTTAGCAGATCCTACTGTTCCTTTTACAGATTTTTCCAACTTGACCCACAGGTAGCATTTAAAATCGTTGAGCACCTAAAACTTGAATCTCCTCCTGTGGAAGCTAGTATAAATACGATCTGGAGTTACATGGGGGGGAAAAAGTCTCAAGCAGAGATTGTTTAGTTCAGGTTGGTCTGTGGGTATGTCTGTGAGGTATTGACTTGATTGTTAATGGATGAGGGAAGACCCAGTCTACTGTGAGTGGCACCATTCCCTAGGCAGGGGATCCTGACCTGTATAAAGTGTAGAGAGGGCACTGATCATGAGTGAGCATGCATATGTTCATATCTCTCCACTCTTCACCGTGGATACAGTGTGACTGGCTACTTCAAGTTCCTGCCTTGACTTCCCTGATGTGATAGACTGTAACCTGGAATTATAAGCCAAATAAGCCCTTCCTTCTCTAAGCTGCCCTTGGTAAAGGTATTTTATCATAGTAGCAGAAATGAAACTGTAACACAATACTTATATTCCTGCATGTGTTTTTTTCTACCTCTACCCAACATCCTTCATGGCTACTTGTTCGGCATCTGTCCGTCACACACAGCGCTCTTTAGGTGGAGCTGGTACTCTTGAAGATTCCACCAAATCGTCCCCACCTGCTCCTCTTCACACCCTGTATAAACTCCTTACGTTGAGTATGAACCCATAGTATTTTTATTAATTCTTTGAGAATTGCACGTAATATATTTTGGCCCATATTGACCACCTACTCATCTCCCTAGCTCTTCCAATACCCACCTACCCCCTTTCAACAAACTTTGTCTTTTTCTTCTTTTTAAAATTTTAAAAAAATCTGTTTTAAAATTTGACCTGCTAAATCTATTTTATGATACTCATATATACTACCCATGGTCAATCTACCATGGACCGTACACACTCTTTTTTGTTTGTTTTGGTGTGTGTGTGTGTTTCAATTTTGGGATAGGGTTTCTCTGTGTAGCTCTGGCTGTCCTGGAACTCACTCTGTAGATCAAGCTGACCTTGAGCTCAGAGATCGACCTGCCTTTGCCTCTCCTCTCAGGTGCTGGGATTAAAGGTGTGCGTCACCACTGCCTGGCTGACCATACACACAGGACTAACAAGCAGGTAAGATTATTGATGATTTTTTCCCCCAAGCAGCCTACACAGCAGTGTCTAGTGCTATGAAGGCTAGGCAGCAGGGAGGAAGTTTCCTCAGTTTCCTTGCCAATACCAACTTGATTCCTCCATGCCCTATGACCAAAGTGTCTGGTGGCTTCAACAGCAGGGACTTCTATTAAGTTCTCGTGAGAAAGTGAGAGCAAGAGCAATTAGGTATATTGTTTGGTGGGGCTGCTGGGTCACCTCAACCAACGGCTCAGAGGAGGCATCCCACCTCTGGGGCTGGACTTTTTACTTGGCAATCTGCGGCTTTTTAAAAGTAGTATTATCCCTTGTGTAGGATACCAGTTAAACTCATTTATATGAATTACATATGAAATGTATAAAATAGCAGGATTCATATGGCTTTTTCCTCACACCCTTGGTGTTAGTTATTCCTCCTCCACCCTATCCTTTCTCCTACCCTCTTATTCACTTTTCTACCTAAACCTCCGTCCCATTCCCCCACTTTCCCTCCACATCTTCTGTGTTCTCGCATCCTCCCTCCTTGAGGTCCCCCCGTCTCACCAGTAGCCCTTTTCTATTTTTCTTGTTTTCTACAGGCACTCCAAATGAAACACACAAATCTACAGTCAAAGGTCCACATATGAGTAAAAACGTGACATATGTCTTCCTGGGTCTGGGCTACCTAGAATAATATTTGCAGCTCTATCCTTTTACCTGTATGTTTCTTTATAGTTGAATATAGTTTAACTGTATAGGTACTACATTTTCATTATCCACTCATTAGTTGATGGCATCTAGGCTGTTACATGTCCTGGTTATTATGGACAGAAGAGCTATAAATGTGAGGGATAACATGCCTCCACTTGGAAATGGAATCCTTTTGGCATATGCGCAGGAGAGGTATAGCGGGGTCATCTACTTTTTGCCCTTTGAGACCCTCTCTTCAACGATTTCCATAGTGACTTCACCAATTTTCACATCTACGCACAGTGCATATGTGTTTCCTGTTCTCCCCATCCTTGCAAGCATTTGTTGTTGTTTCCAATAACTGTCCTCTACATAGAGGGGCGGAGTAGGAGATTCTCACCTCAATATCCACCTGATCTCTACCATGAGTCAGCTCTGCACCAGGCCTGGGAGAAGGACTAGATCATGTAAATGCCAGGAAGAGTAGGGGTGTGTCCTCTGTGAGGTTAGTAGAAAGACATCATCTCTGCTGGCTTCTCAGTGTAGCTGGTTGGGGGGACGAATGCCGGCACTTCTGTAAGAAACCCCTCGTTTGTGCTCTATAAGGAAGCCCAATAAGCTCATTGGCTCCCCAGAGTAAACTTTGGCAGACTGGTGCCCAGGTCTGTCTTTGGGACCTTGAGAGGGGGATTAGACATACCTATAACCCCGAGAGAGAATTTTAGCAATTGTTCCTTTTGTTTTCTTACTCTTAGCCATTCCGACTGGGGTAAATGGGAACCCTGGGTTAGTTTTAATTTCTATTTCCCTGGTGGGTAATGAGGACGAACACTTGAAAAAATATTTTGTAGACATCTATATTTCTTTTTTCTGAGTACTTTGTTCAGTTCCGTAGCACGCTGTTTAATTGTGTTTCTTGTTTTCTTGGTGCTTAGTTAAATTTTCATTTGCTAATTCCTCCCCAATTCTGTAGGCCATCTCTTCAGTGGGTTCACAGTTTCCTTTGCATGATAGAAGCTTTTTAATTGCATTAATTGACAGTTGTGAATTGTTGATCCTATCCCCTAGGTGACCGAAGTCCTACTCAGAAGAGCCTTACTTTAGCCTAGGTCATGAATTGGAATTCCTACTCTTTCTGCTAAAAGTTTCAGGTCTAACATTGAGATACTTGATCTATTTGGGAATAATTTATGTGTACGTTGAGAAAAATCAACTTTAATCCATATATATGTAGATATCTACTTTCCTCCGTACCATTTGTTAAAGATACTATCTTTTCTCCAATATATATTTTTGACACTTTTGTAAAAAAAAAAAATCAGGTGGCTGTCTGTGTGTGGACTTAAATGCCTGTTTTTATGCTAGCCTTCCTCCTCCTCTTCCTCCTTCTTCATGCAGAGCAGGGATTATTTCTTGGTCGTGAGGTCATTTGAAATACCTGCTTCCAGATGTTGGAGACATGGATCAGCTGATGAAGTGTTTGCCAGGCAAGTATGGTGACCTGAGTTTGACCTCAAGAACCCATTTACAAGCTTGTTCACACCTATAATTTTCATGCTGGGGACAGAGAGGCAGGACGATCCCTAGAATTTGCTGTCCAGACAAATCTAGCTAATTAGTGAGCTCTAGGTTCAGTAAGAGATCTTGTCTAAAAAAATAAATGAATAAGTGAATGAATGAATGAATGAATGAAAAAAAAATAAATAAGTAAATAAATAAATAAATAAATAAGGTGTATGCACATGGGGGGGGGGGCAAGGTGGCGCTGAAAAGATGGTGCCTTATTGCTCTGATGAAACACCGTGACCAAAAGCAGATTGGAGAGGAAAGGGTTTATTTGGCTTATATTTCCATGTTGTAGTCCATCACTGAAGTAAGTCAGGATAGGAACTCAGACAGGGCAGGGACCTGGAGTCAGGAACTGATGCAGAAGCCACGCAGTGGTGGATGCTCCTCACAGCTCCCTCAGCCAGATAGAACTCTGATAGAACTCAGGGCTACCAGACCAGGGGTGGCCCCACCCTCAATCGGCTAAGCTCTCCCCCATGAGTCACTAAGGAAACTCCCTACAGGTTTGTCTACAGTCCCATCTTATGGTGACATTTTATCAACGGAGGCTTCCACCTTTCTGATTACTCTAGTTTGTGTTTAAACTGATAAAAAACTAGCCAGTACCAATGACTTAGTTGTTAAAAGCACTTGTTGCTCTTGCAGAAGAACTGGGTTCAATTTCCCAACACCCATGTGGTGGCTCACAACTATCTGTAACTGCAGGTCCATTCAAGGGATCCAACACCCTCTTCTGACTTTTGTGGACACCAGACATTCATGTAGTGCACATAAATACATGCAGGCAAAAATGCTCCTAAATACACAATAAAATAAACAAATCAACAAACAAACCAACAACAACAACAAAACCAAAAAAGATGCAGGAAGTAAATAAAACACGAGTCTCAGGCTATCCTTGAAGTGTACAGGATTCATGAGGTTCTTCCCAGAGGTTATTTAAGCAGAGAAGACTGCTGGGGAGTGGAAACTCTGATCTGACGAGTCACCTGCAAGATGTGCGGACACTCTGCTGTCAGGTCCAAAGGAAACTCAGGATAAATGACTAACTATGACGCCTGCTATCATAACATTGCAGTATCTCAGGTACCTGCTACAGAGTCCATGCTAGTTCTCTGGCTCTTCTCATCTCACCCTCTACCCTGGACTTTTCCAGATCATGGGCTTCTCTTTTGACAGCTTCCCATCCCTATATAACCCTGCCATTCTGGCCATGCACTTTCTTGGCTCTTGGCTCTCTCTCGGTCGTCTCTCTCAGTCGTCTCTCTTGGCCCCCTCTTTTGTGGCTCTCTCTTGGTTGCCTCTCTCTTGCCCTCTTCTCTTGGTTCCCCACCCCCACTACTCCCCATGGCCCAGTTCACTCTGTTGGCCATGTTCAATGTACTACTTTCTTTCCCTGTTCTGGACTCTTCCAGATGCCCCTGCCTGTACCCTCTCTCATATCTACAATAAAAAGCCTCTTCAACCGTACCTTGGAACTGTCATGCCCTCACTTTAATACCTGGGACACACATTTTGTCAGCTGTCACCCATGTTCTGATGGGCTTTTGGGTGACACAACTGCCTTTGAGGAATCCAAAGTCCTGTAAGGAATTCATCACCCCTACTCTTGCAAGTAACCCCAATAAACTCATTGGCTTATCAAGTTGGATTTTGTTGGTACTGCTACTTTGGCTTGTCATTGGCGCCTTATCTGTGGGGAGTAGATGTTTGTTCATATCTCACCAGAAAAATTTATATAACAGCTGCTCATGACCACATTAATTAACTGATAGATCCTTCCCCAGTCTACTCTTGACATGAACTACCAGCCTACAATGACATTTATCTGCATGTTGGTTTGAGACCTTGAGTCAGAGGACACGGCTAAACCATATTTAGATCATTAACACCAATATAGTGTACTTACTATATGTTATTTTGAGCTGATAAATTTAGAATTATTTGTATGATTAATAGGTAACTCACACACTGAAGTTCTGTTCTCCATTCACTTTCTTACTCCTTATTTTTAATTTTATCTATGTGAGAATGTGTGGGCACTTTCAGAGGTCAGAAGAGCGTAGTGGAACCCCTAGAGCCAGAGTTACAGGTGGCTATGAACTTCCCAACATGGGTGCTGGGAACTAAACTCTGGTCATCTGGAAGATCAGCAAGTGTTCTTAACTTCTGAGCTATCACTTCGGCTGCAACTGCCCTTCCCCTGTAAAGCTCAGCTATGTATATTTTTCTTTTGTTTTCCCTTGTTGTTATTGTTGTTGTTGTGTGGTATGCTGCATATACATGAGTACGCAAATGTGCACACATACTAAGGCCAGTTCAGGAAACCAGGTGTCTTCCCCTGTCATTCTCTGACGTATTGCCTGGAGACAGGGCCTCTCACGGAACCTGGAGCTCACTCCAGTGAGGCCAGTGGATTCCTGGGATTCTCTTGTTCTCTGGACCCCTCCCCCGCAATATGCTGGGGTCACAATCGTGTGAAGCCTATGCCCAGCTTTTTTTTAAAAAAGTGGACACTGGGAATTTAAAAAAACAAATTTTATTTATTTTACATATTTGTATAGTGTAAGCCCACACATATGCAATTCTCTCTCTCTCTCTCTCTCTCTCTCTCTCTCTCTCTCTCTCTCTCTCTGTGTGTGTGTGTGTGTGTGTGTGTGTGTGTGTGTGTAGGTCACAAGACAATTTGCAGGAGTCAGTCTGCTCTTTGTGCCATATTATTGCTTTTCATATGACAGGATGCTATCTGTCTTGACATACTTCTAAGCTTTTACTGTACATCCAAATGCCAGAGAAGCATACTGTAGAATTTGCTGAAAAACTGTAGGCTGCTTTAACTAAGCATATTAATTTAACTCCTGACTCTGACCGGAGGATTAGTAATTAAAGACCAATTATTAACTCAGTAAGACCCAGACAACAGACAAAAATTACAACAGAGTAGTTACACATATGAACGTACAGCGATATGACACCATACCCTAGACCTGCACAGGTTTAAGCTGGACGAAGTCTCAACATAGGGGCGGAGGAAGGGAGGTAGGTACAAATTCCCACTCCTAGCTAATAAGGTATTGACATTTTATAGTTGCTGGAGGAAGGGGGATTAGTTTTCTTTAAGGGTTGGTAGATCACACACCAAGGCAGGCTAACCATTCAAGAATATTTGGGGAAGGCTGGAGAGATAGCTCAGTTGTTAAGAGCACTGACCACCCTTCCAGAAGTCCTGAGTTCAATTCCCAGCATCCACATGGTGGCTCGCAATCATCTATATAACTGTAGTCCCATGAGATCTAATGCCCTCTTCTGGTGTGCAAATGTACATACGGACAAAGCACCCACATACATAAGTGTGTATAAATAAATAAATCTTTAAAAAAAGAATATTTGGGGAACACAATGTGGACTTGATAGATTTCAAAACACCAAAAACAAAAAAGAAAGAACACAAAGATGAGTGAGTATGGAGGTAGTGCTGCGGACCTGGGACAGGAGCTGGGAGAGGGGAGGATCTGCTGGGAACATGATGTGAGGGACACCAGGAAATAACTGTTCCAGCTTTACTTTCCTCCATCCATTCAACCTTCTGCACTTCCCAAGAGAAATCAGAGGATAATAGAGCCAGCTGGTATATAGTCCATGAGAACCGATGTGGCTGGACATAGACGAGGTGAAGATGAATGGAGAGGCCATGGAAGCTCTCCAGGACCGTTTTTAATGAACATTTTCAAATGACTCTAAGGTCAGGCTGGACTGGGCTTCTTCTTAGTATGATGCCCAGACGATATAGATGGTTTTAGTTGTTGTTGTTGTTGTTGTTGTTGTTGTTGTTGTTGTTATTATTACTACTACTACTACTATTATTATTATTATTATTATTATTATTATTATTATTATTAATTGAGACATGGTCTGACTCTGTAGACCTGGCTAGCCTGGATCATTATGTAGACTTATGTAGACCAGGTTGGCTTTGAATGGACAGAAATCTACCTTCCTCTCCCTCCTGAGGTATGCCACCATACCTAACAGAAAAAGGGCTGGAGAGATGACCCAGCAGTTAAGAGCACCAGCTACCCTTTCAGAGGACCCAGGTTTGGTTTTCAGTACCCACATTGTGGCTCACAGCTTTCTGTAACTCAAGTTCCAGGAGATCCAACACCCTGGGCTGCCTGGTACACATATAGTGCACAGTCATATTATGGAGGCAAAACACACCTGTGCATAAATAAAGATAAACGTATTTTTAAAAGTTGAATAAATAATCATGAGCTGAAAGGACATTTATCTCTTTAATTTTCTGAAGCTTACCTATATAACATTGTGTTTTTATTATGTAAAATATGATTAAAATATTCTTACTTTTTGTGAGCATTTCATATAAGCATACAATATATTTGATCAAATTTTTACCTCTCATATTTCTTCCAGTTCATCCCAGAACCTCCCTTACCTCACCCTCCCAGGTTTATGTTCTGGTTTCGTATCCCAGTGGGTTCAGTTAGTGCTGCTTTGAAGTGCATGGGTATGAGGCCACACCCCAGAGCATGGTTAGCCAACCTACCTGGGACTGCATCCCCCAATGAACACTGATCCTGCTTCCTCTAGCAGCCATCAGCTGTCAGTTGCTCCTCAGCTAGGGATAGGGGCTTCACATTCACGCTGGGATGTTGATTGGTTTCTTTTGCAGGTCACAACAGCTCCTGTGAGTTCACATGAGTGCAGAGGTGTTTTGCCATGTGCAGAAGCCACTATTTCACCCAGGTCTTTCTAAACCTCTGACTCTCGCAATCTTTCTACATCTTCTTCCTAAAGGGAAGGAGTGTGGTGTAGATGTCCCCCGTGTGGTAGAGCATCCCACACGTTTATCCTCTTTACTTACAGCAGGTGGGAGTTTCTGAGTTAGTCTCCATGCACTGCACAGAGCAACTTCTCTCGTGAGATCTGAGAGCTGCACTATTCTGTGAGTACGGGGATAGCTGTTTAGAAGGCAGTTTGATGCTATGTTGATTCCGAAAAGTGATTTTTTGAAAACTCTAGTTCTTGATACTGACATTTTATCTTTTAAGGTAGTTTTTTTTAAAAAAAAAATCAAACTTGTGGGCTTCAGGATAACATTTTCATACATAACTTGTTCTGGTGATTCTCATCCTCCGGCTCCTCCCACTTCTGCCAGTCCTTTTACCCTGCCCCCCCCCCCCCACCAGCAGCTGCTTCCAACAACTGTGCTTTGATCATGAGTTGGAATGCACAGTGCTGCGTTCCTCCCATGTCCTCCCTGCTGGAGGCGAAACTTGGGACCATATGCATACGAGGCTTTCTCTACGTTCCAGTTTCACCTCTAGCCCTTAGTTTGATTTGATTTTGTTTTACTTAAATAGTCTCACAAAGTTGTCCAGGCTGGTCTTGAACTCACCTCGTAGCCCAGCTTGAACTTAAACCTTTGATCCTTTTGCTTCAGTTTGTTGAGAGTAGCTGGGGTTAGAATCCTGCACCACCAGGCCTGGTTTGATTCATTCATTCTTTCTTTTTTTTTTCTTTTTGTTTGTTTTTTTGAGACATGGTTTCTGTGTAGTCTTCGCTCTCCTGGACTCGCTTTGTAGACCAGGCTGGCCTCAAACTCACAGCAATCTGCCTGCTTCTGCCTCCTGAGTGCTGAGGTTACAGGTGTGTGCCACCGTGCCTAATTTCTTTCTTTCTTTTTTAAATGATCAAATATTGAGACTGATTTTTAAAAACATTTCGTGTGTGTGTATGTGTGTGTGTGTGTGTGTGTGTATGTGTGTGTGTTTCTTGCCCCTGCATGTATGCCATGGTGTGGGTGAGAAGGATGAAGAACAATTTATGAAGCTGGTTTGGTGGCAAGCATCGTTATCCATTGAGCCATACCTTGAGGCTGACGCTATTCTTTCTTTCTTTCTTTCTTTCTTTCTTTCTTTCTTTCTTTCTTTCTTTCTTTTTCTTTCTTTCTATCTTTCTTTCTTTCCTTTCTTTTTTCTTTCTCTCTCTGTCTCTCCCTCTCTCTGTCTCTCTGTCTCTCTCTGTCTCTCTCTCCGTCTCTGTCTCTGTCTCTGTCTCTCTCTCTCCCCCCCCCCCCCCCCCCGTTTTTCGAGACAGGGTTTCTCTGTGTAGCCTTATTCTGGGCTCACTTTGTAGACCAGGCTGGCTTTGAACTCACAGTGATCCACCTGCCTCTGCCTTCTGAGTGAGGGGATTAAAGGTGTATGCCATCACACCTGTCTGGTGTTTCTTTTTCTTTTCTTTTTCTTTCTTTTTCTTCTCCTTCTTCTCCTCCTTCTTCTTCTTCTTCTTCTTCTTCTTCTTCTTCTTCTTCTTCTTCTTCTTCTTCTGTTTTTTTGCAACAGCATCTCACCACGTTGCTTCGGTGGGCCTGGAACTTGCTGTATATTCTTGAATTAATAGAGATTCACTTGCATCTGCCTCCCAAGTTCTGGACTTAAAGACATGCACCGTCATACTAGGTTTTGATTTTTTTCTTAATGTAAAATATACATAAGACAAAATTCCTATAAAGTACACACTTCAGCTGGGCATAGTAAGTAGATTCACACCAATGAGGCGGAGGCAGAAGGATTGCCATAAGTTTGAGGCCAGTTCAGGATACAGAATGAGACAGTGTCTCTGAAAAGGTCAAAACCAATCAGCCAGATAAACAGACAGCTCCACACATTTCAGGCACTGATAATAACTAACTTGTTAATGCAGCCTTCAAATTCAAGCACTGGCTTGTTGGGGCTGGGGAGGTGCCTCAGCGGTTAGGGGCTCCTGCCGAGGACCAGAGTTTCGGCTCACACCTGCCTGTAACTCCAGCCGCAAGGGGATTTCACAAACCTGCACACATTGACATAATTAAAAAACAAGTCGTTGAAAAAAAAAACGTAGATTTTTCTCACCCCAAAGGGACTCCATTTCTACTGTCACCTCTCTTTCCCCTGCTTGCAGTCTCTGACAGGAAATCACCACTCTGCTTTCTGTCCATATGGATTTACCCGCTTTGGATTTTCCCATTGAATTCATTTACTAGAAAAATCCATCAACCTATATATATGTACCTTTTATTTGTTAAGTAACATTTACTCTTTGACATTTTTATAATTTATACAACGTACTTTGATTATATTCACCACCATCGCTTCCCTCCAACCCCCCACCCCACTATATGTCCCCCCCCCTTTAAAATGAACTTTAAAAAAAATATGTACAAGAAGCTAAAGATATGAAAACGATTTGTTGTGGTTGACAAAACTCTTTACTGTATACATGGACTCCAAAGACATTTGATGGGATCTAAAGTTAAGAGAGAAGGCCTTAATTGCTGTTACATTCAAAATATGTCTCAAAACACGGGAGAGTTTATGAGGTTTCATTTTAGCATGAAGCATATAAAGTTAAATTTATATAATATGAAGCGTGTGAAAAACCTGAAGTATAATAAGTGTGATTAATATCACCATAAACTATCACACAACTACCAAGAGTGAAAAAAAAATCTGGAGTTTCAAGAATTAACATATATCAAATAGTTGGAATAAAATGCAAAAAAAAAAAAATGCAGACCGAACTGGATTTCTTTGTGGTGTGTGTCATTTCTGATTGTGCACTTCTTTTTTGTTCCCTTGAAATTGTCTCTACTGTCAGACCTTTCCCTTGCGTATCCAGCTGCCACCTGCCCAGGAGAGGAGAAGCTGTGGGAGTGGAAGACCCGCCCCCACCTCTCTGGGGTCCTGGGAACAGCAGGGAAGCAGCTAGCCCATAATGAGACCCTCCGCTCCCTTAATGACTCCTGGGGCTTCGGGGATGCCTTAGGCTAGTTCTGCCCCAATTAATTGGTAGGGAGTGCTTCACACAAAGGAATTAGCCTGGATTCTTCCATCTCGAGCTCCTGTTTAGTGCTCAGGCTACCCTAAAAGAAGGTGTGCAGTCATCAAGTGGCAGCTGTGCTGGGAGGGAGCTGACTGGAGCCAGAGACTGTATCACAGCAGGCCATGGACTTGGGCTCAAACCCTGTGTAAACTTGCATTAACAGCCACTTTGAGCCCCTTTCACAACCTACTGGGAGGAGAGACTGACTCACTGGTGAGGACAGGGGTGAAGTATTCATGCAGTGTGCAGGATGTCAGGAATGCCCAAACTTAGTCATACAATCATCCCCCACATTAACGCTACTACTATGACAATTAAAATATCAAAATGTTGACATAATCAGTAATATTATTGAACCAAGTCACACAAGAGGCTGAGACAGAGAGAAAACCCAGGATCCTTGCTACTATTTACATGGTGACAATATGCACCATGTGGGTATTTTGTCATTATTTTTAAGTAGTATCTAATGCTATGAGGTGCTGTTTTTGGTAAACACCTGGGGTTTGGTATAGCACGCACATAACACACACACACACACACACACACACACACACACACACACACACACACACAGTGCTCTTGCAGGTCTGGCAGCTATCCCCTGGCTCTATTGCCCAGAGATGAGGTACTTGACTTTGCAGGCACTTCACTCACTGTATACAACCCTCCCTGCCCTATGCACTCCTTTAAAATAAGTGAATCTTAGAAAAATATTGCGTTGAATTATTTATCTAAAACGCCAAGTTTTTTTTTCTTTAGTCAATAGTTTTTGTTTGTTTGTTTGTTTTACTGGGGGGAGATTCATGTCATATGCAATGGTCATTTTAAAGAACATGAAGTTGGTATTGCTACCTTACCTATTATGATTCACCATGTTGGGGAACTATCACCCCGTTCAGTTATAGAAGTTTATCACCCTAAGAAAATCCCACCCCTTTAACATCTCGCACTGTTCTCCCCTGGCCTCAGGCCCCACACATGTGTTTTCTGTGTTTACAGATGGACCTATTCTGGACAGTTCACAGGAACAGGAACATACGATGCATGGCCTTTGTGTGTGCTTTGTTTTTCACTGAGTGTAATTTGTTTTCAAGTGTGTACTTTGTGCGTATGTTGGTGTGTATATGTACATACATGCAAAGGTCAGATATTGACATTGGGTGTGTCCCACAGAGTTTAACTAGAGCCATCTGTGTAACCCTGAGTTTGGAACTAAGCATCAGAACTTACAGAGCTTACAAGTGGGAACAGCCCTGAATACTTGCTGTCCCTTCCCCTCTCCTAGGCTCTGTTAGTTGCCAATAGCTCCGTTGTAAGTGGTGGGGTCCTGTGAGCTCCTCCTCCCTCTGTAGCTGACTGTTAGGAGGGCCCAGCTTGTATGGGCCCAGGACCAGCAGGCAAAGCTGCTGTGCATTCCCAATCATCATGGCTGTGATATCTCTAGTCTCCCTAGGGGTACCTCAGCCTCTCTAGTATTGCCACTTTTGTGTGACCACCTTTCTGGAGATATGTAGAATAAGTCTCCACTTAGTCCAGATAGGGAACTGACAACTGATCAGGGTAACAACACCATCAAAGTCTGACTTGGTGAACCAAAGCGTTTACTGGAGCATGAGTTACTCTCAGCATGGATGACGACTCCTACAATCTAGAGTTCTCTACACGATGTGCAGGCAGCTTGAAAAGTCGAGGAGTCCCTTTTGCTTAGCAGCCCTTACTACTTATATAAAGGAGGAGTCTGTGAATCTACTACGTTTCAGGGATTTCTCAAGACTTGTGAATTGTTTACTTCTTTATTGTTAATGAGCCTTTTTCCAGAACCTCCTTAATCTTAAAGAGGTCTTCTCTAGGATAGACTGTCTTAACTAAGAAGAAATTGTGTGTGTATATGTGAGTGAGTGAGTGAGTGTGTGTGTGTGTGTGTGTTTGTGTGTGTGCATACGGAAGCTCAAGATGGATGTTAGAAACCATCCTCCAATTGCTCTTCTACTGAGGCAGTGTCTCCCAACCAAACCCAGAGCTCCCCGATATGACTAGCCTCCATTACTAGCTAGCTCTGGAGATCCTCCTGTCTTTATTTTCTGAGGCTGGGCTTAGAGATGGGCTTCTATGCCCACGCAGCCTTTACACTCGGCTTGCAAGAGCTTTAATTGCCCCAGCCACTGTTTCAGATTTTGGATTATTAGTGTGTACATAATGTGATATCTTGGGCATGCGGCTCTAGCCGAAACATAAAATTCAGTTTTGTTGCACACACCCGATGATACAAATTGTCTGAAGGCCATATGATTTTTTTTCTCTTGTTTAGAGGAAAAGTTCATACTTGTAGCCCAGGCTGGCCTTGAGCTTGCAAATGCAAACACCATGGGTGTGTGATGCCACCCACACTGAGCCTGCAGTAGTCTTAGTACCCCTGGGTTTTCACTGTGGCTTATCATGTGTCTCCAGCTGTGGTATCATGCAGATCATGGAAGGTGTGGAAACTGGAGAATTTTGGATTAGAGCCGCAACCCTGATCCTCTCTGAGATTGTTAAATCTCCCGAGCTCCACTTGCCTCTGCGGTCCCGGAAACTTCCTTGTTGGTAGCTTGAGAGCTTAAGCTTGAAGCCCAGAATCACATACACTGTATCAGAATTATAGAACTGGGCTCACACAGGCAGCTTCAGTGTGGTTTTGATTTGGCATCGGGATGTGGTAGATAGGTAGAGCTGAGAACCACCCTAGTTAGCAAATATGTTCAAGGACCAGAGCAAAGGTTGCATGCACAAAGATTAGAACTGAGGGAGTGGGGGCACTTTCAGCTGTGCTCCCTGAGAAAAAGTTACTTAACCTCTCTGAGTCCCTGCTGCCATGTCTGTGAACAGGGATGGTAATGCCTACTTCACAGGGCTGTGCAGATGAGAAGATAGAAAGAACCAGAACTAGAAACACCAGGTCACAGGCAGAGAGTGAAGCAGAGGGAGCGAGGAGGAGGCAAGGATGGCTGAAAGTGTGGTCTGGCCCTACCTACACCTTACTCAGACCTTAATATCACTTGCAGGGTTATTTGAATAGACCAATGTTGTCTAGGTTCCCTTCCCGGGATGCGATTCATATTGTTCCGAAGTTCAGGCAGAATCAGAAGTTTGGTCAGGCCAGGTTGAGAGGCAAAGCCTTCTGGACATGACAGGGCTGTTGGATGCATGAACTCATAGCTATAGGGAGAAGCTGGCCAGAGAGCCCACGTGGTGGCTGTGGTCACCGGATGCTGGCCGTCTCCCCTCCCACTGCCTCAGAAAGGGTTGCCTGCATGAGGTCTAGCTAGAGAGTGCTCTAGCACATAAGCCCCAACCCACAGCTAAGGAGCTACGGACAACTGATGGGTGCTTGTTGAGGGAGGGTGGTCCCTTGAAGTTTGACTGTGCTCCAGTGGATGACCACACACATCCACAGTGAAGCAGCCCTAGGGGGACTAGTGGGTTAAAACTCAGTGGACATGAAGGTCTGGGAAGAGTCGAAGGAGGAGGGTATGATCAAAATACATTGTGTGCATGCACGAAATTCTCCAAGAATAAATAAAACTATATTTAAAACCATGACTCCAAGTTCTATCCATTTTCCGGCAAACACGCCTATCTCATTCTTTACAGGCGAGTAAAATTTCATTGCCGCACATGCACTGCATTGTTTTTTTTTTTTTTTTTTTATCTGTTCAGTGCTTGGTGAACTTGCGGAACGATCTCACACCGTGGCTGTAACCACACATCTGATTTGTGGGTCTTTGGATTGGAATCCTTTAGGTATATATTCTCAAGCTTGGCCAGGTTGAATCATGTGATGCCTCTGTTTTCAGTTTTTGAGGAACTTCTTTAGGAATGCTCACAGTGGCCGGACTAATTTACACTCTCAACAACAAAGTATAAAGGTCCCCTTTCCCCCTATCCTTGCCAGAATTTCTTGCTGTTTTATTTATTTATTTATTTATTTATTTATTTATTTATTTATTTTTATTGGTGATAGCCACACTGACTTGGGGGGAATTGGAGATAGGCTCCCAGCGCAGTTTTGATTTGGCATCAGAATTTTACAAAAGTTTTCCTGGTGTTTGAAAGGTACGGCTAAGATTGCGAACCGCCTTAGTTAGCAAGTGTGTTCAAGGGGTTAGGGCTCGGGCTGTCTGAATAAAGATCGAAGTTAGGGGGCAGCTCTTTGGCTTTGCTGCTTTATAACCACCCATTACTTGGCAAACTGGGGTGGTAATGTCTATTCCATAGGGCTGTGCAAATGACTATAACCAAAGGAATCTACCAGATACATGAGGTTGCCGCCAATGGTAGCCCAGTAATAACAATAACGGGCACCTGCTGACTACAGCAATAATAGCAGCGGCAACAATAACAACAACAACAACAACAACAGTGTGCATATTTGTGTTGGCGACCTTGCTCTGGCACATGTGTGGAGGTCAGGGGACAACTTTTTATGTCGGTTTTCTCCTTCACCTTTATGTAAGTTCCAGGGACGAAACTCAGGTCGCCAGCCTTGCCCTGCAAGCAGTAGGCCATCTTGCCCCCACTGACTTTTATTCTCCCGCTGGGTTCTGTTCCAAACTCTATAAAGAGCCTCAGTTCTCAGAAGGACTAATGTGCTGGAAGCAACCAATTCAGTGTCATCTGAGAGGCAAAATGCAGCTCCACACAGTCCCACACACGCAGCAGACAGCAAAGGATACTATTAATTACAACGGTAACAGCAATTATGAAAGGTTCCGGTTTGCACAGCGCTTCGCGCTGCAGAGAGCGTTTCCACGCTGGAGCTGGCGCTTTACTTTGCTCAGCTGTAATTTTCTCTTGGGTCGGCCAAGTCACCTCCCTTGTTTCAGCGTGGAGGCCAGGCTCAGAGAGGGAGAGGGCTGGCCGAGAGGGACACAGCAGTAAAGTCCAGAAAGGTGCACCCAAGGGAAAAGCTGGCCAGAGAGCCCACGTGGTGGCTGTGGTCACCAGACGCTGGCTGTCTCCCCTCCCCCTGCCTCAGAAACACACTGAGGATGTGGGCGCCCGCTTCGCGGTACCAGCACCGGGTACCCCATGTACCCCAAGGGGGCCTGCTGTCCTCGGAGGACTTGGGAGGGGCAGGGGGCGGGCTCGGAGGCGCGGCTCGGCGCAGGGGCGGAGGCTGTGCAGGAGAGGTGGGTCACCCCGCCCGCTCCACGTCCCGCAGCTCCTGTGCGGCTGCGGCAGGGGGACATCCCAGAGGGGGTCCCGCCTCCCCCCCCCCCTCGCCCCGGACCCGCGCCCCAGTGCCCACGTGAGCGCAAGGCCAGCCCGCATCCCTCCGATTGCATAGCGCGTCCTTGCTCCACGCCGGTCCTTCTGTCGTCCTGTCCCCAACACAGACGCAGCGTGGGTCCCTGGAGGGTCCCTGCGGACCCGGCCCGGCGCTTCCGTAGGTTCTGGCTTCTGCATCCCGGAGCAGCGCGCAGGCCGAGGCGCGGGCAAGGCGGGTCCCGCTGACCCGAGGCTGGTGAGTGGGGCATTTGCCCCTGCGTGGGGCGGCTTTGGGTCCGAGTCAGGAGGGGGTCCCCTGTGCACACGGCTCCACTTTCTCCTTACATTTCCCAGTCCCTTTACAGGTAATGAACTTGCCTCTGCCCCAGCCCAGGTGAGTTTCCTGTGGCTAGATCCTTTGATTTCCTTTCCATCTCCCGAACTCCCCGTTTTCTAAACTCAATTCTCAGACAGTCCTATTTGCAATATTGAATCTGATGCCTTTCCTATTTCTTGGGTTAGACTCTCTCTTCCCTACCAGGGGTTCATAACCTCACTCCAGGCATGGCTGCTGTCTGGCCACCATTCCAGGGGAGCTATGTATGTATGGAGATGCTGTGTGCATGGTTGTACGTGTGTGATTTTTTTTTTTTTTTGGTGGGATTGCTTTCTAAGGAGCTGTGTGTAGCTAAGTATTTGAATGTTTTGAGTTTTGTGCGCTCAAGCGTGTGCTTGTGTACCTAAGAACTGTGCGAATGTCACTGTCTTTGTAATTTCATTTGTGTGGGGTATTTGTGCAGGAGACTCAAAGTATGTGGCTTTGAGTCTTATGGTGTGCATGGCTGTGGTGTGTGTGTGTGTGTGTGTGTGTGTGTGTGTGTGTGTGTGTGTGTGTAGACAGCCTTCGCATGGCTGATGCTGAATGCGTGGGGCTGCATTTGTGAGGGTGTGTGCGTGGTCACATGCCTGCTGGTGTGCATGAATGTAGCAAATATTTGTTTGTGTGGAGTAATTATGTGTCTGGTGTGGCACATATGGATTTGTAGTTCTGAAGGTTGTGTGTGGCCATATGTCTGAAGAGTCTGTTTGGGACTGGGTGTCCATAAAAGATTACGTAGGTGTCAATTGCCCACAAGATGTGAGGCTGTATTCAAGTGTGTGTGTGTGTGTGTGTGTGTGTGTGTGTGTGTGTGTGTGATTAATTTCTATCCTGTCTTTCCCTCCCCTTACTCCTCCAGGTAGCACAGCGTCACCATATGATGATGTATATATAGAAAGAAACCATTGTTTAAGAAAAGGCTTTGGAGATGGCTTAGTTATAAGCCTGAAAATGCAGGGAGGAAAGAAAAGCAAGTTGTTGAAACTCATAGGTTTAGGGCTAGAGAGATGACTCAGTGCTAAAGAGGACTTTCTGCTCTTTCAGAGGAGCCTGGTTTGATTACAAGTGTCGTGGGCTCTAACATCCTCTTCTGGCTTCCACCAGCACCAGGCATGTTACATGCAGGTCAAACACTCACACAATAAACACACACACACACACACACACACACACACACACACACACAGGGGGAGGAGGAGGGAGAGAGCGTGTGAGCTGTACAGCTTCAGGCTGCATCAGCAAATAAAAAGAAAATATGAAAAACACAAACAAACAAAAAGATATTTTCTGCATATGTCTTTTCTGAAGGCTGAAATGGAAGCCAACGCCACATCACATCACAATTTAGTTAAAAGTACTAATGGCCCCTCCCCCCTCCTGCTCTCTGAGTCAGAAGACAACAGCTCCCTATGTAGCCCAGGCTTGCCATTCAGGTGATGTTTCTCAAGTGCTGGGCCTACAGGCCTGCACCACCATGTGCTGCGCTCCGGCTCATACAAGTCTGTTTTTTTGATGAACCTTCTATCCTAGGATGATGTCCTGCTCTGTGGAGTTGGTGCCATTACACATCTATAGCCAATGTATGGTCAGCGTAGGAAACACACATTTCTTCTCCCCCAGGGCTTATTATGGTATACCGTGGCCCCTTTATTCTTTCTGTTGCTTTCTGGCCATGCTGCTAATAGCCCTTAATTCTTTCTGTTGTTTTCTGGCCATGCTGATAATAGCCCTTAGCTTTGGGTGTTAGCTGTGTAGTGAGATAGGCCCTTTCAAAGACCTCTCAGTCTTAAAAGTTTATCATTTGTTTGAGCATTAGGGGTCGTCTCCTAGGGGTGTCTGGCATAGTGCATTACACTCAAGAGTTAAGACAAGGAGGGAGACCCATGCTTGGGCTCTTTACCTTGCAGAGGTTAGGGATCCTGGAAAGGCTGTTTCCAGAACAGGTAGCTTAGGAGACAGGGGCAAAGAGAAGACCTAGATCCAGGAGAAACCAGAGCAAGTGACTGCCGTGATGAGAGATGCCTGAGAGCTCCAGGGTCCAAAGAGCTCCAGGAAGGCCCAAGGGGAGGATACTTTCAAATCAAGCATTTAAAAACATTGTTTAAAAACATTTATTACATTTTAGAAGCTTATAAAAAATTAGTTTCCATTATAGCACTTTCCCAAATGATTAATGTTAATTTTATAAGCCAGGTACACAAAGTCAAATGCTGTGCGATCTCATTCATGTGCAAGCTCCAAATCTTGACCTTGAACGAGTAGAGAGGAAAGTGGTGATTACGAGAGGAGAGACGGGGTAGGGGAGGGTGATGATAATGTTCAACAGTTTATCCTTTTATAAAGGATTAGAAGACAGAAGTTCGGATGCTCACAGTGCAAAGCAATGGCAAGTGTTTAATGGACTTGTTGGTGTGTTGGAGGTGTTATGGACCTTGGTCTGGCATCCTGTATTGCTTTTGTGTTATGAAAGATTTCACCACGCCCTGTGAGTGGGAGCAATTATTGAGTGTCCACTGAGCTAAAGAGGAAGAGTCAACATAGTGACAAATCACAGCTGCAGGAGTTTACAGTGATGTGGGCAGGCATAGAGAAGGTGTTGGAAGGTAGCCTTGTGTTTGAGCATCTGTTTGAGTTATCTGTTGGGTTTCTGCTTATTTATTTAAATTAAAAAATGTTAATTACTACCTGTTGGCTGACTCCCTGTCCCCTTCCTCCAATTTTGGGAAGGAACACATTGTTTAAAAACATTTATTACATTTTAGAAGCTTACATTTATTACATTTTAGAAGCTTATAGAAAATTAGTTTCCATTATAGCACCATGTACACTTGATGATTGCTATATTCCTGAGCACCCAGCACTCATTTAGGCTCTACTAGGCTATAGTCAGCATATATATATATATATAAAACATTTATTACATTTATTGTATGTGTGTGTGTGTGTGTGTGTGTGTGTGTGTGTGTGCACGCGCGCGCGTGTATATGCAAGGCAGTCAGGGGACAACTTATAGGAGTTGGTTCTCTCCTTCCATCACGTGGATCCTGAATTGAACTCAGGTCGCTAAGCTTGGCAGCACTCCTCTTTACTCATCAAGCCATCTGGTCCTCTCTACCCTCGCTTTTGTAAAGTCAGAGTTTATTTTTGTAAACAGTTTAAGTTTTGTGACCTCTATTTCAGCAACTCACCTTTGCCACGGGAGCCTGAAACACACAGTGGATGAACATAGCTGTGTGCCGGTACCATGACTGAAAAATGCCAACAGCACAGATCGATATAAGGCCAGATGTGGTCCACAAACTATCACATGTCAACTCCACTCCATCTCGCTGTTTTTAGGTCTCCTTAAGGCAATTTGTTCCAGGCGCACATTCTATCCTGGAGAGACTTCAAAACCAAAGAGCTCCAGGAAGGCCCAAGGGGAGGATACTTTCAAATCAAGCATTTAAAAACATTGTTTAAAAACATTTATTACATTTTAGAAGCTTATAAAAAATTAGTTTCCATTATAGCATTTTCTTGTATGTGCAAGTCTTTTACATGAAGCCATCGTATTTGCACAGAACCCGTTCCTGTCTTCTTACGTATTTAACCCACGTCTACATTACTTTTAGTGCCCAGCACAAGGCCTGCAAGATGGCCCAGTGGGTAAAGGTGCTTGCCACCAAGTCTAAAGTTCTAAGTTCAATCCCTAGACTTACATAATGGCGGAGGGAGAGAATGGAGTACCAAAGGTTGTCCTCGTACCTTGCATAAGTGCACCTGAACTGAATGGCACTGCTTGTTGTGCAGCGAAGGAAAGAGACAAGTGCCCAGGCTCCTATCTGCTTTGGACTCAGTTGAATGCTCTTGAGATTCATGGGTGACTCTGAGTTATCACTTAGTAACTGGGACCGTGGTGTCCAGAGGAGAGGGAGACATTACCTGTTTGCTGTGCAGCTTGCAGTCCTGGGTCTATGGGTGTTGAGAGCAAGTGGTGAGAAGCAATGCTGTGGCTTCAGGGGACCAGTCCATTTGGAGCAAAATCCTAACTGGGGCTTTAAAACATTGAGTACCAGGGCTTTGATTTGCGGGATACAGAGCATGGCAAGCCTAATTAGATGGTCCATCTTTTAGAAATGGGTGGATAACTTAGACAGACATGGAGGGCAACCATCTCAGTCGCCACTTGAGTAGTGGCAGCAAAACAATGACAAAACAATGACGAAGCAGTTCAAGGTTGCCCGTGGTGGCCTGCCTGGACTCCCAGCGACTTGCAAAGCTGAGCTAATCAGTACTGAGAACTGATCCTAGGGCCTTGCACATGGCAGGCCAGTACCCATCCACTGAGCCCTCTTTAAAAACAAATAATTTTATTTTCCTTTTTGATTACTCGTGTGTGTGTGTGTGTGTGTGTGTGTGTGTGTGTGTGTGTGTGTGTATACACATGTGAGTGCAGGTATCAATGAGGTCAGGAGAGGGCGCTGATCTCCTGGAATTGAGTTATAGCAGTTTTGAGCTACTTGATTTGAGTGCGGGGAATGGAACTCTGGTCTTCTGCAGGAATAATGTGTTCCCCTAACCACTGAGCCATCTTTTAACCTCTGGCTACTAGCTCTTTTTTTTTTTAAAAAACTTTTTATCTTAAGACAAGGTCCAATAAAATTGCAGGTGCTGACTGGCCTTGAACTTGTAACCCCCTGTCTCAGCCTCTGGAGTAGCCGGTATTAGAGGACTGCCCTAGCTTGGATTGAAAGCCACAATTTCCAAGCTGTTTTGGAACTTCCAAGTGTTTGGTTGCTAAACACATTGGCAAGTTTTATATTTACAAGCATTTTTTTTAACTTATGGAAAATACAACATCCCACTTTGGATACCTTTTTAAAAAAAGTAAGTTGATAAGGTTAAATAGATACCGGCAAATGTAAAAAAGGGACACAAAGTTTGAGGTATCATTCCAAAAGAGGTTCATGAACAAGCCAGGACCAGAATTGTCATTGTTTCTTTCCCACAGGAACCCATCTCTCCCCTGGTCATGTATACAAAGTAGCCACATCAGTTGGCTGCCCACTGTTTTCCAGGCATTTCGTGATTTTGTCCGAGTGAAAAACCGACTATGCGTGTTTTCCAGCTGGACATCCAACTGTTGTGGTTCGTGGGACTAGCCTAAAGGTGCCCTTCCAGGAGCCCTGAATGTAATGAAATAGACCCTCAGCAAAGTTCTGGCGCTTAGGTTTGAGAACTGCAGCAGCCCCCAGTTGTTTGAGATGATTTTAGTGAAATGAAGGGGGAGAGTGGAGGCAGAAAAACCTTTAAAATGTGCAATATTTGGTGTTTTTTTCTACCCTGTCTCTAACCACCCTCTCTGGTGTATGGGTCCGAATGCCTTAACCTTTTGCTGCTACGACATGAACACTGAATCCAATAGGTGAAGGTCTCAAGCATTCTGGCAAGGTAACATACCAGCGTATCAACATCGCCCCTCCCCTCACTCCTGAGCTGCAGTGCCCGGCCCTTCACCTTAAGCAAACCTTTTCGGGACTCCTCCCTCACCAGACCTGGTCTCCTCTGTCCCCCGCAGAGACGCGATGAGCAGCCACGGCAACAGTCTGTTCCTGAGGGAGAGCGGCCAGCGCCTGGGTGGTGTGGGCTGTCTGCAGAGCCTGCAGGACAGTCTGCAGCAAAGAGCACTGCGCACGCGCCTGCGCCTGCAGACCATGACCCGAGAGCACGTGCGGCGCTTCTTGCGCCAGAACGCCTTCATCTTGCTCACAGTCAGCGCTGTGATCATTGGTGAGCTCCGCTTCTGGGAGGCAGGACTTCTGTTAACTGCTCTCTCTTCGCTTGCTCTTTCTGGTGCTTTCATTTCACAAGCCTCTCCCCGAGCCCTTCTGAGGACACAAGGTGGAGAGGGCACACACATAGGCAAACACGGCTGCATGAACACGATGTGATGCCACATGTGTAGGTATGTACACAGATGCAAGTACACCGCGCAGACTTGCACGTTATGATTGCACACAGAAAAACCGTGCACATGTGTATAAATAGGCAGCAATCCATCATACACTTGGAGAGTGGCTTCAGCAAACAACACCCCATTTTACTTACGGAACTTCAGTGTCCACTGATTTGGGTACCCAGGGATTTGATTATTCACAAGCTTTTGTTGTCTGTAGATGCTGAAATACCTTAAATAAAACGAGGCTAATATTTAGATTGGCTCTGAGGCTATCTTGCTATCTAGGTTACTAGTTACAAAGCAATGTAACTGCTAGGTAAATAGTTGCTCTACTGTATCGTTGAGGGAATATAGACAAGAAAATCCACTCTACATGTTTAACAGACACAATTTTTAAAAATTATGTGTATGTTAGTGGGTTTCATCGCGACATCTTCATATCCACACACAATGTGCTTTGATCATATTCTTTTTCCTTCTCCACTCTTACCTAATCACCCATTGCCGGTCCCTTTCCTTTCTTCAAGTAGTCCCTCTTCTACTTTCATCATATACATTTTCCCCTAAAAATTTCCATATGTGTTTGATTAATTTGACAGTGTGGAACCCAGGGATACCAGGGCTAGCAGCTGTGTGAGATGTTGTGAGCACTTTCATGCTTATATATGCAGTCATGTCTACGTACTTAGGTGACTAAGTGCATATGCACCTCCATGTCTGAAAGTGATAACACAGACAGAAGAGTCACACTCTTATAGACACACCCAGAAAATGCATGCACATACCTTCGTATATGAGCCCACAAATTCAGCCATGCGAGATGCAGGGGTTGATGGATATATACATTGTATAAATATATGAAACATTTAAAATAAAAAACTTTCTTGAACAACAAAAAAAATGTAGCCACGCATTTATGTTCACAACTGAATGTACACTATCACATATACATGCACATGTATGCACAAATAGGTGCAGACATATATACATTTGCATACATTGTATGGTCTATACTTTTGTACATTTCTATAGTATACACATACACACCAATGCACACACACACCAATGCATGCACAGATGTATGTGAGGCACACATAT
The DNA here is from genome assembly GCF_964271855.1 of Acomys minous. NCBI lineage: Eukaryota > Metazoa > Chordata > Mammalia > Rodentia > Muridae > Acomys > Acomys minous. The sequence goes on along the minus strand of NC_140497.1, from coordinate 81,302,166 downwards.
CCATGTGCACACAAATGGAAACACACACCCATTTCCACAAATTCACAGCATGCACCCAAATACCCATGCTCAACAAATGTGTATACATACTCACACACAGACATGCACATACATACCCATTAACACACCCATGTACACACAGTCATGCACACACAATGCACACTCATGCCTAACACATACATACTCGTGCAAATACCCATGCACATACCCACACATGTACACACTCTCTTACACATGCCCTTGCATACATAGATACCCTTACCCCCCGACACACAAGCACACACATATACCCATGAGTACACAAATCCACACAACGTCCATGCACATAAATGTCCTCATAGAATATTCACTGCTCACCGCACCACACTCTCTTGGGGGATGGATAGACCGACCATGCCTGTGGCTGAGATCCACAGTCTGTTCCATGAACCCTTTCTTCCTGGCTCTAGGTGTCAGCCTGGCATTTGCCTTGCGTCCGTACCAGCTCTCCTATCGCCAGATCAAGTACTTCTCTTTTCCTGGTGAGCTGCTCATGAGGATGCTGCAGATGCTGGTGCTCCCTCTCATTGTCTCCAGCCTTGTCACAGGTGAGAGCCCACGCCATTGTGCATCTCCGTCATCTACCCAGCAGATGCTAGTGCTCCCTCTCATTGTCTCCAGCCTTGTCACAGGTGAGAGCCCACGCCATTGTGCATCTCCATCATCCACCCAGCAGATGCTGGTGCTCCCTCTCATTGTCTCCAGCCTTGTCACAGGTGAGAGCCCACGCCATTGTGCATCTCCGTCATCCACCCAGCAGATGCTGGTGCTCCCTCTCATTGTCTCCAGCCTTGTCACAGGTGAGAGCCCACGCCATTGTGCATCTCCGTCATCCACCCAGCAGATGCTGGTGCTCCCTCTCATTGTCTCCAGCCTTGTCACAGGTGAGAGCCCACGCCATTGTGCATCTCCATCACCCACCCAGCAGATGCTGGTGCTCCCTCTCATTGTCTCCAGCCTTGTCACAGGCGAGAGCCCACGCCATTGTGCATCTCCGTCATCCACCCAGCAGATGCTGGTGCTCCCTCTCATTGTCTCCAGCCTTGTCACAGGTGAGAGCCCACGCCATTGTGCATCTCCATCACCCACCCAGCAGATGCTGGTGCTCCCTCTCATTGTCTCCAGCCTTGTCACAGGTGAGAGCCCAAGCCATTGTGCATCTCCGTCATCTACCCAGCACCCAAACTTGGGAAAAGAGCCAGGGCTACCTCAGCCATACGAGCCTTTCCCAACTCATCAACTCAAGTCACGCCCGGGTCTTGCCTTCATCCTGCTGTCACGTGAATCACGTATCCCGATAACTTTCTCGTGCTTTTTCTAAAATACCATCCTGCCAGAGCTCAGGGTTATCCAGAAGGGAAAGAAAGACTGTGGAGGGCCAGGGAAGGGAGCTAAGATGTGGGGTAGATGAATAGGAGGTGGAGTGTGGGTGAACATGCAGGGTAAGGTACCAAGATAGAAGGTGGAGGAAGAGAAGCAGCCGTGGAAGGGTTGTGTGTCACTTCTTCTTCTTCTATATGGTAAATATTTTTGTCTTCAAGGGCCCATCTAATCTTCATTGCAATGGTTAAGTCTGATCTTGGAATAGAAGAGCA